>NC_092710.1:17928150-18531024 GCF_047496885.1 Scyliorhinus torazame | reverse complement strand
GCGGTCTGTGTGGTGTAGGTACACCCACTATGCTGATAGAGAGGGCGATCCAGCAATTTGCCCCCAGCGACAACGAAGGAAATGGTTTGAAATAACTGGATGGCTCATACATACACACCCACCCACCCCAGACACTCGCAGCTCACACACCCACCCAGACACTCGCAGCTCACACACCCACCCAGACACTCGCAGCTCACACACCCACCCAGACACTCGCAGCTCACACACCCACCCAGACACTCGCAGCTCACACACCCCACCCACCCAGACACTCGCAGCTCACAACACCCACCCAGGACACTCGCAGCTCACCCACCCACCCAGACACTCGCAGCTCACACACCCACCCAGACACTCGCAGCTCACACACCCACCCACCCAGACACTCGCAGCTCACACACCCACCCAGACACTCGCAGCTCACACACCCACCCCACCCAGACACTCGCAGCTCACACACCCACCCACCCAGACACTCGCAGCTCACACACCCACCCACCCAGACACTCGCAGCTCACACACCCACCCAGACACTCGCAGCTCACACACACACCCACCCAGACACTCGCAGCTCACACACCCACCCAGACACTCGCAGCTCACACACCCACCCAGACACTCGCAGCTCACACACCCACCCAGACACTCGCAGCTCACACACCCACCCAGGCACTCGCAGCGCACACACCCACCCACCCAGACACTCGCAGCTCACATACCCACCCACCCAGACACTCGCAGCTCACACACCCACCCAGACACTCGCAGCTCACACACCCACCCAGACACTCGCAGCTCACACACCCACCCACCCAGACACTCGCAGCTCACACACCCACCCCCAGACACTCGCAGCTCACACACCCACCCAGACACTCGCAGCTCACACACACACCCACCCAGACACTCGCAGCTCACAAACCCACCCAGACACTCGCAGTTCACACACCCCATCCAGACACTCGCAGCTCACACACCCACCCAGACACTCGCAGCTCACACACCCACCCACCCAGACACTCGCAGCTCACACACCCACCCAGACACTCGCAGCTCACACACCCACCCAGACACTCGCAGCTCACACACCCACCCACCCAGACACTCGCAGCTCACACACCCACCCAGACACTCGCAGCTCACACACCCACCCACCCAGACACTCGCAGCTCACACACCCACACAGACACTCGCAGCTCACACACCCACCCACCCAGACACTCGCAGCTCACACACCCACCCAGACACTCGCAGCTCACACACCCACCCACCCAGACACTCGCAGCTCACACACCCACCCAGACACTCGCAGCTCACACACCCACCCACCCAGACACTCGCAGCTCACACACCCACCCAGACACTCGCAGCTCACCCACCCACCCAGACACTCGCAGCTCACACACCCACCCAGACACTCGCAGCTCACACACCCACCCACCCAGACACTCGCAGCTCACACACCCACCCACCCAGACACTCGCAGCTCACACACCCACCCAGACACTCGCAGCTCACACACCCACCCACCCAGACACTCGCAGCTCACACACCCACCCAGACACTCGCAGCTCACACACCCACCCAGACACTCGTAGCTCACACACCCACCCACCCAGACACTCGCAGCTCACACACCCACCCAGACACTCGCAGCTCACACACCCACCCAGACACTCGCAGCTCACACACCCACCCACCCAGACACTCGCAGCTCACACACCCACCCAGACACTCGCAGCTCACACACACACCCACCCAGACACTCGCAGCTCACACACCCACCCAGACACTCGCAGCTCACACACACACCAAGACACTCGCAGCTCACACACCCACCCACCCAGACACTCGCAGCTCACACACCCACCCAGACACTCACAGCTCACACACCCACCCAGACACTCGCAGCTCACACACCCACCCAGACACTCGCAGCTCACACACCCACCCAGACACTCGCAGCTCACACACCCACCCACCCAGACACTCACAGCTCACACACCCACCCAGACACTCGCAGCTCACACACCCACCCACCCAGACACTCGCAGCTCACACACCCACCCACCCAGACACTCGCAGCTCACACACCCACCCAGACACTCGCAGCTCACACACCCAACCAGACACTCACAGCTCACACACCCACCCAGACACTCGCAGCTCACACACCCACCCAGACACTCGCAGCTCACACACCCACCCAGACACTCGCAGCTCACACACCCACCCAGACACTCGCAGCTCACACACCCACCCAGACACTCGCAGCTCACACACCCACCCAGACACTCGCAGCTCACACACCCACCCACCCAGACACTCGCAGCTCACACACCCACCCAGACACTCGCAGCTCACACACCCACCCAGACACTCGCAGCTCACACACCCACCCAGACACTCGCAGCTCACACACACACCCACCCAGACACTCGCAGCTCACACACCCACCCAGACACTCGCAGCTCACACACCCACCCAGACACTCGAAGCTCACACACCCACCCAGACACTCGCAGCTCACACACCCACCCAGACACTCGCAGCTCACACACCCACCCACCCAGACACTCGCAGCTCACACACCCACCCAGACACTCGCAGCTCACACACCCACCCAGACACTCGCAGCTCACACACCCACCCAGACACTCGCAGCTCACACACCCACCCACCCAGACACTCGCAGCTCACACACCCACCCAGACGCTCGCAGCTCACACACCCACCCAGACACTCGCAGCTCACACACCCACCCAGACACTCACAGCTCACACACACACCCACCCAGACACTCGCAGCTCACACACCCACCCAGACACTCGCAGCTCACACACCCGCCCAGACACTCGCAGCTCACACACCCACCCAGACACTCGCAGCTCACACACACACCCACCCAGACACTCGCAGCTCACAAACCCACCAGACACTCGCAGTTCACACACCCATCCAGACACTCGCAGCTCACACACCCACCCAGACACTCGCAGCTCACACACCCACCCACCCAGACACTCGCAGCTCACACACCCACCCAGACACTCGCAGCTCACACACCCACCCACCCAGACACTCGCAGCTCACACACCCACCCAGACACTCGCAGCTCACACACCCACCCAGACACTCGCAGCACACACACCCACCCACCCAGACACTCGCAGCTCACACACCCACCCAGACACTCGCAGCTCACACACCCACCCAGACACTCGCAGCTCACACACCCACCCAGACACTCGCAGCTCACACACCCACCCACCCAGACACTCGCAGCTCACACACCCACCCAGACACTCGCAGCTCACACACCCACCCACCCAGACACTCGCAGCTCACACACCCACCCAGACACTCGCAGCTCACCCACCCACCCAGACACTCGCAGCTCACACACCCACCCAGACACTCGCAGCTCACACACCCACCCACCCAGACACTCGCAGCTCACACACCCACCCACCCAGACACTCGCAGCTCACACACCCACCCAGACACTCGCAGCTCACACACCCACCCACCCAGACACTTGCAGCTCACACACCCACCCAGACACTCGCAGCTCACACACCCACCCAGACACTCGCAGCTCCACACACCCACCCAGACACTCGCAGCTCACACACCCACCCAGACACTCGCAGCTCACACACCCACCCAGACACTCGCAGCTCACATACCCACCCACCCAGACACTCGCAGCTCACACACCCACCCACCCAGACACTCGCAGCACACACACCCACCCAGACACTCACAGCTCACACACCCACCCAGACACTCACAGCTCACACACCCACCCAGACACTCGCAGCTCACACACCCACCCAGACACTCGCAGCTCACACACCCACCCAGACACTCGCAGCTCACACACACACCCAGACACTCGCAGCTCACACACCCACCCAGACACTCGCAGCTCACACACCCACCCAGACACTCGCAGCTCACACACCCACCTACCCAGACACTTGCAGCTCACACACCCACCCACCCAGACACTCGCAGCTCACACACCCACCCAGACACTCGCAGCTCACCCACCCACCCAGACACTCGCAGCTCACCCACCCACCCAGACACTCGCAGCTCACACACCCACCCAGACACTCGCAGCTCACACACCCACCCAGACACTCGCAGCTCACACACCCACCCAGACACTCGCAGCTCACACACCCACCCACCCAGACACTCGCAGCTCACACACCCACCCACCCAGACACTCGCAGCTCACACACCCCACCCAGACACTCGCAGCTCACACACCCACCCAGACACTCGCAGCTCACACACCCACCCACCCAGACACTCGCAGCTCACACACCCACCCACCCAGACACTCGCAGCTCACCCACCCACCCAGACACTCGCAGCTCACACACCCACCCAGACACTCGCAGCTCACACACCCACCCACCCAGACACTCGCAGCTCACACACCCACCCACCAGAGACTCGCAGCTCACACACACACCACCCAGACACTCGCAGCTCACACACCCACCCACCCAGACACTCGCAGCTCACACACCCACCCAGACACTCGCAGCTCACACACCCACCCAGACACTCGCAGCTCACACACCCACCCACCCAGACACTCGCAGCTCACACACCCACCCACCCAGACACTCGCAGCTCACACACCCACCCACCCAGACACTCGCAGCTCACACACCCACCCAGACACTCGCAGCTCACACACCCACCCAGACACTCGCAGCTCACACACCCACCCAGACACTCGCAGCTCACACACCCACCCACCCAGACACTCGCAGCGCACAACACCCACCCAGACACTCGCAGCTCACCCACCCACCCAGACACTCACAGCTCACACCCCCACCCAGACACTCGCAGCTCACACCCACC
Source organism: Scyliorhinus torazame (assembly GCF_047496885.1). NCBI lineage: Eukaryota > Metazoa > Chordata > Chondrichthyes > Carcharhiniformes > Scyliorhinidae > Scyliorhinus > Scyliorhinus torazame. The sequence continues at coordinate 18,526,131 of NC_092710.1, read as the reverse complement.
CAGACACTCGCAGCTCACACACCCACCCACCCAGACACTCGCAGCTCACACACCCACCCAGACACTCGCAGCGCACACACCCACCCAGACACTCGCAGCTCACACACCCACCCACCCAGACACTCGCAGCTCACACCCACCCAGACACTCGCAGCTCACACACCCACCCAGACACTCGCAGCTCACACACCCACCCATCCAGACACTCGCAGCTCACACACCCACCCAGACACTCACAGCTCACACACCCACCCAGGCACTCGCAGCTCACACACCCACCCAGACACTCGCAGCTCACACACCCACCCAGACACTCACAGCTCACACACCCACCCAGACACTCACAGCTCACACACCCACCCAGACACTCGCAGCTCACCCACCCACCCAGACACTCGCAGCTCACACACCCACCCAGACACTCGCAGCTCACACACCCACCCAGACACTCGCAGCTCACACACCCACCCAGACACTCGCAGCTCACACACCCACCCACCCAGACACTCGCAGCTCACACACCCACCCAGACACTCGCAGCTCACACACCCACCCAGACACTCGCAGCTCACACACCCACCCAGACACTCGCAGCTCACACACCCACCCAGACACTCGCAGCTCACACACCCACCCAGATACTCGCAGCTCACACACCCACCCAGACACTCGCAGCTCACCCACCCACCCAGACACTCGCAGCTCAAACACCCACCCACCCACCCAGACACTCGCAGCTCACACACCCACCCAGACACTCGCAGCTCACACACCCACCCAGACACTCGCAGCTCACACACCCACCCACCCAGACACTCGCAGCTCACACACCCACCCAGACACTCGCAGCTCACACACCCACCCAGACACTCGCAGCTCACACACCCACCCACCCAGACACTCGCAGCTCACACACCCACCCACCCAGACACTCGCAGCTCACACACCCACCCAGACACTCACAGCTCACCCACCCACCCACCCAGACACTCGCAGCTCACACACCCACCCAGACACTCGCAGCTCACACACCCACCCAGACACTCGCAGCTCACACACCCACCCAGACACTCGCAGCTCACACACCCACCCAGACACTCGCAGCTCACACACCCACCCAGACACTCGCAGCTCACACACCCACCCAGACACTCGCAGCTCACACACCCACCCAGACACTCGCAGCTCACACACCCACCCAGACACTCGCAGCTCACACACCCACCCAGAAACTCGCAGCTCACACACCCACCCAGACACTCGCAGCTCACACACCCACCCAGACACTCGCAGCTCACACACCCACCCAGACACTCGCAGCTCACACACCCACCCAGACACTCGCAGCTCACACACCCACCCACCCAGACACTCGCAGCTCACACACCCACCCAGACACTCGCAGCTCACACACCCACCCAGACACTCGCAGCTCACACACACACCCACCCAGACACTCGCAGCTCACACACCCACCCAGACACTCGCAGCCACACACACACCCACCCAGACACTCGCAGCTCACACACCCACCCACCCAGACACTCGCAGCTCACACACCCACCCAGACCCTCGCAGCTCACACACCCACCCAGACACTCGCAGCTCACACACCCACCCAGACACTCGCAGCTCACACACCCACCCACCCAGACACTCACAGCTCACACACCCACCCACCCGCAGCTCACACACCCACCCACCCAGACACTCGCAGCTCACACACCCACCCAGACACTCGCAGCTCACACACCCACCCAGACACTCGCAGCTCACACACCCACCCAGACACTCGCAGCTCACACACCCACCCAGACACTCGCAGCTCACACACCCACCCAGACACTCGCAGCTCACACACCCACCCAGACACTCGCAGCTCACACACCCACCCAGACACTCGCAGCTCACACACCCACCCAGACACTCGCAGCTCACACACCCACCCAGACACTCGCAGCTCACACACCCACCCGGACACTCGCAGCTCACACACCCACCCGGACACTCGCAGCTCACACACCCACCCGGACACTCGCAGCTCACACACCCACCCAGACACTCGCAGCTCACACACCCACCCAGACACTCGCAGCTCACACACCCACCCAGACACTCGCAGCTCACACACCCACCCAGACACTCGCAGCTCACACACCCACCCAGACACTCGCAGCTCACACACCCACCCAGACACTCGCAGCTCACACACCACCCACCCAGACACTCGCAGCTCACACACCCACCCAGACACTCGCAGCTCACACACCCACCCAGACACTCGCAGCTCACACACCCACCCAGACACTCGCAGCTCACACACACACCCACCCAGACACTCGCAGCTCACACACCCACCCAGACACTCGCAGCTCACACACCCACCCAGACACTCGAAGCTCACACACCCACCCAGACACTCGCAGCTCACACACCCACCCAGACACTCGCAGCTCACACACCCACCCACCCAGACACTCGCAGCTCACACACCCACCCAGACACTCGCAGCTCACACACCCACCCAGACACTCGCAGCTCACACACCCACCCAGACACTCGCAGCTCACACACCCACCCACCCAGACACTCGCAGCTCACACACCCACCCAGACACTCGCAGCTCACACACCCACCCAGACACTCGCAGCTCACACACCCACCCAGACACTCACAGCTCACACACACACCCACCCAGACACTCGCAGCTCACACACCCACCCAGACACTCGCAGCTCACACACCCGCCCAGACACTCGCAGCTCACACACCCACCCAGACACTCGCAGCTCACACACACACCCACCCAGACACTCGCAGCTCACAACCCACCCAGACACTCGCAGTTCACACACCCATCCAGACACTCGCAGCTCACACACCCACCCAGACACTCGCAGCTCACACACCCACCCACCCAGACACTCGCAGCTCACACACCCACCCAGACACTCGCAGCTCACACACCCACCCACCCAGACACTCGCAGCTCACACACCCACCCAGACACTCGCAGCTCACACACCCACCCAGACACTCGCAGCTCACACACCCACCCACCCAGACACTCGCAGCTCACACACCCACCCAGACACTCGCAGCACACACACCCACCCACCCAGACACTCGCAGCTCACACACCCACCCAGACACTCGCAGCTCACACACCCACCCAGACACTCGCAGCTCACACACCCACCCAGACACTCGCAGCTCACACACCCACCCACCCAGACACTCGCAGCTCACACACCCACCCAGACACTCGCAGCTCACACACCCACCCACCCAGACACTCGCAGCTCACACACCCACCCAGACACTCGCAGCTCACCCACCCACCCAGACACTCGCAGCTCACACACCCACCCAGACACTCGCAGCTCACACACCCACCCACCCAGACACTCGCAGCTCACACACCCACCCACCCAGACACTCGCAGCTCACACACCCACCCAGACACTCGCAGCTCACACACCCCCCACCCAGACACTCGCAGCTCACACACCCACCCAGACACTCGCAGCTCACACACCCACCCAGACACTCGCAGCTCACACACCCACCCAGACACTCGCAGCTCACACACCCACCCAGACACTCGCAGCTCACACACCCACCCAGACACTCGCAGCTCACACACCCACCCACCCAGACACTCGCAGCTCACACACCCACCCACCCAGACACTCGCAGCACACACACCCACCCAGACACTCACAGCTCACACACCCACCCAGACACTCACAGCTCACACACCCACCCAGACACTCGCAGCTCACACACCCACCCAGACACTCGCAGCTCACACACCCACCCAGACACTCGCAGCTCACACACACCCAGACACTCGCAGCTCACACACCACCCAGACACTCGCAGCTCACACACCCACCCAGACACTCGCAGCTCACACACCCACCTACCCAGACACTTGCAGCTCACACACCCACCCACCCAGACACTCGCAGCTCACACACCCACCCAGACACTCGCAGCTCACCCACCCACCCAGACACTCGCAGCTCACCCACCCACCCAGACACTCGCAGCTCACACACCCACCCAGGACACTCGCAGCTCACACACCCACCCACCCAGACACTCGCAGCTCACACACCCACCCAGACACTCGCAGCTCACACACCCACCCACCCAGACACTCGCAGCTCACACACCCACCCACCCAGAGACTCGCAGCTCACACACACACCCACCCAGACACTCGCAGCTCACACACCACCCACCCAGACACTCGCAGCTCACACACCACCCACCCAGAGACTCGCAGCTCACACACACACCCACACAGACACTCTCAGCTCACACACCCACCCAGACACTCGCAGCTCACACACCCACCCAGACACTCGCAGCTCACACACCCACCCAGACACTCGCAGCTCACACACCCACCCACCCAGACACTCGCAGCTCACACACCCACCCACCCAGACACTCGCAGCTCACACACCCACCCACCAGACACTCGCAGCTCACACACCCACCCAGACACTCGCAGCTCACACACCCCACCCAGACACTCGCAGCTCACACACCCACCCAGACACTCGCAGCTCACACACCCACCCACCCAGACACTCGCAGCGCACAACACCCACCCAGACACTCGCAGCTCACCCACCCACCCAGACACTCACAGCTCACACACCCACCCAGACACTCGCAGCTCACACACCCACCCAGACACTCGCAGCTCACACACCCACCCACCCAGACACTCGCAGCTCACACACCCACCCAGACACTCGCAGCGCACACACCCACCCAGACACTCGCAGCTCACACACCCACCCACCCAGACACTCGCAGCTCACACCCACCCAGACACTCGCAGCTCACACACCCACCCAGACACTCGCAGCTCACACACCCACCCATCCAGACACTCGCAGCTCACACACCCACCCAGACACTCACAGCTCACACACCCACCCAGGCACTCGCAGCTCACACACCCACCCAGACACTCGCAGCTCACACACCCACCCAGACACTCACAGCTCACACACCCACCCAGACACTCACAGCTCACCCACCCACCCAGACACTCGCAGCTCACACACCCACCCAGACACTCGCAGCTCACACACCCACCCAGACACTCGCAGCTCACACACCCCACCCAGACACTCGCAGCTCACACACCCACCCACCCAGACACTCGCAGCTCACACACCCACCCAGACACTCGCAGCTCACACACCCACCCAGACACTCGCAGCTCACACACCCACCCAGACACTCGCAGCTCACACACCCACCCAGACACTCGCAGCTCACACACCCACCCAGACACTCGCAGCTCACACACCCACCCAGACACTCGCAGCTCACCCACCCACCCAGACACTCGCAGCTCAAACACCCACCCACCCACCCAGACACTCGCAGCTCACACACCCACCCACCCAGACACTCGCAGCACACACACCCACCCAGACACTCACAGCTCACACACCCACCCAGACACTCACAGCTCACACACCCACCCAGACACTCGCAGCTCACACACCCACCCAGACACTCGCAGCTCACACACCCACCCAGACACTCGCAGCTCACACACACACCCAGACACTCGCAGCTCACACACCCACCCAGACACTCGCAGCTCACACACCCACCCAGACACTCGCAGCTCACACACCCACCTACCCAGACACTTGCAGCTCACACACCCACCCACCCAGACACTCGCAGCTCACACACCCACCCAGACACTCGCAGCTCACCCACCCACCCAGACACTCGCAGCTCACCCACCCACCCAGACACTCGCAGCTCACACACCCACCCAGACACTCGCAGCTCACACACCCACCCACCCAGACACTCGCAGCTCACACACCCACCCAGACACTCGCAGCTCACACACCCACCCAGACACTCGCAGCTCACACACCCACCCACCCAGACACTCGCAGCTCACACACCCACCCACCCAGACACTCGCAGCTCACCCACCCACCCAGACACTCGCAGCTCACACACCCACCGAGACACTCGCAGCTCACACACCCACCCACCCAGACACTCGCAGCTCACACACCCACCCACCCAGAGACTCGCAGCTCACACACACACCCACCCAGACACTCGCAGCTCACACACCCACCCACCCAGACACTCGCAGCTCACACACCCACCCAGACACTCGCAGCTCACACACCCACCCAGACACTCGCAGCTCACACACCCACCCACCCAGACACTCGCAGCTCACACACCCACCCACCCAGACACTCGCAGCTCACACACCCACCCACCCAGACACTCGCAGCTCACACACCCACCCAGACACTCGCAGCTCACACACCCACCCAGACACTCGCAGCTCACACACCCACCCAGACACTCGCAGCTCACACACCCACCCACCCAGACACTCGCAGCGCACAACACCCACCCAGACACTCGCAGCTCACCCACCCACCCAGACACTCACAGCTCACACACCCACCCAGACACTCGCAGCTCACACACCCACCCAGACACTCGCAGCTCACACACCCACCCACCCAGACACTCGCAGCTCACACACCCACCCAGACACTCGCAGCGCACACACCCACCCAGACACTCGCAGCTCACACACCCACCCACCCAGACACTCGCAGCTCACACCCACCCAGACACTCGCAGCTCACACACCCACCCAGACACTCGCAGCTCACACACCCACCCAGACACTCACAGCTCACACCACCCACCCAGGCACTCGCAGCTCACACACCCACCCAGACACTCGCAGCTCACACACCCACCCAGACACTCACAGCTCACACACCCACCCAGACACTCACAGCTCACCCACCCACCCAGACACTCGCAAGCTCACACACCCACCCAGACACTCGCAGCTCACACACCCACCCAGACACTCGCAGCTCACACACCCACCCAGACACTCACAGCTCACACACCCACCCACCCAGACACTCGCAGCTCACACACCCACCCAGACACTCGCAGCTCACACACCCACCCAGACACTCGCAGCTCACACACCCACCCAGACACTCGCAGCTCACACACCCACCCAGACACTCGCAGCTCACACACCCACCCAGACACTCGCAGCTCACACACCCACCCAGACACTCGCAGCTCACCCACCCACCCAGACACTCGCAGCTCAAACACCCACCCACCCACCCAGACACTCGCAGCTCACACACACACCACCCAGACACTCGCAGCTCACACACCCACCCAGACACTCGCAGCTCACACACCCACCCAGAAACTCGCAGCTCACCCACCCACCCAGACACTCGCAGCTCACACACCCACCCAGACACTCACAGCTCACACACCCACCCAACCAGACACTCGCAGCTCACACCCCACCCAGACACTCGCAGCTCACACACCCACCCAGACACTCGCAGCTCACACATCCACCCAGACACTCGCAGCTCACACACCCACCCAGACACTCGCAGCTCACACACACACCCAGACACTCGCAGCTCAAACACCCACCCACCCACCCAGACACTCGCAGCTCACACATACACCCACCCAGACACTCGCAGCTCACACACCCACCCAGACACTCGCAGCTCACACTCCCACCCAGACACTCGCAGCTCACCCACCCACCCAGACACTCGCAGCTCACACACCCACCCAGACACTCGCAGCTCACACACCCACCCAGACATTCGCAGCTCACACACCCACCCAGACACTCGCAGCTCACACACACACCCACCCAGACACTCGCAGCTCACACACCCACCCACCCAGACACTCGCAGCTCACACACCCACCCAGACACTCGCAGCTCACACACCCACCCAGACAGTCGCAGCTCACACACCCACCCACCCAGACACTCGCAGCTCACACACCCACCCACCCAGACACTCGCAGCTCACACACCCACCCAGACACTCGCAGCTCACACACCCACCCACCCAGACACTCGCAGCTCACACACCCACCCACCCAGACACTCGCAGCTCACACACCCACCCAGACACTCACAGCTCACACACCCACCCACCCAGACACTCGCAGCTCACACACCCACCCAGACACTCGCAGCTCACACACCCACCCAGACACTCGCAGCTCACACACCCACCCAGACACTCGCAGCTCACACACCCACCCAGACACTCGCAGCTCACACACCCACCCAGACACTCGCAGCTCACACACCCACCCAGACACTCGCAGCTCACCCACCCACCAGACACTCGCAGCTCAAACACCCACCCACCCACCCAGACACTCGCAGCTCACACACACACCCACCCAGACACTCGCAGCTCACACACCCACCCAGACACTCGCAGCTCACACACCCACCCAGAAACTCGCAGCTCACCCACCCACCCAGACACTCGCAGCTCACACACCCACCCAGACACTCACAGCTCACACACCCACCCAACCAGACACTCGCAGCTCACACACCCACCCAGACACTCGCAGCTCACACACCCACCCAGACACTCGCAGCTCACACACCCACCCAGACACTCGCAGCTCACACATCCACCCAGACACTCGCAGCTCACACACCCACCCAGACACTCGCAGCTCACACACACACCCAGACACTCGCAGCTCAAACACCCACCCACCCACCCAGACACTCGCAGCTCACACACACACCCACCCAGACACTCGCAGCTCACACACCCACCCAGACACTCGCAGCTCACACTCCCACCCAGACACTCGCAGCTCACCCACCCACCCAGACACTCGCAGCTCACACACCCACCCGGACACTCGCAGCTCACACACCCACCCAGACACTCGCAGCTCACACACCCACCCAGACACTCGCAGCTCACACACCCACCCAGACACTCGCAGCTCACACACCCACCCAGACACTCGCAGCTCACACACACACCCAGACACTCGCAGCTCACACACCCACCCACCCAGACACTCGCAGCTCACACACCCACCCAGACACTCGCACCTCACGCACCCACCCACACACTCGCAGCTCACACACCCACCCACACACTCGCAGCTCACACACCCACCCGGACACTCGCAGCTCACACACCCACCCAGACACTCGCAGCTCACACACCCACCCAGACACTCGCAGCTCACACACCCACCCAGACACTCGCAGCTCACACACCCACCCAGACACTCGCAACTCACACACACACCCAGACACTCGCAGCTCACACACCCACCCACCCAGACACTCGCAGCTCACACACCCACCCAGACACTCGCAGCTCACACACCCACCCAGACACTCGCAGCTCACATACCCACCCAGACACTCACAGCTCACACAGCCACCCAGACATTCGCAGCTCACACACCCACCCAGACACTCGCAGCTCACACACCCACCCAGACACTCGCAGCTCACACACACACCCAGACACTCGCAGTTCACACACCCACCCAGACACTCGCAGCTCACACACCCACCCAGACACTCGCAGCTCACACACCCACCCAGACACTCGCAGCTCACACACCCACCCAGACACTCGCAGCTCACACACCCACCCAGACACTCGCACTCACACACCCACCCACCCAGACACTCGCAGTTCACACACCCACCCAGACACTCGCAGCTCACACACCCACCCAGACACTCGCAGCTCACACACCCACCCAGACACTCGCAGCTCACACACCCACCCAGACACTCGCAGCTCACACACCCACCCACCCAGACACTCGCAGCTCACACACCCACCCAGACACTCGCAGCTCACACACCCACCCAGACACTCGCAGCTCACACACCCACCCAGACACTCGCAGCTCACACACCCACCCAGACACTCGCAGCTCACACACCCACCCAGACACTCACAGCTCACACACCCACCCAGACACTCGCAGCTCACACACCCACCCAGACACTCGCAGCTCACACACCCACCCAGACACTCGCAGCTCACACACCACCCACCCAGACACTCGCAGCTCACACACACACCCACCCAGACACTCGCAGCTCACACACCCACCCAGACACTCGCAGCTCACACACCCACCCAGACACTCGCAGCTCACACACCCACCCACCCAGACACTCGCAGCTCACCCACCCACCCAGACACTCGCAGCTCACACACCCACCCAGACACTCGCAGCTCACACACCCACCCACCCAGACACTCGCAGCTCACCCACCCACCCAGACACTCGCAGCTCACACACCCACCCACCCAGACACTCGCAGCTCACACACCCACCCAGACACTCGCAGCTCACACACACACCCACCCAGACACTCGCAGCTCACACACCCACCCAGACACTCGCAGCTCAAACACCCACCCAGACACTCGCAGCTCACACACACACCCACCCAGACACTCGCAGCTCACACACCCACCCAGACACTCACAGCTCACACACACACCCACCCAGACACTCCCAGCTCACACACCCACCCAGACACTCGCAGCTCACACACCCACCCAGACACTCGCAGCTCACACACCCACCCACCCAGACACTCGCAGCTCACCCACCCACCCAGACACTCGCAGCTCACACACCCACCCAGACACTCGCAGCTCACACACCCACCCAGACACTCGCAGCTCACACACCCACCCAGACACTCGCAGCTCACACACCCACCCAGACACTCGCAGCTCCACACCCACCCAGACACTCGCAGCTCACACACCCACCCAGACACTCGCAGCTCACACACCCACCCAGACACTCGCAGCTCACACACACACCCAGACACTCGCAGCTCACACACACACCCACCCAGACACTCGCAGCTCACACACCCACCCAGCCACTCGCAGCTCACACACCCACACAGACACTCGCAGCTCACACACCCACCCAGACACTCGCAGCTCACCCACCCACCCAGACACTCGCAGCTCACACACCCACCCAGACACTCGCAGCTCACACACCCACCCAGACACTCGCAGCTCACACACCCACCCAGACACTCGCAGCTCACACACCCACCCAGACACTCGCAGCTCACACACCCACCCACCCAGACACTCGCAGCTCACACACCCACCCAGACACTCGCAGCTCACACACCCACCCAGACACTCGCAGCTCACACACACACCCACCCAGACACTCGCAGCTCACACACCCACCCAGACACTCGCAGCTCACACACCCACCCAGACACTCGCAGCTCACACACCCACCCACCCAGACACTCGCAGCTCACACACCCACCCAGACACTCGCAGCTCACACACCCACCCAGACATTCGCAGCTCACACACCCACCCAGACACTCGCAGCTCACACACCCACCCAGACACTCGCAGCTCACACACCCACACACCCAGGCACTCGCAGCTCACACACCCACCCAGACACTCGCAGCTCACACACCCACCCAGACACTCACAGCTCACACACCCACCCAGACACTCGCAGCTCACACACCCACCCAGACACTCGCAGCTCACACACACTCACCCAGACACTCGCAGCTCACACACCCACCCACCCAGACACCCGCAGCTCACACACCCACCCAGACACTCGCAGCTCACCCACCCACCCAGACCCTCGCAGCTCACACACCCACCCAGACACTCGCAGCTCACACACCCACCCACCCAGACACTCGCAGCTCACACACCCACCCAGACACTCGCAGCTCACACACCCACCCACCCAGACACTCGCAGCTCACACCACCCACCCAGACACTCGCAGCTCCAACACCCACCCAGACACTCGCAGCTCACACACCCACCCAGACACTTGCAGCTCACACACCCACCCAGACACTCGCAGCTCACACACCCACCCAGACACTCGCAGCTCACACACACACCCACCCAGACACTCGCAGCTCACACACCCACCCAGACACTCGCAGCTCACACACCCACCCACCCAGGACACTCGCAGCTCACACACCCACCCAGACACTCGCAGCTCACACACCCACCCACCCAGACACTCGCAGCTCACACACCCACCCAGACACTCGCAGCTCACACACCCACCCAGACACTCGCAGCTCACACACCCACCCAGACACTCGCAGCTCACACACCCACCCAGACACTCGCAGCTCACACACCCACCCAGACACTCGCAGCTCACACACCCACCCAGACACTCGCAGCTCACACACCCACCCAGACACTCGCAGCTCACACACCCCACCCAGACACTCGCAGCTCACACACCCACCCAGACACTCGCAGCTCATACACCCACCCAGACACTCGCAGCTCACACACCCACCCAGACACTCGCAGCTCCAACACCCACCCAGACACTCGCAGCTCACACACCCACCCAGACACTCGCAGCTAACACACCCACCCAGACACTCGCAGCTCACACACCCACCCAGACACTCGCAGCTCACACACACACCCACCCAGACACTCGCAGCTCACACACCCACCCAGACACTCGCAGCTCACACACCCACCCAGACACTCGCAGCTCACACACCCACCCAGACACTCGCAGCTCACACACCCACCCAGACACTCGCAGCTCACACACCCACACAGACACTCGCAGCTCACACACCCACCCAGACACTCGCAGCTCACACACCCACCCAGACACTCGCAGCTCACACACCCACCCAGACACTCGCAGCTCACACACCCACCCACCCAGACACTCGCAGCTCACACACCCACCCAGACACTCGCAGCTCACACACCCACCCAGACACTCGCAGCTCACACACCCACCCAGACACTCGCAGCTCACACACCCACCCAGACACTCGCAGCTCACACACCCACCCAGACACTCGCAGCTCACACACCCACCCAGACACTCGCAGCTCACACACACACCCACCCAGACACTCGCAGCTCACACACCCACCCAGACACTCGCAGCTCACACACCCACACAGACACTCGCAGCTCACACACCCACCCAGACACTCGCAGCTCACACACCCACCCAGACACTTGCAGCTCACACACCCACCCACCCAGACACTCGCAGCTCACACACCCACCCAGACACTCGCAGCTCACACACCCACACAGACACTCGCAGCTCACACACCCACCCAGACACTCGCAGCTCACACACCCACCCAGACACTTGCAGCTCACACACCCACCCACCCAGACACTCGCAGCTCACACACCCACCCAGACACTCGCAGCTCACACACCCACCCAGACACTCGCAGCTCACACACCCACCCAGACACTCGCAGCTCACACACCCACCCAGACACTCGCAGCTCACACACCCACCCAGACACTCGCAGCTCACACACCCACCCAGACACTCGCAGCTCACACACACACCCACCCAGACACTCGCAGCTCACACACACACCCAGACACTCACAGCTCACACACCCACCCAGACACTCGCAGCTCACACACCCACCCAGACACTCGCAGCTCACACACCCACCCAGACACTCGCAGCCCACACACCCACCCAGACACTCGCAGCTCACACACCCACCCAGACACTCGCAGCTCACACACCCACCCACCCAGACACTCGCAGCTCACACACCCACCCAGACACTCGCAGCTCACACACCCACCCAGACACTCGCAGCTCACACACCCACCCACCCAGACACTCGCAGCTCACACACCCACCCACCCAGACACTCGCAGCTCACACACCCACCCAGACACTCGCAGCTCACACACACACCCAGACACTCGCAGCTCACACACCCACCCAGACACTCGCAGCTCACCCACCCACCCAGACATTCGCAGCTCACACACCCACCCAGACACTCGCAGCTCACACACCCACCCACCCAGACACTCGCAGCTCACACACACACCCACCCAGACACTCGCAGCTCACCCACCCACCCAGACACTCGCAGCTCACACACCCACCCAGACACTCGCAGCTCACACACCCACCCACCCAGACACTCGCAGCTCACACACCCACCCACCCAGACACTCGCAGCTCACACACCCACCCACCCAGACACTCGCAGCTCACACACCCACCCAGACACTCGCAGCTCACACACACACCCAGACACTCGCAGCGCTCCGACCCAGATGCGCTGACGAGCATGCACCCAGGCACACAGACACAGCAAACACTGCACACAGATGCAGAAAGCAACAATAGCTCGAGAGATGTGGGGCTTCAATTATGTGGACAGAATGTAGAAACTGAGGCTGGGTTCCTTGGTGAAGAGGCGGTTGAGGGGAGGTTTAACTGAGGTGTTCAAAATCACAAGGAGCCTGGACAGAGCAAATAGTGAAAAGGGTCGAGAATCTAGAGAACGTCGATTGAAAGGGATTGACGTGTAAAGAATGGAGAAATGAGGGGGAACCTTTACACAGGGAATGTTTCAGATCAGGAACACACTTCCCGAGTGCGGGTGGACGCAGGGTTAACCATAGCTTTCAGTGAGGAGTATTATCTAAAAATATAAAACATTTCAGGGCAAAAGGGAAAAGGTAGGAGGGTGGGATTAGTGGGACTGGGTTATATTGCTTTTGTTGACAGCCAGCAGGAAGGTCAAAGGGGTCAAATGGCCGCATTTCTGTGCTGTAGCCATTCTGTGATTCGAAGACAGGCGCCGAGGAGCTCAATCGGTTCCACACCGGGTGTGATCAGACTCGCTCAGCACTCTAGGCCGGGATTGAAGCCTGGGCCTTTCCTGCTGCGTGTGGGACTCTGTACCACACCGGGTGTGATCAGACTCGCTCAGCACTGTAGGCCGGGATTGAAGCCTGGGCCTTTCCTGCTGTGTGTGGGGCTCAGTACCACTCCGGGTGTGATCAGACTAGCTCAGCACTGTAGGCTGGGATTGGAGCCTGGGCCTTTCCTGCTCGGGGTTGGGCTCATTACCACACTGGGTGTGATCAGACGAACTCAGCACTGTAGGCCGGGATAGGAGCCTGGGCGTTTCCTGCTGTGTGTGGGGCTCAGCAACACTCCGGGTATGATCAGACTTGCTCAGCACTGTAGGCCGTGATTGGAGCCTGGGCCTTTCCTGCTGAGTGTAGCGCTCAGTACCACACTGGGTGAGATCAGACTCGCTCAGCGCTCTAGGCTGGGATTGGAGCCTGGGCGTTTCCTGCTGTGTGTGGAACTCAGTACCACACCGGGTGTGATCAGACTCGCTCAGCACTGTAGGCCGGGATAGGAGCCTGGGCCTTTCTTGCTGTGTGTGGGGCTCAGTACCACACCGGGTGTGATCAGACTCGCTCAGCACTGTAGGCCAGGATTGGAGCCTGGGCCTTTCCTGCTGTGTGTGGGTCTCAGTACCACACCGGGTGTGATCAGACTAACCCAGCACTGTAGGCCGGGATTGGAGCCTGGGCCTTTCTTGCTGTGTGTGGGGCTCAGTACCACACCGGGTGTGATCAGACTAACCCAGCACTGTAGGCTGGGATTGGAGCCTGGGCCTTTCTTGCTGTGTGTGGGGCTCAGTACCACACCGGGTGTGATCAGACTCGCTCAGCACTGTAGGCCGGGATAGGAGCCTGGGCCTTTCTTGCTGTGTGTGGGGCTCAGTACCACACCGGGTGTGATCAGACTCGCTCAGCACTGTAGGCCAGGATTGGAGCCTGGGCCTTTCCTGCTGTGTGTGGGTCTCAGTACCACACCGGGTGTGATCAGACTAACCCAGCACTGTAGGCCGGGATTGGAGCCTGGGCCTTTCTTGCTGTGTGTGGGGCTCAGTACCACACCGGGTGTGATCAGACTAACCCAGCACTGTAGGCTGGGATTGGAGCCTGGGCCTTTCTTGCTGTGTGTGGGGCTCAGTACCACACCGGGTGTGATCAGACTAACCCAGCACCGTAGGCTGGGATTGGAGCCTGGGCCTTTCCTGCTGTGTGTGGGGCTCAGTACCACACCGGGTGTGATCAGACTTGCTCAGCATTGTAGGCCGGGATTGGAGCCTGGGCCTTTCCTGCTCGGTAGTGGGCTCAGTACCACACCGGGTGTGATCAGGCTGGCTCAACACTGTAGGCCGGGATTGGAGCCTGGGCCTTTCCTGCTGTGTGTGTGTGAGAGAGAGAGAGACGGTGGGGGTGCTGCCCATGCAGTCCCACACTGTGGTGTAGGCACTAGGCTGATTTTGGAGCCTAGGAATTTCCTGCACTGTGCACGCAGGACTCAATACCGTTCAGCATGTAACATTGGGCACTCTAGGCCGGCATCCTTGCTATGCATCCTGCCCAGCGCTCAGCCATATCAGGCATTCCCAATTCTGTCAATCGGCATCTCCAGCTCTCACCCCACCTCTTCCCAGCCACAATTGTCCCTAAACTCAACAGCTGGGTGCCATAAACTCGCTGGGTGGGCCGTGAAGGGAAGACTGCCGGCGAGAGACAGAAAGAGGTCGGCAGGTCAGTAATGAGGCGAGGAGCCAGCATTAAAATTCTGAGCGAGTTGTTTGTGTTCAGCGCCCATCAGGAGTCCTGACAGTCTCAATTTCTGCCACCCTGCGGCCTCACGTCCCTCGCTTCAAGTCGGCTGCGAGTCAGTCACTCACAGGAATTCCGTTGGATGTGTTTGTCAAAAGGCTGCATTATTCCACCACCATCTCTCACAGCCACACGACTGCACACTCACTTAACCGCAGCTACCGACCCACCCTTCCCTCCCTCCCTCCCTCCCTCTCCTCACTCAAATTGCTGTACTGAGTACTGAGATCACTCTCAGTACTGATCGTCTGACAGTGCAGCACTCCCTCACTACTGACCCACTGAGAGTGCAGCACTCCCTCAGTACTGACCCTCTGACAGTGCAGCACTCCCTCAGTGCTGACCCTCTGACAGTGCAGCACTCCCTCAGTACTGACCCTCTAACAGTGCAGCACTCCCTCAGCACTGACCCTCTGACAGTGCAGCTCTCGCTCAGTACTGACCCTCTGACAGTGCAGCACTCGCTCAGTACTGACCCTCTGACAGTGCAGCACTCGCTCAGGACTGACCCTCTGACAGTGCAGCACTCCCTCAGTACTGACACACTGAGAGTGCAGCACTCCCTCAGTACTGACCCACTGAGAGTGCAGTACTCCCTCAGTACTGACCCTCTGACAGTGCAGCACTCCCTCAGTACTGACCCACTGAGAGTGCAGTACTCCCTCAGTACTGACCCTCTGACAGTGCAGCACTCGCTCAGTACTGACCCTCTGACAGTGCAGCACTCCCTCAGTACTGACCCTCTGACAGTGCAGCACAAGCTCAGTACTGACCCTCTGACAGTGCAGCACTCCCTCAGTACTGACCCTCTGACAGTGCAGCACTGGCTCAGTACTGACCC
This sequence comes from Scyliorhinus torazame, assembly GCF_047496885.1. NCBI lineage: Eukaryota > Metazoa > Chordata > Chondrichthyes > Carcharhiniformes > Scyliorhinidae > Scyliorhinus > Scyliorhinus torazame. Next base: position 18,508,878 of record NC_092710.1, on the reverse strand, counting down.
TCTGACAGTGCAGCACTCCCTCAGTACTGACCCTCTGACAGTGCAGCACTCCCTCAGTACTGACCCTCTGACAGTGCAGCACTCCCTCAGTACTGACCCTCTGACAGTGCAGCACTCCCTCAGTACTGACTCTCTGACAGTGCAGCACTCCCTCAGTACTGACCTTGTGACAGTGCAGCACTCCCTCAGCACTGACCCTCTGACAGTGCAGCACTCCCTCAGTACTGACCCTCTGACAGTGCAGCACTCCCTCAGTACTGACCCTCTGACAGGGCAGCACTCCCTCAGTACTGACCCTCTGACAGTGCAGCACTCCCTCAGTACTGATCGTCTGACAGTGCAGCACTCCCTCACTACTGACCCACTGAGAGTGCAGCACTCCCTCAGTACTGACCCTCTGACAGTGCTGCACTCGCTCAGTACTGACCCTCTGACAGTGCAGCACTCCCTCACTACTGACCCACTGAGAGTGCAGCACTCCCTCAGTACTGACCCTCTGACAGTGCAGCACTCCCTCAGTACTGACCTTCTGAAAGTGCAGCACTCCCTCAGTACTGACCCTCTGGCAGTGCAGCACTCCCTCAGCACTAACCCTCTGACAGTGCAGAACTCCCTCAGTACTGACCCTCTGACAGTGCGGCACTCCCTCAGCACTGACCCTCTGACAGTGCAGAACTCACTCAATACTGTCCATCTGACAGTGCAGCACTCCCTCAGCACTGACCCTCTGACAGTGCAGAACTCACTCAATACTGTCCATCTGAACAGTGCAGCACTCCCTCAGTACTGACACTCGAACAATGCAGCTCGCCCTCAGTACTGACCCTCTGACAGTGCAGCTCTCCCTCAGTACTGACCCTCTGACAGTGCAGCACTCCCTCAGTACTGAACCTCTGACAGTGCAGCACTCCCTCAGTACTGATCCTCTGACAGTGCAGCACTCCCTCAGTACTGAACCTCTGACAGTGCAGCACTCCCTCAGTACTGACCCTCTGACAGTGCAGCTCTCCCTCAGTACTGACCCTCTGACAGTGCAGCACTCCCTCAGTACTGACCCTCTGACAGTGCAGCACTCGCTCAGTACTGACCCTCTGACAGTGCGGCTCTCCCTCAGTACTGACCCTCTGACAGTGCAGCAGCCCTCAGTACTGAACCTCTGACAGTGCAGCACTCCCTAAGTACTGAACCTCTGACAGTGCAGCACTCCCACAGTACTGACCGCCTGACAGTGCAGCACTCCCTCAGTACTGACCCTCTGACACTGCAGCACTCCCTCAGTACAGACCATCTGACAGTGCAGCACTCCCTCAGTACTGACCGCCTGACAGTGCAGCACTCCCTCAGTACTGTCCCTCTGATACTTCAGCATTCCCTCACTACTGACCCTCTGACATTGCAGCACTCCCTCAGGACTGACCCTCTTACAGTGCAGCTCTCCCTCAGTACTGACCCTCTGACAGTGCAGCACTCCCTCAGTACTGACCCTCTGACAGTGCAGCACTCCCTCAGTACTGACCCTCTGACAGTGCAGCTCTCCCTCTGTACTGACCCGCTGAGAGTGCAGCATTCCCTCAGGACTGACCCTCTTACACTGCAGCTGTCCCTCAGTACTGACCCTCTGACAGTACAGCACCCCCTCAGTACTGACCATCTGACAGTGCAGCACTCCCTCAGTACTGACCCTTAAACAATGCAGCTCGCCCTCAGTACTGACCCTCTGACAGTGCAGCTCTCCCTCAGTACTGATCCTCTAACAGTGCAGCAATCCCTCAGTACTGACCATCTGACAGTGCAGCACTCCCGCAGCTCTGACCCTCTGACAGTGCAGCACTCCCTCAGTACTGACACTCTGACAACGCAGCTCGCCCTCAGTACTGACCCTCTGACAGTACAGCACTCCCTCAGTACTGACCCTCTGACGGTGCAGCATTCCCTCAGTACTGACCCTCTGACAGTGCAGCACTCATTCAGTACTGACCCAGTGACAGTCCAGCACTCCCTCAGTACTGGCCCTTGACAGTGCAGCACTCCCTCAGTACTAACCCCCTGGAGAGCAGCACTCATTCAGCACTGACCCTCTGACAAGTGCAGCTCTCCCTCAGTACTGACCCTGTGACAGTGCAGCACTCCCTCAGTACTGACCCTCTGACAGTGCAGCACTCCCTCAGTACTGACCCTCTGACAGTGCAGCCCTCCCTCAGTACTGACCCTCTGACAGTGCAGCCCTCCCTCAGTACTGACCCTGTGACAGTGCAGCACTCCCTCAGTACTGACCTTCTGACAGTGCAGCACTCCCTCAGTACTGACCCTCTGACAGTGCAGCACTCCCTCAGTACTGACCCGCTGACAGTGCAGCACTCCCTCAGTACTGACCCTCTGACATTGCAACTCTCCCTCAGTACTGACCCTCTGACAGTGCAGCACTCCCTCAGTACTGACCGTCTGACAGTGCAGCACTCCCTCAGTACTGACCCTCTGACAGTGCAGCACTCCCTCAGTACTGACCCTCGGACAGTACAGCTCTCCCTCAGTACTGACCCTCTGACAGTGCGGCTCTCCCTCAGTAGTGACCCTCTGACAGTGCGGCACTCCCTCAGTACTGACCCTCTGACAGTGCTGCACTCCCTCAGTACTGACCCTCGGACAGTACAGCTCTCCCTCAGTACTGACCCTCTGACAGTGCAGCACTCCCTCAGTACTGACCCTCTGACAGTGCAGCACTCCCTCAGCACTGACCCTGTGACAGTGCAGCAGCCCTCAGTACTGAACCTCTGACAGTGCAGTACTCGCTCAGTACTGACCCTCTGACAGTGCAGCCCTCCCTCAGCACTGACCCGCTGACAGTGCAGCATTCCCTTAGTACTGACCCTCTGACAGTGCAGCAGTCCCTAAGTACTAAACCACTGACAGTGCAGCACTCCCACAGTACTGACCGCCTGACAGTGCAGCTCTCCCTCAGTACTGACCCTCTGACAGTGCAGCACTCCCTCAGTACTGACCCTCTGACAGTGCAGCACTCCCTCAGTACTGACCCTCTGACAGTGCAGCACTCCCTCAGTGCTGACCCTCTGACAGTGCAGCACTCCCTCCGTACTGACCCGCTGACAGTGCAGCACTCCCTCAGTACTGACCCTCTGACAGTGCAGCACCCCCTCAGTACTGACCATCTGACAGTGCAGCACTCCCTCAGTACTGAACCTCTGACAGTACTGCACTCCCTCAGTACTGACCCTCTGACAGTGATGCACTCCCTCAGTACTAAACCTCTGTCAGTGCAGCACTCCCTCAGTACTGACCCTCTGACAGTGCAGCACTCCCTCAGTACTGACCCTCTGACAGTGCAGCACTCCCTCAGTACTGACCCTCTGACAGTGCGGCACTCCCTCAGTACTGACCTTGTGACAGTGCAGCACTCCCTCAGTACTGACCCTCTGACAGTGCAGCACTCTCTCAGTACTGGCCCTCTGACAGTGCGGCACTCCCTCAGTACTGACCCTCTGTCAGTGCAGCACTCCCTCAGTACTGACGCTCTGACAGTGCAGCACTCCCTCAGTACTGACCCTCTGACAGTGAAGCACGCCCTCAGTACTGACCCTCTGACAGTGCAGCACTCCCTCAGTACTGACCCTTAAACCATGCAGCACTCCCTCAGCACTGACACTCTGACAGTGCAGCACTCCCTCAGTACTAACCCTCTGACAGTGCAGCACTCCCTCAGTACTGACCCTCTGACAGTGCGGCACTCCCTCAGTACTGACCTTGTGACAGTGCAGCACTCCCTCAGTACTGACCCTCTGACAGTGCAGCACTCTCTCAGTACTGGCCCTCTGACAGTGCGGCACTCCCTCAGTACTGACCCTCTGACAGTGCAGCACTCCCTCAGTACTGACCCTCTGACAGTGCAGCACTCCCTCAGTACTGACCCTCTGACAGTGCAGCACTCTCAGTACTGACCCTCTGACAGTGCGGCACTCCCTCGGCACTGACCCTCTGACAGTGCAGCACTCCCTCAGCACTGACCCGCTGACAGTGCAGCTCTCCCGCAGTACCGACCCTCTGACAGTGCAGCACTCCCTCAGTACTGACCCTCTGACAGAGCAGCACTCCCTCAGTACTGACCCTCTGACAGTGCAGCACTCCCTCAGGACTGACCCTCTTACACTGCAGCTCTCCCTCAGTACTGACCCTCTGACAGTGCAGCACTCCCTCAGTACTGACCCTCTGACAGAGCAGCACACCCTCAGTACTGACCCTCTGACAGTGCAGCACTCCCTCAGTACTGACCTTGTGAAATTGCAGCTCTCCCTCATTACTGGCCCTCTGACAGTGCAGCACTCCCTCAGCACTGACCCTCTGACAGTACAGCCCTCCCTCAGTACTGGCCCTCTGACAGTGCAGCACTCCCTCAGCACTGACCCTCTGACAGTACAGCACTCCCTCAGTACTGGCCCTCTGACAATGCAGCACTCCCTCAGGACTGACCCTCTGACAGTGCAGCAATCCCTCAGGATTGACCCTCTGACAGTGCAGCTCTCCCTCAGTACTGACCCTCTGACAGTGCAGCTCTCCCTCAGTACTGACCCTCTGACAGTGCAGCAATCCCTCAGGACTGACCCTCTTCCAGTGCAGCTCTCCCTCAGTACTGACCCTCTGACAGTGCAGCACTCCCTCAGTACTGACCCTCTGACAGAGCAGCACACCCTCAGTACTGACCCTCTGACAGTGCAGCACTCCCTCAGTACTGACCCTATGACAGCGCAGCACTCCCTCAGTACTGACCCTCAGACAGTGCTGCTCTCCCTCAGTACTGACCATCTGACAGTGCAGCACTCCCTCAGTACTGACCGCCTGACAGTGCAGCACTCCCTCAGTACTGACCATCTGACAGTGCAGCACTCACTCAGTACTGACCCTCTGACAGCGCAGCACTCCCTCAGTACTGACCCTCAGACAGTGCTGCTCTCCCTCAGTACTGACCATCTGACAGTGCAGCACTCCCTCAGTACTGACCGCCTGACAGTGCAGCACTCCCTCAGTACTGACCATCTGACAGTGCAGCACTCACTCAGTACTGACCATCTGACAGTGCAGCACGCCCTCAGTCCTGACCCTCTGACAGTGCAGCACTCTCTCAGTACAGACTCTCTGACAGAGCAGCAGTCCATCAGTACTGACCCTCTGACAGTGCAGCACTCCCTCAGTACACCCTCTGAAAGTGCAGCACTCCCTCAGTACTGACCCTCTGACAGTGCAGCACTCCCTCAGTACTGACCCTTTGACAGTGCAGCACTCCCTCAGTACTGACCCTCTGACAGTGCAGTACTCCCTCAGTACTGACCCACTGACAGTGCAGCTCTCGCTCAGTACTGACCCTCTGACAGTGCAGCACTCGCTCAGTACTGACCCTCTGACAGTGCAGCACTCGCTCAGGACTGACCCTCTGACAGTGCAGCACTCCCTCAGTACTGACCCACTGAGAGTGCAGCACTCCCTCAGTACTGACCCACTGAGAGTGCAGTACTCCCTCAGTACTGACCCTCTGACAGTGCAGCACTCCCTCAGTACTGACCCACTGAGAGTGCAGTACTCCCTCAGTACTGACCCTCTGACAGTGCAGCACTCGCTCAGTACTGACCCTCTGACAGTGCAGCACTCCCTCAGTACTGACCCTCTGACAGTGCAGCACAAGCTCAGTACTGACCCTCTGACAGTGCAGCACTCCCTCAGTACTGACCCTCTGACAGTGCAGCACTGGCTCAGTACTGACCCTCTGACAGTGCAGCACTCCCTCAGTACTGACCCTCTGACAGTGCAGCACTCCCTCAGTACTGACCCTCTGACAGTGCAGCACTCCCTCAGTACTGACCCTCTGACAGTGCAGCACTCCCTCAGTACTGACTCTCTGACAGTGCAGCACTCCCTCAGTACTGACCTTGTGACAGTGCAGCACTCCCTCAGCACTGACCCTCTGACAGTGCAGCACTCCCTCAGTACTGACCCTCTGACAGTGCAGCACTCCCTCAGTACTGACCCTCTGACAGGGCAGCACTCCCTCAGTACTGACCCTCTGACAGTGCAGCACTCCCTCAGTACTGATCGTCTGACAGTGCAGCACTCCCTCACTACTGACCCACTGAGAGTGCAGCACTCCCTCAGTACTGACCCTCTGACAGTGCTGCACTCGCTCAGTACTGACCCTCTGACAGTGCAGCACTCCCTCACTACTGACCCACTGAGAGTGCAGCACTCCCTCAGTACTGACCCTCTGACAGTGCAGCACTCCCTCAGTACTGACCTTCTGAAAGTGCAGCACTCCCTCAGTACTGACCCTCTGGCAGTGCAGCACTCCCTCAGCACTAACCCTCTGACAGTGCAGAACTCCCTCAGTACTGACCCTCTGACAGTGCGGCACTCCCTCAGCACTGACCCTCTGACAGTGCAGAACTCACTCAATACTGTCCATCTGACAGTGCAGCACTCCCTCAGCACTGACCCTCTGACAGTGCAGAACTCACTCAATACTGTCCATCTGAACAGTGCAGCACTCCCTCAGTACTGACACTCGAACAATGCAGCTCGCCCTCAGTACTGACCCTCTGACAGTGCAGCTCTCCCTCAGTACTGACCCTCTGACAGTGCAGCACTCCCTCAGTACTGAACCTCTGACAGTGCAGCACTCCCTCAGTACTGATCCTCTGACAGTGCAGCACTCCCTCAGTACTGAACCTCTGACAGTGCAGCACTCCCTCAGTACTGACCCTCTGACAGTGCAGCTCTCCCTCAGTACTGACCCTCTGACAGTGCAGCACTCCCTCAGTACTGACCCTCTGACAGTGCAGCACTCGCTCAGTACTGACCCTCTGACAGTGCGGCTCTCCCTCAGTACTGACCCTCTGACAGTGCAGCAGCCCTCAGTACTGAACCTCTGACAGTGCAGCACTCCCTAAGTACTGAACCTCTGACAGTGCAGCACTCCCACAGTACTGACCGCCTGACAGTGCAGCACTCCCTCAGTACTGACCCTCTGACACTGCAGCACTCCCTCAGTACAGACCATCTGACAGTGCAGCACTCCCTCAGTACTGACCGCCTGACAGTGCAGCACTCCCTCAGTACTGTCCCTCTGATACTTCAGCATTCCCTCACTACTGACCCTCTGACATTGCAGCACTCCCTCAGGACTGACCCTCTTACAGTGCAGCTCTCCCTCAGTACTGACCCTCTGACAGTGCAGCACTCCCTCAGTACTGACCCTCTGACAGTGCAGCACTCCCTCAGTACTGACGCTCTGACAGTGCAGCACTCCCTCAGTACTGACCCTCTGACAGTGCAGCTCTCCCTCTGTACTGACCCGCTGAGAGTGCAGCATTCCCTCAGGACTGACCCTCTTACACTGCAGCTGTCCCTCAGTACTGACCCTCTGACAGTACAGCACCCCCTCAGTACTGACCATCTGACAGTGCAGCACTCCCTCAGTACTGACCCTTAAACAATGCAGCTCGCCCTCAGTACTGACCCTCTGACAGTGCAGCTCTCCCTCAGTACTGATCCTCTAACAGTGCAGCAATCCCTCAGTACTGACCATCTGACAGTGCAGCACTCCCGCAGCTCTGACCCTCTGACAGTGCAGCACTCCCTCAGTACTGACACTCTGACAACGCAGCTCGCCCTCAGTACTGACCCTCTGACAGTACAGCACTCCCTCAGTACTGACCCTCTGACGGTGCAGCATTCCCTCAGTACTGACCCTCTGACAGTGCAGCACTCATTCAGTACTGACCCAGTTACAGTCCAGCACTGCCTCAGTACTGGCCCTTGACAGTGCAGCACTCCCTCAGTACTAACCCCCTGGAGAGCAGCACTCATTCAGCACTGACCCTCTGACAAGTGCAGCTCTCCCTCAGTACTGACCCTGTGACAGTGCAGCACTCCCTCAGTACTGACCCTCTGACAGTGCAGCACTCCCTCAGTACTGACCCTCTGACAGTGCAGCACTCCCTCAGTACTGACCCTCTGACAGTGCAGCCCTCCCTCAGTACTGACCCCCTGACAGTGCAGCCCTCCCTCAGTACTGACCCTGTGACAGTGCAGCACTCCCTCAGTACTGACCTTCTGACAGTGCAGCACTCCCTCAGTACTGACCCTCTGACAGTGCAGCACTCCCTCAGTACTGACCCGCTGACAGTGCAGCACTCCCTCAGTACTGACCCTCTGACATTGCAACTCTCCCTCAGTACTGACCCTCTGACAGTGCAGCACTCCCTCAGTACTGACCGTCTGACAGTGCAGCACTCCCTCAGTACTGACCCTCTGACAGTGCAGCACTCCCTCAGTACTGACCCTCTGACAGTGAAGCACGCCCTCAGTACTGACCCTCTGACAGTGCAGCACTCCCTCAGTACTGACCCTTAAACCATGCAGCACTCCCTCAGCACTGACACTCTGACAGTGCAGCACTCCCTCAGTACTAACCCTCTGACAGTGCAGCACTCCCTCAGTACTGACCCTCTGACAGTGCGGCACTCCCTCAGTACTGACCTTGTGACAGTGCAGCACTCTCTCAGTACTGGCCCTCTGACAGTGCGGCACTCCCTCAGTACTGACCCTCTGACAGTGCAGCACTCCCTCAGTACTGACCCTCTGACAGTGCAGCACTCCCTCAGTACTGACCCTCTGACAGTGCAGCACTCTCAGTACTGACCCTCTGACAGTGCGGCACATCCTCGGCACTGACCCTCTGACAGTGCAGCACTCCCTCAGCACTGACCCGCTGACAGTGCAGCTCTCCCGCAGTACCGACCCTCTGACAGTGCAGCACTCCCTCAGTACTGACACTCTGACAGTGCAGCACTCCCTCAGTACTGACCCTCTGACAGAGCAGCACTCCCTCAGTACTGACCCTCTGACAGTGCAGCACTCCCTCAGGACTGACCCTCTTACACTGCAGCTCTCCCTCAGTACTGACCCTCTGACAGTGCAGCACTCCCTCAGTACTGACCCTCTGACAGAGCAGCACACCGTCAGTACTGACCCTCTGACAGTGCAGCACTCCCTCAGTACTGACCTTGTGAAATTGCAGCTCTCCCTCATTACTGGCCCTCTGACAGTGCAGCACTCCCTCAGTACTGACCCTCTGACAGTACAGCCCTCCCTCAGTACTGGCCCTCTGACAATGCAGCACTCCCTCAGCACTGACCCTCTGACAGTACAGCCCTCCCTCAGTACTGGCCCTCTGACAGTGCAGCACTCCCTCAGCACTGACCCTCTGACAGTACAGCACTCCCTCAGTACTGGCCCTCTGACAATGCAGCACTCCCTCAGTACTGACCCTCTGACAGTGCAGCATTCCCTCAGGACTGACCCTCTTACACTGCAGCTCTCCCTCAGTACTGACCCTCTGACAGTGCAGCACTCCCTCAGTACTGACCCTCTGACAGAGCAGCACACCCTCAGTACTGACCCTCTGACAGTGCAGCACTCCCTCAGTACTGACCCTATGACAGCGCAGCACTCCCTCAGTACTGACCCTCAGACAGTGCTGCTCTCCCTCAGTACTGACCATCTGACAGTGCAGCACTCCCTCAGTACTGACCGCCTGACAGTGCAGCACTCCCTCAGTACTGACCATCTGACAGTGCAGCACTCACTCAGTACTGACCCTCTGACAGCGCAGCACTCCCTCAGTACTGACCCTCAGACAGTGCTGCTCTCCCTCAGTACTGACCATCTGACAGTGCAGCACTCCCTCAGTACTGACCGCCTGACAGTGCAGCACTCCCTCAGTACTGACCATCTGACAGTGCAGCACTCACTCAGTACTGACCATCTGACAGTGCAGCACGCCCTCAGTCCTGACCCTCTGACAGTGCAGCACTCTCTCAGTACAGACTCTCTGACAGAGCAGCAGTCCATCAGTACTGACCCTCTGACAGAGCAGCACTCCCTCAGTACACCCTCTGAAAGTGCCGCACTCCCTCAGTACTGACCCTCTGACAGTGCAGCACTCCCTCAGTACTGACCCTTTGACAGTGCAGCACTCCCTCAGTACTGACCCTCTGACAGTGCAGTACTCCCTCAGTACTGACCCACTGACAGTGCAGCACTCCCTCAGTACTGACCCTCTGACAGTGCAGCACTCCCTCAGTACTGACCCTCTGACAGTGCAGCACTCCCTCAGCACTGACCATCTGACAGTGCGGCACTCCCTCAGCACTGACCCTCTGACAGTGCAGCACTCCCTCAGTACTGACCCTCTGACAGTGCAGCTCTCCCTCAACACTGACACTCTGACATAGAACATAGAACATAGAACGATACAGCTCAGTCCAGGCCCTTCGGCCCACGATGTTGCACCGACATGGGAAGTCAAAAAACAAAAGCCATCTAACCTACACTATGCCATTATCATCCATATGCTTATCCAATAAACTTTTAAATGCCCTCAATGTTGGCGAGTTCACGACTGTTGCAGGTAGGGCATTCCACGGCCTCACCACTCTTTGTATAAAGAACCTACCTCTGACCTCTGTCCTATATCTATTACCCCTCAGTTTAAAGCTATGTCCCCTCGTGCTAGCCATTTCCATCCGCGGGTGAAGGCTCTCACTGTCCTCCCTATCTAACCCCCTGATCATTTTGTATGCCTCTATTAAGTCTCCTCTTAACCTTCTTCTCTCTAACGAAAACAACCTCAAGTCCACAATTTACATAGATGATTTGGAGTTGGGGACCAAGGGCAATGTGTCCAAGTTTGCAGACGACACTAAGATAAGTGGTAAAGCAAAAAGTGCAGAGGATACTGGAAGTCTGCAGAGGGATTTGGATAGGCTAAGTGAATGGGCTAGGGTCTGGCAGATGGAATACAATGTTGACAAATGTGAGGTTATCCATTTTGGTAGGAATAACAGCAAAAGGGATTATTATTTAAAGGATAAAATATTAAAACATGCTGCTGTGCAGAGAGACCTGGGTGTGCTAGTGCATGAGTCGCAGAAAGTTGGTTTTCAGGTGCAACAGGTGTTTAAGAAGGCAAATGGAATTTTGTCCTTCATTGCTAGAGGGATGGAGTTTAAGACTCGGGAGGTTCTGCTGCAATTGTATAAGGTGTTAGTGAGGCCACACCTGGAGTATTGTGTTCAGTTTTGGTCTCCTTACTTGAGAAAGGACGTACTGGCACTGGAGGGTGTGCAGAGGAGATTCACTAGGTTAATCCCAGAGCTGAAGGGGTTGGATTACGAGGAGAGGTTGAGTAGACTGGGACTATACTCGTTGGAATTTAGAAGGATGAGGGGGGATCTTATAGAAACATATAAGATTATGAAGGGAATAGATAGGATAGATGCGGGCAGGTTGTTTCCACTGGCGGGTGAAAGCAGAACTAGGGGGCATAGCCTCAAAATAAGGGGAAGTAGATTTAGGACTGAGTTTAGGAGGAACTTCTTCACCCAAAGGGTTGTGAATCTATGGAATTCCTTGCCCAGTGAAGCAGTTGAGGCTCCTTCATTAAATGTTTTTAAGAAAAAGATAGATAGTTTTTTGAAGAATAAAGGGATTAAGGGTTATGGTGTTCGGGCCGGAAAGTGGAGCTGAGTCCACAAAAGATCAGCCATGATCTCATTGAATGGTGGAACAGGCTCGAGGGGCCATATGGCCTACTCTTGCTCCAAGTTCTTATGTTCTTATGTTCCATCAGCCTTTCCTCATAAGATTTTCCCTCCATACCAGGCAACATCCTGGTAAATCTCCTCTGCACCCGCTCCAAAGCTTTCACGTCCTTCCTATAATGCGGTGACCAGAACTGTACGCAATATTCCAAATGCGGCCGTACCAGAGTTCTGTACAGCTGCAACATGACCTCCCGACTCCGGAACTCAATCCCTCTACCAATAAAGGCCAACGCTCCATAGGCCTTCTTCACAACCCTATCAACCTGGGTGGCAACTTTCAGGGATCTATGTACATGGACACCTAGATCCCTCTGCTCATCCACACTTCCAAGAACTTTACCATTAGCCAAATATTCCACATTCCTGTTATTCCTTCCAAAGTGAATCACCTCACACTTCTCTACATTAAACTCCATTTGCCACCTCTCAGCCCAGCTCTGCGGCTTATCTATGTCCCTCTGTAACCTGCTACATCCTTCCGCACTGTCGACAACACCACCGACTTTCGTGTCGTCTGCAAATTTACTCACCCACCCTTCTGCACCCTCCTCTAGGTCATTGATAAAAATGACAAACAGCAACGGCACCAGAACAGATCCTTGTGGTACGCCACTTGCAACTGAACTCCATTCTGAACATTTCCCATCAACCACCACCCTCTGTCTTCTTTCAGCTAGCCAATTTCTGATCCACATCTCTAAATCACCCTCAATCCCCAGCCTCCGTATTTTCTGCAATAGCCTACCGTGGGGAACATTATCAAACGCTTTACTGAAATCAATATACACCACATCAACTGCTCTACCCTCGTCTACCTGTTCAGTCACCTTCTCAAAGAACTCAATAAGGTTAGTGAGGCATGACCTGCCCTTCACAAAGCCATGCTGACTATCCCTAATCATATTATTCCTATCTAGATGATTATAAATCTTGTCTCTTATAATCCCCTCCAAGACTTTACCCACAACAGACGTGAGGCTCACCGGTCTATAGTTGCCGGGGTTGTCTCTACTCCCCTTCTTGAACAAAGGGACCACATTTGCTATCTTCCAGTCCTCTGGCACTATTCCTGTAGCCAATGATGACATAAAAATCAAAGCCAAAGGCTCAGCAATCTCTTCCCTGGCTTCCCAGAGAATCCTAGGATAAATCCCATCAGGCCCCGGGTACTGATCTATTTTCAGCCTGTCCAGAATTGCCAACACCTCTTCCCTACTTACCTCAATGCCATCTATTCTAATAGCCTGGGTCTCAGCAATCTCCTCCACAACATTCTCTTTTACCTGAGTGAATACTGACGAAAAATATTCATTTAGTATCTCGCCTCTCTCTTCAGACTCTACACAGAACTTCCCATCCCTGTCCTTGACTGGCCCTACTCTTTCCCTAGTCATTCGCTTATTCCTGACATACCTAGGTTTTCCTTGATCCTACCTGCCAAATACTTCTCATGCACCCTCCTTGCTCGTCTTAGCTCTCTCTTTAGATCCTTCCTCGCTACCTTGTAACTATCAAGCGCCCCAACTGAAACTTCACATCTCATCTTCACATAGGCCTCCTTCTTCCTCTTAACAAGAGATTCCACTTCATTGGTAAACCACGGTTCCCTCGCTCGATGCCTTCCTCCCTGCCTGACCGGTACGTACTTATCAAGAACACGCAGTAGCTGTTCCTTGAACAAGCTCTACATATCCAGTGTGCCCAACACTTGCAGCCTACTTCTCCAACCTATCCCCCCCACCCCCCACAAGTCATGTCTAATGTCATAATTGCCCTTCCCCCAGCTATAACTCTTGCCCTGCGGGGTATACTTCTCCCTTTCCATCACTAACGTAAACGTCACCGAATTGTGGTCACTGTCCCCAAAGTGCTCACCTACCTCCAAATCTAACACCTGGCCTGGTTCATTACCCAAAACCAAATCCAATGTGGCCTCTCTTCTTGTTGGCCTGTCAACATATTGTGTCAGGAAACCCTCCTGCACACATTGTACAAAAAACAACCCATCTAATGTACTCGAACTATATCTTTTCCAGTCAATATTTGGAAAGTTAAAGTCTCCCATAATAACACTGTTACTTTCGCTCTTATCCAGAATCATCTTCGCCATCCTTTCCTTTACATCCCTAGAACTATTTGGAGGCCTATAGAAAACTCCCAGGGTGACCTCTCCTTTCCTGTTTCTAACCTCAGCCCATACTACCTCGGAAGAAGAGTCCCCATCTAGCATCCTCTCCGCCACCGTAATACTCTTTTTGACTAGCAGCGCCACACCTCCCCCTCTTTTGCCTCCTTCTCTGAGCTTACTAAAACACCTAAACCCCGGAACCTGCAACATCCATTCCTGTCCCTGCTCTATCCATGTCTCCGAAATGGCCACAACATCGAAATCCCAGGTACCAACCCATGCTGCCAGTTCCCCTACCTTATTTCGTATACTCCTGGCATTGAAGTAGACACACTTCAAACCACCTACCTGAACACTGGCCCCCTCCTGCGAAGTCAAATCTGTGCTCCTGACCTCTATACTCTCAATCTCTCGTACCCTAAAACTACAATCCAGGTTCCCATGCCCCTGCTGCATTAGTTTAAACCCCCCAAAAGAGCACTAACAAATCTCCCCCCCAGGATATTTGTGCCCCTCAGGTTCAGATGTAGACCATCCTGTCTGTAGAGGTCCCAACTTGCCCAGAAGGAGCCCCAGTTATCCAGAAATCTGAATCCCTCCCGCCTGCACCATCCCTGTAGCCACGTGTTTAAATGCTCTCTCTCCCTATTCCTCATCTCACTATCACATGGCACGGGCAACAACACAGAGATAACAACTCTGTTTGTTCTGGTTTGAGCTTCCATCCTAGCTCCCTGAAAGCCTGCCTGACATCCTTGTCCCCTTTCCTACCTATGTCGTTAGTGCCAATGTGGACCACGACTTGGGGCTGCTCCCCGTTCCCCCTAAGGACCCGGAAAACACGATCCGAGACCACACGTACCCTTGCACCTGGGAGGCAACATACCAAACGTGAGTCTCTCTCGCTCCCACAAAATCTCCTATCTGTGCCCCTGACTATCGAGTCCCCAATTACTAATGCTCTGCTCCTCTCCCCCCTTCCCTTCTGAGCAACAGGGACAGACTCCGTGCCAGAGGGTGGTACCCCATGGCTTACCCCTGGTAAGTCCCCCCCCCCCACAAGTATCCAAAGCGGTATACTTGTTACTCAGGGGAACGACCGCAGGGGATCCCTGCACTGACTGCTTCTTCCCAGTCCTTCTTACAGTTACCCATCTATCTCCAATCTTTGGTGTAACTAATTCCCTGAAGCTGCTATCTATGACCCCCTCTGCCTCCCGAATGATCCGAAGTTCATCCAACTCCAGCTCCAGTTCCCTAACTCGGTCTTGGAGGAGCTGGAGATGGCTGCACTTCCTGCAGGTAAAATCAGCAGGGACACTAACGGCATCCCTCACCTTAAACATCCTGCAGGAGCTGAGGGTGTGCATCTCTCCCTCAACACTGACACTCTGACAGTGCAGCTCTCCCTCAGGACTGACCCTCTTACAGTGCAGCACTCCCTCAGTACTGACCCTCTGACAGTGCAGCACTCCCTCAGTACGGACCCTCTGACACTGCAGCACTCCCGCAGCACTGACCCACTGACAGTGCAGCGCGCCCTCAGTACTGACCCTCTGACAGTGCAGCGCACCCTCAGTACTGACCCTCTGACAGTGCAGCACTCACTCAGTACTGACCCTGTGACAATGCAGCACTCCCTCAGTACTGACCCTCTGACACTGCAGCAGTCCCTCAGTACTGACCCTCTGACAGTGCAGCACTCCATCAGTACTGACCCTCTGACAGGGCAGCACTCCCTTAGTACTGACCATCTGACAGTACGGCACTCCCTCAGTACTGACGCTCTGACAGTGCAACGTTCCATCAGTACTGACCCTCTGACAGTACAGCTCTCCCTCAGGATTGACCCTCTGACAATGCAGCTCTCCCTCAGTACTGACCCTCTGACACTGCAGCTCTCCCTCAGGATTGACCCTCTGACAATGCAGCTCTCCCTCAGTACTGACCCTCTGACAGTGCAGCACTCACTCAGTACTGACCCTGTGACAATGCAGCACTCCCTCAGTACTGACCCTCTGACACTGCAGCACTCCCTCAGTGCTGACCCTCTGACAGTTCAGCACTCCCTCAGTACTGACCTTCTGACAGTGCAGCACTCCCTCAGCACTGACCCGCTGACAGTGCAGCTCTCCCTCTGTACTGACCTTCTGACAGTGCAGCACTCCCTCAGCACTGACCCGCTGACAGTGCAGCTCTCCCTCAGCACTGACCCGCTGACAGTGCAGCTCTCCCTCAGCACTGACCCTCTGACAGTGCAGCTCTCCCTCAGGATTGACCCTCTGACAATGCAGCTCTCCCTCAGTACTGACACGCTGACAGTGCGGCACTCCCTCAATACAGACCCTGTGACAGTGCGGAAGTCCCTCAGTACTGACCGTCTGACTGTGCAGCACTCCCTCAGTACTGACCCTCTGACAGTGCAGCTCTCCCTCAGTACTGACCCTCTGACAGGGCAGCACTCCCTCAGGACTGAACCTCTGACATTTCAACTCTTCCTCAGTACTGACCCTCTGACAGTGCAGCACTCCCTCAGGACTGACCCTCTGACAGTGCGGCACTCCCTCAGTACTGACCCTCTGACAGTGCAGCACTCGCTCAGTACTGACCGTCTGACAGTGCAGCACTCCCTCAGTACTGAGCCTCTGACAGTGCAGCACTCCCTCAGTACTGACCCTCTGACAGTGCAGCACTCCCTCAGGACTGACCCTCTTCCAGTGCAGCTCTCCCTCAGTACTGACCCTCTGACAGTGCAGCACTCCCTCAGTACTGACCCTCTGACAGTGCAGCACTCCCTCAGTACTGACCCTCTGACAGTGCAGCACTCCCTCAGTACTGACCCGCTGACAGTGCAGCTCTCCCTCAGTACTGACCCTCTGACAGTGCAGCACTCCCTCAGTACTGACCCTCTGATAGTGCAGCACTCCCTCAGTACTGACCCTCTGAAAGTGCAGCACTCCCTCAGAACTGACCCTCTGACAGTGCAGCTCTCCCTCAGTACTGACCCTCTGACAGTGCAGGACTCCCTCAGTACTGACCCTCTGACAATGCAGCACTCCCTCAGTACTGACCCTCTGACAGTGCAGCACTCCCGCAGTACTGACCCTCTGACAGTGCAGCATTCCCTCAGGACTGACCCTCTTACACTGCAGCTCTCCCTCAGTACTGACCCGCTGACAGTGCAGCACTCCCTCAGTACTGACTCTCTGACAGTGCAGCACTCCCTCAGGACTGACCCTCTTACAGTGCAGCTCTCCCTCAGTACTGACCCTCTGACAGTGCAGAACTCCCTCAGTACTGACCTTCTGACAGTGCAGCACTCCCTCAGCACTGACCCGCTGACAGTGCAGCTCTCCCTCTGTACTGACCCTCTGACAGTTCAGGTCTCACTCAGTACTGACCCTCTGACAGTGCAGAACTCCCTCAGGATTGACCCTCTGACAATGCAGCACTCCCTCAGTACTGACGCGCTGACAGTGCAGTACTCTCTCAGTACTGACCCTCTCACAATGCAGCACTCCCGCAGCATTGACCCACTGACAGTGCAGCACACCCTCAGTACTGACCCTCTGACAGTGCAGTGCACCCTCAGTACTGACCCTCTGACAGTGCAGCACTGACTCAGTACTGACCCTCTGACAGTGCAGCACTCACTGAGTACTGACCCTGTGACAATGCAGCACTCCCTCAGTACTGACCCTCTGACACTGCAGCAGTCCCTCAGTACTGACCCTCTGACATTGCAGCACTCACTCAGTACTGACCCTGTGACAATGCAGCACTCACTCAGTACTGACCTTCTGACACTGCAGCTCTCCCTCAGTACTGACCCTCTGACAGTGCAGCACACCCTCAGTACTGACCCTCTGACAGTGCAGCACTCCCTCAGTACTGAACCTCTGACAGTACAGCACTCCCTCAGTACTGACCCTCTGACAGGGCAGCACTCCCTTAGTACTGACCATCTGACAGTGCGGCACTCCCTCAGTACTGACGCTCTGACAGTGCAACGTTCCATCAGTACTGACCCTCTGACAGTGCAGCACTCCTTCAGGACTGACCCTTTGACAGTGCAGCTTTCCCTCAATACAGACCCTGTGACAGTGCAGCACTCCCTCAGTACTGACCCTCTGACATGCAGAACACCCTCAGTACTGACCCTCTGGCAGTGCAGCACTCCTCAGTACTGACCCTCTGACAGTGCAGCGCTCCCTCAATACAGACCCTGTGACAGTGCAGGACTCCCTCAGTACTGACCCTCCGACAATGCAGCACTCCCTCAGTACTGACCCTCTGACAGTGCAGCACTCCCTCAGTACTGACCCTCTGACATGCAGAACACCCTCAGTACTGACCCTCTGGCAGTGCAGCACTCCCTCAGTACTGTCCCGCTGATAGTGCAGCACTCCTTCAGCACTGAACCTCTGACAGTGCAGCACTCCCTCAGTACTGACCCGCTGACAGTGCGGCACTCCCTCAATACAGACCCTGTGACAGTGCGGAAGTCCCTCAGTACTGACCGTCTGACTGTGCAGCCCTCCCTCAGTCCTGACCCTCTGACAGTGCAGCTCTCCCTCAGTACTAACCCTCTGACAGGGCAGCACTCCCTCAGGACTGAACCTCTGACATTTTAACTCTTCCTCAGTACTGACCCTCTGACAGTGCAGCACTCCCTCAGGACTGACCCTCTGACAGTGCGGCACTCCCTCAGTACTGACACTCTGACAGTGCAGCACTCCCTCAGGACTGACCCTCTGACAGTGCAGCACTCCCTCAGTACAGACCCTCTGACAGTGCAGCACTCGCTCAGTACTGACCCTCTGACAGTGCAGCTCTCCCTCAGTACTGACCCTCTGACAGGGCAGCACTCCCTCAGGACTGAACCTCTGACATTTCAACTCTTCCTCAGTACTGACCCTCAGACAGTGCAGCACTCCCTCAGGACTGACCCTCTGACAGTGCGGCACTCCCTCAGTACTGACCCTCTGACAGTGCAGCACTCGCTCAGTACTGACCGTCTGACAGTGCAGCACTCCCTCAGTACTGACCCTCTGACAGTGCAGCACTCCCTCAGGACTGACCCTCTTCCAGTGCAGCTCTCCCTCAGTACTGACCCTCTGACAGTGCAGCACTCCCTCAGTACAGACCCTCTGACAGTGCAGCACTCCCTCAGTACTGACCCTCTGACAGTGCAGCACTCCCTCAGTACTGACCCGCTGACAGTGCAGCTCTCCCTCAGTACTGACCCTCTGACAGTGCAGCACTCCCTCAGTACTGACCCTCTGACAATGCAGCACTCCCTCAGAACTGACCCTCTGACAGTGCAGCTCTCCCTCAGTACTGACCCTCTGACAGTGCAGCACTCCCTCAGTACTGACCCTCTGACAGTGCAGCACTCCCTCAGTACTGACCCTCTGACAATGCAGCACTCCCTCAGTACTGACCCTCTGACAGTGCAGCACTCCCTCAGTACTGACCCTCTGACTGTGCAGCATTCCCTCAGGACTGACCCTCTTACACTGCAGCACTCCCTCAGTACTGACCCGCTGACAGTGCAGCACTCCCTCAGTACTGACCCTCTGACAGTGCAGCACTCCCTCAGTACTGACCCTCTGACAATGCAGCACTCCCTCAGTACTGACCCTCTGACAGTGCAGCACTCCCTCAGTACTGACCCTCTGACTGTGCAGCATTCCCTCAGGACTGACCCTCTGACAGCGCAGCACTCCCTCAGTACTGACCCTCTGACAGTGCAGCACTCCCTCAGTACTGACCCGCTGACAGTGCAGCACTCCCTCAGTACTGACTCTCTGACAGTGCAGCACTCCCTCAGGACTGACCCTCTTACAGTGCAGCTCTCCCTCAGTACTGACCCTCTGACAGTGCAGTACTCTCTCAGTACTGACCCTCTCACAATGCAGCACTCCCGCAGCATTGACCCACTGACAGTGCAGCGCACCCTCAGTACTGACCCTCTGACAGTGCAGCGCACCCTCAGTACTGACCCTCTGACAGTGCAGCACTGACTCAGAACTGACCCTCTGACAGTGCAGCACTCACTCAGTACTGACCCTGTGACAATGCAGCACTCCCTCAGTACTGACCCTCTGACATTGCAGCACTCACTCAGTACTGACCCTGTGACAATGCAGCACTCCCCCAGTACTGATCCTCTGACACTGCAGCAGTCCCTCAGTACTGACCCTCTGACATTGCAGCACTCACTCAGTACTGACCCTGTGACAATGCAGCACTCCCCCAGTACTGATCCTCTGACACTGCAGCAGTCCCTCAGTACTGACCCTCTGACAGTGCAGCACTCCCTCAGTACTGACCTCTGACAGTGCAGCACTCCCTCAGTACTGACCCTCTGACAGTGCGCACTCCCTCAGTACTGACCCTCTGACAGTGCAGCACTCCCTCAGTACTGACCCTCTGACAGTGCAGCACTCCCTCAGTACTGACCCTCTGACATGCAGAACACCATCAGTACTGACCCTCTGGCAGTGCAGCACTCCCTCAGTACTGACCCTCTGACAGTGCAGCACTCCCTCAATACAGACCGTGTGACAGTGCAGCACTCCCTCAGTACTGACCCTCCGACAATGCAGCACTCCCTCAGTACTGACCCTCTGACAGTGCAGCACTCCCTCAGTACTGACCCTCTGACATGCAGAACAACCTCAGTACTGACCCTCTGGCAGTGCAGCACTCCCTCAGTACTGACCCTCTGACAATGCAGCACTCCCTCAGTACTGACCCTCTGGCAGTGCAGCACTCCCTCAGTACTGACCCTCTGGCAGTGCAGCACTCCCTCAGTACTGTCCCGCTGATAGTGCAGCACACCCTCAGTACTGACCCGCTGACAGTGCGGCACTCCCTCAATACAGACCCTGTGACAGTGCGGAAGTCCCTCAGTACTGACCCACTGACAGTGCAGCACTCCCTCAGTACTGACCCTCTGACAGGGCAGCACTCCCTCAGGACTGAACCTCTGACATTTCAACTCTTCCTCAGTACTGACCCTCTGACAGTGCAGCACTCCCTCAGGACTGACCCTCTGACAGTGCGGCACTCCCTCAGTACTGACCCTCTGACAGTGCAGCACTCCCTCAGTACAGACCCTCTGACAGTGCAGCACTCGCTCAGTACTGACCGTCTGACAGTGCAGCACTCCCTCAGTACTGAGCCTCTGACAGTGCAGCACTCCCTCAGTACTGACCCTCTGACAGTGCAGCACTCCCTCAGGACTGACCCGCTTCCAGTGCAGCTCTCCCTCAGTACTGACCCTCTGACAGTGCAGCACTCCCTCAGTACTGACCCTCTGACAGTGCAGCACTCCCTCAGGACTGACCCTCTGACAGTGCAGCACTCCCTCAGTGCTGACCCGCTGACAGTGCAGCTCTCCCTCAGTACTGACCCTCTGACAGTGCAGCACTCCCTCAGGACTGACCCTCTTACACTGCAGCTCTCCCTCAGTACTGACCCTCTGACAGTGCAGCACTCCCTCAGTTCTGACCCTCTGACAGTGCAGCACTCCCTCAGGACTGACCCTCTGACAGTGCAGCACTCCCTCAGTACTGACCCGCTGACAGTGCAGCTCTCCCTCAGTACTGACCCTCTGACAGTTCAGCACTCCCTGAGGACTGACCCTCTGTCAGGGCAGCACTCCCTTAGTACTGACCATCTGACAGTGCGGCACTCCCTCAGTACTGATGCTCTGACAGTGCAACGTTCCATCAGTACTGACCCTCTGACATTGCAGCACTCCTTCAGGACTGACCCTTTGACAGTGCAGCATTCCCTCAATACAGACCCTGTGACAGTGCAGCACTCCCTCAGTACTGACCCTCTGACATGCAGAACTCCCTCAGTACTGACCCTCTAGCAGTGCAGCACTCCCTCAGTACTGACCCTCTGACAGTGCAGCACTCCCTCAGTACTGACCCTCTGACAGTGCAGCTCTCCCTCAGTACTGACCCTCTGACAGTGCAGCTCTCCCTCAGTACTGACCCTCTGACAGTGCAGCACTCCCTCAGCACTGACCCGCTGACAGTGCAGCTCTCCCTCAGTACTGACCCTCTGACAGTGCAGCACTCCCTCAGCACTGACCCGCTGACAGTGCAGCTCTCCCTCAGTACTGACCTTCTGACAGTGCAGCACTCCCTCAGTACTGACCTTCTGACAGTGCAGCACTCCCTCAGCACTGACCCGCTGACAGTGCAGCTCTCCCTCAGTACTGACCTTCTGACAGTGCAGCACTCCCTCAGCACTGACCCGCTGACAGTGCAGCTCTCCCTCAGCACTGACCCGCTGACAGTGCAGCTCTCCCTCAGTACTGACCCTCTGACAGTGCAGCTCTCCCTCAGGATTGACCCTCTGACAATGCAGCTCTCCCTCAGTACTGACGCGCTGACAATGCAGCACTCCCTCAGCACTGACGCTCTGACAATGCAGCACTCCCTCAGTACTGACCCTCTGACAGTGCAGCACTCCCTCAGTACTGACCCTCTGACAGTGCAGCACTCCCTCAATACAGACCCTGTGACAGTGCAGGACTCCCTCAGTACTGACCCTCCGACAGTGCAGCACTCCCTCAGTACTGACCCTGTGACAGTGCAGCACTCCCTCAGTACTGACCCTCCGACAATGCAGCACTCCCTCAGTACTGACCCTCTGACAGTGCAGCATTCCATCAGAACTGACCTTCTTGAGAGCAGCACTCCTTCAGCACTGAACCTCTTACAGTGCAGCACTCCCTCAGTACTGACCCGCTGACAGTGCGGCACTCCCTCAATACAGACCCTGTGACACGGCAGCACTCCCTCAGGACTGAACCTCTGACATTTCAACTCTTCCTCAGTACTGACCCTCTGACAGTGCAGCACTCCCTCAGTACTGACCCGCTGACAGTGCAGCCCTCCCTCAGTACAGACCGTCTAACAGTGCAGCTCTCCCTCAGTACTGAACCTCTGACATTTCAACTCTTCCTCAGTACTGACCCTCTGACAGTGCAGCACTCCCTCAGTACTGACCCTCTGACAGTGCAGCACTGCCTCAGCACTGACCCTCTGACAGTGCAGCACTCCCTCAGTACAGACCGTCTAACAGTGCAGCTCTCCCTCAGTACTGACCCTCTGACAGGGCATCACTCCCTCAGGACTGAACCTCTGACATTTCAACTCTTCCTCAGTACTGACCCTCTGACAGTGCAGCACTCCCTCAGGACTGACCCTCTGACAGTGCGGCACTCCCTCAGTACTGACACTCTGACAGTGCAGCACTCCCTCAGTACTGACCCTCTGACAGTGCAGCACTCGCTCAGTACTGACCGTCTGACAGTGCAGCACTCCCTCAGTACTGAGCCTCTGACAGTACAGCACTCCCTCAGTACTGACCCTCTGACAGTGCAGCACTCCCTCAGGACTGACCCTCTTCCAGTGCAGCTCTCCCTCAGTACTGACCCTCTGACAGTGCAGCACTCCCTCAGTACTGACCCTCTGACAGTGCAGCACTCCCTCAGTACTGACCCTCTGACAGTGCAGCACTCCCTCAGTACTGACCCGCTGAAAGTGCAGCTCTCCCTCAGTACTGACCCTCTGACAGTGCAGCACTCCCTCAGTACTGACCCTCTGACACTGCAGCTCTCCCTCAGTACTGACCCGCTGACAGTGCAGCACTCCCCCAGTACTGACTATCTGACAGTGCAGCACTCCCTCAGGACTGACCCTCTTACAGTGCAGCTCTCCCTCAGTACTGACCCTCTGACAGTGCAGAACTCCCTTAGTACTGACCTTCTGACAGTGCAGCACTCCCTCAGCACTGACCCGCTGACAGTGCAGTTCTCCCTCAGTACTGACCCTCTGACAGCGCAGCACTCCCTCAGTACTGACCCTCTGACACTGCAGCTCTCCCTCAGGATTGACCCTCTGACAATTCAGCTCTCCCTCAGTACTGACCCTCTGACAGTGCAGCACTCCCTCAGTACTGACCCTCTGACAGTGCAGCACTCCCTCAGTACTGACCCTCTGACAGTGCAGCACTCCCTCAGTACTGACCGTCTGACAGTGCAGCACTCCCTCAGTAGTGACCCTCTGACAGTGCAGCACTCCATCAGTACTGATGCGCTGACAGTGCAGTACTCTCTCAGTACTGACCCTCTCACAATGCAGCACTCCCTCAGCACTGACGCTCTGACAATGAAGCACTCCATCAGCACTGACACTCTGACAGTGCAGCACTCCCTCAGCACAGACCCTCTGACAGTACAGCACTCCCTCAGTACTGACCCTCTGACAGTACAGCACTACCTCAGTACTGACCCTCTGACAGTACAGCACTACCTCAGTACTGACCCTCTGACAGTGCAGCACTACCTCAGTACTGACCCTCTGACAGTGCAGCACTCCCTCAGTACTGACCCTCTGACAGTGCAGCACTACGTCAGTACTGACCATCTGACAGTGCAGCACTCCCTCAGTACTGACCCTCTGACAGTGCGGCTCTCCCTCAGCACTGACCGTCTGACAGTCCAGCACTCCCTCAGTACAGACCCCCTGACAGTGTAGCACTCCCTCAGTACTGACCCTATGACAGTGCGACACTCCCTCAGTACTGACCCTCTGACAGAGCAGCACCCTCGGTACTGATCCTCTGACAGTGCAGCACTCCCTCAGTACTGACCCTCTGACAGTGCAGCACTCCCTCAGTACTGACCTTCTGACAGTGCAGCACTCCCTCAGCACTGACCCGCTGACAGTGCAGCTCTCCCTCAGTACTGACCTTCTGACAGTGCAGCACTCCCTCAGCACTGACCCGCTGACAGTGCAGCTCTCCCTCAGCACTGACCCGCTGACAGTGCAGCTCTCCCTCAGTACTGACCCTCTGACAGTGCAGCTCTCCCTCAGGATTGACCCTCTGACAATGCAGCACTCACTCAGTACTGACCCTCTGACAGTGCAGCACTCCCTCAGTACTGACGCGCTGACAATGCAGCACTCCCTCAGCACTGACGCTCTGACAATGCAGCAGTCCCTCAGTACTGACCCTCTGACAGTGCAGCACTCACTCAGTACTGACCCTGTGACAATGCAGCACTCCCTCAGTACTGACCCTCTGACACTGCAGCAGTCCCTCAGTACTGACCCTCTGACAGTGCAGCTCTCCCTCAGCACTGACCCTCTGACAGTGCAGCACTCCCTTAGTACTGACCCTCTGACACTGCAGCAGTCCCGCAGTACTGACCCTCTGACAGTGCAGCACTCCCTCAGTACTGACCCTCTGACAGTGCAGCACTCCCTCAGTACTGACCCTCTGACAGTGCAGCACTCCCTTAGTACTGACCATCTGACAGTGCGGCACTCCCTCAGTTATGACGCTCTGACAGTGCAACGTTCCATCAGTACTGACCCTCTGACAGTGCAGCACTCCCTCAGTACTGACCCTGTGACAATGCAGCACTCCCTCAGTACTGACCCTCTGACATTGCAGCACTCCCTCAGTACTGACCCTCTGGCAGTGCAGCACTCCCTCAGTACTGACCCTCTGACAGTGCAGCATTCCAACAGAACAGACCCTCTGACAGTGCAGCACTCCCCCAGTACTGACCCTCTGACAGTGCAGCACTCCCTCAGCACTGACCCTCTGACAGTGCAGCACTCCCTCAGCACTGACCCGCTGACAGTGCAGCTCTCCCTCAGTACTGACCCTCTGACAGTGCAGCACTCCCTCAGTACTGACCTTCTGACAGTGCAGCACTCCCTCAGCACTGACCCGCTGACAGTGCAGCTCTCCCTCAGTACTGACCCTCTGACAGTGCAGCACTCCCTCAGTACTGACCCTCTTACAGTGCAGCTCTCCCTCAGTACTGACCCTCTGACAGTGCAGCACTCCCTCAGTACTGACCTTCTGACAGTGCAGCACTCCCTCAGCACTGACCCGCTGACAGTGCAGCTCTCCCTCAGCACTGACCCGCTGACAGGGCAGCACTCCCTCAGTACTGGCCCTCTGACAGTGCAGCTCTCCCTCAGTACTGACCCTCTGACAGTGCAGCTCTCCCTCAGGATTGACCCTCTGACAATGCAGCTCTCCCTCAGTACTGACCCTCTGACAGTGCAGCACTCCCTCAGTACTGACCCTATGACAGTGCAGCACTCACTCAGTACTGACCCTGTGACAATGCAGCACTCCCTCAGTACTGACCCTCTGACACTGCAGCAGTCCCTCAGTACTGACCCTCTGACAGGGCAGCATTCCCTCAATACAGACCCTGTGACAGTGCAGCACTCCCTCAGTACTGACCCTCTGACATGCAGAACTCCCTCAGTACTGACCCTCTAGCAGTGCAGCACTCCCTCAGTACTGACCCTCTGACAGTGCAGCATTCCATCAGAACAGACCTTCTTGAGAGCAGCACTCCTTCAGTACTGACCCTCTGACAGTGCAGCACTCCCTCAGTACTGACCCTCCGACAGTGCAGCACTCCCTCAGTACTGACCCTCTGACAGTGCAGCACTCCCTCAGTACTGACCCTCTGACAGTGCAGCACTCCCTCAGTACAGACCCTCTGACAGTGCAGCATTCCCTCAGTACTGACCCTCTGACAGTGCAGCACTCCCTCAATACAGACCCTGTGACAGTGCAGGACTCCCTCAGTACTGACCCTCCGACAGTGCAGCACTCCCTCAGTACTGACCCTGTGACAGTGCAGCACTCCCTCAGTACTGACCCTCCGACAATGCAGCACTCCCTCAGTACTGACCCTCTGACAGTGCAGCATTCCATCAGAACTGACCTTCTTGAGAGCAGCACTCCCTCAGTACTGTCCCGCTGATAGTGCAGCACTCCTTCAGCACTGAACCTCTTACAGTGCAGCACTCCCTCAGTACTGACCCGCTGACAGTGTGGCACTCCCTCAATACAGACCCTGTGACAGTGCGGAAGTCCCTCAGTACTGACCGTCTGACTGTGCAGCTCTCCCTCAGTACTGACCCTCTGACAGGGCAGCACTCCCTCAGGACTGAACCTCTGACATTTCAACTCTTCCTCAGTACTGACCCTCTGACAGTGCAGCACTCCCTCAGGACTGACCCTCTGACAGTGCGGCACTCCCTCAGTACTGACACTCTGACAGTGCGGCACTCCCTCAGTACTGACCCTCTGACAGTGCAGCACTCGCTCAGTACTGACCGTCGGACAGTGCAGCACTCCCTCAGTACTGAGCCTCTGACAGTGCAGCACTCCCTCTGTACTGACCCTCTGACAGTGCAGCACTCCCTCAGTACTGACCCTCTGACACTGCAGCAGTCCCTCAGTACTGACCCTCTGACAGTGCAGCACTCCCGCAGTACTGACCCTCTGACAGGGCAGCACTCCCTCAGTACAGACCATCTGACAGTGCGGCACTCCCTCAGTTCTGACGCTCTGACAGTGCAGCACTCCCTCAGTACTGACCCTCTGAAAGTGCGGCACTCCCTCAGTTCTGACGCTCTGACAGTGCGGCACTCCCTCAGTTCTGACGCTCTGACAGTGCAACGTTCCATCAGTACTGACCCTCTGACAGTGCAGCACTCCCTCAGCACTGACCCGCTGACAGTGCAGCTCTCCCTCAGTACTGACCTTCTGACAGTGCAGCACTCCCTCAGCACTGACCCGCTGACAGTGCAGCTCTCCCTCAGCACTGACCCGCTGACAGTGCAGCTCTCCCTCAGTACTGACCCTCTGACAGTGCAGCTCTCCCTCAGGATTGACCCTCTGACAATGCAGCTCTCCCTCAGTACTGACCCTCTGACAGTGCAGCACTCACTCAGTACTGACCCTGTGACAATGCAGCACTCCCTCAGTACTGACCCTCTGACACTGCAGCAGTCCCTCAGTACTGACCCTCTGACAGTGCAGCACTCCCGCAGTACTGACCCTCTGACAGGGCAGCACTCCCTTAGTACTGACCATCTGACAGTGCGGCACTCCCTCAGTTCTGACCCTCTGACAGTGCAGCACTCACTCAGTACTGACCATCTGACAGTGCGGCACTCCCTCAGTACTGACCCTCTGACATTGCAGCACTCCTTCAGGACTGACCCTTTGACAGTGCAGCATTCCCTCAATACAGACCCTGTGACAGTGCAGCACTCCCTCAGTACTGACCCTCTGACATGCAGAACTCCCTCAGTACTGACCCTCTAGCAGTGCAGCACTCCCTCAGTACTGACCCTCTGACAGTGCAGCATTCCATCAGAACAGACCTTCTTGAGAGCAGCACTCCTTCAGTACTGACCCTCTGACAGTGCAGCACTCCCTCAGTACTGACCCTCCGACAGTGCAGCACTCCCTCAGTACTGACCCTCTGACAGTGCAGCACTCCCTCAGTACTGACCCTCTGACAGTGCAGCACTCCCTCAGTACTGACCCTCTGACAGTGCAGCACTCCCTCAGTACTGACCCTCTGACAGTGCAGCACTCCCTCAATACAGACCCTGTGACAGTGCAGGACTCCCTCAGTACTGACCCTCCGACAGTGCAGCACTCCCTCAGTACTGACCCTGTGACAGTGCAGCACTCCCTCAGTACTGACCCTCCGACAATGCAGCACTCCCTCAGTACTGACCCTCTGACAGTGCAGCATTCCATCAGAACTGACCTTCTTGAGAGCAGCACTCCCTCAGTACTGTCCCGCTGATAGTGCAGCACTCCTTCAGCACTGAACCTCTTACAGTGCAGCACTCCCTCAGTACAGACACGCTGACAGTGCGGCACTCCCTCAATACAGACCCTGTGACAGTGCGGCACTCCCTCAATACAGACCCTGTGACAGTGCGGAAGTCCCTCAGTACTGACCGTCTGACTGTGCAGCTCTCCCTCAGTACTGACCCTCTGACAGGGCAGCACTCCCTCAGGACTGAACCTCTGACATTTCAACTCTTCCTCAGTACTGACCCTCTGACAGTGCAGCACTCCCTCAGGACTGACCCTCTGACAGTGCGGCACTCCCTCAGTACTGACACTCTGACAGTGCAGCACTCCCTCAGTACTGACCCTCTGACAGTGCAGCACTCGCTCAGTACTGACCGTCTGACAGTGCAGCACTCCCTCAGTACTGAGCCTCTGACAGTGCAGCACTCCCTCTGTACTGACCCTCTGACAGTGCAGCACTCCCTCAGGACTGACCCTCTTCCAGTGCAGCTCTCCCTCAGTACTGACCCTCTGACAGTGCAGCACTCCCTCAGTACTGACCCTCTGACAGTGCAGCACTCCCTCAGTACTGACCCTCTGACAGTGCAGCAGTCCCTCAGTACTGACCCGCTGACAGTGCAGATCTCCCTCAGTACTGACCCTCTGACAGTGCAGCACTCCTTCAGGACTGACCCTCTTACACTGCAGCTCTCCCTCAGTACTGACCCGCTGACAGTGCAGCACTCCCTCAGTACTGACTCTCTGACAGTGCAGCACTCCCTCAGGACTGACCCTCTGACAGTGCAGAACTCCCTCAGTACTGACCTTCTGACAGTGCAGCACTCCCTCAGCACTGACCCGCTGACAGTGCAGCTCTCCCTCAGTACTGACCCTCTGACAGTTCAGGTCTCACTCAGTACTGACCCTCTGACAGTGCAGCACTCCCTCAGTACTGGCCCTCTGACAGTGCAGCATTCCCTGAGTACTGACCCTCTGACAGTGCAGCACTCCCTCAGTACTGATCCTCCGACAGTGCAGCACTCCCTCAGTACTGACCCTCTGACAGTGCAGCACTCCCTCAGTACTGACCCTCTGACAGTGCAGCACTCCCTCAGTCCTGACCCTCTGACAGTACAGCACTCCCTCAGTACTGACCATCTGACAGGGCAGCACTCCCTTAGTACTGACGCTCTGACAATGCAGCACTCCCTCAGTGCTGACCCTCTGACAGTGCAGCACTCCCTCAGTACTGACCCTCTGACAGGGCAGCACTCCCTTAGTACTGACCATCTGACAGTGCAGCACTCCCTCAGTACTGACCCTCTGACAATGCAGCGCTCCCTCAGTACTGACCCTCTGACAGTGCAACGTTCCATCGGAACAGACCTTCTTGAGAGCAGCACTCCTTCAGTACTGACCCTCTGACAGTGCAGTACTCCCTCAATACAGACCCTGTGACAGTGCAGCACTCCCTCAGTACTGACCCTCCGACAGTGCAGCACTCCCTCAGTACTGACACTCTGACAGTGCAGCATTCCATCAGAACTGACCTTCTTGAGAGCAGCACTCCCTCAGTACTGTCCCGCTGATAGTGCAGCACTCCTTCAGCACTGAACCTCTGACAGTGCAGCACTCCCTCACTACTGACCCTCTGACAGTGCAGCACTCCTTCAGGACTGACCCTCTTACACTGCAGCTCTCCCTCAGTACTGACCCGCTGACAGTGCGGCACTCCCTCAATACAGACCCTGTGACAGTGCGGCACTCCCTCAATACAGACCCTGTGACAGTGCGGAAGTCCCTCAGTACTGACCGTCTGACTGTGCAGCTCTCCCTCAGTACTGACCCTCTGACAGGGCAGCACTCCCTCAGGACTGAACCTCTGACATTTCAACTCTTCCTCAGTACTGACCCTCTGACAGTGCAGCACTCCCTCAGGACTGACCCTCTGACAGTGCGGCACTCCCTCAGTACTGACACTCTGACAGTGCAGCACTCCCTCAGTACTGACCCTCTGACAGTGCAGCACTCGCTCAGTACTGACCGTCTGACAGTGCAGCACTCCCTCAGTACTGAGCCTCTGACAGTGCAGCACTCCCTCTGTACTGACCCTCTGACAGTGCAGCACTCCCTCAGGACTGACCCTCTTCCAGTGCAGCTCTCCCTCAGTACTGACCCTCTGACAGTGCAGCACTCCCTCAGTACTGACCCTCTGACAGTGCAGCACTCCCTCAGTACTGACCCTCTGACAGTGCAGCAGTCCCTCAGTACTGACCCGCTGACAGTGCAGATCTCCCTCAGTACTGACCCTCTGACAGTGCAGCACTCCTTCAGGACTGACCCTCTTACACTGCAGCTCTCCCTCAGTACTGACCCGCTGACAGTGCAGCACTCCCTCAGTACTGACTCTCTGACAGTGCAGCACTCCCTCAGGACTGACCCTCTGACAGTGCAGAACTCCCTCAGTACTGACCTTCTGACAGTGCAGCACTCCCTCAGCACTGACCCGCTGACAGTGCAGCTCTCCCTCAGTACTGACCCTCTGACAGTTCAGGTCTCACTCAGTACTGACCCTCTGACAGTGCAGCACTCCCTCAGTACTGGCCCTCTGACAGTGCAGCATTCCCTGAGTACTGACCCTCTGACAGTGCAGCACTCCCTCAGTACTGATCCTCCGACAGTGCAGCACTCCCTCAGTACTGACCCTCTGACAGTGCAGCACTCCCTCAGTACTGACCCTCTGACAGTGCAGCACTCCCTCAGTCCTGACCCTCTGACAGTACAGCACTCCCTCAGTACTGACCATCTGACAGGGCAGCACTCCCTTAGTACTGACGCTCTGACAATGCAGCACTCCCTCAGTGCTGACCCTCTGACAGTGCAGCACTCCCTCAGTACTGACCCTCTGACAGGGCAGCACTCCCTTAGTACTGACCATCTGACAGTGCAGCACTCCCTCAGTACTGACCCTCTGACAATGCAGCGCTCCCTCAGTACTGACCCTCTGACAGTGCAACGTTCCATCGGAACAGACCTTCTTGAGAGCAGCACTCCTTCAGTACTGACCCTCTGACAGTGCAGTACTCCCTCAATACAGACCCTGTGACAGTGCAGCACTCCCTCAGTACTGACCCTCCGACAGTGCAGCACTCCCTCAGTACTGACACTCTGACAGTGCAGCATTCCATCAGAACTGACCTTCTTGAGAGCAGCACTCCCTCAGTACTGTCCCGCTGATAGTGCAGCACTCCTTCAGCACTGAACCTCTGACAGTGCAGCACTCCCTCACTACTGACCCTCTGACAGTGCAGCACTCCCTCAGTACTGACCCGCTGACAGTGCGGCACTCCCTCAATACAGACCCTGTGACAGGGCAGCACTCCCTCAGGACTGAACCTCTGACATTTCAACTCTTCCTCAGTACTGACCCTCTGACAGTGCAGCACTCCCTCATGACTGAAACTCTGACATTTCAACTCTTCCTCAGTACTGACCCTCTGACAGTGCAGCACTCCCTCAGTACTGACCCGCTGACAGTGCAGCCCTCCCTCAGTACAGACCCTCTAACAGTGCAGCTCTCCCTCAGTACTGACCCTCTGACAGGGCAGCACTCCCTCAGGACTGACATTCTGACAGTGCAGCACTCCCTCAGTACTGACCCTCTGACAGTGCAGCACTCGCTCAGTACTGACCGTCTGACAGTGCAGCACTCCCTCAGTACTGAGCCTCTGACAGTGCAGCACTCCCTCAGTACTGAGCCTCTGACAGTGCAGCACTCCCTCAGGACTGACCCTCTTCCAGTGCAGCTCTCCCTCAGTACTGACCCTCTGACAGTGCAGCACTCCCTCAGTACTGACCCTTTGACAGTGCAGCACTCCCTCAGTACTGACCCTCTGACAGTGCAGCACTCCCTCAGTACTGACCCGCTGACAGTGCAGCTCTCCCTCAGTACTGACCCTCTGACAGTGCAGCACTCCCTCAGTACTGACCCTCTGACACTGCAGCTCTCCCTCAGTACTGACCCGCTGACAGTGCAGCACTCCCCCAGTACTGACTCTCTGACAGTGCAGCACTCCCTCAGGACTGACCCTCTTACAGTGCAGCTCTCACTCAGTACTGACCCTCTGACAGTGCAGAACTCCCTCAGTACTGACCCTCTGACACTGCAGCTCTCCCTCAGGATTGACCCTCTGACAATGCAGCTCTCCCTCAGTACTGACCCTCTGACAGTGCAGCACTCCCTCAGTACTGAACCTCTGACAGTGCAGCACTCCCTCAGTACTGACCCTCTGACAGTGCAGCACTCCCTCAGTACTGACCGTCTGACAGTGCAGCACTCCCTCAGTACTGACCCTATGACAGTGCAGCACTCCCTCAGTACTGATGCGCTGACAGTGCAGTACTCTCTCAGTACTGACCCTCTCACAATGCAGCTCTACCTCAGGACTGACGCGCTGACAATGCAGCACTCCCTCAGCACTGACGCTCTGACAATGCAGCACTCCCTCAGCACTGAACCTCTGACAGTACAGCACTACCTCAGTACTGACCCTCTGACAGTGCAGCACTCCCTCAGTAGTGACCCTCTGACAGTGCAGCACTCCCTCAGTACTGACCCTCTGACAGTGCAGCACTCTCTCAGTACTGACCATCTGACAGTGCAGCAATCCCTCAGTACTGACCCTCTGACAGTGCGGCTCTCCCTCAGCACTGACCGTCTGACAGTCCAGCACTCCCTCAGTACTGACCCCCTGACAGTGTAGCACTCCCTCAGTACTGACCCTATGACAGTGCGACACTCCCTCAGTACTGACCCTCTGACAGAGCAGCACCCTCGGTACTGTTCCTCTGACAGTGCAGCACTCCCTCAGTACTGACCCTCTGACAGTGCAGCTGTCCCTCAATACTGACCATCTGACAGTGCAGCACTCCCTCAGTACTGACCCTCTGGCAGTGCAGCACTCCTTCAGCACTGAACCTCTGACAGTGCAGCACTCCCTCAGGACTGACCCGCTGACAGTGCAGCACTCCCTCAATACAGACCCTGTGACAGGGCAGCACTCCCTCAGGACTGAACCTCTGACAGGGCAGCTGTCCCTCAATACTGACCATCTGACAGTGCAGCACTCCCTCAGTACTGACCCTCTGACAGTGCAGCACTCCCTCAGTACTGACTCTCTGGAGAGCAGCACTCCCTCAGTACTGACCCTCTGACAGTGCAGCTCTCCCTCAGTACTGACCCTCTGACAGTGCAGCACTCCCTCAGTACTGACCCTCTGACAGTGCAGCACTCCTTCAGCACTGACCCTCTGACAGTGCAGCACACCCCCAGGACTGACCCTATGACAGTGCAGCACTCGCTCAGTACTGATTCTCTGACAGAGCAGCACTCCCTCAGTACTGACCCTCTGACAGTGCAGCTCTCCCTCAATACTGACCCTCTGACAGTGCAGCGCTACCTCAGTACTGATCGTCTGACAGTGCAGCACTCTCTCAGGACTGACCCTCTGACAGAGCAGCACTCCCTCAGGACTGACCCTCTGACAGTGCAGCACTCCCTCAGTACCAACCCTCAGCAGTGCAGCACTCACTCAGTACTGACCCTCTGACAGTGCAGCACTCCCTCAGTACTGACCCTCTGACAGTGCAGCACTCCCTCAGTACCAACCCTCAGCAGTGCAGCACTCTCTCAGGACTGACCCTCTGACAGTGCAGCACTCCCTCAGTACTGACTCTCTGGAGAGCAGCACTCCCTCAGTACTGACCCTCTGACAGTGCAGCACTTCTTCAGCACTGACCATCTGACAGTGCAGCACACACCCAGTACTGACCCTCTGACAGTGCAGCACTCCCTCAGAACTGACATTCTGACAGTGCAGCACTCCCTCAGTACTGACCCTCTGACAGTGCAGCACTCCCTCAATACTGACCCTCTGACAGTGCAGCACTCCCTCAGTACTGACCCACTGACAGTGCAGCACTCCCTCAATACTGACCCTCTGACAGTGCAGCACTCCCTCGATACTGACCCTCTGACAGTGCAGCACTCCCTCAGTACTGACCCACTGACAGTGCAGCACTCCCTCAGTACTGACACTCTGACAGTGCAGCACACGCCCAGCACTGACCCTCTGACAGTGCAGCACTCCCTCAGTACTGACCCTCTGACAGTGCAGATCACCCTCAATACTGACCCTCTGACAGTGCAGCACTCCCTCAGCACTGACCCTCTGACAGTGCATCACTCCCTCAGTACTGACCCTCTGACAGGGCAGCACTCCCTTTGTACTGACCATCTAACAGTGCAGCACTCCCTCAGCACTGACCTTCTGACAGTGCAGCACTCCCTCAGTACTGACCCGCTGACAGTGCAGCACTCCCTCAGCACTGACCTTCTGACAGTGCAGCACTCCCTCAGTACTGACCCTCTGACAGGGCAGCACTCCCTTTGTACTGACCATCTAACAGTGCAGCACTCCCTCAGCACTGACCTTCTGACAGTGCAGCACTCCCTCAGTAATGACCCTCTGACAGTGCAGCACTCCCTCAGGACTGGCCCTCTGATAGTGCAGCACTCCCTCAGCACTGACCCTCTGACAGTACAGCACTCCCTCAGTACTGACCCTCTGACAGTACAGCACTACCTCAGTACTGACCCTCTGACAGTGCAGCACTACCTCAGTACTGACCCTCTGACAGTGCAGCACTCCCTCAGTACTGACCCTCTGACAGTGCAGCACTACGTCAGTACTGACCATCTGACAGTGCAGCACTCCCTCAGTCCTGACCCTCTGACAGTGCGGCTCTCCCTCAGCACTGACCGTCTGACAGTGCAGCACTCCCTCAGTACTGACCCTCTGACAGTGTAGCACTCCCTCAGTACTGACCCTATGACCGTGCGACACTCTCTCAGTACTGACCCTCTGACAGAGCAGCACCCTCGGTACTGATCCTCTGACAGTGCAGCA
Organism: Scyliorhinus torazame; assembly: GCF_047496885.1. Taxonomy (NCBI): domain Eukaryota; kingdom Metazoa; phylum Chordata; class Chondrichthyes; order Carcharhiniformes; family Scyliorhinidae; genus Scyliorhinus; species Scyliorhinus torazame. The sequence continues at coordinate 18,473,446 of NC_092710.1, read as the reverse complement.
CTCCCTCAGTACTGACCCTCTGACAGTGCAGCTCTCCCTCAATACTGACCATCTGACAGTGCAGCACTCCCTCAGTACTGACCCTCTGACAGTGCAGCACTCCCTCAGTACTGACTCTCTGGAGAGCAGCACTCCCTCAGTACTGACCCTCTGACAGTGCAGCTCTCCCTCAGTTCTGACCCTCTGACAGTGCAGCACTCCCTCAGTACTGACCCTCTGACTGTGCAGCACTCCCTCAGTACTGACCCTCTGACGGTGCCGTACTCCCTCAGTACTGACCCTCTGACAGTGCAGCACTCCTTCAGCACTGACCCTCTGACAGTGCAGCACTCCCTCAACACTGACCCTCTGACAGTGCAGCACGCCCTCAGCACTGACCCTCTGACAGTGCAGCACTTCCTCAGTACTGACCCTCTGATAGTGCAGCACTCCCTCAGTACTGACCCTCTGACAGTGCAGCACTCGCTCAGTACTGACCCTCTGACAGTGTAGCACTCCCTCAGTACTGACCCTCTGACAGTGCAGCACTCCCTCAGTACTGACCATCTGAGAGTGCAGCAGTCCCTCAGTACTGACCCTCTGACAGTGCAGCACTCCCTCAGTACTGACCCTCCGACAGTGCAGCACTCCCTCAGTACTGACCCTCTGACAGTGCAGAACTCGCTCAATACTGACCTTCTGACAGTGCAGCTCTCCCTCAGTACTGACCCTCTGACAGTGCAGCTCTCCCTCAGTACTGACCCTCTGACAGTGCAGCACTTCCTCTGTACTGACTCTCTGACAGTGCAGCACTCCCTCAGTACTGACCCTCTGACAGTGCAGCGCTCCCTCAGTACTGACCCTCTGACAGTGCAGCATTCCCTCAGTACTGACCCTCTGACAGTGCAGCTCTCCCTCAGTACTGACCCTCTGACACTGCAGCACTCCCTCAGTACTGACCCTCTGACAGTGCAGCACTCCCTCAGTACTGACCCTCTGACAGTGCAGCACTCCCTCAGTACTGACCCTCTGACAGTGCAGCACTCCCTCAGCACTGACCCTCTGACAGTGCAGCACTCCCTCAGTACTGACCCTCTGACACTGCAGCACTCCCTCAGTACTGACCCTCTGACAGTGCAGCACTCCCTCAGCACTGACTCTCTGACAGTGCAGCACTCCCTCAGTACTGACCCTCTGACAGTGCAACACTCCCTCAGTATTGACCCTCTGACAGTCAGCACTCCCTCAGTACTGAGCCTCTGACAGTGCAGCTCTCCCTCAGTACTGACCCTCTGACACTGCAGCTCTCCCTCAGTACAGACCCTCTGACAGTGCAGCACTCCCTCAGTACTGACCCTCTGACAGTCAGCACTCCCTCAGTACTGAGCCTCTGACAGTGCAGCTCTCCCTCAGTACTGACTCTCTGACAGTACAGCACTCCCTCAGTACTGACCCTCTGACAGTGCAGCACTCCCTCAGTACTGACCCTCTGACAGTGCAGCACTCCCTCAGTACTGACCCTCTGACAGTGCAGCACTCCCTCAGTACTGACCCTCTGACAGTGCAGCTCTCCCTCAATACTGACCCTCTGACAGTGCAGCACTCCCTCAGTACTGACCCTCTGACAGTGCAGCACTCCCTCAGTACTGACCCTCTGACAGTGCAGCTCTCCCTCAATACTGACCCTCTGACAGTGCAACGCTCCCTCAGTACTGATCGTCTGACAGTGCAGCACTCTCTCAGGACTGACCCTCTGACAGTGCAGCACTCCCTCAGGACTGACCCTCTGACAGTGCAGCACTCCCTCAGAACTGACCCTCAGCAGTGCAGCACTCACTCAGTACTGACCCTCTGACAGTGCAGCACTCTCTCAGGACTGACCCTCTGACAGTGCAGCACTCCCTCAGGACTGACCCTCTGACAGTGCAGCACTCCCTCAGTATTGAACCTCTGCAGTGCAGCACTCACTCAGTACTGACCCTCTGACAGTGCAGCACTCCCTCAGTACTGACTCTCTGGAGAGCAGCACTCCCTCAGTACTGACCCTCTGACAGTGCAGCACTTATTCAGCACTGACCATCTGACAGTGCAGCACTCCCTCAGTACTGACTCTCTGGAGAGCAGCGCTCCTTCAGTACTGACCCTCTGACAGTGCAGCACTTATTCAGCACTGACCATCTGACAGTGCAGCACACCCCCAGTACTGACCCTCTGACAGTGCAGCACTCCCTCAGTACTGACCCTCTGACAGTTCAGCTCTCCCTCAATACTGACACTCTGACAGTGCAGCACTCCCTCAGTAGTGACTCTCTGGAGAACAGCACTCCCTCAGTACTGACCCTCTGACAGTGCAGCACTCCCTCAGTACTGACACTCTGACAGTGCAGCACTCCTTCAGCACTGACCCTCTGAGAGTGCAGCACACCCCCAGTACTGACCCTCTGACAGTGCAGCTCACCCTCAATACTGACCCTCTGCCAGTGCAGCACTCCCTTAGCACTGACCCTCAGACAGTGCAGCACTCCCTCAGCACTGACCCTCTGACAGTGCATCACTCCCTCAGTACTGACCCTCTGACAGTGCAGCACTCACTTAGGACTGACCCTCTTACACTGCAGCTCTCCCTCAGTACTGACCCGCTGACAGTGCAGCACTCCCTCAGCACTGACCTTCTGACAGTGCAGCACTCCCTCAGTACTGACCCTCTGACAGGGCAGCACTCCCTTTGTACTGACCATCTGACAGTGCAGCACTCCCTCAGCACTGACCTTCTGACAGTGCAGCACTCCCTCAGTACTGACGCTCTGACAGTGCAGCACTCCCTCAGTACTGACCCTCTGACAGTGCAGCACTCCCTCAGTACTGACCCTCTGACAGTGCAGAACTCGCTCAGTACTGACCCTCTGACAGTGCAGCACTCCCACAGTACTGACTCTCTGACACTGCAGCGCACCCTCAATACTGTCCCTCTGACAGTGCAGCACTCCCTCAGTACTGACCCTCTGACAGTGCAGCTCTCCCTCAATACTGACCATCTGACAGTGCAGCACTCCCTCAGTACTGACCCTCTGACACTGCAGCGCACCCTCAATACTGTCCCTCTGACAGTGCAGCACTCCCTCAGTACTGACCCTCTGACAGTGCAGCTCTCCCTCAATACTGACCATCTGACAGTGCAGCGCACCCTCAGTACTGACCCTCTGACAGTGCTGCTCTCCCTCAGTACTGACCCTCTGACAGTGCAGCACTCCCTCAGTACTGATTCTCTGACAGTGCAGCACTCCCTCAGTACTGACCCTCTGACAGAGCAGCCGTCCCTCAGTACTGATCGTCTGACAGTGCAGCACTCTCTCAGGACTGACCCTCTGACAGTGCAGCACTCCCTCAGGACTGGCCCTCTGACAGTGCAGCACTCCCTCAGTACTGACCTTCTGCAGTGCAGCACTCCCTCAGTACTGACCCTCTCACAGTGCAGCACTCCCTCAGTACTGACCCTCTGACAGTGCGGCACTCCTTCAGCACTGACCCTCTGACAGTGCAGCACTCCCTCAGTACTGACCCTCTGACAGTGCAGCACTCGCTCAGTACTGATTCTCTGACAGAGCAGCACTCCCTCAGTACTGATCGTCTGACAGTGCAGCACTCTCTCAGGACTGACCCTCTGACAGTGCAGCACTCCCTTAGGACTGACCCTCTTACACTGCAGCTCTCCCTCAGCACTGACCCTCTGGCAGTGCAGCTCTCCCTCAGCACTGACCCTCTGGCAGTGCAGCACTCCCTCAGTACTGAGCCTCTGACAGTGCGGCACTCCCTCAGTACTGACCCTCTGACAGTGCAGCACTCCCTCAGTACTGACTCTCTGGAGAGCAGCACTCCTTCACACCTTGACAGTGCAGCACTCCCTCAGTACTGACCCTCTGACAGTGCAGCGCTCCCTCAGTACTGACCCTCTGACAGTACAGCACTCCTGCAGCACTGACCCTCTGACAGTGCAGCACTCCCTCAGTACTGACCCTCTGACAGTGCAGCACTCCCTCAGTACTGACTCTCTGGAGAGCAGCACTCCTTCACACCTTGACAGTGCAGCACTCCCTCAGTACTGACCCTCTGACAGTGCAGCGCTCCCTCAGTACTGACCCTCTGACAGTACAGCACTCCTGCAGCACTGACCCTCTGACAGTGCAGCACTCCCTCAGTACTGACCCTCTGACGGTGCAGCACTCGCTCAATACTGACCCTCTGACAGTGCAGCACTCCCTCAGTACTGACCCTCTGACAGTGCAGCGCTCCCTCAGTACTGACCCTCTGACAGTACAGCACTCCTGCAGCACTGACCCTCTGACAGTGCAGCACTCCCTCAGTACTGACCCTCTGACGGTGCAGCACTCGCTCAGTACTGACCCTCTGACAGTGCGGCACTCGCTCAGTACTGACCCTCTGACAGTGCAGCACTCGCTCAGTACTGAACCTTTGAGAGTGCAGCACTCCCTCAGTACTGACCCTCTGACAGTGCAGCACTCCCTCAGTACTGACCCTCCGACAGTGCAGCGCACCCTCAATACTGACCCTCTGACAGTGCAGCACTCCCTCAGTACTGATGCTCTGACAGTGCAGCACTCCCTCAGTACTGACCCTCTGACAGTGCAGCACTCCCTCAGTACTGACCCTCTGACAGTGCAGAACTCGCTCAGTACTGAACCTCTGACAGTGCAGCTCTCCCTCAATACTGACCATCTGACAGTGCAGCGCACCCTCAGTACTGACCCTCTGACAGTGCTGCTCTCCCTCAGTACTGACCCTCTGACAGTGCAGCACTCCCTCAGTACTGACCCTCTGACAGTGCAGCACTCCCTCAGTACTGACCCTCTGACAGTGCTGCTCTCCCTCAGTACTGACCCTCTGACAGTGCAGCACTCCCTCAGTACTGACCATCTGACAGTGCAGCACTCTCTCAGTACTGACCCTCTGACAGTGCAGCAATCGCTCAGTACTGATTCTCTGACAGAGCAGCACTCCCTCAGTACTGACCCTCTGACAGAGCAGCACTCTCTCAGGACTGACCCTCTGACAGTGCAGCACTCCCTCAGGACTGACCCTCTGACAGTGCAGCACTCCCTCAGTACTGACCTTCTGCAGTGCAGCACTCCCTCAGTACTGAACCTCTGACAGTGCAGCACTCCCTCAGTACTGACCCTCTGACAGTGCAGCTCTCCCTCAGCTCTGACCATCTGACAGTGCAGCACTCTCTCAGTACTGACCCTCTGACAGTGCAGCACTCCCTCAGTACTGACCCTCTGACAGTGCAGCACTCCATCAGTACTGACCCTCTGACAGTGCAGCACTCCTTCAGCACTGACCCTCTGACAGTGCAGCACACCCCCAGTACTGACCCTCTGACAGAGCAGCACTCCCTCAGTACTGACACTCTGACAGAGCAGCCGTCCCTCAGTACTGATCGTCTGACAGTGCAGCACACCCCCAGTACTGACCCTCTGACAGAGCAGCACTCCCTCAGTACTGACACTCTGACAGAGCAGCCGTCCCTCAGTACTGACCCTCAGCAGTGCAGCACTCACTCAGTACTGACCCTCTGACAGTGCAGCACTCGCTCAGGACTGACCCTCTGACAGTGCAGCACACCCTCAGTACTGACCCTCTGACAGTGCAGCACTCGCTCAGTACTGACCCTCTGACAGTGCAGCACTCCCTCAGCACTGACCTTCTGACAGTGTAGCACTCCCTCAGTACTGACCCTCTGACAGAGCAGCCGTCCCTCAGTACTGATCGTCTGACAGTGCAGCACTCCCTCAGTACTGACCCTCTGACAGTGCAGAACTCCCTCAGCACTGACCCTCTGACAGTGCAGAACTCCCTCAGTACTGACCCTCAGCAGTGCAGCACTCCCTCAGTACTGACCCGCTGACTGTGCAGCACTCCCTCAGTACTGACCCTCTGACAGTGCAGCACTCTCTCAGTACTGACCCTCTGACAGTGCAGCACTCTCTCAGTACTGACCCTCTGACAGTGCAGCACTCTCTCAGGACTGACCCTCTGACAGTGCAGCACTCCCTCAGGACTGACCCTCTGACAGTGCAGAACTCCCTCAGTACTGACCCTCAGCAGTGCAGCACTCCCTCAGTACTGACCCTCTGACAGTGCAGCACTCCTTCAATACTGACCCTCTGACAGTGCAGCACTCTTTCAGTACTGACCCTCTGACAGTGCAGCACTCCCTAAGGACTGACCCTCTGACAGTGCAGCACTCCCTCAGTACTGACCCTCTGCAGAGCAGCACTCACTCTTTACTGACCCTCTGACAGTGCAGCACTCCCTCAGTACTGACTCTCTGGAGAGCAGCACTCCCTCAGTACTGACCCACTGACAGTGCAGCGCTCCCTCAGTACTGACCCTCTGACAGTGCAGCACTTCTTCAGCACTGACCCTCTGACAGTGCAGCACACCCCCAGTACTGACCCTCTGACAGTGCAGCACTCGCTCAGTACTGACCCTCTGACAGTGCAGCACTCCCTCAGGGCTGACCCTGTGACAGTGCAGCATTCCCTCAGTACTGACCCTCTGACAGTGCAGCTCTCCCTCAATACTGACCCTCTGACAGTGCAGCACTCACTCAGTAGTGACTCTCTGGAGAACAGCACTCCCTCAGTACTGACCCACTGACAGTGCAGCACTCCCTCAGTACTGACCCTCTGCAGTGCAGCACTCCCTCAGTACTGACCCTCTGACAGTGCAGCACTCCCTCAGTACTGACCATCTGACAGTGCAGCTCACCCTCAATACTGACTCTCTGACAGTGCAGCACTCCCTCAGCACTGACCCTCAGACAGTGCAGCACTCCCTCAGCACTGACCCTCAGACAGTGCATCACTCCCTCAGTACTGACCCTCTGACAGTGCAGCACTCCCTTAGGACTGACCCTCTTGCACTGCCACTCTCCCTCAGCACTGACCTTCTGACAGTGCAGCACTCCCTCAGTACTGACCCTCTGACAGTGCAGCACTCCCTCAGTACTGACCCTCTGACAGTGCAGCACTCCCTCAGCACTGACCCTCTGACAGTGCAGCACTCCCTCAGTACTGACCCTCTGACACTGCAGCACTCCCTCAGTACTGACCCTCTGACAGTGCAGCACTCCCTCAGCACTGACTCTCTGACAGTGCAGCACTCCCTCAGTACTGACCCTCTGACAGTGCAACACTCCCTCAGTATTGACCCTCTGACAGTCAGCACTCCCTCAGTACTGAGCCTCTGACAGTGCAGCTCTCCCTCAGTACTGACCCTCTGACACTGCAGCTCTCCCTCAGTACAGACCCTCTGACAGTGCAGCACTCCCTCAGTACTGACCCTCTGACAGTCAGCACTCCCTCAGTACTGAGCCTCTGACAGTGCAGCTCTCCCTCAGTACTGACTCTCTGACAGTGCAGCACTCCCTCAGTACTGACCCTCTGACAGTGCAGCACTCCCTCAGTACTGACCCTCTGACAGTGCAGCACTCCCTCAGTACTGACCCTCTGACAGTGCAGCACTCCCTCAGTACTGACCCTCTGACAGTGCAGCTCTCCCTCAATACTGACCCTCTGACAGTGCAGCACTCCCTCAGTACTGACCCTCTGACAGTGCAGCACTCCCTCAGTACTGACCCTCTGACAGTGCAGCTCTCCCTCAATACTGACCCTCTGACAGTGCAACGCTCCCTCAGTACTGATCGTCTGACAGTGCAGCACTCTCTCAGGACTGACCCTCTGACAGTGCAGCACTCCCTCAGGACTGACCCTCTGACAGTGCAGCACTCCCTCAGAACTGACCCTCAGCAGTGCAGCACTCACTCAGTACTGACCCTCTGACAGTGCAGCACTCTCTCAGGACTGACCCTCTGACAGTGCAGCACTCCCTCAGGACTGACCCTCTGACAGTGCAGCACTCCCTCAGTATTGAACCTCTGCAGTGCAGCACTCACTCAGTACTGACCCTCTGACAGTGCAGCACTCCCTCAGTACTGACTCTCTGGAGAGCAGCACTCCCTCAGTACTGACCCTCTGACAGTGCAGCACTTATTCAGCACTGACCATCTGACAGTGCAGCACTCCCTCAGTACTGACTCTCTGGAGAGCAGCGCTCCTTCAGTACTGACCCTCTGACAGTGCAGCACTTATTCAGCACTGACCATCTGACAGTGCAGCACACCCCCAGTACTGACCCTCTGACAGTGCAGCACTCCCTCAGCACTGACCTTCTGACAGTGCAGCACTCCCTCAGTACTGACCCTCTGACAGTTCAGCTCTCCCTCAATACTGACACTCTGACAGTGCAGCACTCCCTCAGTAGTGACTCTCTGGAGAACAGCACTCCCTCAGTACTGACCCACTGACAGTGCAGCGCTCCCTCAGTACTGACACTCTGACAGTGCAGCACTCCTTCAGCACTGACCCTCTGAGAGTGCAGCACACCCCCAGTACTGACCCTCTGACAGTGCAGCTCACCCTCAATACTGACCCTCTGACAGTGCAGCACTCCCTTAGCACTGACCCTCAGACAGTGCAGCACTCCCTCAGCACTGACCCTCTGACAGTGCATCACTCCCTCAGTACTGACCCTCTGACAGTGCAGCACTCCCTTAGGACTGACCCTCTTACACTGCAGCTCTCCCTCAGTACTGACCCGCTGACAGTGCAGCACTCCCTCAGCACTGACCTTCTGACAGTGCAGCACTCCCTCAGTACTGACCCTCTGACAGGGCAGCACTCCCTTTGTACTGACCATCTGACAGTGCAGCACTCCCTCAGCACTGACCTTCTGACAGTGCAGCACTCCCTCAGTACTGACGCTCTGACAGTGCAGCACTCACTCACTCCTGACCCTCTGACAGTGCAGCTCTCCCTCAGTACTGACCCTCTGACAGTGCAGCACTCCCTCAGTACTGACCCTCTGACAGTGCAGAACTCGCTCAGTACTGACCCTCTGACAGTGCAGCACTCCCACAGTACTGACTCTCTGACACTGCAGCGCACCCTCAATACTGTCCCTCTGACAGTGCAGCACTCCCTCAGTACTGACCCTCTGACAGTGCAGCTCTCCCTCAATACTGACCATCTGACAGTGCAGCACTCCCTCAGTACTGACCCTCTGACACTGCAGCGCACCCTCAATACTGTCCCTCTGACAGTGCAGCACTCCCTCAGTACTGACCCTCTGACAGTGCAGCTCTCCCTCAATACTGACCATCTGACAGTGCAACGCACCCTCAGTACTGACCCATTGACAGTGCTGCTCTCCCTCAGTACTGACCCTCTGACAGTGCAGCACTCCCTCAGTACTGACCCTCTGACAGTGCAGCACTCCCTCAGTACTGACCCTCTGACAGTGCAGCTCTCCCTCAGTTCTGACCATCTGACAGTGCAGCACTCCCTCAGTACTGACCCTCTGACAGTGCAGCAATCGCTCAGTACTGATTCTCTGACAGTGCAGCACTCCCTCAGTACTGACCCTCTGGCAGAGCAGCCGTCCCTCAGTACTGATCGTCTGACAGTGCAGCACTCTCTCAGGACTGACCCTCTGACAGTGCAGCACTCCCTCAGGACTGGCCCTCTGACAGTGCAGCACTCCCTCAGTACTGACCTTCTGCAGTGCAGCACTCCCTCAGTACTGACCCTCTCACAGTGCAGCACTCCCTCAGTACTGACCCTCTGATAGTGCCGCACTCTCTCAGTACTGACCCTCTGACAGTGCAGCACTCCCTCAGTACTGACTCTCTGGAGAGCAGCACTCCCTCAGTACTGACCCACTGACAGTGCAGCGCTCCCTCAGTACTGACCCTCTGACAGTGCAGCACTCCTTCAGCACTGACCCTCTGACAGTGCAGCACACCCCCAGTACTGACCCTCTGACAGTGCAGCACTCGCTCAGTACTGATTCTCTGACAGAGCAGCACTCCCTTAGGACTGACCCTCTTACACTGCAGCTCTCCCTCAGCACTGACCCTCTGGCAGTGCAGCTCTCCCTAAGCACTGACCCTCTGGCAGTGCAGCACTCCCTCAGTACTGAGCCTCTGACAGTGCGGCACTCCCTCAGTACTGACCCTCTGACAGTGCAGCACTCCCTCAGTACTGACTCTCTGGAGAGCAGCACTCCTTCACACCTTGACAGTGCAGCACTCCCTCAGTACTGACCCTCTGACAGTGCAGCGCTCCCTCAGTACTGACCCTCTGACAGTACAGCACTCCTGCAGCACTGACCCTCTGACAGTGCAGCACTCCCTCAGTACTGACCCTCTGACAGTGCAGCACTCGCTCAGTACTGACTCTCTGGAGAGCAGCACTCCTTCACACCTTGACAGTGCAGCACTCCCTCAGTACTGACCCTCTGACAGTGCAGCGTTCCCTCAGTACTGACCCTCTGACAGTACAGCACTCCTGCAGCACTGACCCTCTGACAGTGCAGCACTCCCTCAGTACTGACCCTCTGACGGTGCAGCACTCGCTCAGTACTGACCCTCTGACAGTGTAGCACTCCCTCAGTACTGACCCTCTGACAGTGCAGCACTCCCTCAGTCCTGACCCTCTGACAGTGCAGCACTCGCTCAGTACTGACCCTCTGACAGTGCGGCACTCGCTCAGTACTGACCCTCTGACAGTGCAGCACTCGCTCAGTACTGAACCTTTGAGAGTGCAGCACTCCCTCAGTACTGACCCTCTGACAGTGCAGCACTCCCTCAGTACTGACCCTCCGACAGTGCAGCGCACCCTCAATACTGACCCTCTGACAGTGCAGCACTCCCTCAGTACTGACGCTCTGACAGTGCAGCACTCCCTCAGTACTGACCCTCTGACAGTGCAGCACTCCCTCAGTACTGACCCTCTGACAGTGCAGAACTCGCTCAGTACTGACCCTCTGACAGTGCAGCTCTCCCTCAATACTGACCATCTGACAGTGCAGCGCACCCTCAGTACTGACCCTCTGACAGTGCTGCTCTCCCTCAGTACTGACCCTCTGACAGTGCAGCACTCCCTCAGTACTGACCCTCTGACAGTGCAGCACTCCCTCAGTACTGACCCTCTGACAGTGCTGCTCTCACTCAGTACTGACCCTCTGACAGTGCAGCACTCCCTCAGTACTGACCATCTGACAGTGCAGCACTCTCTCAGTACTGACCCTCTGACAGTGCAGCAATCGCTCAGTACTGATTCTCTGACAGAGCAGCACTCCCTCAGTACTGACCCTCTGACAGAGCAGCACTCTCTCAGGACTGACCCTCTGACAGTGCAGCACTCCCTCAGGACTGACCCTCTGACAGTGCAGCACTCCCTCAGCACTGACCCTCTGACAGTGCAGAACTCCCTCAGTACTGACCCTCAGCAGTGCAGCACTCCCTCAGTACTGACCCGCTGACAGAGCAGCACTCCCTCAGTACTGACACTCTGACAGAGCAGCCGTCCCTCAGTACTGACCCTCAGCAGTGCAGCACTCACTCAGTACTGACCCTCTGACAGTGCAGCACTCTCTCAGGACTGACCCTCTGACAGTGCAGCACACCCTCAGTACTGACCCTCTGACAGTGCAGCACTCGCTCAGTACTGACCCTCTGACAGTGCAGCACTCCCTCAGCACTGACCTTCTGACAGTGTAGCACTCCCTCAGTACTGACCCTCTGACAGAGCAGCACTCCCTAAGGACTGACCCTCTGACAGTGCAGCACTCCCTCAGTACTGACCCTCTGACAGTGCAGAACTCCCTCAGCACTGACCCTCTGACAGTGCAGAACTCCCTCAGTACTGACCCTCAGCAGTGCAGCACTCCCTCAGTACTGACCCGCTGACTGTGCAGCACTCCCTCAGTACTGACCCTCTGACAGTGCAGCACTCTCTCAGTACTGACCCTCTGACAGTGCAGCACTCTCTCAGGACTGACCCTCTGACAGTGCAGCACTCCCTCAGGACTGACCCTCTGACAGTGCAGAACTCCCTCAGTACTGACCCTCAGCAGTGCAGCACTCCCTCAGTACTGACCCTCTGACAGTGCAGCACTCCCTCAATACTGACCCTCTGACAGTGCAGCACTCTTTCAGTACTGACCCTCTGACAGTGCAGCACTCCCTAAGGACTGACCCTCTGACAGTGCAGCACTCCCTCAGTACTGACCCTCTGCAGAGCAGCACTCACTCATTACTGACCCTCTGACAGTGCAGCACTCCCTCAGTACTGACTCTCTGGAGAGCAGCACTCCCTCAGTACTGACCCACTGACAGTGCAGCGCTCCCTCAGTACTGACCCTCTGACAGTGCAGCACTTCTTCAGCACTGACCCTCTGACAGTGCAGCACACCCCCAGTACTGACCCTCTGACAGTGCAGCACTCGCTCAGTACTGACCGTCTGACAGTGCAGCACTCCCTCAGGGCTGACCCTGTGACAGTGCAGCATTCCCTCAGTACTGACCCCCTGACAGTGCAGCTCTCCCTCAATACTGACCCTCTGACAGTGCAGCACTCACTCAGTAGTGACTCTCTGGAGAACAGCACTCCCTCAGTACTGACCCACTGACAGTGCAGCACTCCCTCAGTACTGACCCTCTGCAGTGCAGCACTCCCTCAGTACTGACCCTCTGACAGTGCAGCACTCCCTCAGTACTGACCATCTGACAGTGCAGCTCACCCTCAATACTGACTCTCTGACAGTGCAGCACTCCCTCAGCACTGACCCTCAGACAGTGCAGCACTCCCTCAGCACTGACCCTCTGACAGTGCATCACTCCCTCAGTAATGACCCTCTGACAGTGCAGCACTCCCTTAGGACTGACCCTCTTGCACTGCCACTCTCCCTCAGCACTGACCTTCTGACAGTGCAGCACTCCCTCAGTACTGACCCTCTGAGAGTGCAGCTCTCCCTCAGTACTGACCCTCTGAGAGTGCAGCTCTCCCTCAGTACTGACCCTCTGAGAGTGCAGCTCTCCCTCAGTACTGACCCTCTGAGAGTGCAGCTCTCCCTCAGTACTGACCCTCTGACAGTGCAGCACTCCCTCAGCACTGACCCTCTGACAGTGCATCACTCCCTCAGTACTGACTCTCTGACAGTGCAGCACTCCCTCAGCACTGACCCTCAGACAGTGCAGCACTCCCTCAGCACTGACCCTCTGACAGTGCATCACTCCCTTAGTACTGACCCTCTGACAGTGCAGCACTCCCTCAGTACTGACCCGCTGACTGTGCAGCACTCCCTCAGTACTGACCCTCTGACAGGGCAGCACTCCCTCAGTACTGACCCTCTGACAGTGCAGCACTCCCTCAGTACTGACCCTCTGACAGTACAGCACTCCCTCAATCCAGACCCTGTGACAGTGCAGCACTCCCTCAGTATTGACCCTCTGACAGTGCAGCACTCCCTCAGTACTGACCCTCTGACAGTACAGCACTCGCTCAGTACTGACCCTCTGACAGTGCAGCACTCGCTCAGTACTGACCCTCTGACAGTGCAGCACTCCTTCAGCACTGACCCGCTGACAGTGCAGCACTCCCTCAGTACTGACCCTCTGACAGTGCAGCACTCCCTCAATACAGACCCTGTGACAGTGCGGAAGTCCCTCAGTACTGACCCTCTGACAGTGCAGATCTCCCTCAGTACTGACCCTCTGACAGTGCAGCACTCCCTCAGCACTGACCCTCTGGCAGTGCAGCTCTCCCTAAGCACTGACCCTCTGGCAGTGCAGCACTCCCTCAGTACTGAGCCTCTGACAGTGCGGCACTCCCTCAGTACTGACCCTCTGACAGTGCAGCACTCCCTCAGTACTGGACTTCTGGAGAGCAGCACTCCCTCAGTACTGACCCTCTGGAGAGCAGCACTCCCTCAGTACTGACCCTCTGACAGTGCAGCGCTCCCTCAGTACTGACCCTATGACAGTACAGCAGTCCTTCAGCACTGACCCTCTGACAGTGCAGCATTCCCTCAGTACTGCCCCTCCGACAGTGCAGCGCACCCTCAATACTAATCCTCTGACAGTGCAGCACTCCCTCAGTACTGACCCTCTGACAGTGCAGCACTCCCTCAGTACTGATCCTCTGACAGTGCAGCACTCCCTCAGTACTGACCCACTGACAGAGCAGCACTCCTTCATTACTGACCGTCTGACAGTGCATCACTCCCTCAGTACTGACGCTCTGACAGTGCGGCACTCCCTCAGTACTGACCCTCTGACAGTGCAGCACTCCCTCAGTACTGACCCTCTGACAGAGCAGCACTCCCTCAGTACTGACCCTCTGACAGTGCAGCACTCCCTCAGTACTGACTCTCTGGAGAGCAGCACTCCCTCAGTACTGACCCTCTGGCAGTGCAGCACTCCCTCAGTACTGAGCCTCTGACAGTGCAGCACTCCCTCAGTACTGACTCTCTGGAGAGCAGCACTCCCTCAGTACTGACCCTCTGACAGTGCAGCGCTCCCTCAGTACTGACCCTCTGACAGTACAGCACTCCTTCAGCACTGACCCCCTGACAGTGCAGCATTCCCTCAGTACTGCCCCTCCGACAGTGCAGCGCACCCTCAATACTGACCCTCTGACAGTGCAGCACTCCCTCAGTACTGACCCTCTGACAGTGCAGCACTCCCTCAGTACTGACCCTCTGACAGTGCAGCACTCCCTCAGTACTGACCCTCTGACAGTGCAGCATTCCCTCAGTACTGACCCTCTGACAGTGCAGAACTCCCTCAGTACTGACCCTCTGACAGTGCAGCACTCCCTCAGTACTGACGCTCTGGCAGTGCAGCACTCCCTCAGTACTGACCCTCTGACAGTGCAGCACTCCCTCAGTACTGACCCTCTGACAGAGCAGCACTCCCTCAGTACTGACCCTCTTACAGTGCAGCACTCCCTCAGTACTGACCCTCTGACAGTGCAGCACTCCCTCAGTACTGACCCTCTGACAGTGCAGCACTCCCTCAGTACTGACCCTCTGACAGAGCAGCACTCCCTCAGTACTGACCTCTGACAGTGCAGCACTCCCTCAGTACTGACCCTCTGACAGTGCAGCTCTCTCTCAGCACTGACCCTGTGACGGTGCGAAACTCCCTCAGTACAGACCCTTTGACAGTGCAGCATTCCCTCAGTACTGACCCTCTGACAGTGCAGCACTCGCTCAACACGGACCCGCTGACAGTGCAGCTCTCCCTCAGCTCTGACCCTCTGACAGTGCAGCACTCCCTCAGTGCTGACCCTCTGACAGTGCAGCGCTCCCTCAGTACTGACCATCTGACAAAGCAGGACTCCCTCAGTACTGACCCTCTGACAGTGCAGCACTCCCTCAGTACTGTCCCTCTGACAGTGCAGCACTCCCTCAGAACTGACCCTCTGGCAGTGCAGCTCTCCCTCAGTACTGACTCTCTGACAGTACAGCGCTCCCTCAGTACTGACCCTCTGACAGTGCAGTACTCCTTCAGCACTGACCCTCTGACAGTGCAGCACTCCCTCAGTACTGACCCTCTGGCAGTCCAGCTCTCCCTCAGCACTGACCCTCTGGCAGTGCAGCTCTCCCTCAGTACTGACTCTCTGACAGTACAGCGCTCCCTCAGTACTGACCCTCTGACAGTGCAGCACTCCCTCAGCACTGACCCTCTGACAGTGCAGCACTCCCTCAGTACTGACTCTCTGACAGTGCAGCACTCCCTCAGTACTGACCCTCTGACAGTGCAGCACTCCCTCAGTGCTGACCCTCTGACAGTGCAGCGCTCCCTCAATACTGACCCTCTGACAGTGCAGCACTCCCTCATTGCTGACCCTCTGACAGTGCAGCACTCCCTCAGTACTGACTCTCTGACAGTGCAGCACTCCCTCAGTGCTGACCCTCTGACAGTGCAGCACTCCCTCAGTACTGACCCTCTGACAGTGCAGCACTCCCTCAGTAATGACCCTCTGACAGTGCAGCACTCCCTCAGTACTGACCCTCTGACAGTGCAGCACTCCCTCAGTACACCCTCTGACAGTGCAGCACTCCCTCAGTACTGACCCTCTGACATTGCAGCACTCCCTCAGTACTGACCCTCTGACAGTGCAGCACTCCCTCAGTACTGACTCTCTGACAGTGCAGCATTCCCTCAGTACTGACTCTCTGACAGTACAGCGCTCCCTCAGTACTGACCCTCTGACAGTGCAGCACTCCCTCAGCACTGACCCTCTGACAGTGCAGCACTCCCTCAGTACTGACTCTCTGACAGTGCAGCACTCCCTCAGTACTGACCCTCTGACAGTGCAGCACTCCCTCAGTGCTGACCCTCTGACAGTGCAGCGCTCCCTCAATACTGACCCTCTGACAGTGCAGCACTCCCTCATTGCTGACCCTCTGACAGTGCAGCACTCCCTCAGTACTGACTCTCTGACAGTGCAGCACTCCCTCAGTGCTGACCCTCTGACAGTGCAGCACTCCCTCAGTGCTGACCCTCTGACAGTGCAGCGCTCCCTCAGTACTGACCCTCTGACAGTGCAGCACTCCCTCAGTGCTGACCCTCTGACAGTGCAGCACTCCCTCAGTACTGACCCTCTGACAGTGCAGCACTCCCTCAGTACACCCTCTGACAGTGCAGCACTCCCTCAGTACTGACCCTCTGACATTGCAGCACTCCCTCAGTACTGACCCTCTGACAGTGCAGCACTCCCTCAGTACACCCTCTGACAGTGCAGCACTCCCTCAGTACTGACCCTCTGACATTGCAGCACTCCCTCAGTACTGACCCTCTGACAGTGCAGCACTCCCTCAGTACTGACTCTCTGACAGTGCAGCATTCCCTCAGTACTGACTCTCTGACAGTACAGCGCTCCCTCAGTACTGACCCTCTGACAGTGCAGCACTCCCTCAGCACTGACCCTCTGACAGTGCAGCACTCCCTCAGTACTGACTCTCTGACAGTGCAGCACTCCCTCAGTACTGACCCTCTGACAGTGCAGCACTCCCTCAGTGCTGACCCTCTGACAGTGCAGCGCTCCCTCAATACTGACCCTCTGACAGTGCAGCACTCCCTCATTGCTGACCCTCTGACAGTGCAGCACTCCCTCAGTACTGACTCTCTGACAGTGCAGCACTCCCTCAGTGCTGACCCTCTGACAGTGCAGCACTCCCTCAGTACTGACCCTCTGACAGTGCTGCACTCCCTCAGTACTGACCCTCTGACAGTGCAGCACTCCCTCAGTACTGACCCTCTGACAGTGCAGCACTCCCTCAGTGCTGACCCTCTGACAGTGCAGCGCTCCCTCAGTACTGACCCTCTGACAGTGCAGCACTCCCTCAGTGCTGACCCTCTGACAGTGCAGCACTCCCTCAGTACTGACCCTCTGACAGTGCAGCATTCCCTCAGTACTGACCCTCTGACAGTGCAGCACTCCCTCAGTACTGACCCTCTGACAGTGCAGCACTCCCTCAGTACTGACCCTCTGACAGTGCAGCACTCCCTCAGTACTGACCCTCTAACAGTGCAGCATTCCCTCAGTACTGACCCTCTGACAGTGCAGCACTCCCTCAGTACTGACCCTCTGACAGTGCAGCACTCCCTCAGTACTGACCCTCTGACATTGCAGCACTCCCTCAGTACTGACCCTCTGACAGTGCACCCCTCCCTCAGTACTGACCCTCTGACAGTGCAGCACTCCCTCAGTACTGACCCTCTGACATTGCAGCACTCCCTCAGTACTGACCCTCTGACAGTGCACCCCTCCCTCAGTACTGACCCTCTGACAGTGCAGCATTCCCTCAGTACTGACCCTCTGACAGTGCAGCACTCCCTCAGTACTGACCCTCTGACAGTGCAGCACTCCCTCAGTTTGGGGGAGTGTGGGACTGCGTGTGTTTGGGGGAGTGTGGGACTGCGTGTGTTTGGGGGAGTGTGGGACTGTGCGTGTTTGGGGAAGTGTGGGACTGCGTGTGTTTGGGGGAGTGTGGAACTGTGTGTTTGTGGGAGTGTGGGACTGCGTGTGTTTGGGGGAGTGTGGGACTGCATGTGTTTGGGGAGTGTGGGACTGTGTGTGTTTGGGGGACTGTGGGACTGCGTGTGTTTGGGGGACTGTGAGACTACTTGTGTTTGGGGGAGTGTGGGACTGCGTGTGTTTGGGGGAGTGTGGGACTGCGTGTGTTTGGGGGAGTGTGGGACTGCGTGTGTTTGGGGGAGTGTGGGACTGCATGTGTTTGGGGGAGTGTGGGACTGCGTGTGTTTGGGGGAGTGTGAGACTGTGTGTGTTTGGGGGAGTGTGGGACTGTGTGTGTTTGTGGGAGTGTGGGACTGCGTGTGTTTGGGGGAGTGTGGGTCGGCGTGTGTTTGGGGGAGTGAGGGACTGCGTGTGTTTGCGGGAGTGAGGGACTGCGTGTGTTTGGGGGAGTGTGGGACTGCGTGTGTTTGGGGGAGTGTGGGACTGCGTGTGTTTGCGTGAGTGAGGGACTGCGTGTGTTTGCGGGAGTGAGGGACTGCGTGTGTTTGGGGGAGTGTGGGACTGCGTGTGTTTGCGGGAGTGAGGGACTGCGTGAGTTTGGGGGAGTGTGGGACTGCGTCTGTTTGGGGGAGTGTGGGACTGGGTGTGATTGGGGGAGTGTGGAGCTGTGTGTGTTTGGGGGCGTGTGGGACTGTGTGTGTTTGGGGGAGTGTGGGACTGTGTGTGTTTGGGGCAGTGTGGGACTGTGTGTATTTGGGGGAGTGTGGGACTGTGTGTGTTTGGGGGAGTGGGACTGTGTGTTTGTGGGAGTGTGGGACTGTGTGTGTTCGGGGGAGTGTGGAGCTGTGTGTGTTTGGGGGAGTGTGGGACTGTGTGTGTTTGTGGGAGTGTGGGACTGTGTGTGTTTGGGGGAGTGTGGAGCTGTGTGTGTTTGGGGGAGTGTGGGACTGTGTGTGTTTGGGGGAGTGTGGGACTTTGTGTGTTTGGGGGAGTGTGGGACTGTGTGTGTTTGGGGGAGTGTGGAGCTGTGTGTGTTTGGGGGAGTGTGGAGCTGTGTGTGTTTGGGGGAGTGTGGAGCTGTGTGTGTTTGGGGGAGTGTGGAACTGTGTGTGTTTGGGGGAGTGTGGAGCTGTGTGTGTTTGGGGGAGTGTGGGACTGTGTGTGTTTGTGGGAGTGTGGGACTGTGTGTGTTCGGGGCAGTGTGGGACTGTGTGTGTTTGGGGGAGTGTGGGACTGTGTGTGTTTGGGGGAGTGTGGAGCTGTGTGTGTTTGGGGGAGTGTGGGACTGTGTGTGTTTGGGGGAGTGTGGAGCTGTGTGTGTTTGGGGGAGTGTGGGACTGTGTGTGTTTGGGGGAGTGTGGGACTGTGTTTGTTTGGGGGAGTGTGGGACTTTGTGTGTTTGGGGGAGTGTGGGACTGTGTGTGTTTGGGGGAGTGTGGAGCTGTGTGTGTTTGGGGGAGTGTGGAGCTGTGTGTGTTTGGGGGAGTGTGGGACTGTGTGTGTTTGGGGGAGTGTGGGACTGTGTTTGTTTGGGGGAGTGTGGGACTGTGTGTGTTTGGGGGAGTGTGGGACTGTGTGTGTTTGGGGGAGTGTGGGACTGTGTGTGTTTGTGGGAGTGTGGGACTGTGTGTGTTCGGGGCAGTGTGGGACTGTGTGTGTTTGGGGGAGTGTGGAGCTGTGTGTGTTTGGGGGAGTGTGGGACTGTGTGTGTTTGGGGGAGTGTGGGACTGTGTGTGTTTGGGGGAGCGTGGGACTGTGTGTGTTTGGGGGAGTGTGGGACTGTGTGTGTTTGGGGGAGTGTGGGACTGTGTGTTTTTGGGGCAGTGTGGGACTGTGTGTGTTTGGGGGAGTGGGACTGTGTGTGTTTGGGGGGGGGCTGTGTGTTTGTGGGAGTGTGGGACTGTGTGTGTTTGGGGGAGTGTGGGACTGCGTGTGTTCGGGGCAGTGTGGGACTGTGTGTGTTTGGGGGAGTGTGGAGCTGTGTGTGTTTGGGGGAGTGTGGAGCTGTGTGTGTTTGGGGGAGTGTGGGACTGTGTGTGTTTGGGGGAGTGTGGGACTGTGTGTGTTTGGGGGAGTGTGGGACTGTGTGTGTTTGGGGGAGTGTGGGACTGTGTGTGTTTGGGGGAGTGTGGGACTGTGTGTGTTTGGGGGAGTGTGGGACTGTGTGTGTTTGGGGGAGTGTGGGACGGTGTGTGTTTGGGGGAGTGTGGGACGGTGTGTGTTTGGGGGAGTGTGCGACGGTGTGTGTTTGGCGGAGTGTGGGACTGTGTGTGTTTGGGGGTGTGTGGGACTTGTGTGTTTGGGGTAGTGTGGGACTGTGTGTGTTTGGGGGAGTGTGGGACTGTGTGTGTTTGGGGGAGTGTGGTGCTGTGTGTGTTTGGGGGAGAGTGGGACTGTGTGTGTTTGGGGGAGCGTGGGACTGTGTGTGTTGGGGGGAGTATGGGACTGTTTGTGTTTGGGGGAGAGTGGGGTGGTGTGTGTTTGGAGGAGTGTGGGACTGTGTGTGTTTGGGGGAGTGTGGGACTGTGTTTGGGGGAGTGTGGGGTGTGTTTGAGGGAGTGTGGGACTGTGTGTGTTTGGGGGAGTGTGGGACTGCGTGTGTTTGGGGGAGTGTGGGACTGCGTGTGCTTGGGGGAGTGTGGGACTGCGTGTGTTTGGGGGAGTGTGGGGCTGTGTGTGTTTTGGAGGGGACTGTGTGTGTTTGGGGGAGTGTGGGACTGCGTGTGTTTGGGGGAGTGTGGGACTGCGTGTGTTTGGGGGAGTGTTGGGCTGTGTGTGTTTTGGAGGGGACTGTGTGTGTTTGGGGGAGAGTGGGACTGTGTGTGTTTGGGGGAGTGTGGGACTGTGTGTGTTTGGGGGAGTGTGGGAATGTGTGTGTTTGGGGGAGTGTGGTGCTGTGTGTGTTTGCGCGAGTGTGGAACTGTGTGTGTTTTGGAGGGGACTGTGTGTGTTTGGGGGAGTGTGGGACTGTGTGCGTTTGGGGGAGTGTGGGTCAGCGAGTATTTGGGGGAGTGGGACTGTGTGTGTTTGGGGGGGACTGTGTGTGTTTGGGGGGGACTGTGTGTGTTTGGGGGAGTGTGTGACTGTGTGTGTTTGGGGGAGTGTGGGACTGCGTGTGTTTGGGGGAGTGTGGGACTGTGTGTGTTGGGGGGGCGGACTGTGTGTGTTTGGGGGAGTGTGGGGCTGTGTGTGTTTGGGGGAGTGTGGGGCTGTGTGTGTTTGGGGGAGTGTGGGATTGTGTGTGTTAGAGGGAGTGTGGGACTGTGTGTGTTTGGGGGGGTGTGGGACTGGGTGTGTTTGGGGGAGTGTGGGACTGTGTGTGTTTGGGGGAGTGTGGGACTGTCTGTGTTTGGGGGAGTGTGGGACTGCGTGTGTTTGGGGGAGTGTAGGACTGTGTGTGTCTGTGGGAGTGTGGGACTGCATGTGTTTGGGGGAGTGTGGGACTGCGTGTGTTTGTGGGAGTGTGGGACTGCGTGTGTTTGGGGGGGGACTGTGTGTGTTTGGGGGAGTGTAGGGCTGTGTGTGTTTGGGGGAGTGTGGGACTGTGTGTGTTTGGGGGAGTGTGGGACTGTGTGTGTTTGGGGGAGTGTGGGACTGTGTGTGTTTGGGGGAGTGTGGGACTGTGTGTGTTTGGGGGAGTGTGGGACTGTGTGTGTTTGGGGGAGTGTGGGACTGTGTGTGTTTGGGGGAGTGTGGGACTGTGTGTGTT
Organism: Scyliorhinus torazame; assembly: GCF_047496885.1. Lineage (NCBI taxonomy): Eukaryota > Metazoa > Chordata > Chondrichthyes > Carcharhiniformes > Scyliorhinidae > Scyliorhinus > Scyliorhinus torazame. The sequence goes on along the minus strand of NC_092710.1, from coordinate 18,451,849 downwards.
TGGGGGAGTGTGGGACTGCGTGTGTTTGGGGGAGTGTGGGTCTGTGTGTGTTTTGGAGGGGACTGTGTGTGTTTGGGGGAGTGTGGGACTGCGTGTGTTTGGGGGAGTGTGGGACTGCGTGTGTTTGGGGGAGTGTTGGGCTGTGTGTGTTTTGGAGGGGACTGTGTGTGTTTGGGGGAGAGTGGGACTGTGTGTGTTTGGGGGAGTGTGGGACTGTGTGTGTTTGGGGGAGTGTGGGAATGTGTGTGTTTGGGGGAGTGTGGGGCTGTGTGTGTTTGGGGGAGTGTGGAACTGTGTGTGTTTTGGAGGGGACTGTGTGTGTTTGGGGGAGTGTGGGACTGTGTGCGTTTGGGGGAGTGTGGGTCAGCGAGTATTTGGGGGAGTGGGACTGTGTGTGTTTGGGGGGGACTGTGTGTGTTTGGGGGGGACTGTGTGTGTTTGGGGGAGTGTGTGACTGTGTGTGTTTGGGGGAGTGTGGGACTGCGTGTGTTTGGGGGAGTGTGGGACTGTGTGTGTTGGGGGGGCGGACTGTGTGTGTTTGGGGGAGTGTGGGGCTGTGTGTGTTTGGGGGAGTGTGGGGCTGTGTGTGTTTGGGGGAGTGTGGGATTGTGTGTGTTAGAGGGAGTGTGGGACTGTGTGTGTTTGGGGGTGTGTGGGACTGGGTGTGTTTGGGGGAGTGTGGGACTGTGTGTGTTTGGGGGAGTGTGGGACTGTGTGTGTTTGGGGGAGTGTGGGACTGCGTGTGTTTGGGGGAGTGTAGGACTGTGTGTGTCTGTGGGAGTGTGGGACTGCATGTGATTGGGGGAGTGTGGGACTGCGTGTGTTTGTGGGAGTGTGGGACTGCGTGTGTTTGGGGGGGGACTGTGTGTGTTTGGGGGAGTGTAGGGCTGTGTGTGTTTGGGGGAGTGTGGGACTGTGTGTGTTTGGGGGAGTGTGGGACTGTGTGTGTTTGGGGGAGTGTGGGACTGTGTGTGTTTGGGGGAGTGTGGGACTGTGTGTGTTTGGGGGAGTGTGGGACTGTGTGTGTTTGGGGGAGTGTGGGACTGTGTGTGTTTGGGGGAGTGTGGGACTGTGTGTGTTTGGGGGAGTGTGGGACTGCGTGTGTTTGTGGGAGTGTGGGACTGCGTGTGTTTGGGGGGGGACTGTGTGTGTTTGGGGGAGTGTAGGGCTGTGTGTGTTTGGGGGAGTGTGGGACTGTGTGTGTTTGGGGGAGTGTGGGACTGTGTGTGTTTGGGGAGTGTTGGACTGTGTGTGTTTGGGGGAGTGTGGGACTGTGTGTGTTTGGGGGAGTGTGGGACTGTGTGTGTTTGGGGGAGTGTGGGACTGTGTGTGTTTGGGGGAGTGTGGGACTGCGTGTGTTTGGGGGAGTGTGGGACTGCGTGTGTTTGGGGGAGTGTGGGGCTGTGTGTGTTTTGGAGGGGACTGTGTGTGTTTGGGGGAGTGTGGGACTGTGTGTGTTTGGGGGAGTGTGGGACTGTGTGTGTTTGGGGGAGTGTGGGACTGCGTGTGTTTGGGGGAGTGTGGGACTGCGTGTGTTTGGGGGAGTGTGGGACTGCGTGTGTTTGGGGGAGTGTGGTACTGCGTGTGTTTGGGGGAGTGTGGGGCTGTGTGTGTTTTGGAGGGGACTGTGTGTGTTTGGGGGAGTGTGGGACTCCGTGTGTTTGGGGGAGTGTGGGACTGCGTGTGTTTGGGGGAGTGTGGGGCTGTGTGTGTTTTGGAGGGGACTGTGTGTGTTTGGGGGAGTGTGGGACTGTGTGTGTTTGGGGGGGGACTGTGTGTGTTTGGGGGAGTGTAGGGCTGTGTGTGTTTGGGGGAGTGTGGGACTGTGTGTGTTTGGGGGAGTGTGGGACGTGTGTGTTTGGGGGAGTGTGGGACTGTGTGTGTTTGGGGGAGTGTGGGACTGTGTGTGTTTGGGGGAGTGTGGGACTGTGTGTGTTTGGGGGAGTGTGGGACTGTGTGTGTTTGGGGGAGTGTGGGACTGCGTGTGTTTGGGGGAGTGTGGGACTGCGTGTGTTTGGGGGAGTGTGGGGCTGTGTGTGTTTTGGAGGGGACTGTGTGTGTTTGGGGGAGTGTGGGACTCCGTGTGTTTGGGGGAGTGTGGGACTGCGTGTGTTTGGGGGAGTGTGGGGCTGTGTGTGTTTTGGAGGGGACTGTGTGTGTTTGGGGGAGTGTGGGACTGTGTGTGTTTGGGGGAGTGTGGGACTGTGTGTGTTTGGGGTAGTGTGGGAATGTGTGCGTTTGTGGGAGTGTGGGAATGTGTGTGTTTTGGAGGGGACTGTGTGTGTTTGGGGGAGTGTGGGACTGTGTGCGTTTGGGGGAGTGTGACTGTGTGTGTTTGGGGGAGTGTGGGTCAGCGAGTATTTGGGGGAGTGGGACTGTGTGTGTTTGGGGGAGTGTGGGGCTGTGTGTGTTTGGGGGGACTGTGTGTGTTTGGGGGGGACTGTGTGTGTTTGGGGGAGTGTGTGACTGTGTGTGTTTGGGGGAGTGTGTGACTGTGTGTGTTTGGGGGAGTGTGGGACTGTGTGTGTTTGGGGGAGTGTGGGACTGTGTGTGTTTGGGGGAGTATGAGACTGTTTGTGTTTGGGGGAGTGTGGGACTGTGTGTGTTTGGGGGAGTGTGGGACTGTGTGTGTTTGGGGGAGTGTGGGGCTGTGTGTGTTTGGGGGAATGTGGGACTGAGTGTGTTTGGGGGAGTGTGGGACGGTGTGTGTTTGGGGGAGTGTGGGACGGTGTGTGTTTGGGGGAGTGTGGGACGGTGTGTGTTTGTGGGTGTGTGGGACGGTGTATGTTTGGCGGAGTGTGGGACTGTGTGTGTTTGGGGGAGTGTGGGACTGTGTGTGTTTGGGAGAGTGGGACTGTGCGTGTTTGGGGTTGGTGTGTGGGACTGTGTGTGTTTGGGGGAGTGTGGGACTGTGTGTGTTTGGGGGAGTGTGGGATGGTGTGTGTTTGGGGGAGTGTGGGACTGTGTGTATTTGGGGGGGGACTGTGTGTCTTTGGGAGGGACTGTGTGTCTTTGGGGGAGTATGGGACGGTGTGTGTTTGGGGGAGTGTGGGACTGTGTGTGTTTGGGGGGGGAGACTGTGTGTCTTTGGGGTTGGAGTGTGGGACGGTGTGTGTTTGGGGGAGTGTGGGACTGTGTGTGTTTGGGGGAGTGTGGGACTGTGTGTGTTTGGCGAAGTGTGGGACGGTGTGTGTTTGGGGGAGTGTGGGACTGTGTGTGTTTGGGGGGGACTGTGCGTCTTTGGGGTTGGTGTGTAGGACTGTGTGTGTTTGGGGGAGTGTGGGACGGTGTGTGTTTGGGGGAGTGTGGGACTGTGTGTGTTTGGGGGGGGAGACTGTGTGTCTTTGGGGTTGGAGTGTGGGACGGTGTGTGTTTGGGGGAGTGTGGGACTGTGTGTGTTTGGGGGAGTGTGGGACTGTGTGTGTTTGGGGGAGTGTGGGACTGTGTGTTTGGGGGGGGACTGTGTCTGTTTGGGGGGGGGACTGTGCGTCTTTGGGGTTGGAGTGTGGGACTGTGTGAGTTTTTGGGGTAGCGCCGTGTGTTTGGGGCTGTTTGTTTGTGGGGGATGTTTTGCGTGTGTGCGTGTCTGTTTTAGGGTGGTGTTTGTCGGTGGTTTGGGTGTGGGAGGGGTATGTTTGGGGTTTTCGGAATGTATATCAAGGGAAGTGTTTGGAGGGATTGTTGTGGGTTGGGGCGTGTTTTGGGGGTTTTAAGGGGTGTGTTTGGGGTGGATGGTTGGTGGGAGGGTGGTTTAAGGGGTGTGTTTGATGAGTGGCTGTTTTTTGGAGGTTTAAGGGGTGTGTTTGGGGAGGAGGGTTGGTGGGGGAGGAGGGTGTTGAGTTTGGAGAGGGGTGTTGTGCTGGGGGGTTGAAGGGGTGTGTTTGATGGGGATGCTGTGTTTGGGGAGGATGTTGGTGGGAGGGGGTGACTACACTACAGAGGCCTCACGCATTTCAACCTGAGCCGTGAGCAGCTGCGCTCCACACAGCAGGAGGCCGATATTACATCGCAATCCGCTTCAATGCTGAAATAACCATCATCATTGGAAATCACATCGAAAAGAAGTCATTAGAAACAAATCAGCCTTCTCCTCCCTTGTTAATCTGTCTGGATCACAGACACTGGCAATGCAGCCTTCAGCCCCCACCTCCCAGCAAATATTAACATTCTGCATGGTCTCCCAATGCAATCATCCCATTCTTCAATGTGCAATGCTATTCTGGCAACATTTAGACGGGGAAATATTTTTAGATTTATAAATTCGTTTGCAATTGATGCGAAAAGCACATCAGGTGGAATTAAATGGATGTTTTTTTCCCCCCAACCAATGATTTGGACTGAAGGGCGGATTTAAAGAGAATCGTGTGTGTTTCTTCACCCCGTCGGCTTACCGGTGTCCTGTCGGAACTGATGCATCGACTGAAGGTCTATGATGTAGGGGGACAGCTTGCTGTCGACCTGGCCGAGCACCACGCTGCCCCGGGCGTTGCTCCGGATCACCTTCTCGATGTGGTGGCACACGGCGGCGCTGTACGGCCTCCAGCGGCCGTGCTCGTTCAGCCATTCCCACACCACGGCGCCCGGCGGGCTGACCGGAGCCTGGGGCGCCCCGCTCGCCGCCGCCGTGATCATGCCTGGCTGGGTAAAGCTCTGCACGACACACAGCTGGCTCCTCGGGGCTGCCAGCTCCTCCTTGCAAGGTGGGGGGGGCGGGGGATGGCAGGAGGGACAGGTTGCTGCTGCCTCTTTTATTTTGCCCCAGCACGCACACCGCCACCGTCTTCCTTCCTGCCTCCCTTGCACGGAATGAATGAACTCTGCTGCGATGCTTCTTTCACCACATCACAGGCGCCGTCTCTCCTGCCCTCCTGCCACCTGTGGCTTCTGCTCTGCCATCCTCCCCTGCTGCAGTGCAAAAAAAAAAGGGGGAGGGGATCAGGAGGAAGGGGGGGGGGCTTCCTTCAGGCTGCAGGAGGGCGAGCAGAGGGGAATCCCAGCAGCTGACAATGTATCAGCCCCGCATCGCTCATGTGTCAATTACTTGTCACTTCTCCAGCCCGGGGAGTTCCTGGAATGTTGGCCCGGGAGCTGTCGATCGGAGGCGCTGGCCACGCCCCCTGTCAGAGCCCGGCCCCCTGGCTGGTCCTGGAATGTTGGCCCGGGAGCTGTCAATCAGAGGCGCAGGCCTCCCCCCCCCATGACATCACAATGCCGGGACCCGAACCGTCCCTGGAAAGCAGACACCCGGGGCTGGCAATCAAATGCACAGGCCACGCCCCCCTCTCAATGCCCGGCCCCCTGGCTGTTCCTGGAAAGCAGACCCCCGGAGCTGTCAATCAAATGCACTGGCCACGCCCCCTCTCAGTGCCCGGCCCCTGGCTGTTCCTGGAAAGCAGACCCCCCGGAGCTGTCAATCAAATGCACTGGCCACGCCCCCTCTCAATGCCCGGCCCCTGGCTGTTCCTGGAAAGCAAACCCCCCGGAGCTGTCAATCAAATGCACTGGCCACTTCCCTTGGTGCCCGGCCCCCTGCTGTTCCTGGAAGGCAGGCTTCGGAAGCTGTCAATCAGGGGCATTGGCCACGCCCCCGTGACATCTCAATGCCCGTCCCCAGGGAATGCTCCTGGAAAGCAAGCCCGCGATCTGTCAATCACAGGCATTGGCCACGTCCCCGTTACCTCAATGCTGTCCCCAGGGTATGCAAACAAGCCGGGGAGCTGTCAATCAGAGGCACTTGTCACGCCCCCGTGACCTCACAATGCTTGTCCCCAGGGTATGCTCCTGGAAAGCAAGCCGGGGAGGTGTCAATCAGAGGCATTGGTCACGCCCCCCGTGACCTCACAATGCCCGTCCCAGGGGGTTATCCTGGAAAGCAAACCCGGAAGCTGTCAATCAGAGGCATTGGCCCCGCCCTGAGTGACTTCACAGTGCCCGTCCCCAGGGGTGATCCTGGAAAGCAAGCCCGGAAGCTGTCAATCAGAGGCATTGGCCACACCCTGCGTGCCTTCACAATACCCGTCTTCAGGGTCTGCTGCTGGAAAGCAAGCCCCTCAAGCTGTCAATCAGAGGCATTGGTCACGCCCCCCGTGACCTCACAATGCCCGTCCCCGGGCGGGTGATCCTGGAAAGCAAGCCCGGAAGCTGTCAATCAGAGGCATTGGCCACGCCCTGAGTGACCTCACAATACCCGTCTCCAGGGTCTGCTCTTGGAAAGCATCGGGGAGCTGTCAATCAGAGGCATTGGTCACGCCCCCCGTGACCTCACAGTGCCCGTCCCCAGGGGTGATCCTGGAAAGCAAGCCCGGAATCTGTCAATCAGAGGCATTGGCCACACCCTGCGTGACTTCACAATACCCGTCTTCAGGGTCTGCTGCTGGAAAGCAAGCCCCTCAAGCTGTCAATCAGAGGCATTGGCCAAGCCCCCGTGACCTCACTATGCCTGTCCCCAGGAGATGCTCCTGGAAAGCAAGCCCATCAAGCTGTCAATCAGAGGCATTGGTCACGCCCCCTGTGACCTCACAATGCCGGTCCCCAGGAGATGCTCCTGGAAAGCAAGTTGGGGCGCTGTCAATCAGAGGCATTGGCCACGCCTCCGTGACCTCACAATGCCGGTCCCCAGGAGATGCTCCTGGAAAGCAAGCTGGGGAGCTGGCAATCAGAGGCATTGGTCACGCCCCCCGTGACCTCACCATGCTTGTCCCCAGGAGATGCTCCTGGAAAGCAAGCTGGGGAACTGTCAATCAGAGGCATTGGTCACGCCCCCCGTGACCTCACAATGCCTGTCCCCAGGAGATGCTCCTGGAAAGCAAGCTGGGGAGCTGTAAATCAGAGGCATTGGTCACGCCCCCCGTGACCTCACCATGCTTGTCCCCAGGAGATGCTCCTGGAAAGCAAGCTGGGGAACTGTCAATCAGAGGCATTGGGCACGCCCCCCGTGACCTCACCATGCTTTTCCCCAGGAGATGCTCCTGGAACAAGACCAGAAAACACTGGACAGTCTCAGAGAGTCTGACAGCATCTGTGGAGAGAGAATGGAGCGAACGTTTCCAGTCTGGATGACTCTTTGCAAAGCTGGAGAAAACTGGAAATAGGGTCACATTCATACTGTAGTGGGGGGACATGGAGTGGTGGGGCTGGATAGTGGGCCAGCAATAGGTGGAGATTGGCAAAGATGTCGAGGAGAGAAGACAAAGGAATGTAAATGGGGGTGATTAAGGAGGGAGCTGATAGTGGCACAGAAAGAGATTAGAATGTGTGAATGGCAGAACAAAGGTGAGCAGTGTGTCAAAGGGAAACTAAATCAGAAGGCCCAAGTGGGGTGGGGGAGGGGGCCAATGAAGGAGGTGCCAAAAAGCGCTCCCTCACTTGAAAAGAGTGTTTGGGGCCTGGAATGGCGAGCAGAGAGGAGGTAAAGGAGGAGGTGTTAGATCTTCTGCGATTGCATGGGAAGGTGCCATGGGAAGAGGGTGAGGTATTGGGGGTGATGGAAGTGTGGGCCAGGGTATCCCAGAGGGAACAAACCCTGCAGAATGCTGGCGGAGTGAGGGGAAGATGTGTTTGGTGGTGACATCTTACTGGAGTTGGTGGAACTGGCAGAGGATGGTTCCTTGAATGCGGAGGCTGGTGGAGTGAAAAGTGAGGACCGGGGCCCCCTATTCTGGTTCAGGGAGGGAGGAGAGGGGGTGAAGGCAGATGTGCGGAGACAGGCCAGGCACAGTTGAGAACCCTGTGGGTGGGAAAACCCAATTAAGCAAGAATTAAATCATAACAGCAGCACCGTTTTAGAAAGTGGCATCATTCGAACAGAGGCGATGGAGGCGAAAGAACTGGGAGTATTGGGTGGAGTCCTTACAGGACGTGGGTGCAAAGAGCTGTAGTCGACGTAGCTTTAGAAGTCGGTGGGTTTGTAATGGATATTGGTGGACAGTCTATCCCCAGAAATTGAAATAGAAAGGTCAAGGAAGTGAAGGGAATTGTCAGAGCTGTCCATGTGAAGCTGATAGAGGGGTGGAAATTGGAAGCGAAATTAATACATCTTCCAGGTCCAGATGGGAACATGAAGTGGCACCGAACCAGTCATCGATGTACCGATAAAAGAGTTCTGGGATGGGGCTGAAATGGGACTGGAACAAGGAATATTCACATACATCAAAAAGTGACAGGCAAAACTGGGTCACATGAGGGGACCCATAGCCACACTTTTGGGTTGGAGAAAGTGTTAAAGGAGACATTGTTGTGTGAGAGGACAAGTTCAGCCAGATGGAGCAGAGTGCTGGTGGAGGGGATTGTTCAGGCCTCTGTTCGAGTTAAGAAGCAGAGAGACCATCCCGTTGGGGAATGGAGGTATAGAGAGATTGGACATCCTGGTGGGGAATGGAGGGAGAGAGGGATTGGACATACTGGTGGGGAATGGTGGTATAGAGGGATTGGACATCCTGGTGGGGAATGGAGGTATGGAGAGATTGGACATCCTGGAGGAGAATGGAGGGAGAGAGGTAGTGGACACCCTGGTGGGGAATGTAGGGAGAGGGGGATTGGACATCTGGATAGGGGGGAGGGACAGAGAGATTGGACATTCTGTTGGGAAATGGGGGTATAGAAGGATTGGACATCCTGGTGAGGAATGGAGGGAGAGAGGGTTTGGACATCCTAGTGGGGAATGGAGGGAAAAAGGGATTGGACATCCTGGTGGGGAATGGAGATATAGAGGGATTGGACATCCTGGTGGGGAATGGAGATATAGAGGGATTGGACATCCTGGTGGGGAATGGAGGAATAGAGGGATTGGACATCCTGGTGGGGAATGGAGGGAGAGGGATTGGACATCCTAGTGGGTAATGGAGGGAGAGAGGGATTGGACATCCTGGTGGGGAATGGAGGGAGAGAGGGATTGGACATCCTGGTGGGGAATGGAGGTATAGAGGGATTGGACATCCTGGTGGGGAATGGAGGTATAGAGGGATTGGACATCCTGGTGGGGAATGGAGGTATAGAGGGATTGGACATCCTGGTGGGGAATGGAGGGAGAGAGGGATTGGACATCCTGGTGGGGAATGGAGGTATTGAGGGATTGGACATCCTGGCGGGGAATGGAGGGAGAGAGGGATTGGACATCCTGGTGGGGAATGGAGGGAGAGAGGGATTGGACATCCTGGTGGGGAATGGAGGGAGAGAGGGATTGGACATCCTAGTGGGTAATGGAGGTATAGAGGGATTGGACATCCTGGTGGGGAATGGAGGTATAGAGGGATTGGACATCCTGGTGGGGAATGGAGGTATAGTGGGATTGGACATCCTGGTGGGGAATGGAGGTATAGAGGGATTGGACATCCTGGTGGGGAATGGAGGTATAGAGGGATTGGACATCCTGGCGGGGAATGGAGGGAGAGAGGGATTGGACATCCTGGTGAGGAATGGAGGTATAGAGGGATTGGACATCCTGGCGGGAAATGGATGGAGAGAGGGATTGGACATCCTGGTGGGGAATGGAGGTATAGAGGGATTAGACAGCCTGGCGCGAAATGGAGGTATAGAGGGATTGGACATCCTGGAGGGGAATGGAGGTATAGAGGGATTGGACATCCTGGCGGGGAATGGAGGTATAGAGGGATTAGACAGCCTGGCGGGGAATGGAGGGTGAGTGGGATTGCACATCCTGGTGGGGAATGGAGGTATAGCGGGATTGGACGTCCTGGTGGGGAATGGAGGTATAGAGGGATTGGACACCCTGGCGGGGAATGGAGAAAGAGAGAGGGATTGGACATCCTGGTGGGGAATGGAGGGAGAGAGGGATTGGACATCCTGGTGGGGAAAGGAGGGAGAGGGATTGGACATCCTGGTGGGGAATGTAGGGAGAGAGGGATTGGACATCCTGGTGGGGAATGGAGGGAGAGAGGGATTGGACATACTGGTGGGGAAAGGAGGGAGAGGGATTGGACATCCTGGTGGGGAATGGAGGGAGAGAGGGATTGGACAGCCTGGTGGGCAATGGAGGGAGAGCGGTTGGACATCCTTGAGGGGTATGGGGGGAGAGAGGGATTGGACATCCTGGTGGGGAATGGAGGGAGAGAGGGATTGAACATCCTGGTGGGGAATGGAGGGAGAGAGGGATTGAACATCCTGGTGGAGAATGGATGGAGAGAGGGATTGGACACCCTTGTGGGGAATTGAGGTATAGAGGGATTGGACATCCTGGTGGGTAATGGGGGTATAGAGGGATTGGACATCCTGGTGGGGAATGGGGGTATAGAGGGATTGGACATCCTGGTGGGGAATGGGGGTATAGAGGGATTGGACATCCTGGTGGGGAATGGAGGTATAGAGGGATTGGACATCCTGGTGGGGAATGAAGGGAGAGAGGGATTGGACATCCGGGTGGGGAATGGAGGTATAGAGGGATTGGACATCCTGGTGGGGAATGGAGGTATAGAGGGATTGGACATCCTGGTGGGGAATGAAGGGAGAGAGGGATTGGACATCCGGGTGGGGAATGGAGGTACAGAGGGATTGGACATCCTGGTGGGGAATGTAGGGAGAGAGGGATTGGACATCCTGGTGGGGAATGGAGGGAGAGAGGGATTGGACATCATTGTTGGGAATGGAGGGAGAGAGGGACACGACATCCTGGTGGGGAATGGAGGTATAGAGGGATTGGACATCCTGCTGGGGAATGGAGGGAGAGAGGGATTGGACATCCTGGTGGGGAATGGAGGTATGGAGGGATTGGACATCCTGGTGGGGAATGGAGGGAGAGCGGTTGGACATCCTTGAGGGGTATGGGGGGAGAGAGGGATTGGACATCCTGGTGGGGAATGGAGGGAGAGAGGGATTGAACATCCTGGTGGAGAATGGATGGAGAGAGGGATTGGACACCCTTGTGGGGAATTGAGGTATAGAGGGATTGGACATCCTGGTGGGTAATGGGGGTATAGAGCGATTGGACATCCTGGTGGGGAATGGGGGTATAGAGGGATTGGACATCCTGGTGGGGAATGGAGGTATAGAGGGATTGGACATCCTGGTGGGGAATGAAGGGAGAGAGGGATTGGACATCCGGGTGGGGAATGGAGGTATAGAGGGATTGGACATCCTGGTGGGGAATGGAGGTATAGAGGGATTGGACAACCTGGTGGGGAATGAAGGGAGAGAGGGATTGGACATCCTGGTGGGTAATGGGGGTATAGAGGGATTGGACATCCTGGTGGGGAATGGGGGTATAGAGGGATTGGACATCCTGGTGGGGAATGGAGGTATAGAGGGATTGGACATCCTGGTGGGGAATGAAGGGAGAGAGGGATTGGACATCCGGGTGGGGAATGGAGGTATAGAGGGATTGGACATCCTGGTGGGGAATGGAGGTATAGAGGGATTGGACAACCTGGTGGGAATGGAGGTATTGAGGGATTGGACATCCTGATGTGGATTGGAGGGAGAGAGGGATTGGACATCCTGGTGGCGAATAGAGTCATAGAGGGATTGGACATCCTGGTGGGGAATGGAGGGAGAGGCATTGGACATCTTGGTGGTAAATGGAGGAGGAAGGTTTGGACATCCTGCTGAAGAATGGAGGGAGAGGGATTGGACAGCCTGGTGGTGAATTGAGGGAGAGAGGGGTTGGACATTCTGTTGGGGAATGGAGGGAGAGAGGGAATCAACATCTTGGTGGGGAATGGAGGTATAGAGGGATTGGACACCCTGGTCGGGAATGGAGGGAGAGAGGGATTGGACATCCTTGTTGGGAATGGAGGGAAAGAGGGACTCGACATCCTGGTGGGGAATGGAGGGAGAGAGGGATTGGATATCCTGGTGGGGAATGGAGATATAGAGGGATTGGACACCCTGGTCGGGAATGGAGGGAGAGAGGAATTGGACATCCTTGTTGGGAATGGAGGGAAAGAGGGACTCGACATCCTGGTGGGGAATGGAGGGAGAGAGGGATTGGATATCCTGGTGGGGAATGGAGGTATAGAGGGATTGGACATCCAGGTGTGGAATAGAGGTATAGAGGGATTGGACATCCTGGTGGGGAATGGAGCTATAGAGGGATTGGACATCCTGGTGGGGAATGGAGGGTTAGAGGTATTGGACATGCTGGTGGCGAATGGAGGGAGAGAGGGATTGGACTTCCTGGTGGGGAATGGAGGTATAGAGGGATTGGACATCCTGGTGGGGAATGGAGGTAGCGAGGGATTGGACATCATGGTGGGGAATGGAGGTATAGAGGGATTGGACATCCTGGTGGGGAATGGAGGTCTAAAGGGATTGGACATCCTGGTGAGGAATGGAGGAAGAGAGGGATTGGACATTCTGGTGTGGAATGGAGGGGGAGTGGGATTGGACATCCTGGTGGGGAATGGAGGGAGAGAGGGATTGGACATTCTGGTGTGGAATGGAGGGGGAGAGGGATTGGACATCCTCGTTGGGAATGGAGGTGTAGAGAGATTAGAAATTCTGGTGGGGAATGGAGGTATAGTGGGATTGGACATCCTGGTGCGGAATGGAGGTAGCGAGGGATTGGACATCATGGTGGGGAATGGAGGTATAGAGGGATTGGACATCCTGGTGGGGGATGGAGGTATAGAGGGATTGGACATCCTGGTGGGGAAAGAAGGGAGAGAGGGATTGGACATCCTGGTGGGGAAAGAAGGGAGAGATGGATTGGACATCCTGGTGTGGAGTGGAGGGAGAGAGTGATCGGACTTCCTGGTGCGGAATGGAGGGAGAGAAGGATTGGACATTCTGGTGGTGAATGGAGGTATAGAGCGATTGGACATCCTGGTTGGGAATGGAGGGAGAGATGGATTGGACATCCTGGTGGTGAATGGAGGTAAAGAGAGATTGGACATCCTGGTGGGGAATGGGGTTATAGAGGGATTGGACATCCTGGTGGGGAATTGGGGTGTAGAGGGATTGGACATCCTGGTGGGGAATGGAGGGAGAGAGGGATTGGACATCCTGGTGGGAAATTAATGGAGAGATGGATTGAACATCTTGGTGGGGAATGGAGGGAGCGATGGATTGGACATCCTGGTGGGGAATGGAGGGAGAGAGGGATTGGACATCCTGGTGAGGAATGGGGGTAAAGAGGGATTGGACATCCTGGTGGGTAATGGAGGGGGAGAGGGTTTGGACATTCTGGTGAGGAATGGAGGGGGAAAGGGGTTGGACATCCTGGTGGGGAATGGAGGTATAGATGGATTGGACATCATGGTGGGGAATGGAGGTAAAGAGGGACTGGACATCCTGGTGGGGAATGGAGGTATAGATGGATTGGACATCCTGGTGGGGAATGAAGAGGGATTGGACATCCTGGTACGGAATGGAGTTATAGAGAGATTGGACATCCACGTGGGGAATGGAGGAATAGAGGGATTGGACATCCTGGTGGGGAATGAAGAGGGATTGGACATCCTGGTACGGAATGGAGTTATAGAGGGATTGGACATCCACGTGGGGAATGGAGGAATAGAGGGATTGGACATCCTGGTGGGGAATGGAGGGGGAGAGGGACTGGACACCCAGGTGGGGATGGAGGGAGAGAGCGATTGGACATCCTGGTGGGGAATGGAGGTACAGAGTGATTGGACATCCTGGTGGGGAATGCAGGAATAGAGGGATTGGACATTGTGGTGGGGAATGGAGATCAGAGGAATTGGACATCCGTGTGGGGAATGGAGGGAGAGAGCGATTGGACATCCTGGTGGGGAATGGAGGTATGGAGGGATTGGACATCCTGGTGGGGAATGGGGGTATAGTGGGATTGGACATCCGGATGGGGAAAGGAGCTATAGAGGGATTGGACATCCTCATGGGGAATGGAGGTATAGAGGGATTGGACATCCTGGTGAGGAATGGGGGTATAGAGGGATTGGACATCCTGGTGGGGAATGGAGGGAGAGAGGGTTTGGACATCCTCGTGGGGAATGGAGTGAGAGAGGGATTGGACATCCTGGTGGGGAATGGGAGTATAGCGAGATCGGACATCCTGGTGGGGAATGGAGGTATAGAGGGATTGGACATCCTGGTGGGGAATGGAGGGTTAGAGGTATTGGACATGCTGGTGGCGAATGGAGGGAGAGAGGGATTGGACTTCCTGGTGGGGAATGGAGGTATAGAGGGATTGGACATCCTGGTGGGGAATGGAGGTAGCTAGGGATTGGACATCATGGTGGGGAATGGAGGTATAGAGGGATTGGACATCCTGGTGGGGAATGGAGGTCTAAAGGGATTGGACATCCTGGTGAGGAATGGAGGAAGAGAGGGATTGGACATTCTGGTGTGGAATGGAGGGGGAGTGGGATTGGACATCCTGGTGGGGAATGGAGGGAGAGAGGGATTGGACATTCTGGTGTGGAATGGAGGGGGAGAGGGATTGGACATCCTCGTTGGGAATGGAGGTGTAGAGAGATTAGAAATTCTGGTGGGGAATGGAGGTATAGTGGGATTGGACATCCTGGTGCGGAATGGAGGTAGCGAGGGATTGGACATCATGGTGGGGAATGGAGGTATAGAGGGATTGGACATCCTGGTGGGGGATGGAGGTATAGAGGGATTGGACATCCTGGTGGGGAAAGAAGGGAGAGAGGGATTGGACATCCTGGTGGGGAAAGAAGGGAGAGAGGGATTGGACATCCTGGTGTGGAGTGGAGGGAGAGAGGGATCGGACTTCCTGGTGCGGAATGGAGGGAGAGAAGGATTGGACATTCTGGTGGTGAATGGATGTATAGAGCGATTGGACATCCTGGTTGGGAATGGAGGGAGAGATGGATTGGACATCCTGGTGGTGAATGGAGGTAAAGAGAGATTGGACATCCTGGTGGGGAATGGGGTTATAGAGGGATTGGACATCCTGGTGGGGAATTGGGGTGTAGAGGGATTGGACATCCTGGTGGGGAATGGAGGGAGAGAGGGATTGGACATCCTGGTGGGAAATTAATGGAGAGATGGATTGAACATCTTGGTGGGGAATGGAGGGAGCGATGGATTGGACATCCTGGTGGGGAATGGAGGGAGAGAGGGATTGGACATCCTGGTGAGGAATGGGGGTAAAGAGGGATTGGACATCCTGGTGGGTAATGGAGGGGGAGAGGGTTTGGACATTCTGGTGAGGAATGGAGGGGGAAAGGGATTGGACATCCTGGTGGGGAATGGAGGTATAGATGGATTGGACATCATGGTGGGGAATGAAGAGGGATTGGACATCCTGGTACGGAATGGAGTTATAGAGAGATTGGACATCCACGTGGGGAATGGAGGAATAGAGGGATTGGACATCCTGGTGGGGAATGAAGAGGGATTGGACATCCTGGTACGGAATGGAGTTATAGAGGGATTGGACATCCACGTGGGGAATGGAGGAATAGAGGGATTGGACATCCTGGTGGGGAATGTAGGGGGAGAGGGACTGGACACCCAGGTGGGGATGGAGGGAGAGAGCGATTGGACATCCTGGTGGGGAATGGAGGAATAGAGGGATTGGACATTGTGGTGGGGAATGGAGGTACAGAGGAATTGGACATCCGTGTGGGGAATGGAGGGAGAGAGCGATTGGACATCCTGGTGGGGAATGGAGGTATGGAGGGATTGGACATCCTGGTGGGGAATGGGGGTATAGTGGGATTGGACATCCGGATGGGGAAAGGAGCTATAGAGGGATTGGACATCCTCATGGGGAATGGAGGTATAGAGGGATTGGACATCCTGGTGAGGAATGGGGGTATAGAGGGATTGGACATCCTGGTGGGGAATGGAGGGAGAGAGGGTTTGGACATCCTCGTGGGGAATGGAGTGAGAGAGGGATTGGACATCCTGGTGGGGAATGGGAGTATAGCGAGATCGGACATCCTGGTGGGCAATGGAGGTATAGAGGGATCGGACATCCTGGTGGGGAATGGAGGTATAGAGGGATTGGACATTCTGGTGGGGAATGGAGGGAGAGAGGGATTGGACATTCTGGTGAGGAATGGAGGGGGAAAGGGATTGGACATCATGGTGGGGAATGGAGGTAAAGAGGGACTGGACATCCTGGTGGGGAATGGAGGGAGAGAGGGATTGGACATCCTGGTGGGGAATGGAGGTATAGATGGATTGGACATCCTGGTACGGAATGGAGTTATAGAGGGATTGGACATCCACGTGGGGAATGGAGGAATAGAGGGATTGGAAATCCTGGTGGGGAATGGAGGGAGAGAGGGATTGGACATCCTGGTGGGGAATGGAGGTATAGAGGGATTGGAAATCCTGGTGGGGAATGGGGGTATATTGGGATTGGACATCCGGATGGGGAATGGAGGTATAGAGGGATTGGACATCCGGATGGGGAATGGAGGGAAAGAGTGATTGGACATCCTGGTGGGGAATGGAGGTACAGAGGGATTGGACATCCTGGTGAGGAATGGGGGAATAGAGGGATTGGACATCCGGGTGGGGAATGGAGGTATAGAGGGATTGGACATCAGGGTTGTGAATGGAAGTATAGAGGGATTGGAAATTCTTGTGGGGAATGGAGGGATTGGACATCCTTGTGGGGAAAGGAGTTATAGAGGGATTGGACATCCTGGTGGGCAATGGAGGGAGAGAGGGATTGGACATCCGGGTGGGGAATGGAGGTACAGAGGGATTGGACATCCCGGTGGGGAATGGAGGTGTAGAGGGATTGGACATTCTGGTGGGGAATGGAGGGAGAGAGGGATTGGATATCCTGGCGGGGAATGGAGTGAGAGAGGGATTGGATATCCTAGTGGGGAATGGAGAGGGAGAGGGATTGGACATCCTGGTGGGGAATGGAGGTATAGGGGGATTGGACATCCTGGTGGGGAATGGATGGAGAGAGGGATCGGAGAGGGGCAGCACGGTAGCCTTGTGGATAGCACAATTGGTTCACAGCTCCAGGGTCCCAGGTTCGATTCCAGCTTGGGTCACTGTCTGTGCGGAGTCTGTACATCCTCCCCGTGTGTGCGTGGGTTTTCTCCGGGTGCTCCGGTTTCCTCCCACAGTCCAAAGATGTGCAGGTTAGGTGGATTGGCCATGATAAATTGTCCTTAGTGTCCAAAATTGCCCTTTGTGTTGGATGGGGTTACTAGGTTATGGGGATAGGGTTGCGGTGTTGACCTTGGGTAGGGTGCTCTTTCCAAGAGCCGGTGCAGACACGATGGGACGAATGGCCCACTTCTGCACTGTAAATTCTATGATATGACATCCTGGTGGGGAATGGGGGTATAGAGGGATTTGACATCCTGGTGGTGAATGGAGGGAGAGAGGGATTGGACATTCTGGTGGGGAATGGAGGGGGAGTGGGATTGGACAGCCTGATGGGGAATGGAGGGAGAGAGGGATTGGACATCATGATGTGGAATGGAGGCAGAGAAGGATTGAACATCCTGGTGGGGAATGCAGGCACATAGAGATTGGACAGACTGGTGGGGAATGGTGGGAAAGAGGGATTGGACATCCTCGTTGGGAATGGAGGTGTAGAGAAATTAGACATTCTGGTGGGGAATGGAGGTACAGTGGGATTGGACATCCTGGTGGGGAATGGAGGGAGAGAGGGATTGGACATTCTAGTGGGGAATGGGGGTATAGAGGGATTGGACATTCGGATCGGGGGAGGATCAGAGAGATTGGACATTCTGTTGGGGAGTGGAGGTATAGAGGGATTGGACATCCTGGTGGGGAATGGAGGAAGAAATCGATTGGTCATCCTGGTGGTGAATGGAGGTATAGAGGGATTGGACATCCTGGTGGGGAAAGAAGGGAGAGAGGTATTGGACATCCTGGTGTGGAGTGGAGGGAGAGAAGGATTGGACATTCTGGTGTGGAATGGAGGGAGAGAGATTGGACATCCTGGTGGGGAATGGAGGTATAGAGGAATTGGATGTCCTGGTGGGGAATGGAGGGAGCGAGGGATTGGAAATCCTGGTGGGGAATGGAGGAATAGAGATTGGACATTCTGGTGGGGAATGGAGGTAGATAGAGATTAGACATCCTGGTGGGGAATAGAGGGTGAGAGGGATTGGACATCCTGGTAGGGAATGGAGGGAGAGAGGGAATCAACATCTTGGTGGGGAATGGAGGAAGAGAGGGATTGGAGATCCTGGTGGGGAATGGAGGGAGAGAGGGATTGGACATCCTGGTGGGGAATGAAGGTATAGAGAGAGATTGGACATCCTGGTGGGGAATGGAGGTATAGAGTGATTGGACATCCTGGTGGGGAATGGAGGGAGAGAGGGATTGGACATCCTGGTGCGGAATGAAGGTATAGAGAGAGATTGGACATCCTGGTGGGGAATGGAGGTATAGAGTGATTGGACATCCTGGTGGGGAATGGAGGGCGAGGAATTGGACATCCTGGTGGTGAATGGAGGTAAAGATGATGGGACATCCTGGTGGGGAATGGAGGGAGAGAGGGATTGGACACCCTTTTGGGGAATGAAGGTATAGAGAGAAATTGGACATCCTGGTGGGGAATGGAGGTATAGAGTGATTGGACATCCTGGTGGGGAATGGAGGGCGAGGGTTTGGACATCCTGGTGGTAATGGAGGTAAAGAGAGATTGGACATCCTGGTGGGGAATGGAGGGAGAAAGCGATTGGACATCCTGCTGGGGAATGGGGGTGTAGATGGATTGGACATCCTGTTGGGGAATGTGGGTATAGAGGGATTGGCCACCCTAGTGGGGAATGGAGGGAGAGAGGGATTGGACATCCTGGCGGGGAATGGATTTATCGAGGGATTGGACATCTTGGTGGGGAATGGAGGTACAGAGGAATTGGACATCCCGGTGGGGAATGGAGGGTGAGAGGGATTGGACATTCTGGTGGGGAATGGAGGGAGAGAGGGTTTGGACATCCTGGTGGGGAATGGAGGGAAAGAGGGATTGGACATCCTGGTGGGGAATGGAGGGAGAAAGGGATTGGACATTCTGGTTGGGAATGGAGGGGGAGAGGGTGTGGACATCCGGGAGGGGAATGGAGACACAGAGGAATTGGACATCCCGGTGGGGAATGGAGGGTGAGAGGGATTGGACATTCTGGTGGGGAATGGGGGGAGAGAGGGTTTGGACATCCTGGTGGGGAATGGAGGGAAAGAGGGATTGGACATCCTAGTGGGGAATGAAGAGGGAGAGGGATTGGACATCCTGGTGGGGAATGGGGGTATAGAGGGATTGGACATCCTGGTGGGGAATGGAGGGAGAGAGGGATTGGACATTCTGGTGGGGTATGGAGGGGGAGAGGGATTGGACATCCTGGTGGGGAATGGAGGTATAGAGGGACTGATCATCATCACGTGGAATGGAGGCTGAGAGGGATTGGACATCCTGGCGGGGAATGGAGGTACATAGAGATTGGACAGACTGGTGGGGAATGGTGGGAAAGAGGGATTGGACATCCTCGTTGGGGATGGAGGGAGAGAGGGACTCGACATCCTGGTGTGGAATGGAGCGAGAGAGGGCTTGGACATCCTGGTCGTGAATTGAGGTGTAGAGAGATTAGACATTCTGGTCGGGAATGGAGGTATAGTGGAATTGGACATCCTGGTGGGGAATGGAGGTATAGAGAGAGTGGACATTCTGGTGGGGAATGGAGGTATAGAGGGATTGGACATCCTGGTGGGGAATGGAGGGAGAAAGCGATTGGACATCCTGGTGGGGAATGGAGGTATAGAGGGATTGGACATTCTGGTGGGGTATGGAGGTGTAGAGGGATTGGACATCCTGGTGGGGAATGGAGGGAAGAGAGGGTTTGGACACCCTGGTGGGGAATGGAGGGAGAGAGGGAATCAACATCTTGGTGAGGAATGGGGGGAATGAGGAATTGGACATTTTGGTGGTGAATGGAGGTATAGAGAGATTGGACATCCTGGCGGGGAATGGAGGGAGCGAGGGAATCAACATCTTGGTGAGGAATGAGGGGGAAAAGGAATTGGACATTCTGGTGGTGAATGGAGGTATAGAGTAATTGGACATCCTGGTGGGGAATGGAGGTATTGAGAGATTGGACATCCGGGTGGGGAATGGAGGTATAGAGTGATTGGACATCCTGGTGGGGAATGGAGGGAGAGGGATTGGACATCCTGATGGGGAATGGCTTTATAGAGGGATTGGCATCCTGGTGGGGAATGTGGCTTTAGAGGGATTGGACAATCTGTTGGGGAATGTGTGTACAGAGGGATTGGACATCCTGGTGGGGAATGAAGAGGGATTGGACATCCTGGTGGGGAATGCAGGAATAGAGGGATTGGACATTGTGGTGGGGAATGGAGGGAGAGAGGGATTGGACATCCTGGTGGGGAATGGAGGGAGAGAGGGATTGGACATCCTGGTGGGGAATGGAGGTATAGAGGAATTGGACATCCTGGTGGGGAATGCAGGAATAGAGGGATTGGACATTGTGGTGGGGAATGGAGGGAGAGAGGGATTGGACATCCTGGTGGGGAATGGAGGGAGAGAGGGATTGGACATCCTGGTGGGGAATGGAGGTATAGAGGGATTGGAAATCCTGGTGGGGAATGGGGGTATATTGGGATTGGACATCCGGATGGGGAATGGAGGTATAGAGGGATTGGACATCCGGATGGGGAATGGAGGGAAAGAGTGATTGGACATCCTGGTGGGCAATGGAGGTGCAGAGGGATTGGACATCCTGGTGAGGAATGGGGGTATAGAGGGATTGGACATCCGGGTGGGGAATGGAGGTATAGTGGGATTGGACATCCGGGTTGTGAATGGAGGTATAGAGGGATTGGAAATTCTTGTGGGGAATGGAGGGATTGGTCATCCTTGTGGGGAATGGAGTTATAGAGGGATTGGACATCCTGGTGGGAAATGGAGGGAGAGATGGATTTAACATCTTGGTGGGGAATGGAGGGAGTGATGGATTGGACATCCTGGTGGGGAATGGAGGGAGAGAGGGAATCAATATCTTGGTGGGGAATGGTGGTAGAGAGGGATTAGACATCCTGGTGGGGAATGGAGTGAGAGAGGGATTGGACATCCTGGTGGAGAATGGAGGTTTAGAGGGATTGGACGTCCTGGTGGGGAATGGATGGAGAGAGGGATTGGACATCGTGGTGGGGAATGGGGGGATAGAGGGATTGGACTTCCTGGTGGGGAATGGAGGTATAGAGAGATTGGACATCCTGGTGGGGAATGGAGGTATAGAGGGATTGGACATCATGATGGGGAATGGAGGCAGAGAGGGATTGGACATCCTGGTGGGGAATGGAGAGAGAGAGGAAATCAACATCGTGGAGGGGAATGGAGGTATAGAGAGATTGGAAGTCCTGAAGAGGAATGGTGGTATAGAGGAATTAGATAACCTGCTGGGGAATGGGGGTTAAGAGGAATTGGACATCCTGGTGGGGAATGGAGGGAGAGAGGGATTGGACATGATTGTGGGTAATGGAGGGAGAGAGGGTGTCAACATCTTGGTGGGGAATGGAGGGAGAGAGGGATTGGACATCCTGGTGGGGAAAGAAGCGAGAGAGGAATTGGACATCCTGGTGGAGAATGGAGGGAGAGAGGGAATCAACATCTTGGTGGGGAATGGGGGGAGATAGGAATTGGACAGTCTGGTGGGGAATGCAGGCATACAGTGATTGGACATCCAGGTGGGGAATGGAGGGAGAGGGATTGGTCATCCTGGTGGGGAATGGAGGGAGAGAGGGATTGAACACCCTGGTGGTAAATGGAGGTATAGAGGGATTGGACATCTGGGTGGGGATGAGAGCGAGAGGGGGATTGGACTTACTGCTGGGGAATGAAGGTATAGATGGATTGGACAGCCTGGTGGGGAATGGAGGGAGAGAGGGATTGGCCATCCTGGTGGGGAATGGTGGTATAGAGGGATTGGACATCCTGGTGGGGAATGGAGGTATAGAGGTTTGGACACCCTGGTGGGAAATGGAGGTATAGAGGGATTGGACATCCTGGTGGGGAGTAGAGGGAGAGAGGGATTGGACATCCTGCTGGGGAATGAAGGTATAGAGGGATTGGACAACCTCGTGGGGACTAGAGGGAGAGAGGGATTGGGCATCCTGGTGGGGATTTGTCTTATAGAGGGACTGGATATCCTGATGGCGAATGAAGGTATAGAGGGATTGGAATACCGGGTGGGGAATGGGCGTATAGAGGGATTGGACATCCTGATGGCGAATGGGGTTGTAGAGGTATTGGACACCCTGGTGGGGAATGGAGAGAAAGAGGGATTGGACACCCTGGTGGGGAATGGAGCGAGAGAGGGATTGGACATCCTGGTGGGGAATGGAGGGAGAGAGGTAATTAACATCTTGGTGGGGAATGGGGGGGAGCAAGTGATTTCACATCCTGGTGGGGAATGGAGGTATTGAGGGATTGGACAGCCGGATGGGGGGAGGGACAGAGAGATTGGACACCCTGCTGGGGAATGGAGTTATAGAGGGATTGGACATCCTGGTGGGGAATGGAGGGAGAGAGGGAATCAACATCTTGGTGGGGAATGGGGGGGAAGAGGAATTGGACATTCTGCTGGTGAATGGAGGTATAGAGCGATTGGACAGCCTGGTGGGGAATGGAGGGAGGGTGTGATTGGACATCCTAGTGGGGAATGAAGGTATAGAGAGAGATTGGACATCCTGGTGGGGAATGGAGGTATAGAGTGATTGGACATTCTGGTGCGGAATGGAGGGAGAGAGGGATTGGACATCCTGGTGGGGAATGGAGGGAGAGAGGGATTGGACATCCTGGTGGGGAATGGATTTATCGAGGGATTGGACATCCTGGTGGGGAATGGAGGTACAGAGCAATTGGACATCCCGGTGGGGAATGGAGGGTGAGAGGGATTGAACTTTCTGATGGGGAATGAAGGGAGAGAGGGTTTGGACATCCTGGTGGGGAATGGATTTATCGAGGGATTGGACATCCTGGTGGGGAATGGAGGTACAGAGGAATTGGACATCCCGGTGGGGAATGGAGGGTGAGAGGGATTGGACATCCTGGTGGAGAATGGAGGGAGAGAGGGATTGGACATCCTGGTGGGGAATGGAGGGAGAGAGGGATTGGACATCCAGCTGGGGAATGGAGGGATAGAGGGATTGGACACCCTGGTGGGAAATGGGGGGAAAGAGGGATTGGATATCCTGCTGGGGAATAGAGGGATTGGACATTCTCGTTGGGAATGGAGGTACAGAGGGATTGGACATCCTGGTGTGGAATGGAGATATAGAGGGAATGGACATCATAGTGGGGAATGGTGGTATAGATGGATTGGACATCCGGCTGGGGAATGAAGGTATAGAGGGATTGGAAATCCTGATGCGGAATGGACGGAGAGAGGGATTGGACATCGTGGTGGGGAATGGAGACATAAAGAGATTGGACTTCCTCGTGGAGAATTGAGGTATAGAGGGATTGGACATCCGAGTGGGGAATGGAGGGAAAGAGGGATTGGACATCCGAATGGTGGTAGGGACAGAGAGATTAGACATTCTGTTGGGAATGGAGGAATAGAGGGATTGGACATCCTGGTGGGGAATGGAGGGACAGAGGGATTGGACATCCTGGTGGGGAATGAAGGGGGATTGGACATCCTGGTGGGGAATGGGGGTATAGAGGAATTGGACATCCTGGTGGGGAAGGGGGTACAGAGGAATTGGACATCCTGGTGGGGAATGGAGGGAGAGAGGGATTGGACATCCTGGTGGGGAATGGAGGTATAGAGGGATTGGACATCCTCGTTGGGAATGGAGGTATCGAGGGATTGGACACCCTGGTGAGGAATGAAGGGAGAGAGGGATTGGACATTCTGGTGGGGAATGGAGGGAGAGAGGGATTGGACATTCTGGTGGGGAATGGAGGGAGAGAGGGGTTGTACATCCTGTTGGGGAATGGAGGGAGAGAGGGATTGGACATCCTGGTGGGGAATGGAGGGAGAGGGATCGGACATCCTGGTGGGGAATGGAGGGACAGACGGATTGGACATCGTAGTGGGGAATGGAGAGAGAGAGGGATTGGACATCCTGGTGGGGAATGGAGGGAGAGAGGGATTGGACATCCTGGTGGGAATGAAGGGAGAGAGGTATTGGACATCCGGGCGGGGAATGGAAGTATAGAGAGATTGGACATTCTGGTGGGGAATGGAGGTAGAGAGGGTTTGGACATCCAGGTGGGAAATGGGGGGAAAGAGGGATTGGACATCCTGGTGGGGAATGGAGGTATAGAGGGATTGGACATCCTGCTGGGGAATGCAGGGATAGAGGGATTGGACATCCTGGTGGGAAATGGGGGGAAAGAGGGATTGGACATCCTCGTGGAGAATGGAGGTGTAGAGGGATTGAACATCCTGCTGGGAAATGGAGGGATAGAGGGATTGGACATCCTCGTTGGGAATGGTGGTATAGAGGGATTGGACATCCTGATGTGGAATGGAGGTGTAGAGGGGTTGGACATTTTGCTGGGGAATGGAGGTGTCGAGGGATTGAACATCCTGGTGGGGAATGAATGGATAGAGTGATTGGACATCCTGGTGGGGAATGGAGGTGCGGAGAGATTGGACATCGTGGAGGGGAATGGGGGTATAGAGGGATTGGACATCCTGGTGGGGAATGGAGGTATAGAGGGATTGGACATCCTGGTGCGGAATGGAGGGAGAGAGGGATTGGACATCCTGGTGGGGAATGGAGACATAGAGAGATTGGACTTCCTCGTGGAGAATGGAGGTATAGAGGGATTGGACATCCTAGTGGGCAATGGAGGGATAAAGGGATTGGACATCCTAGCGGGGAATGAAGGTATAGAGGGATTGGACATACGGATGGGGGGAGGGACAGGGAGATTGGACATTCTGTTGGGGAATGGAGGTATAGAGGGATTGGACATCCAGGTGGGGAATGGAGGGAGAGAGGGATTGGACATCCTGGTGTGGAATGGAGGTATAGAGGGATTGGACAGCCTGGTGGGGAATGGAGGTATCGAGGGATTGGACACGCTGGTTGGGATTGGAGCTCTTGAGGGATAGGACAACCTGGTGGGGAATGGAGGGAGAGAGGGATTGGACATCCTGGTGGGGAATGGAGGGAGAGGGAATGGACATCCTGGTGAAGAATGAAGGGAGAGAGTGATTGGACATTCTGGTGGGGAATGGCGGGAGAGAGGGATTGGACATCCTGGTGGGGAATGGAGGGAGAGACGGATTGGACATCGTAGTGGGGAATGGAGAGAGAGAGGGATTGGACTTTCTGGTGGGGAATGGAGGTATAGAGAGATTGGACATCCTGGCGGGGAACGGAGGGAGAGAGGGATTGGACATCCTGGTGGGGAATGGAGGGAGAGAGGGTTTGGACATTCTGGTGGGGAATGGAGGGAGGGAGGGATTGGACATCTTGGTGGGGCATGGGGGGAGAGAGGGATTGGACATTCTGGTGGGGAATGGAGGGAGAGAGGGATTGAACTTCCTGGTGGGGAATGGAGGGAGGTATTGGACATCTTGGTGGGGAATAGAGGGAGAGAGGGATTGGACATCCTGGTGGGGAATGGATGGAAAGCGGGAATCAACATCTTGGTGGGGAATGGAGGTCTAGAGGGACTGGGCATCCTGGTGGAGAATGGAGAGAGAGAGGGATTGTTCATCCTGGTGGGGAATGGTGGGAGAGAGGGATTGGACATCCTGGCGGGGCATGGAGGTACAGAGGGATTGGACATCCAAGTGGGGAATGACGGGAGAGAGGTATTGGACATCCTGGTGGGGAATGGGGGTGTAGAGGGATTGGACATCCTGGTGTGGAATGGATGTGAGAGAGGGATAGGACATCCTGGTGGGCAATGGAGGTATAGAGGGATTGGGCATCCTCGTGGGTAATGGAGGGTGAGATGGATTGGACATCCTGGT
Organism: Scyliorhinus torazame; assembly: GCF_047496885.1. Classification (NCBI taxonomy): domain Eukaryota; kingdom Metazoa; phylum Chordata; class Chondrichthyes; order Carcharhiniformes; family Scyliorhinidae; genus Scyliorhinus; species Scyliorhinus torazame. The sequence goes on along the minus strand of NC_092710.1, from coordinate 18,425,990 downwards.
GGGGAATAGGGGTATAGAGGGATTGGACATCCTGGTGGGGAATGGAGGGAGAGAGGGATTGGACATCCTCGTAGGGAATGGATGTATAGAGGGATTGGACACCCTAGTCGGGAATGGAGGGAGAATGATTGGACATCCTACTGGGGAATGGAGGTATTGAGGGATTGGACAGTCAGATGGGGGGAGGGAGAGAGGGATTGGACATCCTCGTAGGGAATGGATGTATAGAGGGATTGGACACCCTAGTCGGGAATGGAGGGAGAATGATTGGACATCCTGGTGGGGAATGGAGGTATAGAGGGATTGGACATCCTGGTGGGGAATGGAGGGAGAGAGGGATTGGACATTTTGGTGGGGAATGGACGTGAAAGGGATTGGACATCCTGGTGGGGAATGGAGGGAGAGAGGGATTGGTCATCCTGGTGGCGAATGGAGGTATAGATGGATTGGACATCCTGGTGGGGAATGGAGGTATAGAGGGACTGGACATCCTGGTGGGGAAGGGAGGGAGAGAGGGATTGGACACCCTGGTGGGGAATGGAGGGATCGAGGGATCGGACATCCTGGTAAAGAATGTAGGTATAGAGCGATTTGACATTGTGGTGGGGAATGGAGGTATAGAGGGATTGGACATCCTGGTGCGGAATGGAGGGAGAGATGGATTGGACATCCTGATGCGGAATGGAGGGAGAGAGGGATTGGACATCCTGGTGCGGAATGGAGGGAGAGAGGGATTGGACATCCTGGTGGGGAATGGAGACAAAGAGAGATTGGACTTCCTCGTGGAGAATGGAGGTATAGAGGGATTGGACATCCTAGTGGGCAATGGAGGGATAAAGGGATTGGACATCCGAGCGGGGAATGAAGGTATAGAGGGATTGGACATACGGATGGGGGGAGGGACAGGGAGATTGGACATTCTGTTGGGGAATGGAGGTATAGAGGGATTGGACATCCTGGTGGGGAATGGAGGGAGAGAGGGATTGGACATCCAGGTGGGGAATGGAGGGAGAGAGGGATTGGACATCCTGGTGTGGAATGGAGGTATAGAGGGATTGGACATCCTGGTGTGGAATGGAGGTATAGAGGGATTGGACAGCCTGGTGGGAATGGAGGTATCGAGGGATTGGACACGCTGGTTGGGATTGGAGCTCTTGAGGGATAGGACAACCTGGTGGGGAATGGAGGGAGAGAGGGATTGGACATCCTGGTGGGGAATGGAGGGAGAGAGGGATTGGACTTTCTGGTGGGGAATGGAGGTAGAGAGATTGGACATCCTGGCGGGGAACGGAGGGAGAGAGGGTTTGGACATTCTGGTGGGGAATGGAGGGAGGGAGGGATTGGACATCTTGGTGGGGCATGGGGGGAGAGAGGGATTGGACATTCTGGTGGGGAATGCAGGGAGAGAGGGATTGAACGTCCTGGTGGGGAATGGAGGGAGGTATTGGACATCTTGGTGGGAAATAGAGGGAGAGAGGGATTGGACATCCTGGTGGGGAATGGATGGAAAGAGGGAATCAACATCTTGGTGGGGAATGGAGGTCTAGAGGGACTGGGCATCCTGGTGGAGAATGGAGAGAGAGAGGGATTGTTCATCCTGGTGGGGAATGGTGGGAGAGAGGGATTGGACATCCTGGCGGGGAATGGAGGTACAGAGGGATTGGACATCCAAGTGGGGAATGACGGGAGAGAGGTATTGGACATCCTGGTGGGGAATGGGGGTGTAGAGGGATTGGACATCCTGGTGTGGAATGGATGTGAGAGAGGGATAGGACATCCTGGTGGGCAATGGAGGTATAGAGGGATTGGACATCCTGGTGGGGAATGGACGGGGAAAGGGATTGGGCATCCTAGTGAGGAATGGAGGGAGAGAGGGATTGGACATCCTGGTGGGGAATGGAGGTATAGATGGATTGGACATCCTGGTGGGGAATGGAGGAATAGAGGGATTGGACATCCTGGTGGGGAATGGAGGGAGAGAGGGATTGGACATCCTGGTGGGGAATGGAGGGAGAGAGGGATTGGACACCCTGGTGGGGAATGGAGGGAGAGAGCGATTGGACATCCTGGTGGTGAATGGGGGTACAGTGGAATTGGACATCCTGGTGGGGAATGGCGGGAGGGAGGGATTGGACATCTCCGAGGGGAATGGAGGGAGAGAGGGATTGGACATCCTGGTGGGGAATGGAGGGAGAGAGGGATTGGACATCCTGGTGGGGAATGGAGGTATGGAGGGATTGGACATCCTGGTGGGGAATGGGGGTATAGTGGGATTGGACATCCGGATGGGGAAAGGAGCTATAGAGGGATTGGACATCCTAATGGGGAATGGAGGTATAGACGGATTGGACATCCTGGTGAGGAGTGGGGGTATATTGGGATTGGACATCCGCATGGGGAATGGAGGTATAGAGGGATTGGACATCCGGATGGGGAATGGAGGGAAAGAGTGATTGGACATCCTGGTGGGGAATGGAGGTACAGAGGGATTGGACATCCTGGTGAGGAATGGGGGTATAGAGGGATTGGACATCCTGGTGGGGAATGGGGGTATAGTGGGATTGGACATCCGGATGGGGAAAGGAGCTATAGAGGGATTGGACATCCTAATGGGGAATGGAGGTATATTGGGATTGGACATCCTCGTGGGGAATGGAGTGAGAGAGGGATTGGACATCCTGGTGGGGAATGGGAGTATAGCGAGATCGGACATCCTGGTGGGGAATGGAGGTATAGAGGGATCGGACATCCTGGTGGGGAATGGAGGGAGAGAGGGATTGGACATCATGGTGGGGAATGGAGGTATAGAGGGATTGGACATCATGGTGGGGAATGGAGGGAGAGAGGGATTGGACATCATGGTGGGGAATGGAGGTATAGGTGGATTGGACATCCTGGTGGGGAATGAAGGGAGAGAGGGATTGGACATCCTGGTGGGGAATGGAGTTATAGAGAGATTGGACATCCACGTGGGGAATGGAGGAATAGAGGGATTGGACATCCTGGTGGGGAATGGAGGGAGAGAGGGATTGGACATCCTGGTGGGGAATGGAGGGGGAGAGGGATTGGACACCCTGGTGGGGAATGGAGATACAGAGTGATTGGACATCCTGGTGGGGAATGGAGGTATAGAAGGATTGGACACCATGGTGGGGAATGGAGGGAAAGAGTGATTGGACATCCTGGTGGGGAATGGAGGGAGAGAGGGATTGGACATCCGGTGGGGAATGGAGGTATAGTGGGATTGGACATCCGGGTTGTGAATGGAGGTATAGAGGGATTGGAAATTCTTGTGGGGAATGGAGGTATTGGACATCCTTGTGGGGAATGGAGTTATAGAGGGATTGGACATCCTGGTGGGCAATGGAGGGAGAGAGGGCTTGGACATCCGGGTGGGGAATGGAGGTACAGAGGGATTGGACATCCCGGTGGGGAATGGAGGTGTAGAGGGATTGGACATCCTGGTGGGGAATGGAGGTATAGGGGGATTGGACATCCTGGTGGGGAATGGAGTGAGAGAGGGATCGGAGAGGGCAGCACGGTAGCCTTGTGGATAGCACAATTGCTTCACAGCTCCAGGGTCCCAGGTTCGATTCCAGCTTGGGTCACTGTCTGTGCGGAGTCTGCACATCCTCCCCGTGTGTGCGTGGGTTTTCTCCGGGTGCTCCGGTTTCCTCCCACAGTCCAAAGATGTGCAGGTTAGGTGGATTGGCCATGATAAATTGACCTTAGTGTCCAAAATTGCCCTTAGTGTTGGATGGGGTTACTAGGTTATGGGGATAGGGTTGCGGTGTTGACCTTGGGTAGGGTGCTCTTTCCAAGAGCCGGTGCAGACACGATGGGCCGAATGGCCGCCTTCTGCACTGTAAATTCTATGATATGACATCCTGGTGGGGAATGGGGGTATAGAGGGATTTGACATCCTGGTGGGGAATGGAGGGAGAGAGCGATTGGACATTCTGGTGGGGAATGGAGGGGGAGTGGGATTGGACAGCCTGCTGGGGAATGGAGGTGTAGAGAGATTAGACATTCTGGTGGGGAATGGAGGGAGAGAGGGATTGGACATCCTGGTGAGGAATCGAGGTATAGAGGGATTGGAAATCCTGGTGGGGAATGGGGTATATTGGGATTGGACATCCGGATGGGGAATGGAGGAATAGAGGGATTGGACATCCTGGTGAGGAATGGGGTATAGAGGGATTGGACATCCGTGTGGGGAATGGAGGGAGAGAGGGATTGGACATCCTGGTGAAGAATGTAGGTATAGAGGGATTGGACATCCTGATGGGGAATGGGGGTATAGAGGGATTGGACATGCGGGTGGGGAATGGGGGTATAGAGGGATTGGACATCCGGGTGGGGAATGGAGGGAAAGAGGGATTGGACATCCGGGTTGTGAATGGAGGGAAAGAGGGATTGGACATTCTTGTGGGGAATGGAGGGATTTGACATCCTGGTGGGGAATGGAGTTCTAGAGGTATTGGACATCCTGGTGGGCAATGGAGGGAGAGAGGGCTTCGACATCCGGGTGGCGAATTGAGGTACAGAGGGATTCGACATCCTAGTGGGGAATGGAGGTGTAGAGGGATTGGACCTTCTGGTGGGGAATGGAGGGAGTGATGGATTGGACATCCTGGTGGGGAATGGAGGGAGAGAGGGAATCAACATCTTGGTGGGGAATGGGGGGAAGAGGAATTGGACATTCTGGTGGTGAATGGAGGTATAGAGCGATTGAACATCCTGGTGGGGAATGGAGGGAGAGGTGGATTGGACATCTTGGTGGGGAATGAAGGTATAGAGAGAGATTGGACATCCTGGTGGTGAATGGAGGTAAAGAGAGATTGGACATCCTGGTGGGGAATGGGGTTATAGAGGGATTGGACATCCTGGTGGGGAATTGGGGTGTAGAGGGATTGGACATCCTGTTGGTGAATGTGGGTACAGAGGGATTGGCCAACCTCGTGGGGAATAGATGGAGAGAAGGATTGGACATCCTGGTGGGAAATTAAGGGAGAGATGGATTGAACATCTTGGTGGGGAATGGAGGGAGCGATGGATTGGACATCCTGGTGGGGAATGGAGGTAGAGAGGGAATCAACAACTTGGTGGGGAATGGAGGTAGAGAGGAATTGGACATTCTGTTGGGGAATGGAGGGAAAGAGTGATTGGGCATCCTGGTGGGGAATGGAGGGAGAGAGCGATTGGACATCCTGGTGGGGAATGGAGGTATGGAGGGAATGGACATCCTGGTGGGGAATGGGGGTATTGTGGGATTGGACATCCGGATGGGGAAATGAGCTATAGAGGGATTGGACATCCTAATGGGGAATGGAGGTATAGAGGGATTGGACATCCTGGTGAGGAATGGGGGTATAGAGGGATTGGACATCCTGGTGGGGAATGGAGGGAGAGAGGGATTGGACATCCTCGCTGGGAATGGAGTGAGAGAGGGATTGGACATCCTGGTGGGGAATGGGAGTATAGCGAGATCGGACATCCTGGTGGGGAATGGAGGGAGAGAGGGATCGGACATCCTGGTGGGGAATGGAGGGAGAGAGGGATTTGACATTCTGGTGAGGAATGGAGGGGGAAAGGGATTGGACATCCTGTTGGGGAATGGGGGTATAGAGGGATTGAACGTCCTCGTGGGGAATGGAGGGAGAGCGGGATTGGACATCATGGTGGGGAATGGAGGTATAGAGGGACTGGACATCCTGGTGGGGAATGGAGGAAGAGAGGGATTGGACATCCTGGTGTGGAATGAATAGGGATTGGACATCCTGGTACGGAATGGAGTTATAGAGGGATTGGACATCCGGGTGGGGAAAGGAGGTACAGAGGGATTGGACATCTGGGTGGGGAATGGAGGTACAGAGGGATTGGACATCCACGTGGGGAATTGAGGAATAGAGGGATTGGACATCCTGGTGGGGAATGGAGGGAGAGAGGGATTGGACATCCTGGTGGGGAATGGAGGTATAGAGGAATTGGAAATCCTGGTGGGGAATGGGGGTATATTGGGATTGGACATCCGGATGGGGAATGGAGGGAAAGAGTGATTGGACATCCTGGTGGGGAATGGAGGTACAGAGGGATTGGACATCCTGGTGAGGAATGGGGGTATAGAGGGATTGGACATCCGGGTTGTGAATGGAGGTACAGAGGGATTGGACATCCCGGTGGGGAATGGAGGTGTAGAGGGATTGGACATCCTGGTGGGGAATGGAGGTATAGGGGGATTGGACATCCTGGTGGGGAATGGGGGTATAGAGGGATTGGACATCCGGGTGGGGAATGGAGGTACAGAGGGATTGGACATCCCGGTGGGGAATGGAGGTGTAGAGGAATTGGACATCCTGGTGGGGAATGGAGGTATAGGGGGATTGGACATCCTGGTGGGGAATGGAGTGAGAGAGGGATCGGAGAGGGCAGCACGGTAGCCTTGTGGATAGCACAATTGCTTCACAGCTGCAGGGTCCCAGGTTCGATTCCAGCTTGGGTCACTGTCTGTGCGGAGTCTGCACATCCTCCCCGTGTGTGCGTGGGTTTTCTCCGGGTGCTCCGGTTTCCTCCCACAGTCCAAAGATGTGCAGGTTAGGTGGATTGGCCATGATAAATTGCCCTTAGTGTCCAAAATTGCCCTTAGTGTTGGATGGGGTTACTAGGTTATGGGGATAGGGTTGCGGTGTTGACCTTGGGTAGGGTGCGCTTTCCAAGAGCCGGTGCAGACACGATGGGCCGAATGGCCGCCTTCTGCACTGTAAATTCTATGATATGACATCCTGGTGGGGAATGGGGGTATAGAGGGATTTGACATCCTGGTGGTGAATGGAGGGAGAGAGGGATTGGACATTCTGGTGGGGAATGGAGGTGTAGAGAGATTAGACATTCTGGTGGGGAATGGAGGTACAGTGGGATTGGACATCCTGGTGGGGAATGGAGGGAGAGAGGGATTGGAAATTCTAGTGGGGAATGGGGGTATAGAGGGATTGGACATTCGGATCGGGGGAGGGACAGAGAGATTGGACATTCTGTTGGGGAGTGGAGGAAGAAATCGATTGGACATCCTGGTGGTGAATGGAGGTATAGAGGGATTGGACATCCTGGTGTGGAGTGGAGGGAGAGAAGGATTGGACATTCTGGTGGCGAATGGAGGGAGAGGGATTGGACATCCTGGTGGGGAATGGAGGTATAGAGGAATTGGATGTCCTGGTGGGGAATGGAGGGAGCGAGGGATTGGAATTCCTGGTGTGGAGTGGAGGGAGAGAAGGATTGGACATTCTGGTGGGGAATGGAGGAATAGAGATTGGACATTCTGGTGGGGAATGGAGGTAGATAGAGATTAGACATCCTGGTGGGGAATAGAGGGTGAGAGGGATTGGACATCCTGGTGGGGAATGGACGAGAGAGGGAATCAACATCTTGGTGGGGAATGTAGGAAGAGATGGATTGGAGATCCTGGTGGGGAATGGAGGGAGAGAGGGATTGGACATCCTGGTGGGGAATGAAGGTATAGAGAGAGATTGGACATCCTGGTGGGGAATGGAGGTATAGAGTGATTGGACATCCTGGTGGGGAATGGAGGGAGAGAGGGATTGGACATCCTGGTGGGGAATGGGGTTATAGAGGGATTGGACATCCTGCTGGGGAATGGGGGTGTAGAGGGATTGGCCACCCTAGTGGGGAATGGAGGTACAGAGGAATTGGACATCCCGGTGGGGAATGGAGGGTGAGAGGGATTGGACATTCTGGTGGGGAATGGAGGGAGAGAGGGTTTGGACATCCTGGTGGGGAATGGAGGGAAAGAGGGATCGAACATCCTAGTGGGGAATGAAGAGGGAGAGGGATTGGACATCCTGGTGGGGAATGCAGGTATAGGGGGATTGGACATCCTGGTGGGGAATGGATGGAGAGAGGGATCGGACATCCTGGTGGGGAATGGGGGTATAGAGGGATTGGACATCCCGGTGGGGAATGGAGGGTGAGAGGGATTGGACATTCTGGTGGGGAATGGAGGGAGAGAGGGTTTGGACATCCTGGTGGGGAATGGAGGTATAGAGGGATTGGACATCCTGGTGGGGAATGGAGGGAGAGAGGGATTGGACATTCTGGTGGGGAATTGAGGTATAGAGGGACTGAACATCATCATGTGGAATGGAGGCTGAGAGGGATTTGACATCCTGGTGGTGAATGGAGGTACATAGAGATTGGACAGACTGGTGGGGAATGGTGGGAAAGAGGGATTGGACATCCTCGTTGCGGATGGAGGGAGAGAGGGACTCGACATCCTGGTGAGGAATGGAGGGAGAGAGGGATTGGACATTCTGGTGGGGAATGGAGGGGGAGAGGGTTTGGACATCCGGGTGGGGAATGGAGCGAGAGAGGGATTGGACATCCTGGTCGTGAATTGAGGTGTAGAGAGATTAGACATTCTGGTCGGGAATGGAGGTATAGAGAGAGTGGACATTCTGGTGGGGAATGGAGGTATAGAGAGAGTGGACATACTGGTGGGGAATGGAGGTATAGAGAGAGTGGACATACTGGTGGGGAATGGAGGTATAGAGGGATTGGACATCCTGGTGGGGAATGGAGGGAGAAAGCGATTGGACATCCTGGTGGTGATTGGAGGGAGAAAGCGATTGGACATCCTGGTGGGCAATGGGGGTGTAGAGGGATTGGACATCCTGTTGGGGAATGTGGGTATAGAGGGATTGGCCACCCTAGTGGGGAATGGAGGGAGAAAAGGAGTGGACATACTGGTCGTGAATTGAGGTGTAGAGAGATTAGACATTCTGGTCGGGAATGGAGGTAGAGTGGGATTGGACATCCTGGTGGGGAATGGAGGTATAGAGAGATTGGACATCCTGGTGGGGAATGGAGGTATAGAGGGATTGGACATCCTGGTGGGGAATGGAGGTATAGAGAGAGTGGACATACTGGTGGGGAATGGAGGTATAGAGGGATTGGACATCCTGGTGGGGAATGGAGGGAGAAAGCGATTGGACATCCTGGTGGGCAATGGGGGTGTAGAGGGATTGGACATCCTGTTGGGGAATGTGGGTATAGAGGGATTGGCCACCCTAGTGGGGAATGGAGGGAGAAAAGGATTGGACATCCTGGCGGGGAATGGAGGGAGAAAAGGATTGGACATCCTGGCGGGGAATGGATTTATCGAGGGATTGGACATCCTGGTGGGGAATGGATTTATCGAGGGATTGGACATCCTGGTGGGGAATGGAGGTACAGAGGAATTGGACATCCCGGTGGGGAATGGAGGGTGAGAGGGATTGGAAATTCTGGTGGGGAATGGAGGGAGAGAGGGTTTGGACATCCTGGTGGGGAATGGAGGGAAAGAGGGATAGGACATCCTAATGGGGAATGAAGAGGGAGAGGGATTGGACATCCTGGCGGGGAATGGAGGTATAGAGGGATTGGACATCCTGGTGGGGAATGGATGGAGAGAGGGATCGGACATCCTGGTGGGGAATGGGGGAATAGAGGGATTGGACATCCTGGTGGGGAATGGAGGGAGAAAGGGATTGGACATTCTGGTGGGGAATGGAGGGGGAGAGGATGTGGACATCCGGGAGGGGAATGGAGGGTGAGAGGGATTGGACATTCTGGTGGGGAATGGAGGGAGAGAGGGTTTGGACATCCTGGTGGGGAATGGAGGGAAAGAGTGATTGGACATCCTTGTGGGGAATGAAGAGGGAGAGGGATTGGACATCCTGGTGGGGAATGGAGGTATAGAGGGATTGGACATCCTGGTGGGGAATGGAGGTATTGAGGGATTGGACATCCTGGCGGGGAATGGAGGTATAGAGGGATTGGACATTCTGGTGGGGAATGGCGGTATAGAGGGACTGAACATCGTCATGTGGAATGGAGGCTGAGAGGGATTGGACATCCTGGTGGGGAATGGAGGTACATAGAGATTGGACAGACTGGTGGGGAATGGTGGGAAAGAGGGATTGGACATCCTCGTTGGGGATGGAGGGAGAGAGGGACTCGACATCCTGGTGTGGAATGGAGCGAGAGAGGGATTGGACATCCTGGTCGTGAATTGAGGTGTAGAGAGATTAGACATTCTGGTCGGGAATGGAGGTATAGTGGGATTGGACATCGTGGTGGGGAATGGAGGTATAGAGAGAGTGGACATTCTGGTGGGGAATGGAGGTATAGAGGGATTGGACATCCTGGTGTGGAATGGAGGGAGAAAGCGATTGGACATCCTGGTGGGGAATGGTGGTATAGAGGGATTGGACATCCTGGTGGGGAATGGAGGGAGAAAGCGATTGGACATCCTGGTGGGCAATGGGGGTATAGAGGGATTGGACATTCTGGTGGGGTATGGAGGTATAGAGGGATTGGACATCCTGGTGGGGAATGGAGGGAAGAGAGGGTTTGGACACCCTGGTGGGGAATGGAGGGAGAGAGGGAATCAACATCTTGGTGAGGAATGGGGGGAATGAGGAATTGGACATTCACGTGGTGAATGGAGGTACAGAGAGATTGGCCATCCCGGTGGGAAATGGAGGGAGAGACGGATTGGACATCCTGGTGGGGAATGGAGGGAGAGAGGGAATCAACATCTTGGTGAGGAATGGGGGGAAAGAGGAATTGGACATTCTGGTGGTGAATGGAGGTATAGAGAGATTGAACATCCTGGTGGGGAATGGAGGTATAGAGAGATTCAACATCCTGGTGGGGAATGGAGGTATAGAGAGATTGAACATCCTGGTGGGGAATGGAGGGAGAGGGATTGGACATCCTGGTGGTGAATGGAGTTAAAAAGAGATTGGACATCCTGATGGGGAATGGCTTTATAGAGGGATTGGACATTCTGTTGGGGAATGTGTGTACAGAGGGATTGGCTAACCTAGTGGGGAATGGAGGGAGAGAGGGATTGGACATCCTGGTGGGAAGTGGAGGGAGAGATGGATTTAACATCTTGGTGGGGAATGGAGGGAGTGATGGATTGGACATCCTGGTGGGGAATGGAGTGAGAGAGGGATTGTACATCCTGGTGGAAAATGGAGGGTGAGAGTGATTGGACATCCTGGTGGGGAATGGATGGAGAGAGGGATTGGTCATCGTGGTGGGGAATAGGGGTTAGAGGGATTGGTCATCATGATGGGGAATGGAGGCAGAGAGGGATTGGACATCCTGGTTGGGAATGGAGGTATAGAGGGATTGGACATCCTGGTGGGGAATGGAGAGAGAGAGGAAATCAACATCGTGGAGGGGAATGGAGGTATAGAGATATTGGAAGTCCTGAAGAGGAATGGGGGTATAGAGGAATTAGATAACCTGGTGGGGAATGGGGGTTAAGAGGAATTGGACATCCTGGTGGGGAATGGAGGGAGAGAGGGATTGGACATGCTTGTGGGGAATGGAGGGAGAGAGGGTGTCAACGTCTTGGTGGGGAATGGACGGAGAGAGGGTTTGGACATCCTGGTGGGGAATTAAGGGAGAGAGGGATTGGACATCCTGGTGGAGAATGGAGGGAGAGAGGGAATCAACATCTTGGTGTGGAATGGGGGGAGATAGGAATTGGACAGTCTGTTGGGGAATGGAGGTATAGAGTGATTGGACATCCTGGTGGGGAATGGAGGGAGAGGGATTGGACATCCTGGTCGGGAATGGAGGGAGAGAGGGATTGAACACCCTGGTGGTATATGGAGGTGTAGAGGGATTGGACATCCGGGTGGGGATTAGAGCGAGAGGGGGATTGGACTTCCTGCTGGGGAATGAAGGTATAGAGAGATTGGACAACCTGGTGGGGACTAGAGGGAGAGAGGGATTGGACATCCTGGTGGGGAATGGTGGTATAGAGGGACTGGACATCCTGATGGGGAATGGAGGTACAGAGGGATTGGAATACCGGGTGGGGAATGGCGGTATAGAGGGATTGGACATCCTGATGGGAAATGGGGTTGTAGAGGTATTGGACACCCTGGTGGGGAATGGAGAGAGAGAGGGATTGGACACCCTGGTGGGGAATGGAGGGAGAGAGGGATTGGACATCCTGGTGGGGAATGGAGGGAGAGAGGAAATTAACATCTTGGTGGGGAATGGAGGTATAGAGGGATTGGACATCCCGGTGGGGAATGGAGGGTGAGAGGGATTGGAAATTCTGGTGGGGAATGGAGGGAGAGAGGATTTGGACATCCTGGTGGGGAATGGAGGGAAAGAGGGATAGGACATCCTAATGGGGAATGAAGAGGGAGAGGGATTGGACATCCTGGCGGGGAATGGAGGTATAGGGGGATTGGACATCCTGGTGGGGAATGGATGGAGAGAGGGATCGGACATCCTGGTGGGGAATGGGGGTATAGAGGGATTGGACATCCTGTTGGGGAATGGAGGGAGAAAGGGATTGGACATTCTGGTGGGGATGGAGGTATAGAGGGACTGGACATCCTGGTGGGGAATGGAGGTATAGAGGGACTGGACATCCTGGTGGGGAATGGAGGTACAGAGAGATTGGACATCCTGGTGGGGAATGGAGTTATAGAGGGATTGGACATCCTGATGGAGAATTGAGGGGGAGAGGGTTTGGACATCCTGGTTGGGAATTTAGGGAGAGAGGGATTGGACACCCTGGTGGGGAATGGAGGGAGAGAGGGATTGGACATCCTGGTGGGGAATGGAGGGAGAGAGGGATTGGACATCCTGGTGGGGATGGAGGGAGAGAGGGATTGGACATCCTGGTGGGGAATGGAGGGAGAGAGGGAATCAACATCTTGGTGGGGAATGGAGGTAGAGAGGAATTGGACATTCTGTTGGGGAATTGAGGGAAAGAGTGATTGGACATCCTGGTGGGGAATGGAGGGAGAGAGCGATTGGACATCCTGGTGGGGAATGGAGGTATCGAGTGATTGGAAGTCCTGTTGGGGAATGGAGGGAGAGGGATTGGACATCCTGGTGGGGAATGGAGGGAGAGAGGGATTGGCCATCCTGGTGGGGAATGGTGGTATAGAGGGATTTCACATCCTGGTGGGGAATGGAGGTATTGTGGGATTGGACACCCTGGTGGGGGATGGAGGAATAGAGGGATTGGACACCCTGGTGGGAAATGAAGGTATAGAGGGATTGGACATCCTGGTGGGAAATGAAGGTATAGAGGGATTGGACATCCTGGTGGGAAGTAGAGGGAGAGTGGGATTGGACATCCTGCTGGGGAATGAAGGTATAGAGGGATTGGACAACCTGGTGGGGACTAGAGGGAGAGAGGGTTTGGACATCCTGGTTGGGATTTGTCTTATAGAGGGACTGGATATCCTGATGGCGAATGAAGGTATAGAGGAATTGGAATACCGGGTGGGGAATGGGGGTATAGAGGGATTGGACATCCTGATGGCGAATGGGGTTGTAGAGGTATTGGACACCCTGGTGGGGAATGGAGAGTAAGAGGGATTGGACACCCTGGTGGGGAATGGAGGGAGAGAGGGATTGGACATCCTGGTGGGGAATGGAGGGAGAGAGGTAATTAACATCTTGGTGGGGAATGGAGGGAGCAAGTGATTTCACATCCTGGTGGGGAATGGAGGTATTGAGGGATTGGACAGTAAGATGGGAGGAGCGACAAAGAGATTGGACAACCTGGTGGGGAATGGAAGTATAGAGGGATTGGACACCCTGGTGCGGAATGGAGGTATAGAGGGATTGGACATCCTAGTGGGGAATGACGGGAGAGAGGGAATGGATATCCTTGTGGGGAATGGAGGGAGAGAAGGATAGGACATCCTGTACGATAATGGAGGGAGTGGGATTGAACATCCTAGTGGGAAATGGAGGTATTGAGGGATTGGACAGCCGGATGGGGGGAGGGACAGAGAGATTGGACACCCTGCTGGGGAATGGAGGTATAGAGGGATTGGACATCCTGGTGGGGAATGGAGGTATAGAGGGATTGGACATCCTGGTGGGGAATGGAGGTATAGAGGGATTGGTCATCCTGGTGGGGAATGGAGGGAGAGAGGGAATCAACATCTTGGTGGGGAATGGGGGGGAAGATGAATTGGACATTCTGCTGGTGAATGGAGGTATAGAGCGATTGGACATCCTGGTGGGGAATGGAGGGAGGGAGTGATTGGACATCCTAGTGGGGAATGAAGGTATAGAGAGAGATTGGACATCCTGGTGGGGAATGGAGGTATAGAGAGATTGGACATCCTGGTGGGGAATGGAGGGAGAGGGATTGGACATCCATGTGGTGAATGGAGGTATAGAGGGATTGGACATCCGGGTGGGGAATGGAGGTATAGAGGGAGTGGACATTCTGGTGGGGAATGGAGGGAGAGAGGGATTGGACATCCTGGTGGGGAATGGATTTATCGAGGGATTGGACATCCTGGTGGGGAATGAAGGTACAGAGCAATTGGACATCCCGGTGGGGAATGGAGGGTGAGAGGGATTGGACATTCTGGTGGGGAATGGAGGGAGAGAGGGTTTGGACATCCTGGTGGGGAATGGATTTATCGAGGGATTGGACATCCTGGTGGGGAATGGAGGTACAGAGGAATTGGACATCCCGGTGGGGAATGGAGGGTGAGAGGGATTGGACATTCTGGTGGAGAATGGAGGCAGAGAGGGATTGGACATCCTGGTGGGGAATGGATTTATCGAGGGATTGGACATCCTGGTGGGGAATGGAAGTATACAGTGATTGGACATTCTGGTGGGGAATGGAGGTAGAGAGGATTGGACATCCTGGTGGGGAATGGAGGGAGAGAGGGATTGGACATCCTGGTGGGAAATGGGGGGAAAGAGGGATTGGACATTCTGGTGGGGAATGGCGGTATAGAGGGATTGGACATCCTGCTGGGGAATAGAGGGATTGGACATTCTCGTTGGGAATGGAGGTACAGAGGGATTGGACATCCTGGTGGGGAATGGAGATATAGAGGGAATGGACATCCTAGTGGGGAATGGTGGTATAGATGGATTGGACATCCTGGTGGGTAAGGGAGGTATAGAGGGATTGGACATCCTGATGCGGAATGGACGGAGAGAGGGATTGGACATCGTGGTGGGGAATGGAGACATAGAGAGATTGGACTTCCTCGTGGAGAATTGAGGTATAGAGGGATTGGACATCCGAGTTGGGAATGGAGGGAAAGAGGGATTGGACATCCGGATGGTGGTTGGGAAAGAGCGATTAGACATTCTGTTGGGAATGGAGGTATAGAGGGATTGGACATCCTGGTGGGGAATGAAGGGGGATTGGACATCCTGGTGGGGAATGGGGGTATAGAGGGATTGGACATCCTGGTGGGGAATGGATGGAGAGAGGGATCGGACATCCTGGTGGGGAATGGGGGTATAGAGGGATTGGACATCTTGGTGGGGAATGGAGGGAGAGAGGAATTGGACATTCTGGTGGGGAATGGAGGTATAGAGGGACTGAACATCATCATGTGGAATGGAGGCTGATAGGGATTGGACATCCTGGTGGGGAATGGAGGTACATAGAGATTGGACAGACTGGTGGGGAATCGTGGGAAAGAGGGATTGGACATCCTCGTTGGGAATGGAGGTGTAGAGAAATTAGACATCCTGGTGGGGAATGGAGGGAGAAAGCGATTGGACATCCTGGTGGGGAATGGAGGTATAGAGGGATTGGACATCCTGGTGGGGAATGGAGGGAGAAAGCGATTGGACATCCTTGTGGGCAATGGGGATATAGAAGGATTGGACATTCTAGTGGGGTATGGAGGTATAGAGGGATTGGACATCCTGGTGGGGAATGGAGGGAAGAGAGGGTTTGGACACCCTGGTGGTGAATGGAGGGAGAGAGGGAATCAACATCTTGGTGAGGAATGGGGGGAAAGAGGAATTGGACATTCTGGTGGTGAATGGAGGTATAGAGAGATTGAACATCCTGGTGGGGAATGGAGGGGGATTGGACATTCTGGTGGGGTATGGAGGTATAGAGGGATTGGACATCCAGGTGTGGAATGGAGGTACAGCGGGATTGGATATCCTGGTGGGGAATGGAGGGAGAGAGGGATTGGGCATCCTGGTGGGGAATGGAGGTATAGAGGGATTGGACAGCCTGGTGGGGACTGGAGGGAGAGAGGGATTGGACACCCTGGTGAGGAATGAAGGGAGAGAGGGGTTGAACATCCTGTTGGGGAATGGAGGGAGAGAGGGATTGGACATCCTGGTAGGGAATGGAGGGAGAGGGATCGGACATCCTGGTGGGGAATGGAGGGAGAGACGGATTGGACATCGGAGTGGGGAATGGAGAGAGAGAGGGATTGGACATCCTGGTGAGGAATGGAGGTAGAGAGATTGGACATCCTGGCGGGGAACGGAAGGAGATAGGGATTGGAAATCCTGGTGGGGAATGGAGGGAGAGAGGGTTTGGACATTCTGGTGGGGAATGGAGTGAGGGAGGGATTAGACATCTTGGTGGGGAATGGAGGGAGAGAGGGATTGGACATTCTGGTGGGGAATGGAGGGGGAGAGGGATTGAACTTCCTGGTGGGGAATGGAGGGAGGGATTGGACATCTTCGTGGGGAATGGAGGGAGAGAGGGATTGGACATCCTGGTGGGAAATGGATGGAAAGAGGGAATCAACATCTGGTGGGGAATGGAGGTCTAGAGGGACTGGACATCCTGGTGGAGAATGGAGAGAGAGGGGGATTGTTCATCCTGGTGGGGAATGGTGGGAGAGAGGGATTGGACATCCTGGTGGGGAATGGAGGTATAGAGGGATTGGACATCCTAGTGGGGAATGACGGGAGAGAGGTATTGGACATCCTGGTTGGGAATGGGGGTGTAGAGGGATTGGACATCCTGGTGGGGAATGGAGGGAGAGAGGGATAGGACATCCTGGTGGGGACTGGAGGTATAGAGGGATTGGGCATCCTCGTGGGTAATGGAGGGTGAGATGGATTGGACATCCTGGTGGGGAATGGAGGTCTAGAGGGATTGGACATCCTAGTGCGGAATGGAGGGAGAGAGAGAGTGGACATCCTGGTGGGGAATGGAGGGAGAGAGGCATTGGACATCCTCGTAGGGAATGGAGGTATAGAGGGATTGGACACCCTAGTCGGGAATGGAGGGAGAATGATTGGACATCCTAGTGGGGAATGGAGGTATTGAGGGATCGGACAGTCAGATGGGGGGAGGGACAGAGAGATTGGACATCCTGGTGGGGAATGGAGGTATAGAGGGATTGGACATCCTGGTGCGGAATGGAGGTATAGAGGGATTGGACATCCTGGTGGGGAATGGAGGTATAGAGGGATTGCACATCCTAGTGGGGAATGACGGGAGAGAATGATTGGACATCCTAGTGAGGAACGGAGGTATTGAGGGATTGGACAGCCGGATTGGGGGAGGGACAGAGAGATTGGACGCCCTGGTGGGGAATGGCGGTATAGAGGGATTGGACATCCTGGTGGGGAATGGAGGGTGAGAGGGATTGGACATCCTGGTGGGGAATGGAGGGAGAGAGGGATTGGTCATTCTGGTGGGGAATGGAGGTATAGAGGGATTGGACATCCTGGTGGGGAATGGAGGGAGAGAGGGATTGGATATCCTGGTGGGGAATGGAGGGAGAGAGGGATTGGACATCCTGGTGGGGAATGGGAGTATAGAGAGATCGGACATCTTGGTGGGGACTGGAGGTATAGAGGGATTGGACATTCTGGTGGGAATGGGGGTATAGACGGATTGGACATCCTGGTGGGGACTGGAGGGAGAGAGAGATTGGACATCCTGGTGGGGAATGGGAGTATAGAGAGATCGGACATCTTGGTGGGGACTGGAGGTATAGAGGGATTGGACATTCTGGTGGGAATGGGGGTATAGACGGATCGGACATCCTGGTGCGGAATGGAGGGATAGAGGGATTGGACATTCTGGAGGGGAATGGAAGGATAGAGGGTTTGGACATCCTGGTGGGGAATGGAGGGATAGAGGGATCGGACATCCTGGTGGAGAATGGAGGGGGAAAGGGATTGGCCATCCTGGTGGGGAATGGTGGTATAGAGGGATTGGAAATCCTGGTGGGGAATGGCGGGAGAGAGGGATTGGACATTCTGGTGGGGAATGGAGGGATAGAGGGATTGGACATTCTGGAGGGGAATGGAAGGAGAGAGGGATTGGACATCCTGGTGGGGAATGGAGGGATAGAGGGATCGGACATCCTGGTGGAGAATGGTGGGGGAAAGGGATTGGACATCCTGGTGGGGAATGGAGGTATAGAGTGATTGGACATCCTGGTGGGGAATGGAGGGAGAGGGATTGGACATCCTGGTGGGGAATGGAGGGAGAGAGGGATTGGCCATCCTGGTGGTGAATGGTGGCATAGAGGGATTGGACATCCTGGTGGGGAATGGCGGGAGAGAGGGATCGGACATTCTGGTGGGGAATGGAGGGGGAAAGGGAATCAACATCTTGGTGGGGAATGGAGGTAGAGAGGAATTGGACATCCCGGTGGGGAATGGAGGGAGAGAGGGAATCAACATCTTGGTGGGGAATGGAGGTAGAGAGGAATTGGACATTCTGGTGGGGAATGGAGAGAGAGAGGGATTGGACATCCTGGTGGGGACTAGAGGGAGAGAGGGATTGGACATACTGGTGGGGAATGGAGGTACAGAGTGATTGGACATCCTGGTGGGGAATAGAGGGAGAGGGATTGGACATCTTGTGGGGAATGGAGGGAGAGAGGGATTGGACATACTGCTGGGGAATTAAGGTATAGAGGGATTGGACAACCTGGTGGTGACTAGAGGGAGAGAGGGATTGGAATACCGGGTGGGGAATGGGGGTATAGAGGGATTGGACATCCTGATGGCGAATGGGGTTGTAGAGGTATTGGACACCGTGGTGGGGAATGGAGTGAGAGAGGGATTGGACACCCTGGTGGGGAATGGAGGGAGAGAGGTAATTAACATCTTGGTGGGAACTGGAGGGAGCAAGTGATTTGACATCCTGGTGGGGAATGGAGGTATAGAGGGATTGGACATCCTGATGGCGAATGGGGTTGTAGAGCTATTGGACACCCTGGTGGGGAACGATGGAAGAGAGGGATTGGATATCCTTGTGGGGAATGGAGGGAGAGAAGGATAGGACATCTTGGTCGGGAATGGAGGAAGTGGGATTGGGCATCCTAGTGGGGAATGGACGTGAAAGGGATTGGACATCCTGGTGGGGAATGGAGGGAGAGAGGGATTGGACATCCTAGTCGGGAATCGAGGGAGTGGGATTGGACACCCTGGTGGGAAATGGAGGTATCGAGGGATTGGACAACCTGGTGGTGACTAGAGGGAGAGAGGGATTGGAATACCGGGTGGGAAATGGGGGTATAGAGGGATTGGACATCCTGATGGCGAATGGGGTTGTAGAGGTATTGGACACCCTGGTGGGGAATGGAGGGAGAGAAGTAATTAACATCTTGGTGGGAACTGGAGGGAGCAAGTGATTTGACATCCTGGTGGGGAATGGAGGTATTGAGGGATTGGACAGTAAGATGGGGGGAGCGACAGAGAGATTGGACATCCTGGTGGGGAATGGAGGTATAGAGGGATTGGACATCCTGATGGCGAATGGGGTTGTAGAGCTATTGGACACCCTGGTGGGGAACGATGGGAGAGAGGGATTGGATATCCTTGTGGGGAATGGAGGGAGAGAAGGATAGGACATCCTGGTCGGGAATGGAGGCAGTGGGATTGGGCATCCCAGTGGGGAATGGAGGTATTGAGGGATTGGACAGCCGGATGGGGGGAGGGAAAGAGAGATTGGACACCCTGGTGGGGAATGGAGGTATAGAGGGATTGGACACCCTGGTGGGGAATGGGGGTATAGAGGGATTGGACATCCTGGTGGGGAATGCAGGGAGAGAGGGATTTGCCATCCATGTGCGGAATGGAGGGATAGAGGGATTGGACATCCTGGTGGGGAATGGAGGGAGAGAGGGATTGGACATCTGGGTGGGGAATGGAGGGATAGAGGGATCGGACATCCTGGTAAAGAATGTAGGTATAGAGCGATTTGACATTCTGGTGGGGAATGGAGGGAGAGAGGGATTGGACATCCTGGTGGGGAATGGAGGGAGAGAGGGATTGGACATCCTGGTGGCGAATGGAGGTATAGATGGATTGGACATCCTGGTGGGGAATGGAGGTATAGAGGGACTGGACATCCTGGTGGGGAATGGAGGGAGAGAGGGATTGGACACCCTGGTGGGGAATGGAGGGATAGAGGGATTGGACATCCTGTTGGGGAATGGAGTTATCGAGGGATTGGACATCCTGGTGGGGAATGGAGGTACAGAGGAATTGGACATCCCGGTGGGGAATGGAGGGTGAGAGGGATTGGACATTCTGGTGGGGAATGGAGAGAGAGAGGGTTTAGACATCCTGGTGGGGAATGGAGGGAAAGAGGGATTGGACATCCTAGTGGGGAATGTAGAGGGAGAGGGATTGGACATCCTGGTGGGGAATGGAGGTATAGGGGGATTGGACATCCTGGTGGGGAATGGATGGAGAGAGGGATCGGACATCCTGGTGGGGAATGGAGGGTGAGAGGGATTGGACATTCTGGTGGAGAATGGAGGGAGAGAGGGTTTGGACATCCTGGTGGGGAATGGAGGTATAGAGGGATTGGACATCCTCGATGGGAATGGATGGAGAGAGGGATCGGACATCCTGGTGGGGAATGTGGGTATAGAGGGATTGGACATTCTGGTGGGGAATGGAGGGGGAGAGGGTTTGGACATCCTGGTGGGGAATGGAGGGTGAGAGGGATTGGACATCCTGGTGGGGAATGGAGGGAGAGAGGGATTGAACTTCCTGGTGGGGAATGGAGGGAGGGATTGGACATCTTCGTGGGGAATGGAGGGAGAGAGGGATTGGACATCCTGGTGGGGAATGGATGGAAAGAGGGAATCAACATCTGGTGGGGAATGGAGGTCTAGAGGGACTGGACATCCTGGTGGAGAATGGAGAGAGAGGGGGATTGTTCATCCTGGTGGGGAATGGTGGGAGAGAGGGATTGGACATCCTGGTGGGGAATGACGGGAGAGAGGTATTGGACATCCTGGTTGGGAATGGGGGTGTAGAGGGATTGGACATCCTGGTGGGGAATGGAGGGAGAGAGGGATAGGACATCCTGGTGGGGACTGGAGGTATAGAGGGATTGGGCATCCTCGTGGGTAATGGAGGGTGAGATGGATTGGACATCCTGGTGGGGAATGGAGGTCTAGAGGGATTGGACATCCTAGTGCGGAATGGAGGGAGAGAGAGAGTGGACATCCTGGTGGGGAATGGAGGGAGAGAGGCATTGGACATCCTCGTAGGGAATGGAGGTATAGAGGGATTGGACACCCTAGTCGGGAATGGAGGGAGAATGATTGGACATCCTAGTGGGGAATGGAGGTATTGAGGGATCGGACAGTCAGATGGGGGGAGGGACAGAGAGATTGGACATCCTGGTGGGGAATGGAGGTATAGAGGGATTGGACATCCTGGTGCGGAATGGAGGTATAGAGGGATTGGACATCCTGGTGGGGAATGGAGGTATAGAGGGATTGCACATCCTAGTGGGGAATGACGGGAGAGAGTGATTGGACATCCTAGTGAGGAACGGAGGTATTGAGGGATTGGACAGCCGGATTGGGGGAGGGACAGAGAGATTGGACACCCTGGTGGGGAATGGCGGTATAGAGGGATTGGACATCCTGGTGGGGAATGGAGGGTGA
The DNA here is from genome assembly GCF_047496885.1 of Scyliorhinus torazame. NCBI lineage: Eukaryota > Metazoa > Chordata > Chondrichthyes > Carcharhiniformes > Scyliorhinidae > Scyliorhinus > Scyliorhinus torazame. The sequence goes on along the minus strand of NC_092710.1, from coordinate 18,404,271 downwards.
GAGGGATTGGACATCCTGGTGGGGAATGGAGGGAGAGAGGGATTGGTCATTCTGGTGGGGAATGGAGGTATAGAGGGATTGGACATCCTGGTGGGGAATGGAGGGAGAGAGGGATTGGATATCCTGGTGGGGAATGGAGGGAGAGAGGGATTGGACATCCTGGTGGGGAATGGGAGTATAGAGAGATCGGACATCTTGGTGGGGACTGGAGGTATAGAGGGATTGGACATTCTGGTGGGAATGGGGGTATAGACGGATTGGACATCCTGGTGGGGACTGGAGGGAGAGAGAGATTGGACATCCTGGTGGGGAATGGGAGTATAGAGAGATCGGACATCTTGGTGGGGACTGGAGGTATAGAGGGATTGGACATTCTGGTGGGAATGGGGGTATAGACGGATCGGACATCCTGGTGCGGAATGGAGGGATAGAGGGATTGGACATTCTGGAGGGGAATGGAAGGATAGAGGGTTTGGACATCCTGGTGGGGAATGGAGGGATAGAGGGATCGGACATCCTGGTGGAGAATGGAGGGGGAAAGGGATTGGCCATCCTGGTGGGGAATGGTGGTATAGAGGGATTGGAAATCCTGGTGGGGAATGGCGGGAGAGAGGGATTGGACATTCTGGTGGGGAATGGAGGGATAGAGGGATTGGACATTCTGGAGGGGAATGGAAGGAGAGAGGGATTGGACATCCTGGTGGGGAATGGAGGGATAGAGGGATCGGACATCCTGGTGGAGAATGGAGGGGGAAAGGGATTGGACATCCTGGTGGGGAATGGAGGTATAGAGTGATTGGACATCCTGGTGGGGAATGGAGGGAGAGGGATTGGACATCCTGGTGGGGAATGGAGGGAGAGAGGGATTGGCCATCCTGGTGGTGAATGGTGGTATAGAGGGATTGGACATCCTGGTGGGGAATGGCGGGAGAGAGGGATCGGACATTCTGGTGGGGAATGGAGGGGGAAAGGGAATCAACATCTTGGTGGGGAATGGAGGTAGAGAGGAATTGGACATCCCGGTGGGGAATGGAGGGAGAGAGGGAATCAACATCTTGGTGGGGAATGGAGGTAGAGAGGAATTGGACATTCTGGTGGGGAATGGAGAGAGAGAGGGATTGGACATCCTGGTGGGGACTAGAGGGAGAGAGGGATTGGACATACTGGTGGGGAATGGAGGTACAGAGTGATTGGACATCCTGGTGGGGAATAGAGGGAGAGGGATTGGTCATCTTGTGGGGAATGGAGGGAGAGAGGGATTGGACATACTGCTGGGGAATTAAGGTATAGAGGGATTGGACAACCTGGTGGTGACTAGAGGGAGAGAGGGATTGGAATACCGGGTGGGGAATGGGGGTATAGAGGGATTGGACATCCTGATGGCGAATGGGGTTGTAGAGGTATTGGACACCGTGGTGGGGAATGGAGTGAGAGAGGGATTGGACACCCTGGTGGGGAATGGAGGGAGAGAGGTAATTAACATCTTGGTGGGAACTGGAGGGAGCAAGTGATTTGACATCCTGGTGGGGAATGGAGGTATAGAGGGATTGGACATCCTGATGGCGAATGGGGTTGTAGAGCTATTGGACACCCTGGTGGGGAACGATGGAAGAGAGGGATTGGATATCCTTGTGGGGAATGGAGGGAGAGAAGGATAGGACATCTTGGTCGGGAATGGAGGAAGTGGGATTGGGCATCCTAGTGGGGAATGGACGTGAAAGGGATTGGACATCCTGGTGGGGAATGGAGGGAGAGAGGGATTGGACATCCTGGTCGGGAATGGAGGGAGTGGGATTGGACACCCTGGTGGGAAATGGAGGTATCGAGGGATTGGACAACCTGGTGGTGACTAGAGGGAGAGAGGGATTGGAATACCGGGTGGGAAATGGGGGTATAGAGGGATTGGACATCCTGATGGCGAATGGGGTTGTAGAGGTATTGGACACCCTGGTGGGGAATGGAGGGAGAGAAGTAATTAACATCTTGGTGGGAACTGGAGGGAGCAAGTGATTTGACATCCTGGTGGGGAATGGAGGTATTGAGGGATTGGACAGTAAGATGGGGGGAGCGACAGAGAGATTGGACATCCTGGTGGGGAATGGAGGTATAGAGGGATTGGACATCCTGATGGCGAATGGGGTTGTAGAGCTATTGGACACCCTGGTGGGGAACGATGGGAGAGAGGGATTGGATATCCTTGTGGGGAATGGAGGGAGAGAAGGATAGGACATCCTGGTCGGGAATGGAGGCAGTGGGATTGGGCATCCCAGTGGGGAATGGAGGTATTGAGGGATTGGACAGCCGGATGGGGGGAGTGAAAGAGAGATTGGACACCCTGGTGGGGAATGGAGGTATAGAGGGATTGGACACCCTGGTGGGGAATGGGGGTATAGAGGGATTGGACATCCTGGTGGGGAATGCAGGGAGAGAGGGATTGGCCATCCATGTGCGGAATGGAGGGATAGAGGGATTGGACATCCTGGTGGGGAATGGAGGGAGAGAGGGATTGGACATCTGGGTGGGGAATGGAGGGATAGAGGGATCGGACATCCTGGTAAAGAATGTAGGTATAGAGCGATTTGACATTCTGGTGGGGAATGGAGGGAGAGAGGGATTGGACATCCTGGTGGGGAATGGAGGGAGAGAGGGATTGGACATCCTGGTGGCGAATGGAGGTATAGATGGATTGGACATCCTGGTGGGGAATGGAGGTATAGAGGGACTGGACATCCTGGTGGGGAATGGAGGGAGAGAGGGATTGGACACCCTGGTGGGGAATGGAGGGATAGAGGGATTGGACATCCTGTTGGGGAATGGAGTTATCGAGGGATTGGACATCCTGGTGGGGAATGGAGGTACAGAGGAATTGGACATCCCGGTGGGGAATGGAGGGTGAGAGGGATTGGACATTCTGGTGGGGAATGGAGAGAGAGAGGGTTTAGACATCCTGGTGGGGAATGGAGGGAAAGAGGGATTGGACATCCTAGTGGGGAATGTAGAGGGAGAGGGATTGGACATCCTGGTGGGGAATGGAGGTATAGGGGGATTGGACATCCTGGTGGGGAATGGATGGAGAGAGGGATCGGACATCCTGGTGGGGAATGGAGGGTGAGAGGGATTGGACATTCTGGTGGAGAATGGAGGGAGAGAGGGTTTGGACATCCTGGTGGGGAATGGAGGTATAGAGGGATTGGACATCCTCGATGGGAATGGATGGAGAGAGGGATCGGACATCCTGGTGGGGAATGTGGGTATAGAGGGATTGGACATTCTGGTGGGGAATGGAGGGGGAGAGGGTTTGGACATCCTGGTGGGGAATGGAGGGAGAGAGGAATTGGACATCCCGGTGGGGAATGGAGGGTGAGAGGGATTGGACATCCTGGTGGGGAATGGAGGGAGAGAGGGATTGGACATCTGGGTGGGGAATGGAGGGATAGAGGGATCGGACATCCTGGTAAAGAATGTAGGGATAGAGCGATTTGACATTCTGGTGGGGAATGGAGGGAGAGAGGGATTGGACATTCTGGTGGGGAATGGACGTGAAAGGGATTGGACATCCTGGTGGGGAATGGAGGGAGAGAGGGATTGGACATCCTGGTGGCGAATGGAGGTATAGATGGATTGGACATCCTGGTGGGGAATGGAGGTATAGAGGGACTGGACATCCTGGTGGCGAATGGAGGGATAGAGGGATCGGACATCCTGGTAAAGAATGTAGGTATAGAGCGACTTGACATTCTGGTGGGGAATGGAGGGAGACAGGGATTGGACATTCTGGTGGGGAATGGAGGGAGAGAGGGATTGGACACCCTGGTGGGGAATGGAGGGATAGAGGGATCGGACATCCTGGTGGGGAATGGTGGGAGAGAGCGATTGGACACCCTGGTGGGGAATGGAGGGAGAGAGGGATTGGACACCCTGGTGGGGAATGGAGGGATAGAGGGATCGGACATCCTGGTAAAGAATGTAGGTATAGAGCGACTTGACATTCTGGTGGGGAATGGAGGGAGACAGGGATTGGACATTCTGGTGGGGAATGGACGGGGAAAGGGATTGGACATCCTGGTGGGGAATGGAGGGAGAGAGGGATTGGACATCCTGGTGGGGAATGGAGGGAGAGAGGGAATCAACATCTTGGTGGGGAATGGGGGGGGGGGGGGGAAGAGGAATTGGACATTCTGCTGGTGAATGGAGGTATAGAGCGATTGGACATCCTGGTGGGGAATGGAGGGAGAGAGTGATTGGACATCCTGGTGGGGAATGGAGGGAGAGGGATTGGACATCCTGGTGGTTAATGGAGGTATAGAGGGATTGGACATCCGGGTGGGGAATGGAGGGATAGAGGGATTGGACATTCTGGTGGGGAATGGAGGGAGAGAGGGATTGGGCATCCTGTTGGGGAATGGATTTATCGAGGGATTGGACATCCTGGTGGGGAATGGAGGTACAGAGGAATTGGACATCCGGGTGGGGAATGGAGGGTGAGTGGGATTGGACATTCTGGTGGGGAATGGAGGGAGAGAGGGTTTGGACATCCTGGTGGGGAATGGAGGGAAAGAGGGATTGGACATCCTAGTGGGGAATGAAGAGGGAGAGGGATTGGACATCCTGGTGGGGAATGGAGGTATAGAGTGATTGGAAGTCCTGTTGGGGAATGGAGGGAGAGGGATTGGACATCCTGGTGGGGAATGGAGGGAGAGAGGGATTGGCCATCCTGGTGGGGAATGGTGGTATAGAGGGATTTCACATCCTGGTGGGGAATGGAGGTATTGTGGGATTGGACACCCTGGTGGGGGATGGAGGAATAGAGGGATTGGACATCCTGGTGGGAAATGAAGGTATAGAGGGATTGGACATCCTGGTGGGAAATGAAGGTATAGAGGGATTGGACATCCTGGTGGGAAGTAGAGGGAGAGTGGGATTGGACATCCTGCTGGGGAATGAAGGTATAGAGGGATTGGACAACCTGGTGGGGACTAGAGGGAGAGAGGGTTTGGACATCCTGGTTGGGATTTGTCTTATAGAGGGACTGGATATCCTGATGGCGAATGAAGGTATAGAGGAATTGGAATACCGGGTGGGGAATGGGGGTATAGAGGGATTGGACATCCTGATGGCGAATGGGGTTGTAGAGGTATTGGACACCCTGGTGGGGAATGGAGAGTAAGAGGGATTGGACATCCTGGTGGGGAATGGAGGGAGAGAGGGATTGGACATCCTGGTGGGGAATGGAGGGAGAGAGGTAATTAACATCTTGGTGGGGAATGGAGGGAGCAAGTGATTTCACATCCTGGTGGGGAATGGACGTATTGAGGGATTGGACAGTAAGATGGGAGGAGCGACAAAGAGATTGGACAACCTGGTGGGGAATGGAAGTATAGAGGGATTGGACACCCTGGTGGGGAATGGAGGGAGAGAGCGATTGGACATCCTGGTGGGGAATGGAGGTATAGAGTGATTGGAAGTCCTGTTGGGGAATGTAGGGAGAGGGATTGGACATCCTGTTGGGGAATGGAGGGAGAGAGGGATTGGCCATCCTGGTGGGGAATGGTGGTATAGAGGGATTTCACATCCTGGTGGGGAATGGAGGTATTGTGGGATTGGACACCCTGGTGGGGGATGGAGGAATAGAGGGATTGGACACCCTGGTGGGAAATGAAGGTATAGAGGGATTGGACATCCTGGTGGGAAATGAAGGTATAGAGGGATTGGACATCCTGGTGGGAAGTAGAGGGAGAGTGGGATTGGACATCCTGCTGGGGAAAGAAGGTATAGAGGGATTGGACAACCTGGTGGGGACTAGAGGGAGAGAGGGTTTGGACATCCTGGTTGGGATTTGTCTTATAGAGGGACTGGATATCCTGATGGCGAATGAAGGTATAGAGGGATTGGACTTCCTCGTGGAGAATGGAGGTATAGAGGGATGGGACATCCTAGTGGGCAATGGAGGGATAGAGGGATTGGACATCCTAGTGGGGAATGAAGGTATAGAGGGATTGGACATACGGATGGGGGGAGGGACAGAGAGATTGGACATTCTGTTGGGGAATGGAGGTATAGAGGGATTGGACATCCAGGTGAGGAATGGAGGTATAGAGGGATTGGACAGCCTGGTGGGGAATGGAGGTATCGAGGGATTGGACACGCTGGTTGGGATTGGAGCTCTTGAGGGATAGGACAACCTGGTGGGGAATGGAGGGAGAGAGGGATTGGACATCCTGGTGGGGAATGGAGGGAGAGAGGGATAGGACATCCTGGTGGGGAATGGAGGGAGAGGGAATGGACATCCTGGTGAGGAATGAAGGGAGAGAGTGATTGGACATTCTGGTGGGGAATGGCGGGAGAGAGGGATTGGACATCCTGGTGGGGAATGGAGGGAGAGACGGATTGGACATCCTGGTGGGGAATGGAGGGAGAGAGGGATTGGACATTCTGGTGAGGAATGGAGGTAGAGAGATTGGACATCCTGGCGGGGAACGGAGGGAGAGAGGGATTGGACATCCTGGTGGGGAATGGAGGAAGAGAGGGTTTGGACATTCTGGTGGGGAATGGAGGGAGGGAGGGATTGGACATCTTGGTGGGGAATGGAGGGAGAGAGGGATTGGACATTCTGGTGGGGAATGGAGGGAGAGAGGGATTGAACTTCCTGGTGGGGAATGGAGGGAGGGATTGGACATCTTGGTGGGGAATGGAGGGAGAGGGATTGGACATCCTGGTGGGGAATGGATGGAAAGAGGGAATCAACATCTTGGTGGGGAATGGAGGTCTAGAGGGACTGGACATCCTGGTGGAGAATGGAGAGAGAGAGGGATTGTTCATCCTGGTGGGGAATGGTGGGAGAGAGGGATTGGACATCCTGGTGGGGAATGGAGGTATAGAGGGATTGGACATCCAAGTGGGGAATGACGGGAGAGAGGTATTGGACATCCTGGTGGGGAATGGGGGTGTAGAGGGATTGGACATCCGGGTGGGGAATGGCAGAAGAGAGGGATAGGACATCCTGGTGGGGAATGGAGGTCTAGAGGGATTGGACATCCTAGTGCGGAATGGAGGGAGAGAGGGATTGGACATCCTGGTGGGGAATGGAGGGAGAGAGGGATTGGACATTCTCGTAGGGAATGGAGGTATAGAGGGATTGGACACCCTAGTCGGGAATGGAGGGAGAATGATTGGACATCCTAGTGGGGAATGGAGGTATTGAGGGATTGGACATCCTGGTGCGGAATGGAGGTATAGAGGGATTGGACATCCTGGTGCGGAATGGAGGGAGAGAGGGATTGTACATCCTAGTGGGGAATGACGGGAGAGAGTGATTGGACACCCTGGTGGGGAATGGCGGTATAGAGGGATTGGACATCCTGGTGGGGAATGGAGGTATAGAGAGATTGGACATCCTGGTGGGGAATGGAGGGAGAGAGGGATTGGTCATTCTGGTGGGGAATGGAGGTATAGAGGGATTGGACATCCTGGTAGGGAATGGAGGGAGAGAGGGATTGGATATACTGGTGGGGAATGGAGGGAGAGAGGGATTGGCCATCCTGGTGGGGAATGGGAGTATAGAGAGATCGGACATCTTGGTGCGGAATGGGGTTATAGAGGGATTGGACATCCTGGTGGGGAATGGCGGTATAGAGGGATTGGACATCCTGGTGGGGAATTGAGGGAGAGAGGGATTGGACATCCTGGTGGGGAATGGAGGTATCGAGGGATTGGACATTCTGGTGGGGAATGGAAGGAGAGAGGGATTGGACATCCTGGTGGGGAATGGAGGGAGAGAGGGAATCAACATCTTGGTGGGGAATGGAGGTAGAGAGGAATTGGACATTCTGGTGGGGAATGGAGAGAAAGAGTGATTGGACATCCTGGTGGCGAATGGGGGTATAGAGGGATTGGACATTCTGGTGGGGAATGGAGGGACAGAGGGATTGGACATACTGGTGGTGAATGGTGGTATAGAGTGATTGGACATCCTGGTGGGGAATGGAGGGAGAGAGGGATTGGACACCCTGGTGGGAAATGGAGGTATCGAGGGATTGGACATCCTGGTGGGGACTAGAGGGAGAGAGGGATTGGGCATACTGCTGGGGAATTAAGGTATAGAGCGATTGGACAACCTGGTGGTGACTAGAGGGAGAGAGGGATTGGAATACCGGGTGGGGAATGGGGTTATAGAGGGATTGGACATCCTGATGGCGAATGGCGTTGTAGAGGTATTGGACACCGTGGTGGAGAATGGAGTGAGAGAGTGTTTGGACACCCTGGTGGGGAATGGAGGGAGAGAGGTAATTAACATCTTGGTGGGAACTGGAGGGAGCAAGTGATTTGACATCCTGGTGGGGAATGGAGGTATTGAGGGATTGGACAGTAAGATGGGGGGAGCGACAGAGAGATTGGACAACCTGGTGGGGAATGGAGGTATAGAGGGATTGGACATTCTGGTGGGGAATGGAGGGAGAGAGGGATTGGACATTCTGGTGGGGAATGGACTGGGAAAGGGATTGGACATCCTGGTGGGGAATGGAGGGAGAGAGGGATTGGACATCCTGGTGGGGAATGGAGGAATAGAGGGATTGGACATCCTGGTGGGGAATGGAGGGAGAGAGGTATTGGACATCCTGGTGGGGACTGGAGGGAGAGAGGGATTGGACACCCTGGTGGGAAATGGAGGGAGAGTGGTATTGGACATCCTGGTGGGGAATGGAGGGAGAGAGGGATTTATCATCCTGGTGGGGAATGGAGGTATGGAGGGATTGGACATCCTGGTAGGGAATGGGGGTATAGTGGAATTGGACATCCGGATGGGGATAGGAACTATAGAGGGATTGGACATCCTGATGGGGAATGGAGGTATAGAGGGATTGGACATCCTGGTGAGGAATGGGGGTATAGAGGGATTGGACATCCTGATGGGGAATGGAGGTATAGAGGGATTGGACATCCCGGTGAGGAATGGGGGTATAGAGGGATTGGACATCCTGGTGGGGAATGGAGGTATAGAGGGATTGGACATCCTGGTGGGGAATGGAGGGAGAGAGGGATTGGACATCCTAGTGGGGAATGGAGGGAGAGCGGGATTGGACATCCTGGTGGGGAATTGAGGTATAGAGGGATTGGACATCCTGGTGGGGAATCGAGGTATAGAGGGATTGGACATCCTGATGGGGAATGGAGGTATAGAGGGATTGGACATCCCGGTGAGGAATGGGGGTATAGAGGGATTGGACATCCGGGTGGGGAATGGAAGTATAGAGGGATTGGACATCCGGGTTGTGAATGGAGGTATAGAGGGATTGGACATTCTTGTGGGGAATGAAGGGATTGGACATCCTGGTGGGGAATGGAGTTCTAGAGGGATTGGACATCCTGGTGGGCAATGGAGGGAGAGAGGGCTTGGACATCCGGGTGGCGAATGGAGGTACAGAGGGATTGGACATCCCGGTGGGGAATGGAGGTTTAGAGGGATTGGACATTCTGGTGGGGAATGGAGGGAGAGAGGGATTGGACATCCTGGTGGGGAATGGAGTGAGAGAGGGATTGGACATCCTAGTGGGGAATGGGGAGGGAGAGGGATTGGGCATCCTGGTGGGGAATGGAGGTATAGCGGGTTTGGACATCCTGGTGGGGAATGGATGGAGAGATGGATCGGAGAGGGGCAGCACGGTAGCCTTGTGGATAGCACAATTGCTTCACAGCTCCAGGTTCCCAGGTTCTATTCAAGATTGGGTCACTGTCTGTGCGGAGTCTGCACATGCTCCCCGTGTGTGCGCGGGTTTTCTCCGGGTGCTCCGGTTTCCTCCCACAGTCCAAAGATGTGCAGGTTAGGTGGATTGGCCATGATAAATTGCCCTTAGTGTCCAAAATTCCACTTCGTGTTGGATGGGGTTACTAGGTTATGGGGATAGGGTGGCGGTGTTGACCTTGGGTAGGATGCTCTTTCCAAGAGCCGGTGCAGACACGATGGGCCGAATGGCCGCCTTCTGCACTGTAACTTCTATGATATGACTGTGACATCCTGGTGGGGAATGGGGGTATAGAGGGATTTGACATCCTGGTGGGGAATGGAGGGAGAGAGGGATTGGACATTCTGGTGGGGAATGGAGGGGGAGTGGGATTGGACATCCTGGTGGGGAATGGAGGCACATAGAGATTGGACAGACTGGTGGGGAATGGTGGGAAAGAGGGATTGGACATCCTCATTGGGAATGGAGGTGTAGCGAGATTAGACATTCTGGTGGGGAATGGAGGTATAGTGGGATTGGACATCCTGGTGGGGAATGTAGGTATTGAGGGATTGGACAGTAAGATGGGGGGAGCGACAGAGAGATTGGACAACCTGGTGGGGAATGGATGTATAGAGCGATTGGACATCCTGGTGCGGAATGGAGGTATAGAGGGATTGGACATCCTAGTGGGGAATGACGGGAGAGAGGGATTGGATATCCTTGTGGGGAATGGAGGGAGAGAAGGATAGGACATCCTGGTCGGGAATGGAGGGAGTGGGATTGGACATCCTAGTGGGAAATGGAGGTATTGAGGGATTGGACAGCCGGATGGGGGGAGGGACAGAGAGATTGGACACCCTGCTGGGGAATGGAGGGAGAGAGGGATTAGACATCCTGGTGGGGAATGGAGGGAGAGAGGGAATGGGGGGGAAGAGGAATTGGACATTCTGCTGGTGAATGGAGGTATAGAGCGACTGGACATCCTGGTGGTTAATGGAGGAATAGAGGGATTGGACATCCTGGTGGGGAATGAAGGTATAGAGAGTGATTGGACATCCTGGTGGTTAATGGAGGAATAGAGGGATTGGACATCCGGGTGGGGAATGGAGGTATAGAGGGATTGGACATCCTGGTGGGGAATGAAGGGAGAGAGGGATTGGACATTCTGGTGGGGAATGGAGGGAGAGAGGGATTGGACATCCTGGTGGGGAATGGAGGTACAGAGGAATTGGACATCCCGGTGGGGAATGGAGGGTGAGAGGGATTGGACATTCTGGTGGGGAATGGAGGGAGAGAGGGTTTGGACATCCTGGTGGGGAATGGATGGAAAGAGGGATCGGACATCCTGGTGGGGAATGGGGGTAAAGAGGGATTGGACATCCTGGAGAGGAATGGAGGGAGAGAGGGATTGGACATTCTGGTGGGGAATGGAGGGGGAGAGGGTTTGGACATCCGGGTGGGGAATGGAGGCACAGAGGAATTGGACATCCCGGTGGGGAATGGAGGGTGAGAGGGATTGGACATTCTGGTGGGGAATGGAGGGAGAGAGGGTTTGGACATCCTGGTGGGGAATGGAGGGAAAGAGGGATTGGACATCTTAGTGGGGAATGAAGAGGGAGAGGGATTGGACATCCTGGTGGGGAATGGATGGAGAGAGGGATCGGACATCCTGGTGGGGAATGGGGGTATAGAGGGATTGGACATCCTGGTGGGGAATGGAGGGAGAGAGGGATTGGACATTCTGGTGGGGAATGGAGGGGGAGAGGGATTGGACATCCTGGTGGGGAATGGAGGGGGAGAGGGATTGGACATTCTGGTGGGGAATGGAGGTATAGAGGGACTGAACATCATCATGTGGAATGGAGGCTGAGAGGGATTTGACATCCTGGTGGGGAATGGAGGTACATAGAGATTGGACAGACTGGTGGGGAATGGTGGGAAAGAGGGATTGGACATCCTCGTTGGGGATGGAGGGAGAGAGGGACTCGACATCCTGGTGAGGAATGGAGGGAGAGAGGGATTGGACATTCTGGTGGGGAATGGAGGGGGAGAGGGTTTGGACATCCGGGTGGGGAATGGAGGCACAGAGGAATTGGACATCCCGGTGGGGAATGGAGGGAGAGAGGGATTGGACATCCTAGTGGGGAATGAAGAGGGAGAGGGATTGGACATCCTGGTCGTGAATGGAGGTATAGAGGGATTGGACGTCCTGGTGGGGAATGGAGGGAAGAGAGGGTTTGGACACCCTGGTGGGGAATGGAGGGATAGAGGGATTGGACGTCCTGGTGGGGAATGGAGGGAAGAGAGGGTTTGGACACCCTGGTGGGGAATGGAGGTATAGAGAGATTGGACATCCTGGTGGGGAATGGAGGGAGAGAGGGATTGGACATCCTGTTGGGGAATGGAGGGAGAGAGGGATTGGACATTCTGGTGGGGTATGGAGGTATAGAGGGATTGGACATCCTGGTGGGGAATGGAGGCAAGAGAGGGTTTGGACACCCTGGTGGGGAATGGAGGTATATTGAGATTGGACATCCCGGTGGGAAATGGAGGGAGAGACGGATTGGACATCCTGGTGGGGAATGGAGGGAGAGAGGGAATCAACATCTTGGTGAGGAATGGGGGGAAAGAGGAATTGGACATTCTGGTGGTGAATGGAGGTATAGAGAGATTGGACATCCTGGTGGGGAATGGAGGTATAGAGGGATTGGACATCCTGGTGGGGAATGTGGGTATAGAGGGATTGGTCATTCTGTTGGGGAATGTGTGTACAGAGGGATTGGCAAACCTAGTGGGGAATGGAGGGAGAGATGGATATAACATCTTGGTGGGGAATGGAGGGAGAGAGGGAATCAACATCTTGGTGGGGAATGGTGGTAGAGAGGGATTGGACATCCTGGTGGGGAATGGAGTGAGAGAGGGATTGGACATCCTGGTGGAGAATGGAGGTTTAGAGGGATTGGACATCCTGGTGGGGAATGGATGGAGAGAGGGATTGGACATCCTGGTGGGAATGGGGGGATAGAGGGATTGGACATCCTGGTGGGGAATGCAGGGAGAGAGGGATTGGACATCCTAGTGGGGAATGAAGAGGGAGAGGGATTGGACATCCTGGTGGGGAATGGAGGTATAGGGGGATTGGACATCCTGGTGGGGAATGGATGGAGAGAGGGATTGGACATCCTGGTGGGGAATGGAGGGGGAGAGGGTTTGGACATCCGGGTGGGGAATGGGGGTATAGAGGGATTGGACATCCTGGTGAGGAATGGAGGGAGAGAGGGATTGGACATCCTGGTGGGGAATGGAGGGGGAGAGGGTTTGGACATCCGGGTGGGGAATGGAGGCACAGAGGAATTGGACATCCCGGTGGGGAATGGAGGGTGAGAGGGATTGGACATTCTGGTGGGGAATGGAGGGAGAGAGGGTTTGGACATCCTGGTCGGGAATGGAGGGAAAGAGGGATTGGACATCCTAGTGGGGAATGAAGAGGGAGAGGGATTGGACATCCTGGTGGGGAATGGATGGAGAGAGGGATCGGACATCCTGGTGGGGAATAGGGGTATAGAGGGATTGGACATCCTGGTGGGGAATGGAGGGAGAGAGGGATTGGACATTCTGGTGGGGAATGGAGGGGGAGAGGGATTGGACATCCTGGCGGGGAATGGAGGTACATAGAGATTGGACAGACTGGTGGGGAATGGTGGGAAAGAGGAATTGGACATCCTCGTTGGGGATGGAGGGAGAGAGGGACTCGACATCCTGGTGAGGAATGGAGGGAGAGAGGGATTGGACATTCTGGTGGGGAATGGAGGGGGAGAGGGTTTGGACATCCGGGTGGGGAATGGAGGCACAGAGGAATTGGACATCCCGGTGGGGAATGGAGGGTGAGAGGGATTGGACATTCTTGTGGGGAATGGAGGGAGAGAGGGTTTGGACATCATAGTGGGGAATGAAGAGGGAGAGGGATTGGACATCCTGGTGGGGAATGGAGGTATAGAGGGAGTGGACATTCTGGTGGGGAAAGGAGGTATAGAGGGATTGGACGTCCTGGTGGGAAATGGAGGGAAGAGAGGGTTTGGACACCCTGGTGGGGAATGGAGGTATAGAGAGATTGGACATCCTGGTGGGGAATGGAGGGAGAGAGGGATTGGACATCCTGGTGGGGTATGGAGGTATAGAGGGATTGGACATCCTGGTGGGGAATGGAGGGAAGAGAGGGTTTGGGCATTCTGGTGGTGAATGGACGTATAGAGAGATTGGACATCCTGGTGGGGAATGGAGGTATAGAGTGATTGGACATCCTGGTGGGGAATGGAGGGAGAGGGATTGGACATCCTGATGGGGAATGGCGTTATAGAGGGATTGGACATCCTGGTGGGGAATGGGGGTATAGAGGGATTGGTCATTCTGTTGGGGAATGTGTGTACAGAGGGATTGGCCAACCTAGTGGGGAATGGAGGGAGAGATGGATTTAACATCTTGGTGGGGAATGGAGGGAGTGATGGATTGGACATCCTGGTGGGGAATGGAGGGAGAGAGGGAATCAACATCTTGGTGGGGAATGGTGGTAGAGAGGGATTGGACATCCTGGTGGGGAATGGAGTGAGAGAGGGATTGGACATCCTGGTGGAGAATGGAGGTGAGAGTGATTGGACATCCTGGTGGGGAATGGAGGTTTAGAGGGATTGGACATCCTGGTGGGGAATGGGGGTATAGAGGGATTGGACATCCTGGTGGGGAATGGGGGGATAGAGGGATTGGACATCCTGCTGGGGAATGCAGGGAGAGAGGGATTGGACATCCTGGTGGGGAATGGAGGTATAGAGGGATTGGACATCCTGGTGGGGAATGGAGGCAGAGAGGGATTGGACATCCTGGTGGGGAATGGAGGGAGAGAGGGATTGGACATCCTGGTGGTGAATGGAGGGAGAGACGGATTGGACATCCTGGTGGGGAATGGAGGTATAGAGGGATTGGACATCATGATGGGGAATGGAGGCAGAGAGGGATTGGACATCCTGGTGGGGAATGGAGAGAGAGAGGAAATCAACATCGTAGAGGGGAATGGAGGTATAGAGAGATTGGAAGTCCTGAAGAGGAATGGGGGTATAGAGGAATTAGATAACCTGGTGGGGAATGGGGGTTCAGAGGAATTGGACATCCTGGTGGGGAATGGAGGGAGAGAGGGATTGGACATGCCTGTGGGGAATGGAGGGAGAGAGGGTGTCAACATCTTGGTGGGGAATGGAGGGAGAGAGGGATTGGACATCCTGGTGGGGAATGAAGGGAGAGAGGGATTGGACATCCTGGTGGAGAATGGAGGGAGAGGGATTGGACATCCTGGTGGGGAATGGAGGGAGAGAGGGAATCAACATCTTGGTGGGGAATGGAGGGAGAGGGATTGGACATCCTGGTGGGGAATGGAGGGAGAGAGGGATTGGGCACCCTGGTGGTAAATGGAGGTATAGAGGGATTGGACATCCGGGTGGGGATTAGAGCGAGAGGGGGATTGGACTTCCTGCTGGGGAATGAAGGTATAGAGGGATTGGACAACCTGGTGGGGACTAGAGGGAGAGAGGGATTGGACATCCTGGTGGGGAATGGAGGTATAGAGGGATTGGAATACCGGGTGGGGAATGGAGGAATAGAGGGATTGGACATCCTGGTGGGGAATGGAGAGAGAGAGGGATTGGACACCCTGGTGGGGAATGGAGGGAGAGAGGGATTGGACATCCTGGTGGGGAATGGAGGGAGAGAGGAAATTAACATCTTGGTGGGGAATGGAGGTATAGAGGGATTGGACATCCCGGTGGGGAATGGAGGGTGAGAGGGATTGGAAATTCTGGTGGGGAATGGAGGGAGAGAGGATTTGGACATCCTGGTGGGGAATGGAGAGAGAGAGGGATTGGACATCCTGGTGGGGAATTGAGGGAGAGAGGGATTGGACATCCTGGTGGGGAATGGAGGTATAGTGGGATTGGACATCCTGGTGGGGAATGGAGGTCTAGAGGGATTGGACATCCTGGTGGGGAATGGAGGGAGAGAGGGATTGGACATCCTGGTGGGGAATGGAGGGAGAGAGGGATTGGACATCCTGGTGGGGAATGGAGGGAGAGAGGGATTGGACACCCTGGTGGGAAATGGAGGGAGAGAGGTATTGGACATCCTGGTGGGGAATGGGGGTATAGTGAGATTGGACATCCCCGGTGGGGAATGGAGGTATAGAGTGATTGGACATCCTGGTGAGGAATGGGGGTATAGAGAGATTGGACATCCTGGTGGGGAATGGCGGGAGGGAGGGATTGGACATCCTCGTGGGGAATGGAGGGAGAGAGGGATTGGACATCCTGGTGGGGAATGGGAGTATAGAGAGATCGGACATCCTTGTGGGGAATGGAGGTATAGAGGGATTGGACATCCTGGTGGGGAATGGAGGGAGCGAGGGATTGGACATCCTGGTGGGGAATGGGAGTATAGAGAGATCGGACATCCTGGTGAGGAATGGAGGTATAGTGGGATTGGACATTCTGGTGGGGAATGGAGGGAGAGAGGGATTGGACATTCTGGTGAGGAATGGAGGGGGAAAGGGATTGGATATCCTGTTGGGGAATGGGGGTAAAGAGGGATTGGACATCCTCGTGGGGAATGGAGGGAGAGCGGGGTTGGACATCATGGTGGGGAATGGAGGTATAGAGGGACCGGACATCCTGGTGGGGATTGGAGGGAGAGAGGGATTGGACATTCTGGTGGGGAATGGAGGTATAGAGGGATTGGACATCCTGGTGGGGACTGGAGGAATAGAGGGATTGGACATCCTGGTGGGGAATGGAGGGGGAGAGGGATTGGACATCCATGAGGGGAATGGGGGAATAGAGGGATTGGACATCCTGGTGGGGAATGGAGGGAGAGAGGGTTTGGACACCCTGTTGGGGAATGGAGGGAATGAGCGATTGGACATCCTGGTGGGGATGGAGGGAGAGAGGGATTGGACATCCTGGTGGGGAATGGAGGGAGAGAGGGAATCAACATCCTGGTGGGTAATGGAGTGAGAGAGGAATTGGACATTCTGTTGGGGAATGGAGGGAAAGAGTGATTGGACATCCTGGTGGGGAATGGAGGGAGAGAGCGATTGGACATCCTGGTGGGGAATGGAGGGAGAGAGGGTTTGGACACCCTGGTGGGGAATGGGGGAATAGAGGGATTGGACATCCTGGTGGGGAATGGAGGGAGAGAGGGTTTGGACACCCTGGTGGGGAATGGAGGGAGAGAGCGATTGGACATCCTGGTGTGGAATGGAGGGCGAGAGGGATTTGCCATCCTGGTGGTGAATGGTGGTATAGAGGGATTGGACATCCTGGTGGGGAATGGAGGTATAGTGGGATTGGACACCCTGGTGGGGGATGGAGGAATAGAGGGATTGGGCACCCTGGTGGGAAATGGAGGTATAGAGGGATTGGACAACCTGGTGGGGACTAGAGGGAGAGAGGGATTGGACATCCTGGTGGGGAATGGAGGGAGAGAGGGAATCAACATCTTGGTGGGGAATGGTGGTAGAGAGGGATTAGACATCCTGGTGGGTAATGGAGGTATAGAGGGATTGGACATTCTGTTGGGGAATGGAGGTATAGAGGAATTGGACATTCTGTTGGGGAATGGAGGGAGAGAGCGATTGGACATCCTGGTGGTGAATGGAGGTATAGAGGGATTGGACATTCTGTTGGGGAATGGAGGTATAGAGGGATTGGACATCCTGGTGGGGAATGGAGGGAGAGAGCGATTGGACATCCTGGTGGGGAATGGAGGTATAGAGTGATTGGAAGTCCTGTTGGGGAATGGAGGGAGAGGGATTGGACATCCTGGTTGGGAATGGAGGGAGAGAGGGATTTGCCATCCTGGTGGGGAATGGTGGTATAGAGGGATTGGACATCCTGGTGGGGAATGGAGGTGTAGAGTGATTGGAAGTCCTGTTGGGGAATGGAGGGAGAGAGGGATTGGGCAACCTGGTGGGGACGAGAGGGAGAGAGGGATTGGACATCCTGGTGGGGATTTGTCTTATAGAGGGACTGGATATCCTGATGGCGAATGAAGGTATAGAGGGATTGGAATACCGGGTGGGGAATGGGGGTATAGAGGGATTGGACATCCTGATGGCGAATGGGGTTGTAGAGGTATTGGACACCCTGCTGGGGAATGGAGAGTAAGAGGGATTGGACACCCTGGTGGGGAATGGAGGGAGAGAGGGTTTGGACATCCTGGTGGGGAATGGAGGGAGAGAGGGTTTGGACATCCTGGTGGGGAATGGAGGGAGAGAGGTAATTAACATCTTGGTGGGGAATGGAGGGAGCAAGTGATTTCACATCCTGGTGGGGAATGGAGGTATTGTGGGATTGGACAGTAAGATGGGAGGAGCGACAAAGAGATTGGACAACCTGGTGGGGAATGGATGTATAGAGGGATTGGACATCCTGGTGCGGAATGGAGGTATAGAGGGATTGGACATCCTAGTGGGGAATGACGGAAGAGAGGGATTGGATATCCTTGTGGGGAATGGAGGGAGAGAAGGATAGGACATCCTGGTCGGGAATGGAGGGAGTGGGATTGGACATCCTAGTGGGAAATGGAGGTATTGAGGGATTGGACAGCAGGATGGGGGGAGGGACAGAGAGATTGGACACCCTGCTGGGGAATGGAGGTATAGAGGGATTGGACATCCTGGTGGGGAATGGAGGTATAGAGGGATTGGACATCCTGGTGGGGAATGGAGGGAGAGAGGGATTGGTCATCCTGGTGGGGAATGGAGGGAGAGGGATTGGACATCCTGGTGGTGAATGGAGTTAAAGAGAGATTGGACATCCTGATGGGGAATGGCTTTATAGAGGGATTGGCATCCTGGTGGGGAATGGAGGTATAGAGGGATTGGACATCCTGGTGGGGAATGGAGGTATAGAGGGATTGGACATCCTGGTGGGGAATGGAGGGAGAGAGGGATTGGTCATCCTGGTGGGGAATGGAGGGAGTGATGGATTGGACATCCTGGTGGAGAATGGAGGGAGAGAGGGAATCAACATCTTGGTGGGGAATGGGGGGAGATAGGAATTGGACAGTCTGGTGGGGAATGGAGGTATAGAGTGATTGGACATCCTGGTGGGGAATGGAGGGAGAGAGCCATTGAACACCCTGGTGGTAAATGGAGGTATAGAGGGATTGGACATCCGGGTGGGGATTAGAGCGAGAGGGGTATTGGACTTCCTGCTGGGGAATGAAGGTATAGAGGGATTGGACAACCTGGTGAGGACTAGAGGGAGAGAGGGATTGGACATCCTGGTGGGGAATGGTGGTATAGAGGGACTGGACATCCTGATGGGGAATGGAGGTATAGAGGGATTGGAATACCGGGTGGGGAATGGGGGTATAGAGGGATTGGACATCCTGATGGGAAATGGGGTTGTAGAGGTATTGGACACCCTGGTGGGGAATGGAGAGAGAGAGGGATTGGACATCCTAGTGGGGAATGGAGGGAGAGAGGGATTGGACATCCTGCTGGGGAATGAAGGTATAGAGGGATTGGACATTCTGGTGGGGAATGGAGGGGGAAAGGGATTGGACATCCTGGTCGGGAATGGGGGTAAAGAGGGATTGGACATCAAGGTGGGGAATGGAGGGAGAGCGGGATTGGACATCCTGGTGGGGAATGGAGGTATAGAGGGACTGGACATCCTGGTGGGGAATGGAGGTGCAGAGGGATTGGACATCCTGGTGGGGAATGGAGTTATAGAGGGACTGGACATCCTGGTGGGGAATGGAGGTATAGAGGGACTGGACATCCTGGTGGGGAATGGAGGTATAGAGGGATTGGACATCCTGATGGAGAATGGAGGGGGAGAGGGTTTGGACATCCTGGTGGGGAATTTAGGGAGAGAGGGATTGGACCCCCTGGTGGGGAATGGAGGGAGAGAGGGATTGGACATCCTGGTGGGGAATGGAGGGAGAGAGGGTTTGGAAACCCTGGTGGGGAATGGAGGGAATGAGCGATTGGACACCCTGGTGGGGATGGAGGGAGAGAGGGATTGGACATCCTGGTGGGGAATGGAGGGAGAGGGATTGGACATCCTGGTGGGGAATGGAGGGATAGAGGGATTGGACATTCTGTTGGGGAATGGAGGGAAAGAGTGATTGGACATCCTGGTGGGGAATGGAGAGAGCGATTGGACATCCTGTTGGGGAATGGAGGTATAGAGTGATTGGAAGTCCTGTTGGGGAATGGAGGGAGAGGGATTGGACAACCTGGTGGGGAATGGAGGGAGAGAGGGATTGGCCATCCTGGTGGGGAATGGTGGTATAGAGGGATTGGACATCCTGGTGGGGAATGGAGGTATAGTGGGATTGGACATCCTGGTGGGGGATGGAGGAATAGAGGGATTAGACACCCTGGTGGGAAAAGGAGGTATAGAGGGATTGGACATCCTTTTGGGGAGTAGAGGGAGAGAGGGATTGGACATCCTGCTGGGGAATGAAGGTATAGAGGGATTGGACAACCTGGTGGGGACTAGAGGGAGAGAGGGATTGGACATCCTGGTGGGGATTTGTCTTATAGAGGAACTGGATATCCTGATGGCGAATGAAGGTTTGGGGGATTGGAATACCGGGTGGGGAATGGGGGTATAGAGGGATTGGACATCCTGATTGCGAATGGGGTTGTAGAGGTATTGGACACCCTGGTGGGGAATGGAGAGTAAGAGGGATTGGACACCCTGGTGGGGAATGGAGGGAGAGAGGGATTGGACATCCTGGTGGGGAATGGAGGGAGAGAGGTAATTAACATCTTGGTGGGGAATGGAGGGAGCAAGTGATTTCACATCCTGGTGGGGAATGGAGGTATTGAGGGATTGGACAGTAAGATGGGAGGAGCGACAAAGAGATTGGACAACCTGGTGGGGAATGGATGTATAGAGGGATTGGACATCCTGGTGCGGAATGGAGGTATAGAGGGATTGGACATCCTAGTGGGGAATGACGGAAGAGAGGGATTGGATATCCTTGTGGGGAATGGAGGGAGAGAAGGATAGGACATCCTGGTCGGGAATGGAGGGAGTGGGACTGGACATCCTGGTGGGAAATGGAGGTATAGAGTGATTGGACATCCTGGTGGGGAATGGAGGGAGAGAGGAATTGAACACCCTGGTGGTAAATGGAGGTATAGAGGGATTGGACATCCGGGTGGGGATTAGAGCGAGAGGGGGATTGGACTTCCTGCTGGGGAATGAAGGTATAGAGGGATTGGACAACCTGGTGGGGACTAGAGGGAGAGAGGGATTGGACATCCTGGTGGTGAATGGTGGTATAGAGGGACTGGACATCCTGATGGGGAATGGAGGTATAGAGCGATTGGAATACCGGGTGGGGAATGGGGGTATAGAGGGATTGGACATCCTGATGGGAAATGGGGTTGTAGAGGTATTGGACACCCTGGTGGGGAATGGAGAGAGAGAGGGATTGGACACCCTGGTGGGGAATGGAGGGAGAGAGGGATTGGACATCCTGGTGGGGAATGGAGGGAGAGAGGAAATTAACATCTTGGTGGGGAATGGAGGTATAGAGGGATTCGACCGCCTGCAGGGAATGGAGGGAGAGAGGGATTGGACATCCTGCTGGGGAATGAAGGTATAGAGTGATTGGACATTCTGGTGGGGAATGGAGGGGGAAAGGGATTGGACATCCTGGTCGGGAATGGGGGTAAAGAGGGATTGGACATCAAGGTGGGGAATGGAGGGAGAGCGGGATTGGACATCCTGGTGGGGAATGGAGGTATAGAGGGACTGGACATCCTGGTGGGGAATGGAGGTGCAGAGGGATTGGACATCCTGATGGGGAATGGGGGTATAGAGGGATTGGACATCCTGATGGAGAATGGAGGGGGAGAGGGTTTGGACATCCTGGTGGGGAATTTAGGGAGAGAGGGATTGGACCCCCTGGTGGGGAATGGAGGGAGAGAGGGATTGGACATCCTGGTGGGGAATGGAGGGAGAGAGGGTTTGGAAACCCTGGTGGGGAATGGAGGGAATGAGCGATTGGACATCCTGGTGGGGATGGAGGGAGAGAGGGATTGGCCATCCTGGTGGGGAATGGAGGGAGGGAGGGAATCAACATCCTGGTGGGGAATGGAGGTAGAGAGGAATTGGACATTCTGTTGGGGAATGGAGGGAAAGAGTGATTGGACATCCTGGTGGGGAATGAAGGGAGAGAGCGATTGGACATCCTGGTGGGGAATGGAGGGAGAGAGGGATTGGCCATCCTGGTGGGGAATGGTGGTATAGAGGGATTGGACATCCTGGTGGGGAATGGAGGTATAGAGGGATTGGACACCCTGGTGGGAAATGGAGGTATAGAGGGATTGGACATCCTTTTGGGGAGTAGAGGGAGAGAGGGATTGGACATCCTGCTGGGGAATGAAGGTATAGAGGGATTGGACATCCTTTTGGGGAGTAGAGGGAGAGTGGGATTGGACACCCTGGTGGGGAATGGAGAGAGAGAGGGATTGGACAACCTGGTGGGGACTAGAGGGAGAGAGGGATTGGACATCCTGGTGGGGATTTGTCTTATAGAGGGACTGGATATCCTGATGGCGAATGAAGGTATAGAGGGATTGGAATACCGGGTGGGGAATGGGGGTATAGAGGGATTGGACATCCTGATGGCGAATGGGGTTGTAGAGGTATTGGACACCCTGGTGGGGAATGGAGAGTAAGAGGGATTGGACACCCTGGTGGGGAATGGAGGGAGAGAGGGATTGGACATCCTGGTCGGGAATGGAGGGAGAGAGGTAATTAACATCTTGGTGGGGAATGGAGGTATTGAGGGATTGGACAGTAAGATGGGAGGAGCGGCAAAGAGATTGGACAACCTGGTGGGGAATGGATGTATAGAGGGATTGGACATCCTAGTGGGGAATGACGGAAGAGAGGGATTGGATATCCTTGTGGGGAATGGAGGGAGAGAAGGATAGGACATCCTGGTCGGGAATGGAGGGAGTGGGATTGGACATCCTAGTGGGAAATGGAGGTATTGAGGGATTGGACAGCCGGATGGGGGGAGGGACAGAGAGATTGGACACCCTGCTGGGGAATGGAGGTATAGAGGGACTGGACATCCTGGTGGGGAATGGAGGTATAGAGGGATTGGACTTCCTGGTGGGGAATGGAGGGAGAGAGGGATTGGACATCCTGGTGGGGAATGGAGGGAGAGAGGGAATCAACATCTTGGTGGGGAATGGGGGGGAAGAGGAATTGGACATTCTGCTGGTGAATGGAGGTATAGAGCGATTGGACATCCTGGTGGGGAATGGAGGGAGAGAGTGATTGGACATCCTAGTGGGGAATGGAGGGAGAGGGATTGGACATCCTGGTGGTTAATGGAGGTATAGAGGGATTGGACATCCGGGTGGGGAATGGAGGTATAGAGGGATTGGACATTCTGGTGGGGAATGGAGGGAGAGAGGGATTGGACATCCTGGTGGGGAATGGATTTATCGAGGGATTGGACATCCTGGTGGGGAATGGAGGTACAGAGGAATTGGACATCTCGGTGGGGAATGGAGGGTGAGAGGGATTGGACATTCTGGTGGGGAATGGAGGGGGAGAGGGTTTGGACATCCGGGTGGGTAATGGAGGCACAGAGGAATTGGACATCCCGGTGGGGAATGGAGGGTGAGAGGGATTGAACATTCTGGTGGGGAATGGAGGGAGAGAGGGTTTGGACATCCTGGTGGGGAATGGAGGGAAAGAGGGATTGGACATCCTAGTGGGAAATGAAGAGGGAGAGGGATTGGACATCCTGGTGGGGAATGGAGATATAGGTGGATTGGACATCCTGGTTGGGAATGGATGGAGAGAGGGATCGGACATCCTGGTGGGGAATGGGGGTATAGAGGGATTGGACATCCTGGTGGGGAATGGAGGGAGAGAGTGATTGTACATTCTGGTGGGGAATGGAGGGGGAGAGGTAATTAACATCTTGGTGGGGAATGGAGGGAGCAAGTGATTTCACATCCTGGTGGGGAATGGAGGTATTGTGGGATTGGACAGTAAGATGGGAGGAGCGACAAAGAGATTGGACAACCTGGTGGGGAATGGATGTATAGAGGGATTGGACATCCTGGTGCGGAATGGAGGTATAGAGGGATTGGACATCCTAGTGGGGAATGACGGAAGAGAGGGATTGGATATCCTTGTGGGGAATGGAGGGAGAGAAGGATAGGACATCCTGGTCGGGAATGGAGGGAGTGGGATTGGACATCCTAGTGGGAAATGGAGGCATTGAGGGATTGGACAGCAGGATGGGGGGAGGGACAGAGAGATTGGACACCCTGCTGGGGAATGGAGGTATAGAGGGATTGGCATCCTGGTGGGGAATGGAGGTATAGAGGGATTGGACATCCTGGTGGGGAATGGAGGGAGAGAGGGATTGGTCATCCTGGTGGGGAATGGAGGGAGAGGGATTGGACATCCTGGTGGTGAATGGAGTTAAAGAGAGATTGGACATCCTTATGGGGAATGGCTTTATAGAGGGATTGGCATCCTGGTGGGGAATGGAGGTATAGAGGGATTGGACATCCTGGTGGGGAATGGAGGTATAGAGGGATTGGACATCCTGGTGGGGAATGGAGGGAGAGAGGGATTGGTCATCCTGGTGGGGAATGGAGGGAGTGATGGATTGGACATCCTGGTGGAGAATGGAGGGAGAGAGGGAATCAACATCTTGGTGGGGAATGGGGGGAGATAGGAATTGGACAGTCTGGTGGGGAATGGAGGTATAGAGTGATTGGACATCCTGGTGGGGAATGGAGGGAGAGAGCCATTGAACACCCTGGTGGTAAATGGAGGTATAGAGGGATTGGACATCCGGGTGGGGATTAGAGCGAGAGGGGGATTGGACTTCCTGCTGGGGAATGAAGGTATAGAGGGATTGGACAACCTGGTGAGGACTAGAGGGAGAGAGGGATTGGACATCCTGGTGGGGAATGGTGGTATAGAGGGACTGGACATCCTGAAGGGGAATGGAGGTATAGAGGGATTGGAATACCGGGTGGGGAATGGGGGTATAGAGGGATTGGACATCCTGATGGGAAATGGGGTTGTAGAGGTATTGGACACCCTGGTGGGGAATGGAGAGAGAGAGGGATTGGACATCCTAGTGGGGAATGGAGGGAGAGAGGGATTGGACATCCTGCTGGGGAATGAAGGTATAGAGGGATTGGACATTCTGGTGGGGAATGGAGGGGGAAAGCGATTGGACATCCTGGTCGGGAATGGGGGTAAAGAGGGATTGTACATCAAGGTGGGGAATGGAGGGAGAGCGGGATTGGACATCCTGGTGGGGAATGGAGGTATAGAGGGACTGGACATCCTGGTGGGGAATGGAGGTGCAGAGGGATTGGACATCCTGGTGGGGAATGGAGTTATAGAGGGACTGGACATCCTGGTGGGGAATGGAGGTATAGAGGGGCTGGACATCCTGGTGGGGAATGGAGGTATAGAGGGATTGGACATCCTGATGGAGAATGGAGGGGGAGAGGGTTTGGACATCCTGGTGGGGAATTTAGGGAGAGAGGGATTGGACCCCCTGGTGGGGATTGGAGGGAGAGAGGGATTGGACATCCTGGTGGGGAATGGAGGGAGAGAGGGTTTGGAAACCCTGGTGGGGAATGGAGGGAATGAGCGATTGGACACCCTGGTGGGGATGGAGGGAGAGAGGGATTGGACATCCTGGTGGGGAATGGAGGGAGAGGGATTGGACATCCTGGTGGGGAATGGAGGGATAGAGGGATTGGACATTCTGTTGGGGAATGGAGGGAAAGAGTGATTGGACATCCTGGTGGGGAATGGAGAGAGCGATTGGACATCCTGTTGGGGAATGGAGGTATAGAGTGATTGGAGGTCCTGTTGGGGAATGGAGGGAGAGGGATTGGACAACCTGGTGGGGAATGGAGGGAGAGAGGGATTGGCCATCCTGGTGGGGAATGGTGGTATAGAGGGATTGGACATCCTGG
Organism: Scyliorhinus torazame; assembly: GCF_047496885.1. Classification (NCBI taxonomy): domain Eukaryota; kingdom Metazoa; phylum Chordata; class Chondrichthyes; order Carcharhiniformes; family Scyliorhinidae; genus Scyliorhinus; species Scyliorhinus torazame. The sequence continues at coordinate 18,378,504 of NC_092710.1, read as the reverse complement.
TGGGGAATGGAGGTATAGTGGGATTGGACATCCTGGTGGGGGATGGAGGAATAGAGGGATTGGACACCCTGGTGGGAAAAGGAGGTATAGAGGGATTGGACATCCTGCTGGGGAATGAAGGTATAGAGGGATTGGACAACCTGGTGGGGACTAGAGGGAGAGAGGGATTGGACATCCTGGTGGGGATTTGTCTTATAGAGGACCTGGATATCCTGATGGCGAATGAAGGTTTGGGGGATTGGAATACCGGGTGGGGAATGGGGGTATAGAGGGATTGGACATCCTGATGGCGAATGGGGTTGTAGAGGTATTGGACACCCTGGTGGGGAATGGAGAGTAAGAGGGATTGGACACCCTGGTGGGGAATGGAGGGAGAGAGGGATTGGACATCCTGGTGGGGAATGGAGGGAGAGAGGTAATTAACATCTTGGTGGGGAATGGAGGGAGCAAGTGATTTCACATCCTGGTGGGGAATGGAGGTATTGAGGGATTGGACAGTAAGATGGGAGGAGCGACAAAGAGATTGGACAACCTGGTGGGGAATGGATGTATAGAGGGATTGGACATCCTGGTGCGGAATGGAGGTATAGAGGGATTGGACATCCTAGTGGGGAATGACGGAAGAGAGGAATTGGATATCCTTGTGGGGAATGGAGGGAGAGAAGGATAGGACATCCTGGTCGGGAATGGAGGGAGTGGGACTGGACATCCTAGTGGGAAATGGAGGTATAGAGTGATTGGACATCCTGGTGGGGAATGGAGGGAGAGAGGGATTGAACACCCTGGTGGTAAATGGAGGTATAGAGGGATTGGACATCCGGGTGGGGATTAGAGCGAGAGGGGGATTGGACTTCCTGCTGGGGAATGAAGGTATAGAGGGATTGGACAACCTGGTGGGGACTAGAGGGAGAGAGGGATTGGACATCCTGGTGGGGAATGGTGGTATAGAGGGACTGGACATCCTGATGGGGAATGGAGGTATAGAGCGATTGGAATACCGGGTGGGGAATGGGGGTATAGAGGGATTGGACATCCTGATGGGAAATGGGGTTGTAGAGGTATTGGACACCCTGGTGGGGAATGGAGAGAGAGAGGGATTGGACACCCTGGTGGGGAATGGAGGGAGAGAGGGATTGGACATCCTGGTGGGGAATGGAGGAAGAGAGGAAATTAACATTTTGGTGGGGAATGGAGGTATAGAGGGATTCGACCGCCTGGTGGGGAATGGAGGGAGAGAGGGATTGGACATCCTGCTGGGGAATGAAGGTATAGAGTGATTGGACATTCTGGTGGGGAATGGAGGGGGAAAGGGATTGGACATCCTGGTCGGGAATGGGGGTAAAGAGGGATTGGACATCAAGGTGGGGAATGGAGGGAGAGCGGGATTGGACATCCTGGTGGGGAATGGAGGTATAGAGGGACTGGACATCCTGGTGGGGAATGGAGGTGCAGAGGGATTGGACATCCTGATGGGGAATGGGGGTATAGAGGGATTGGACATCCTGATGGAGAATGGAGGGGGAGAGGGTTTGGACATCCTGGTGGGGAATTTAGGGAGAGAGGGATTGGACCCCCTGGTGGGGAATGGAGGGAGAGAGGGATTGGACATCCTGGTGGGGAATGGAGGGAGAGAGGGTTTGGAAACCCTGGTGGGGAATGGAGGGAATGAGCGATTGGACATCCTGGTGGGGATGGAGGGAGAGAGGGATTGGACATCCTGGTGGGGAATGGAGGGAGAGAGGGATTGGCCATCCTGGTGGGGAATGGAGGGAGGGAGGGAATCAACATCCTGGTGGGGAATGGAGGTAGAGAGGAATTGGACATTCTGTTGGGGAATGGAGGGAAAGAGTGATTGGACATCCTGGTGGGGAATGAAGGGAGAGAGCGATTGGACATCCTGGTGGGGAATGGAGGGAGAGAGGGATTGGCCATCCTGGTGGGGAATGGTGGTATAGAGGGATTGGACATCCTGGTGGGGAATGGAGGTATAGAGGGATTGGACACCCTGGTGGGAAATGGAGGTATAGAGGGATTGGACATCCTTTTGGGGAGTAGAGGGAGAGAGGGATTGGACATCCTGCTGGGGAATGAATGTATAGAGGGATTGGACATCCTTTTGGGGAGTAGAGGGAGAGTGGGATTGGACACCCTGGTGGGGAATGGAGAGAGAGAGGGATTGGACAACCTGGTGGGGACTAGAGGGAGAGAGGGATTGGACATCCTGGTGGGGATTTGTCTTATAGAGGGACTGGATATCCTGATGGCGAATGAAGGTATAGAGGGATTGGAATACCGGGTGGGGAATGGGGGTATAGAGGGATTGGACATCCTGATGGCGAATGGGGTTGTAGAGGTATTGGACACCCTGGTGGGGAATGGAGAGTAAGAGGGATTGGACACCCTGGTGGGGAATGGAGGGAGAGAGGGATTGGACATCCTGGTGGGGAATGGAGGGAGAGAGGTAATTAACATCTTGGTGGGGAATGGAGGTATTGAGGGATTGGACAGTAAGATGGGAGGAGCGACAAAGAGATTGGACAACCTGGTGGGGAATGGATGTATAGAGGGATTGGACATCCTAGTGGGGAATGACGGAAGAGAGGGATTGGATATCCTTGTGGGGAATGGAGGGAGAGAAGGATAGGACATCATGGTCGGGAATGGAGGGAGTGGGATTGGACATCCTAGTGGGAAATGGAGGTATTGAGGGATTGGACAGCCGGATGGGGGGAGGGACAGAGAGATTGGACACCCTGCTGGGGAATGGAGGTATAGAGGGACTGGACATCCTGGTGGGGAATGGAGGTATAGAGGGATTGGACTTCCTGGTGGGGAATGGAGGGAGAGAGGGATTGGACATCCTGGTGGGGAATGGAGGGAGAGAGGGAATCAACATCTTGGTGGGGAATGGGGGGGAAGAGGAATTGGACATTCTGCTGGTGAATGGAGGTATAGAGCGATTGGACATCCTGGTGGGGAATGGAGGGAGAGAGTGATTGGACATCCTAGTGGGGAATGGAGGGAGAGGGATTGGACATCCTGGTGGTTAATGGAGGTATAGAGGGATTGGACATCCGGGTGGGGAATGGAGGTATAGAGGGATTGGACATTCTGGTGGGGAATGGAGGGAGAGAGGGATTGGACATCCTGGTGGGGAATGGATTTATCGAGGGATTGGACATCCTGGTGGGTAATGGAGGTACAGAGGAATTGGACATCTCGGTGGGGAATGGAGGGTGAGAGGGATTGGACATTCTGGTGGGGAATGGAGGGGGAGAGGGTTTGGACATCCGGGTGGGTAATGGAGGCACAGAGGAATTGGACATCCCGGTGGGGAATGGAGGGTGAGAGGGATTGAACATTCTGGTGGGGAATGGAGGGAGAGAGGGTTTGGACATCCTGGTGGGCAATGGAGGGAAAGAGGGATTGGACATCCTAGTGGGAAATGAAGAGGGAGAGGGATTGGACATCCTGGTGGGGAATGGAGATATAGGTGGATTGGACATCCTGGTTGGGAATGGATGGAGAGAGGGATCGGACATCCTGGTGGGGAATGGGGGTATAGAGGGATTGGACATCCTGGTGGGGAATGGAGGGAGAGAGGGATTGTACATTCTGGTGGGGAATGGAGGGGGAGAGGGATTGGACATCCTGGTGGGGAATGGAGGTATAGAGGGATTGAACATCATCATGTGGAATGGAGGCTGAGAGGGATTTGACATCCTGGTGGGGAATGGAGGTACATAGAGATTGGACAGACTGGTGGGGAATGGTGGGAAAGAGGGATTGGACATCCTCGTTGGGGATGGAAGGAGAGAGGGACTCGACATCCTGGTGAGGAATGGAGGGAGAGAGGGATTCGACATTCTGGTGGGGAATGGAGGGGGAGAGGGTTTGGACATCCGGGTGGGGAATGGAGGCACAGAGGAATTGGACATCCCGGTGGGGAATGGAGGGTGAGAGGGATTTGACATTCTGGTGGGGAATGGAGGGGGAGAGGGTTTGGACATCCGGGTGGGGAATGGAGGCACAGAGGAATTGGACATTCTGGTGGGGAATGGAGGTGTAGAGAGATTAGACATTCTGGTCGGGAATGGAGGTTTAGTGGGATTGGACATCCTGGTGGGGAATGGAGGTATAGAGAGAGTGGACATTCTGGTGGGGAATGGAGGTATAGAGGGATTGGACGTCCTGGTGGGGAATGGAGGGAAGAGAGGGTTTGGACACCCTGGTGGGGAATGGAGGTATAGAGAGATTGGACATCCCGGTGGGAAATGGAGGGAGAGACGCATTGGACATCCTGGTGGGGAATGGAGGGAGAGAGGGAATCAACATCTTGGTGAGGAATGGGGGGAAAGAGGAATTGGACATTCTGGTGGTGAATGGAGGTATAGAGAGATTGGACATCCTGGTGGGGAATGGAGGTATAGAGTGATTGGACATCCTGGTGGGGAATGGAGGGAGAGGGATTGGACATCCTGGTGGGGAATGGAGGGGGAGGGATTGGACATCCTGGTGGGGAATGGAGGGAGAGAGGGATTGGACACCCTGGTGGTAAATGGAGGTATAGAGGGATTGGACATCCGGGTGGGGATTAGAGAGAGAGGGGGATTGGACTTCCTGGTGGGGAATGAAGGTATAGAGCGATTGGACAACCTGGTGGGGACTAGAGGGAGAGAGGGATTGGACATCCTGGTGGAGAATGGAGGTATAGAGTGATTGGACATCCTGGTGGGGAATGGAGGGAGAGGGATTGGACATCCTGATGGGGAATGGCGTTATAGAGGGATTGGACATCCTGGTGGGGAATGGAGGGAGAGAGGGATTGGAATACCGGGTGGGGAATGGGGGTATAGAGGGATTGGACATCCTGATGGGAAATGGGGTTGTAGAGGTATTGGACACCCTGGTGGAGAATGGAGAGAGAGAGGGATTGGACATCCTGGTGGGGAATGGAGGGAGAGAGGAAATTAACATCTTGGTGGGGAATGGAGGTATAGAGGGATTGGACATCCTGGTGGGGAATTGAGGGAGAGAGGGATTGGACATCCTGGTGGGGAATGGAGTTATAGAGGGATTGGACATCCTGGTGGGCAATGGAGGGAGAGAGGAATCGGACATACTGGTTGGGAATGGAGGGAGAGAGGGATTGGACATCCTGTGGGGAATGGAGGGAGAAAGGGATTGGACATCCTGGTGGGGAATGGAGGGATCGAGGGATTGGACATCCTGGTGGGGAATGGAGGGAGAGAGGGATTGGACATCCTGTGGGGAATGGAGGGATCGAGGGATTGGACATCCTGGTGGGGAATGGAGGGAGAGAGGGATTGGACATCCTGGTGGGGAATGGAGGGATCGAGGGATTGGACATCCTTGTGGGGAATGGAGTTATAGAGGGATTGGACATTCTTGTGGGGAATGGAGTTATAGAGGGATTGGACATCCTGGTGGGGAATGGGGGGATAGAGGGATTGGACATCCTGGTGGGGAATGGAGGGAGAGAGGGATTGGACATCCTGGTGGGGAATGGAGGTATAGAGAGATTGGACATCCTGGTGGGGAATGGAGGTATAGAGGGATTGGACATCATGATGGGGAATGGAGGCAGAGAGGGATTGGACATCCTGGTGGGGAATGGAGAGATGGAGGAAATCAACATCGTAGAGGGGAATGGAGGTATAGAGAGATTGGAAGTCCTGAAGAGGAATGGGGGTATAGAGGATTTAGATAACCTGGTGGGGAATGGGGGTTCAGAGGAATTGGACATCCTGGTGGGGAATGGAGGGAGAGAGGGATTGGATATCCTGGTGGAGAATGGAGGGAGAGAGGGAATCAACATCTTGGTGGGGAATGGGGGGAGAGAGGGATTGGACACCCTGGTGGTAAATGGAGGTATAGAGGGATTGGACATCCGGGTGGGGATTAGAGCGAGAGGGGGATTGGACTTCCTGCTGGGGAATGAAGGTATAGAGGGATTGGACAACGTGGTGGGGACTAGAGGGAGAGAGGGATTGGACATCCTGGTGGGGAATGGAGAGAGAGAGGGATTGGACACCCTAGTGGGGAATGGAGGGAGAGAGGGATTGGACATCCTGGTGGGGAATGGAGGGAGAGAGGAAATTAACATCTTGGTGGGGAATGGAGGTATAGAGGGATTGGACATCCTGCTGGGGAATTGAGGGAGAGAGGGATTGGACATCCTGGTGGGGAATGGAGTTATAGAGGGATTGGACATTCTGGTGGGGAATGGAGGGAGAGAGGGATTGGACATTCTGGTGGGGAATGGAGGGAGAGAGGGATTGGACATCCTGGTGGGGAATGGAGGGAGAGAGGGATTGGACATCCTGGTGGGGAATGGGGGTATAGAGGGATTGGACATCCGGGTGGGGAATGAAGGTATAGAGGGATTGGACATTCTGGTGGGGAATGGTGGGAAAGAGGGATTGGACATCCTCGTTGGGGATGGAAGGAGAGAGGGACTCGACATCCTGGTGAGGAATGGAGGGAGAGAGGGATTGGACATTCTGGTGGGGAATGGAGGGGGAGAGGGTTTGGACATCCGGGTGGGGAATGGAGGCACAGAGGAATTGGACATCCCGGTGGGGAATGGAGGGTGAGAGGGATTGGACATTCTGGTGGGGAATGGAGGGAGAGAGGGTTTGGACATCCTGGTGGGGAATGGAGGGAAAGAGGGATTGGACATCCTAGTGGGGAATGAAGAGGGATAGGGATTGGACATCCTGGTCGTGAATGGAGGTGTAGAGAGATTAGACATTCTGGTCGGGAATGGAGGTTTAGTGGGATTGGACATCCTGGTGGGGAATGGAGGTATAGAGAGAGTGGACATTCTGGTGGGGAATGGAGGGAAGAGAGGGTTTGGACACCCTGGTGGGGAATGGAGGTATAGAGAGATTGGACATCCTGGTGGGGAATGGAGGGAGAGAGGGATTGGGCATTCTGCTGGGGTATGGAGGTATAGAGGGATTGGACATCCTGGTGGGGAATGGAGGGAAGAGAGGGTTTGGACACCCTGGTGGGGAATGGAGGTATAGAGAGATTGGACATCCCGGTGGGAAATGGAGGGAGAGACGCATTGGACATCCTGGTGGGGAATGGAGGGAGAGAGGGAATCAACATCTTGGTGAGGAATGGGGGGAAAGAGGAATTGGACATTCTGGTGGTGAATGGAGGTATAGAGAGATTGGACATCCTGGTGGGGAATGGAGGTATAGAGTGATTGGACATCCTGGTGGGGAATGGAGGGAGAGGGATTGGACATCCTGATGGGGAATGTGGGTATAGAGGGATTGGACATTCTGTTGGGGAATGTGTGTACAGAGGGATTGGCTAACCTAGTGGGGAATGGAGGGAGAGATGGATTTAACATCTTGATGGGGAATGGAGGGAGTGATGGATTGGACATCCTGCTGGGGAATGGAGGGAGAGAGGGAATCAACATCTTGGTGGGGAATGGTGGTAGAGAGGGATTGGACATCCTGGTGGGGAATGGAGTGAGAGAGGGATTGGACATCCTGGTGGAGAAGGGAAGTGAGAGTGATTGGACATCCTGGTGGGGAATGGAGGTTTAGAGGGATTGGACATCCTGGTGTGGAATGGAGGGAGAGAGGGTGTCAACATCTTGGTGGGGAATGGAGGGAGAGAGGGATTAGACATCCTGGTGGGGAATGAAGGGAGAGAGGGATTGGACATCCTGGTGGAGAATGGAGGGAGAGAGGGAATCAACATCTTGGTGGGGAATGGGGGGAGATAGGAATTGGACATTCTGGTGGGGAATGGAGGTATAGAGTGATTGGACATCCTGGTGGGGAATGGAGGGGGAGGGATTGGACATCCTGGTGGGGAATGGAGGGAGAGAGGGATTGGACACCCTGGAGGGAAATGGCGGTATAGAGGGATTGGACATCCGGGTGGGGATTAGAGCGAGAGGGGGATTGGACTTCCTGCTGGGGAATGAAGGTATAGAGGGATTGGACAACCTGGTGGGGACTAGAGGGAGAGAGGGATTGGACATCCTGGTGGGGAATGGTGGTATAGAGGGACTGGACATCCTGATGGGGAATATAGGTATAGAGGGATTGGAATACCGGGTGGGGAATGGGGGTATAGAGGGATTGGACATCCTGGTGGGGTATGGAGGTATAGAGGGACTGGACATCCTGGTGGGGAATGGTGGTATAGAGGGACTGGACATCCTGATGGGGAATGGAGGTATAGAGGGATTGGAATACCGGGTGGGGAATGGGGGTAAAGAGGGTTTGGACACCCTGGTGGGGAATGGAGGTATAGAGAGATTGGACATCCTGGTGGGAAATGGAGGGAGAGACGCATTGGACATCCTGGTGGGGAATGGAGGGAGAGAGGGAATCAACATCTTGGTGAGGAATGGGGGGAAAGAGGAATTGGACATTCTGGTGGTGAATGGAGGTATAGAGAGATTGGACATCCTGGTGGGGAATGGAGGGAGAGGGATTGGACATCCTGATGGGGAATGGCGTTATAGAGGGATTGGACATCCTGGTGGGGAATGTGGATATAGAGGGATTGTACATTCTGTTGGGGAATGTGTGTACAGAGGGATTGGCTAACCTAGTGGGGAATGGAGGGAGATATGGATTTAACATCTTGGTGGGGAATGGAGGGAGTGATGGATTGGACATCCTGGTGGGGAATGGAGGGAGAGAGGGAATCAACATCTTGGTGGGGAATGGTGGTAGAGAGGGATTGGACATCCTGGTGGGGAATGGAGTGAGAGAGGGATTGGACATGCCTGTGGGGAATGGAGGGAGAGAGGGTGTCAACATCTTGGTGGGGAATGGAGGGAGAGAGGGATTAGACACCCTGGTGGGGAATGGAGGTTTAGAGGGATTGGACATCCTGGTGGGGAATGGAGGGAGAGAGGGATTGGACATCCTGGTGGGGAATGGAGGTTTAGAGGGATTGGACATCCTGGTGGGGAATGGAGGGAGAGAGGGATTGGACATGCCTGTGGGGAATGGAGGGAGAGAGGGTGTCAACATCTTGGTGGGGAATGGAGGGAGAGAGGGATTAGACATCCTGATGGGGAATGAAGGGAGAGAGGGATTGGACATCCTGGTGGAGAAAGGAGGGAGAGAGGGAATCAACATCTTCGTGGGGAATGGGGGGAGACAGGAATTGGACATTCTGGTGGGGAATGGAGGTATAGAGGGATTGGACATCCTGGTGGGGAATGGAGGGGGAGGGATTGGACATCCTGGTGGGGAATGGAGGGAGAGAGGGATTGGACACTGGTGGTAAATGGAGGTGTAGAGGGATTGGACATCCGGGTGGGGATTAGAGCGAGAGGGGGATTGGACTTCCTGCTGGGGAATGAAGGTATAGAGGGATTGGACAACCTGGTGGGGACTAGAGGGAGAGAGGGATTGGACATCCTGGTGGGGAATGGTGGTATAGAGAGATTGGAATACCGGTGGGGAATGGGGGTATAGAGGGATTGGACATCCTGATGGGAAATGGGGTTGTAGAGGTATTGGACACCCTGGTGGGGAATGGAGAGAGAGAGGGATAGGACACCCTGGTGGGGAATGGAGGGAGAGAGGGATTGGACACCCTAGTGGGGAATGGAGGGAGAGAGGGATTGGACACCCTGGTGGAGAATGGAGAGAGAGAGGGATTGGACACCCTGGTGGGGAATGGAGGGAGAGAGGGATTGGACACCCTAGTGGGGAATGGAGGGAGAGAGGGATTGGACATCCTGGTGGGGAATGGAGAGAGAGAGGGATTGGACACCCTGGTGGGGAATGGAGGGAGAGAGGGATTGGACATCCTAGTGGGGAATGGAGGGAGAGAGGGATTGGACATCCTGGTGGGGAATGGAGAGAGAGAGGAAATTAACATCTTGGTGGGGAATGGAGGTATAGAGGGATTGGACATCCTGGTGGGGAATTGAGGGAGAGAGGGATTGGACATCCTGGTGGGGAATGGAGTTATAGAGGGATTGGACATTCTGGTGGGGAATGGAGGGAGAGAGGGAGTGGACATTCTGGTGGGGAATGGAGGGAGAGAGGGATTGGACATCCTGGTGTGGAATGGAGGGAGAGAGGGATTGGACATCCTGGTTGGGAATGGAGGGAGAGAGGGATTGGACATCCTGTGGGGAATGGAGGGAGAGAGGGATTGGACATCCTGGTGGGGAATGGAGGGATAGAGGGATTGGACATTCTTGTGGGGAATGGAGGGATAGAGGGATTGGACATTCTTGTGGGGAATGGAGGTACAGAGGGAATGGACATTCTGGTGGGGAATGGAGGTATAGAGGGATTGGACATCCTGGTGGGCAATGGAGGGAGAGAGGGATCGGACATCCTGGTGGGGAATGGAGATATAGAGGGATTGGACACCCCGGTGGGGAATGTAGGTAGAGGGGGATTGGACATCCTGTGGGGAATGGAGGGAGAGAGGGATTGGACATCCTGTGGGGAATGGAGGGAGAGAGGGATTGGACATCCTGGTGGGGAATGGAGGGAGAGAGGGATTGGACATCCTGTGGGGAATGGAGGGAGAGAGGGATTGGACATCCTGGTGGGGAATGGAGGGATAGAGGGATTGGACATCCTGGTGGGGAATGGAGTTATAGAGGGATTGGACATCCTGGTGGGGAATGGAGGGAGAGAGGGATTGGACATCCTGGTGGGGAATGGAGGTATAGAGGGATTGGACATCCTGGTGGGGAATGGAGGGAGAGAGGGATTGGACATCCTGGTGGGGAATGGAGGTATCGAGGGATTGGACATCCTGGCGCGAAATGGAGGTATAGAGGGATTGGACATCCTGGTGGGGAATGGAGGGGGAGGGATTGGACATCCTGGTGGGGAATGGAGGGAGAGAGGGATTGGACACTGGTGGTAAATGGAGGTGTAGAGGGATTGGACATCCGGGTGGGGATTAGAGCGAGAGGGGGATTGGACTTCCTGCTGGGGAATGAAGGTATAGAGGGATTGGACAACCTGGTGGGGACTAGAGGGAGAGAGGGATTGGACATCCTGGTGGGGAATGGTGGTATAGAGAGATTGGAATACCGGTGGGGAATGGGGGTATAGAGGGATTGGACATCCTGATGGGAAATGGGGTTGTAGAGGTATTGGACACCCTGGTGGGGAATGGAGAGAGAGAGGGATAGGACACCCTGGTGGGGAATGGAGGGAGAGAGGGATTGGACACCCTAGTGGGGAATGGAGGGAGAGAGGGATTGGACACCCTGGTGGAGAATGGAGAGAGAGAGGGATTGGACACCCTGGTGGGGAATGGAGGGAGAGAGGGATTGGACACCCTAGTGGGGAATGGAGGGAGAGAGGGATTGGACATCCTGGTGGGGAATGGAGAGAGAGAGGGATTGGACACCCTGGTGGGGAATGGAGGGAGAGAGGGATTGGACATCCTAGTGGGGAATGGAGGGAGAGAGGGATTGGACATCCTGGTGGGGAATGGAGAGAGAGAGGAAATTAACATCTTGGTGGGGAATGGAGGTATAGAGGGATTGGACATCCTGGTGGGGAATTGAGGGAGAGAGGGATTGGACATCCTGGTGGGGAATGGAGTTATAGAGGGATTGGACATTCTGGTGGGGAATGGAGGGAGAGAGGGAGTGGACATTCTGGTGGGGAATGGAGGGAGAGAGGGATTGGACATCCTGGTGTGGAATGGAGGGAGAGAGGGATTGGACATCCTGGTTGGGAATGGAGGGAGAGAGGGATTGGACATCCTGTGGGGAATGGAGGGAGAGAGGGATTGGACATCCTGGTGGGGAATGGAGGGATAGAGGGATTGGACATTCTTGTGGGGAATGGAGGGATAGAGGGATTGGACATTCTTGTGGGGAATGGAGGTACAGAGGGAATGGACATTCTGGTGGGGAATGGAGGTATAGAGGGATTGGACATCCTGGTGGGCAATGGAGGGAGAGAGGGATCGGACATCCTGGTGGGGAATGGAGATATAGAGGGATTGGACACCCCGGTGGGGAATGTAGGTAGAGGGGGATTGGACATCCTGTGGGGAATGGAGGGAGAGAGGGATTGGACATCCTGTGGGGAATGGAGGGAGAGAGGGATTGGACATCCTGGTGGGGAATGGAGGGAGAGAGGGATTGGACATCCTGTGGGGAATGGAGGGAGAGAGGGATTGGACATCCTGGTGGGGAATGGAGGGATAGAGGGATTGGACATCCTGGTGGGGAATGGAGTTATAGAGGGATTGGACATCCTGGTGGGGAATGGAGGGAGAGAGGGATTGGACATCCTGGTGGGGAATGGAGGTATAGAGGGATTGGACATCCTGGTGGGGAATGGAGGGAGAGAGGGATTGGACATCCTGGTGGGGAATGGAGGTATCGAGGGATTGGACATCCTGGCGCGAAATGGAGGTATAGAGGGATTGGACATCCCGGAGGGGAATGGTGGTATAGAGGGATTGGACATCATGATGGGGAATGGAGGCAGAGAGGGATTGGACATCCTGGTGGGGAATGGAGGTATAGAGAGATTGGACATCCTGGTGGGGAATGGAGGTATCGAGGGATTGGACATCCTGGCGCGAAATGGAGGTATAGAGGGATTGGACATCCCGGAGGGGAATGGTGGTATAGAGGGATTGGACATCCTGGTGGGGAATGGAGGTATAGAGGGATTGGACATCATGATGGGGAATGGAGGCAGAGAGGGATTGGACATCCTGGTGTGGAATGGAGGTATAGAGAGATTGGACATCCTGGTGGGGAATGGAGGTATCGAGGGATTGGACATCCTGGCGCGAAATGGAGGTATAGAGGGATTGGACATCCCGGAGGGGAATGGTGGTATAGAGGGATTGGACATCCTGGTGGGGAATGGAGGTATAGAGGGATTGGACATCATGATGGGGAATGGAGGCAGAGAGGGATTGGACATCCTGGTGGGGAATGGAGGTATAGAGAGATTGGACATCCTGGTGGGGAATGGAGGTATCGAGGGATTGGACATCCTGGCGCGAAATGGAGGTATAGAGGGATTGGACATCCCGGAGGGGAATGGTGGTATAGAGGGATTGGACATCCTGGTGGGGAATGGAGGTATAGAGGGATTGGACATCATGATGGGGAATGGAGGCAGAGAGGGATTGGACATCCTGGTGGGGAATGGAGAGAGAGAGGAAATCAACATCGTAGAGGGGAATGGAGGTATAGAGAGATTGGAAGTTCTGAAGAGGAATGGGGGTATAGAGGATTTAGATAACCTGGTGGGGAATGGGGGTTCAGAGGAATTGGACATCCTGGTGGGGAATGGGGGTTCAGAGGAATTGGACATCCTGGTGGGGAATGGAGGGAGAGAGGGATTGGACATGCCTGTGGGGAATGGAGGGAGAGAGGGTGTCAACATCTTGGTGGGGAATGGAGGGAGAGAGGGATTGGACTTCCTGGTGGGGAATGAAGGGAGAGAGGGATTGGACATCCTGGTGGAGAATGGAGGGAGAGAGGGAATCAACATCTTGGTGGGGAATGGGGGGAGATAGGAATTGGACATTCTGGTGGGGAATGGAGGCATAGAGTGATTGGACATCCTGGTGGGGAATGGAGGGAGAGGGATTGGACATCCTGGTGGGGAATGGAGGGAGAGAGGGATTGGACACCCTGGTGGTAAATGGAGGTATATAGGGATTGGACATCCGGGTGGGGATTAGAGCGAGAGGGGGATTGGACTTCCTGCTGGGGAATGGTGGTATAGAGGGATTGGACAACCTGGTGGGGAATGGAGAGAGAGAGGGATTGGACACCCTAGTGGGGAATGGAGGGAGAGAGGGATTGGACATCCTGGTGGGGAATGGAGGGAGAGAGGAAATTAACATCTTGGTGGGGAATGGAGGTATAGAGGGATTGGACATTCTGGTGGGGAATGGAGGGAGAGAGGGATTGGACATCCTGGTGGGGAATGGAGGGAAGAGAGGGATTGGACATTCTGGTGGGGAATGGAGGGAGAGAGGGATTGGACATCCTGATGGGGAATGGAGGTATAGAGGGATTGGACATTCTGGTGGGGAATGGAGGGAGAGAGGGATTGGACATCCTGATGGGGAATGGAGAGAGAGAGGGATTGGACACCCTAGTGGGGAATGGAGGGAGAGAGGGATTGGACATCCTGGTGGGGAATGGAGGGAGAGAGGGATTGGACATCCTGGTGGGGAATGGAGGGAGAGAGGAAATTAACATCCTGGTGGGGAATGGAGAGAGAGAGGGATTGGACACCCTAGTGGGGAATGGAGGGAGAGAGGGATTGGACATCCTGGTGGGGAATGGAGGGAGAGAGGGATTGGACATCCTGTGGGGAATGGAGGGATAGAGGGATTGGACATCCTGGTGGGGAATGGAGGGAGAGAGGGAGTGGACATCCTGGTGGGAATCGAGTTTGAGAGGGTTTGGACATCCTGTGGGGAATGGAGGGAGAGAGGGATTGGACATCCTGTGGGGAATGGAGGGAGAGAGGGTTTGGACATCCTGGTGGGGAATGGAGGGAGAGAGGGATTGGACATCCTGTGGGGAATGGAGTTATAGAGGGATTGGACATTCTTGTGGGGAATGGAGGGATAGAGGGATTGGACATCCTCATGGGCAATGGAGGGAGAGAGGGATTGGACATCCTGGTGGGGAATGGAGGGAGAGAGGGATTGGACATCCTGTGGGGAATGGAGGGATAGAGGGATTGGACATCCTGGTGGGGAATGGAGGGAGAGAGGGATTGGACATCCTGGTGGGAATCGAGTTTGAGAGGGTTTGGACATCCTGTGGGGAATGGAGGGAGAGAGGGTTTGGACATCCTGGTGGGGAATGGAGGGAGAGAGGGATTGGACATCCTGTGGGGAATGGAGGGAGAGAGGGATTGGACATCCTGTGGGGAATGGAGGGAGAGAGGGATTGGACATCCTGGTGGGGAATGGGGGGATAGAGGGATTGGACATCCTGTGGGGAATCGAGTTTGAGAGGGTTTGGACATCCTGGTGGGGAATGGAGGGAGAGAGGAATTGGACATCCTGGTGTGGAATTGAGAGGGAGAGGAATTGGACATCCATGGTGAAGAGGAGGAGGTAGAGGTCAGTACGCCAGACACCAACAGCCCTCCCCTTGTCGTTTGGTTTGACGACAAAGTCGGAATTGGATCTGAAGGGAGCGAAAAGCAGCCAGTTCAGGAGGCGGCAGATGAGCGTGGGTGAGAGGAGTGGAGAGATTTCACAGTGACTTCATTGCAGTGTTAATGGAAACCTACTTGTGACACTATTAAAGATTATTAAAGATTATTCTTAAATTGAGACGGTCAATGTCACACCGACATTTCTGAAAGAAAAGATGAAGGGCCGTAAGCGGCCAGAGGGAAGGGGTCCAGGTGGAGGGAGAATGCTGGGGGCGGGTAAAAGGATCTAGTGAACGGGGAGGACTCCTGCACGAATAATCAGCACAAAAAGTGTTGAGCCCGAAATTCATTGGGCTGGGGACGTGATGGCCCGAAATTGAGTCCTTTGCTTCCTTATCTCTCCACAGATGCTGTCAAACCGGCTGAGACTGTACAGTATTTTCTGTTTTTATTTTAAGTTCCAGCATCCACAGTAATTTGCCTTCATGCTCCGAAAAAGCAGGGCCGGGGATTAGCCACTAGAGGGGGCTGCAGATACTACTATATAAGGCAGTGATGCGAGAGCTCAGGGAGTGTGTAAGCGGGAGAGCAGCTAGTGTGAGAAGGTTAGATTACAGTTTATACCAGCAGTGAGATTAGCAGCAGATGAGTGTAGTGAGACGTTATTGATCAATTCTGTATTCTAAAGGACTAAGTGTCGAAACCCAGTTTAATAGTGCAAATAAAATAATTGCTTTGCAAACGCTATACTGTGGACTTTGTAGAATGCTGTGCCAAACACCCTAAATAAGCAACACAGTGAACACCACACCGGGAGCTGTCAATCAAGGGCACTGGTCACCTCCCCCCGTGACCTCACAATGCCCAGGTCTGTCCATCAATCACCACATGGTCACAGATTTCCCAGGCTCCTTGGAGCCCGCCCCCTGACTGAAATTTAAACTCTTTGTGCAGGGAGACTTGCAGAGATAGCAAGTTAACTGTCTCCACACAGCCGCTCGCTATTTCCAACATTATTTCACATGCACAATTTCACCAACCACACTATCTTACTTTTCTCTTCACAACACGAGGACCACAAGAAGCAGTAACACAAGGAACTGACTCAGTAATGTGGATTGAAGTGCGGCACTCCCTCAGTACTGACCCTCTGACAGTGCAGCACTCCCTCAGTACTGACCCTCTGACGGTGCGGCATTCCCTCAGCACTGACCCTCTGACAGTGCAGCACTCCCTCAGTACTGACCCTCTGACAGTGCAGCACTCCCTCAGTACTGACTCTCTGACATTGCAGCTTTCCCTCAGTACTGACCCTCTGACGGTGCGGCATTCCCTCAGTACTGACCCTCTGACAGTGCAGCACTCCCTCAGTACTGACCCTCTGACAGTGCAGCACTCCCTCAGTACTGACCCTCTGACAGTGCAGCACTCCCTCAGTACTGACCCTCTGACAGTGCAGCACTCCCTCAGTACTGACCCTCTGACAGTGCAGCACTCCCTCAGTACTGACCCTCTGACAGTGCGGCACTCACTCAGTACTGACCCTCTGACAGTGCAGCACTCCCTCAGTACTGACCCTCTGACAGTGCAGCACTCCCTCAGTACTGACCCTCTGACAGTGCAGCACTCCCTCAGTACTGACCCTCTGACAGTGCGGCACTCTCTCAGTACTGACCCTCTGACATTGCAGCTCTCCCTCAGTACTGACCCTCTGACGGTGCGGCACTCCCTCAGTACTGACCCTCTGACAGTGCAGCTCTCACTCAGTACTGACCGCTGACAGTGCAGCTCTCACTCAGTACTGACCCTCTGACAGTGCAGCTCTCCATCAGTACTGACCCTCTGAGAGTGCAGCACTCCCTCAGTACTGAACTTCTGACAGTCCAGCATTCCCTCAGTACCGACCCTATGACATTGCAGCTCTCCCTCAGTACTGACCCTCTGACAGTGCAGCACTCCCTCAGTACTGACCCTCTGACAGTGCAGCTCTCACTCAGTACTGACCATCTGACATTGCAGCTCTCCCTCAGTACTGACCCTCTGACAGTGCAGCACTCCCTCAGTACTGACCCTCTGACAGTCCAGCATTCCCTCAGTACCGACCCTCTGACATTGCTGCTCTCCCTCAGTACTGACCCTCTGACAGTGCAGCACTCCCTCAGTACTGACCCTCTGACAGTGCAGCTCTCCCTCAGTACTGACACTCTGACAGTGCAGCTCTCACTCAGTACCGACCATCTGACATTGCAGCGCTCCCTCAGTACTGACCCTCTGACAGTGCAGCACTCCGTCAGTACTGAACCTCTGACAGTGCAGCACTCCCTCAGTACTGACCCTCTGACAGTGCAGCACTCCCTCAGTACTGACCCTCTGACAGTGCAGCACTCCGTCAGTACTGAACCTCTGACAGTGCAGCACTCCCTCAGTACTGACCCTCTGACAGTGCAGCACTCCCTCAGTACTGACCCTTAGACAGTGCAGCTCTCCCTCAGTACTGACGCTCTGACAGTGCAGCACTCCCTCAGTACTGACCCTCTGACAGCGCAGCTCTCCCTCAGTACTGACCCTCTGACAGTGCAGCACTCCCTCAGTACTGACCCTCTGACAGCGCAGCTCTCCCTCAGTACTGACCCTCTGACAGTGCAGCTCTCACTCAGTACTGACCCTCTGACAGTGCAGCTCTCACTCAGTACTGACCCTCTGACAGTGCAGCTCTCCCTCAGTACTGACCCTCTGACAGTGCAGCACTCCCTCAGTACTGACCCTCTGACAGTCCAGCATTCCCTCAGTACCGACCCTCTGACATTGTAGCTCTCCCTCAGTACTGACCCTCTGACAGTGCAGCACTCCCTCAGTACTTACCCTCTGACAGTGCAGCTCTCACTCAGCACTGACCATCTGACATTGCAGCTCTCCCTCAGTACTGACCCTCTGACAGTGCAGCACTCCCTCAGTACTGACCCTCTGACAGTCCAGCATTCCCTCAGTACCGACCCTCTGACATTGCAGCTCTCCCTCAGTACTGACCCTCTGACAGTGCAGCACTCCCTCAGTACTGACCCTCTGACAGTGCAGCTCTCCCTCAGTACTGACGCTCTGACAGTGCAGCTCTCACTCAGTACCGACTATCTGACATTGCAGCGCTCCCTCAGTACTGACCCTCTGACAGTGCAGCACTCCGTCAGTACTGAACCTCTGACAGTGCAGCACTCCCTCAGTACTGACCCTCTGACAGTGCAGCACTCCGTCAGTACTGAACATCTGACAGTGCAGCACTCCCTCAGTACTGACCCTCTGACAGTGCAGCCCTCCCTCAGTACTGACCCTCTGACAGTGCAGCACTCCCTCAGTACTGACCCTCTGACAGTGCAGCACTCGCTCAGTACTGACCCTCTGACAGTGCAGCACTCCCTCAGTACTGAACCTCTGACAGTGCAGCACTCCCTCAGTACTGACCCTCTGACAGTGCAGCACTCCGTCAGTACTGAACCTCTGACAGTGCAGCACTCCCTCAGTACTGACCCTCTGACAGTGCAGCACTCCCTCAGTACTGACCCTTAGACAGTGCAGCTCTCCCTCAGTACTGACGCTCTGACAGTGCAGCACTCCCTCAGTACTGACCCTCTGACAGCGCAGCTCTCCCTCAGTACTGACCCTCTGACAGTGCAGCACTCCCTCAGTACTGACCCTCTGACAGCGCAGCTCTCCCTCAGTACTGACCCTCTGACAGTGCAGCTCTCACTCAGTACTGACCCTCTGACAGTGCAGCTCTCCCTCAGTACTGACCCTCTGACAGTGCAGCACTCCCTCAGTACTGACCCTCTGACAGTCCAGCATTCCCTCAGTACCGACCCTCTGACATTGCAGCTCTCCCTCAGTACTGACCATCTGACAGTGCACCACTCCCTCAGTACTGACCCTCTGACAGTCCAGCATTCCCTCAGTACCGACCCTCTGACATTGCAGCTCTCCCTCAGTACTGACCCTTTGACAGTGCAGCACTCCCTCAGTACTGACCCTCTGACAGTGCAGCTCTCCCTCAGTACTGACGCTCTGACAGTGCAGCTCTCACTCAGTACCGACTATCTGACATTGCAGCGCTCCCTCAGTATTGACCCTCTGACAGTGCAGCACTCCGTCAGTACTGAACCTCTGACAGTGCAGCACTCCCTCAGTACTGACCCTCTGACAGTGCAGCACTCCGTCAGTACTGAACATCTGACAGTGCAGCACTCCCTCAGTACTGACCCTCTGACAGTGCAGCCCTCCCTCAGTACTGACCCTCTGACAGTGCAGCACTCCCTCAGTACTGACCCTCTGACAGTGCAGCACTCGCTCAGTACTGACCCTCTGACAGTGCAGCACTCCCTCAGTACTGAACCTCTGACAGTGCAGCACTCCCTCAGTACTGACCCTCTGACAGTGCAGCACTCGCTCAGTACTGACCCTCTGACAGTGCAGCACTCCCTCAGTACTGAACCTCTGACAGTGCAGCACTCCCTCAGTACTGACCCTCTGACAGTGCAGCACTCCGTCAGTACTGAACCTCTGACAGTGCAGCACTCCCTCAGTACTGACCCTCTGACAGTGCAGCACTCCCTCAGTACTGACCCTTAGACAGTGCAGCTCTCCCTCAGTACTGACGCTCTGACAGTGCAGCACTCCCTCAGTACTGACCCTCTGACAGCGCAGCTCTCCCTCAGTACTGACCCTCTGACAGTGCAGCACTCCCTCAGTACTGACCCTCTGACAGCGCAGCTCTCCCTCAGTACTGACCCTCTGACAGTGCAGCTCTCACTCAGTACTGACCCTCTGACAGTGCAGCTCTCACTCAGTACTGACCCTCTGACAGTGCAGCTCTCCCTCAGTACTGACCCTCTGACAGTGCAGCACTCCCTCAGTACTGACCCTCTGACAGTCCAGCATTCCCTCAGTACCGACCCTCTGACATTGCAGCTCTCCCTCAGTACTGACCATCTGACAGTGCACCACTCCCTCAGTACTGACCCTCTGACAGTCCAGCATTCCCTCAGTACCGACCCTCTGACATTGCAGCTCTCCCTCAGTACTGACCCTTTGACAGTGCAGCACTCCCTCAGTACTGACCCTCTGACAGTGCAGCTCTCCCTCAGTACTGACGCTCTGACAGTGCAGCTCTCACTCAGTACCGACTATCTGACATTGCAGCGCTCCCTCAGTATTGACCCTCTGACAGTGCAGCACTCCGTCAGTACTGAACCTCTGACAGTGCAGCACTCCCTCAGTACTGACCCTCTGACAGTGCAGCACTCCGTCAGTACTGAACATCTGACAGTGCAGCACTCCCTCAGTACTGACCCTCTGACAGTGCAGCCCTCCCTCAGTACTGACCCTCTGACAGTGCAGCACTCCCTCAGTACTGACCCTCTGACAGTGCAGCACTCGCTCAGTACTGACCCTCTGACAGTGCAGCACTCCCTCAGTACTGAACCTCTGACAGTGCAGCACTCCCTCAGTACTGACCCTCTGACAGTGCAGCACTCCGTCAGTACTGAACCTCTGACAGTGCAGCACTCCCTCAGTACTGACCCTCTGACAGTGCAGCACTCCCTCAGTACTGACCCTTAGACAGTGCAGCTCTCCCTCAGTACTGACGCTCTGACAGTGCAGCACTCCCTCAGTACTGACCCTCTGACAGCGCAGCTCTCCCTCAGTACTGACCCTCTGACAGTGCAGCACTCCCTCAGTACTGACCCTCTGACAGCGCAGCTCTCCCTCAGTACTGACCCTCTGACAGTGCAGCTCTCACTCAGTACTGACCCTCTGACAGTGCAGCTCTCACTCAGTACTGACCCTCTGACAGTGCAGCTCTCCCTCAGTACTGACCCTCTGACAGTGCAGCACTCCCTCAGTACTGACCCTCTGACAGTCCAGCATTCCCTCAGTACCGACCCTCTGACATTGCAGCTCTCCCTCAGTACTGACCCTCTGACAGTGCACCACTCCCTCAGTACTTACCCTCTGACAATGCAGCTCTCACTCAGCACTGACCATCTGACATTGCAGCTCTCCCTCAGTACTGACCCTCTGACAGTGCAGCACTCCCTCAGTACTGACCCTCTGACAGTCCAGCATTCCCTCAGTACCGACCCTCTGACATTGCAGCTCTCCCTCAGTACTGACCCTCTGACAGTGCAGCACTCCCTCAGTACAGACCCTCTGACAGGGCAGCTCTCCCTCAGTACTGACCATCTGACATTGCAGCGCTCCCTCAGTACTGACGCTCTGACAGTGCAGCACTAACTCAGTACTGACCCTCTGACAGCGCAGCACTCCCTCAGTACTGACCCTCTGATAGTGCAGTTCTCCCTCAGGGCTGACCCACTGACAATGCGGCACTCCCTCAGTACTGACCCTCTGACAGTGCAGCTCTCCCTCAGTGCTGACCCTCTGACAATGCGGCACTCCCTCAGTACTGACCTTCTGACAGTGCGGCGCTCCCTCAGTACAGACCCTCTGACAGTGCAGCACTCCCTGAGTACTAACCTTCTGACAGTGCAGCACTCCCTCAGTACTGACCCTCTGACAGTGCAGCACTCCCTGAGTACTAACCTTCTGACAGTGCGGCGCTCCCTCAGTACAGACCCTCTGACAGTGCAGCACTCCCTGAGTACTAACCTTCTGACAGTGCAGCGCTCCCTCAGCACTGACCCTCTGACAGTGCAGCACTCCCTCAGCACTGACCCTCTGACAGTGGAGCACTCCCTCAGTGCTGACCTTCTGACAGTGCTGCTCTCCCTCAATACTAAACCTCTGACAGTGCAGCTCTCCCTCAGTACGTACCCTCTGATAGTGCAGCACTCCCTCAATACTAACCCTCTGGTAGTGCAGCACTCCCTCGGTACTGACCCTCTGACTGTGCAGCACACCCTCAGTACTGACCCTCTGACAGTGCAGCACTCACTCAGTACTGAACCTCTGACAGTGCAGCACTCATCAGTACTCACCCTCTGACTGTGCAGCACTCTCTCAGTATTGACCCTCTGACAGTGCAGCACTCCCTCAGTACTGACCCTCTGACAGTGCAGCACTCCCTCAATACTAACCCTCTGACAGTGCAGCTCTCACTCAGTATTGACCCTCTGACAGTGCAGCACTCCCTCAGTACTGACCCTCTGACAGTGCAGCACTCCCTCAATACTAACCCTCTGACAGTGCAGCACTCCCTCAGTACTGACCCTCTGACAGTGCAGCACGCCCTCAGGGCTGACCCACTGACAATGCGGCACTCCCTCAGTACTGACCCTCTGACAGTGCAGCTCTCCCTCAGTGCTGACCCTCTGACAATGCGGCACTCCCTCAGTACTGACCTTCTGACAGTGCGGCGCTCCCTCAGTACAGACCCTCTGACAGTGCAGCACTCCCTGAGTACTAACCTTCTGACAGTGCAGCACTCCCTCAGTACTGACCCTCTGACAGTGCAGCACTCCCTGAGTACTAACCTTCTGACAGTGCGGCGCTCCCTCAGTACAGACCCTCTGACAGTGCAGCACTCCCTGAGTACTAACCTACTGACAGTGCAGCGCTCCCTCAGCACTGACCCTCTGACAGTGCAGCACTCCCTCAGCACTGACCCTCTGACAGTGGAGCACTCCCTCAGTGCTGACCTTCTGACAGTGCTGCTCTCCCTCAATACTAAACCTCTGACAGTGCAGCTCTCCCTCAGTACGTACCCTCTGATAGTGCAGCACTCCCTCAATACTAACCCTCTGGTAGTGCAGCACTCCCTCGGTACTGACCCTCTGACTGTGCAGCACACCCTCAGTACTGACCCTCTGACAGTGCAGCACTCACTCAGTACTGAACCTCTGACAGTGCAGCACTCATCAGTACTCACCCTCTGACTGTGCAGCACTCTCTCAGTATTGACCCTCTGACAGTGCAGCACTCCCTCAGTACTGACCCTCTGACAGTGCAGCACTCCCTCAATACTAACCCTCTGACAGTGCAGCTCTCACTCAGTATTGACCCTCTGACAGTGCAGCACTCCCTCAGTACTGACCCTCTGACAGTGCAGCACTCCCTCAATACTAACCCTCTGACAGTGCAGCACTCCCTCAGTACTGACCCTCTGACAGTCCAGCACGCCCTCAGTACTGACCCTCTGAGAGTGCAGCACTCCCTCAGTACTGGCCCTCTGATAGTGCAGCACTCCCTCAGTACTGACCCTCTGACAGTGCAGCACACCCTCAGTACTGACCCTCTGACAGTCCAGCACTCCCTCAGAACTGGCCCTCTGACAGTGCAGCACTCCCTCAGTACTGACCCTCTGACAGTGCAGCACTCCCTCAGTACTGATCCGCCGACAGTGCAGCACTCCCTCAGTACTGACCCTCTGACAGTGCAGCACTCCCTCAGTACTGACCCTCTGACAGTGCAGCTCTCCCTCAGTATTGACCCTCTGACAGTGCAGCTCTCCCTCAGTACTGACCCTCTGACAGTGCAGCACTCCCTCAGTACTGACCCTCTGACAGTGCAGCACTCCCTCAGTACTGACCCTCTGGGTGTAGCACTCCCTCAGTACTGACCCTCTGACAGTGCCGCACTCCCTCAGTACTGATCCGCCGACAGTGCAGCACTCCCTCAGTACTGACCCTCTGACAGTGCAGCACTCCCTCAGTACTGACCCTCTCACAGTGCAGCACTCCCTCAGGACTAACCCTCTGACAGTGCAGCACTCCCTCAGTACTGATCCTCCGACAGTGCAGCACTCCATCAGTACTGACCCTCTGACAGTGCAGCACTCCCTCAGTACTGACCCTCTGACAGTGCAGCTCTCCCTCAGTATTGACCCTCTGACAGTGCAGCTCTCCCTCAGTACTGACCCTCTGACAGTGCAGCACTCCCTCAATACTGAGCCTCTGACAGTGCAGCTGTCCTCCTCAGTACTGACCCTCAGACAGTGCAGCACTCCCTCAGTACTGACCCTCTCACAGTGCAGCACTCCCTCAGTACTGACCCTCAGACAGTGCAGCACTCCCTCAGTTCTGACCCTCTGACAGTGCAGCACTCCGTCAGTACTCACCCTCTGACAGTGCAGCACTCCCTCAGTACTGACCCTCTGACAGTGCAGCTCTCCCTCAGTACTGACCCTCTGACAGTGCAGCTCTCCCTCAGTACTGACCCTCTGACAGTGCAGCACTCCCTCAGTTCTGACCCTCTGACAGTGCAGCACTCCGTCAGTACTCACCCTCTGACAGTGCAGCACTCCCTCAGTACTGACCCTCTGACAGTGCAGCTCTCCCTCAGTACTGACCCTCTGACAGTGCAGCTCTCCCTCAGTACTGACCCACTGACAGTGCAGCTGTCCTCCTCAGTACTGACCCTCAGACAGTGCAGCACTCCCTCAGTACTGACCCTCTCACAGTGCAGCACTCCCTCAGTACTGACCCTCAGACAGTGCAACACTCCCTCAGTTCTGACCCTCTGACAGTGCAGCACTCCGTCAGTACTCACCCTCTGACAGTGCAGCACTCCCTCAGTACTGACCCTCTGACAGTGCAGCTCTCCCTCAGTACTGACCCTCTGACAGTGCAGCTCTCCCTCAGTACTGACCCTCTTACAGTGCAGCACTCCCTCAATACTAACCCTCTGACAGTGCAGTACTCCCTCAGTACTAAGCTTCTAAGAGAGCAGCACTCCCTCAGTACTGACCCTCTGACAGTGCGGCACTCCCTCAGTACTGACCCTCAGACAGTGCAGCACTCCCTCAGTACTGACCCTCTGACAGTGCTGCACTCCCTCAGTACTGACCCCTGGCAGTGCAGCACACCGTCAGTACTGACCCCCGGCAGTGCAGAACTCCCGCAGTACTGACCCTCTGACAGTGCAGCACTGCCTGAGTACTGACCCTCTGACAGTGTCCCTCAGTACTGACCCTCTGACAGTGCAGCACTCCCTCAGTACTGACCCTCTGACAGTGCAGCACTCTCTCAATACTGACCCTCTGTCGGTTATGCACTCCCTCAGTACTGACCCTCTGACAGTGCAGCGCTCCCTCAGTACTGACCCTCTGACAGTGCAGCGCTCCCTCAGTACTGACCCTCTGATAGTGCAGCACTCCCTCAGTACTGACCCTCTGACAGTGCAGCACTACCTCAGTACTGACCCTCTGACAGTGCAGCACTCCCTCAGTACTGACCCTCTGACAGTGCAGCTCTCCTTCAGTACTGACCCTCTGACAGTGCAGCACTCCCTCAGTACTGAGCCTCTGACAGTGCAGCACTCCCTCAGTACTGACTTTCTGACAGTGCGGCACTCCCTCAGTACTGAGCCTCTGACAGTGCAGCACTCCCTCAGTACTGACCCTCTGACAGTGCAGCTCTCCCTCAGTATTGACCCTCTGACAGTGCAGCTCTCCCTCAGTACTGACCCTCTGACAGTGCAGCTCTCCCTCAATACTGACCCTCTGACAGTGCAGCACTCCCTCAGTACTGACCCTCTGACAGTGCAGCACTCCCTCAGTACTGACCCTCTGAGTGTAGCACTCCCTCAGTACTGACCCTCTGACAGTGCCGCACTCCCTCAGTACTGATCCGCCGACAGTGCAGCACTCCCTCAGTACTGACCCTCTGACAGTGCAGCACTCCCTCAGTACTGACCCTCTGACAGTGCAGCACTCCGTCAGTACTGAACCTCTGACAGTGCAGCACTCCCTCAGTACTGACCCTCTGACAGTGCAGCACTCCCTCAGTACTGACCCTTAGACAGTGCAGCTCTCCCTCAGTACTGACGCTCTGACAGTGCAGCACTCCCTCAGTACTGACCCTCTGACAGCGCAGCTCTCCCTCAGTACTGACCCTCTGACAGTGCAGCACTCCCTCAGTACTGACCCTCTGACAGTGCAGCTCTCCCTCAGTACTGACCCTCTGACAGTGCAGCACTCCCTCAGTACTGACCCTCTGACAGTCCAGCATTCCCTCAGTACCGACCCTCTGACATTGTAGCTCTCCCTCAGTACTGACCCTCTGACAGTGCAGCACTCCCTCAGTACTTACCCTCTGACAGTGCAGCTCTCACTCAGCACTGACCATCTGACATTGCAGCTCTCCCTCAGTACTGACCCTCTGACAGTGCAGCACTCCCTCAGTACTGACCCTCTGACAGTCCAGCATTCCCTCAGTACCGACCCTCTGACATTGCAGCTCTCCCTCAGTACTGACCCTCTGACAGTGCAGCACTCCCTCAGTACTGACCCTCTGACAGTGCAGCTCTCCCTCAGTACTGACGCTCTGACAGTGCAGCTCTCACTCAGTACCGACTATCTGACATTGCAGCGCTCCCTCAGTACTGACCCTCTGACAGTGCAGCACTCCGTCAGTACTGAACCTCTGACAGTGCAGCACTCCCTCAGTACTGACCCTCTGACAGTGCAGCACTCCGTCAGTACTGAACATCTGACAGTGCAGCACTCCCTCAGTACTGACCCTCTGACAGTGCAGCCCTCCCTCAGTACTGACCCTCTGACAGTGCAGCACTCCCTCAGTACTGACCCTCTGACAGTGCAGCACTCGCTCAGTACTGACCCTCTGACAGTGCAGCACTCCCTCAGTACTGAACCTCTGACAGTGCAGCACTCCCTCAGTACTGACCCTCTGACAGTGCAGCACTCCGTCAGTACTGAACCTCTGACAGTGCAGCACTCCCTCAGTACTGACCCTCTGACAGTGCAGCACTCCCTCAGTACTGACCCTTAGACAGTGCAGCTCTTCCTCAGTACTGACGCTCTGACAGTGCAGCACTCCCTCAGTACTGACCCTCTGACAGCGCAGCTCTCCCTCAGTACTGACCCTCTGACAGTGCAGCACTCCCTCAGTACTGACCCTCTGACAGCGCAGCTCTCCCTCAGTACTGACCCTCTGACAGTGCAGCTCTCACTCAGTACTGACCCTCTGACAGTGCAGCTCTCACTCAGTACTGACCCTCTGACAGTGCAGCTCTCCCTCAGTACTGATCCTCTGACAGTGCAGCACTCCCTCAGTACTGACCCTCTGACAGTCCAGCATTCCCTCAGTACCGACCCTCTGACATTGCAGCTCTCCCTCAGTACTGACCATCTGACAGTGCACCACTCCCTCAGTACTGACCCTCTGACAGTCCAGCATTCCCTCAGTACCGACCCTCTGACATTGCAGCTCTCCCTCAGTACTGACCCTTTGACAGTGCAGCACTCCCTCAGTACTGACCCTCTGACAGTGCAGCTCTCCCTCAGTACTGACGCTCTGACAGTGCAGCACTCCGTCAGTACTGAACATCTGACAGTGCAGCACTCCCTCAGTACTGACCCTCTGACAGTGCAGCCCTCCCTCAGTACTGACCCTCTGACAGTGCAGCACTCCCTCAGTACTGACCCTCTGACAGTGCAGCACTCCGTCAGTACTGAACATCTGACAGTGCAGCACTCCCTCAGTACTGACCCTCTGACAGTGCAGCCCTCCCTCAGTACTGACCCTCTGACAGTGCAGCACTCCCTCAGTACTGACCCTCTGACAGTGCAGCACTCGCTCAGTACTGACCCTCTGACAGTGCAGCACTCCCTCAGTACTGAACCTCTGACAGTGCAGCACTCCCTCAGTACTGACCCTCTGACAGTGCAGCACTCCGTCAGTACTGAACCTCTGACAGTGCAGCACTCCCTCAGTACTGACCCTCTGACAGTGCAGCACTCCCTCAGTACTGACCCTTAGACAGTGCAGCTCTCCCTCAGTACTGACGCTCTGACAGTGCAGCACTCCCTCAGTACTGACCCTCTGACAGCGCAGCTCTCCCTCAGTACTGACCCTCTGACAGTGCAGCACTCCCTCAGTACTGACCCTCTGACAGCGCAGCTCTCCCTCAGTACTGACCCTCTGACAGTGCAGCTCTCACTCAGTACTGACCCTCTGACAGTGCAGCTCTCACTCAGTACTGACCCTCTGACAGTGCAGCTCTCCCTCAGTACTGACCCTCTGACAGTGCAGCACTCCCTCAGTACTGACCCTCTGACAGTCCAGCATTCCCTCAGTACCGACCCTCTGACATTGCAGCTCTCCCTCAGTACTGACCCTCTGACAGTGCACCACTCCCTCAGTACTTACCCTCTGACAATGCAGCTCTCACTCAGCACTGACCATCTGACATTGCAGCTCTCCCTCAGTACTGACCCTCTGACAGTGCAGCACTCCCTCAGTACTGACCCTCTGACAGTCCAGCATTCCCTCAGTACCGACCCTCTGACATTGCAGCTCTCCCTCAGTACTGACCCTCTGACAGTGCAGCACTCCCTCAGTACAGACCCTCTGACAGGGCAGCTCTCCCTCAGTACTGACCATCTGACATTGCAGCGCTCCCTCAGTACTGACGCTCTGACAGTGCAGCACTAACTCAGTACTGACCCTCTGACAGCGCAGCACTCCCTCAGTACTGACCCTCTGATAGTGCAGCTCTCCCTCAGGGCTGACCCACTGACAATGCGGCACTCCCTCAGTACTGACCCTCTGACAGTGCAGCTCTCCCTCAGTGCTGACCCTCTGACAATGCGGCACTCCCTCAGTACTGACCTTCTGACAGTGCGGCGCTCCCTCAGTACAGACCCTCTGACAGTGCAGCACTCCCTGAGTACTAACCTTCTGACAGTGCAGCACTCCCTCAGTACTGACCCTCTGACAGTGCAGCACTCCCTGAGTACTAACCTTCTGACAGTGCGGCGCTCCCTCAGTACAGACCCTCTGACAGTGCAGCACTCCCTGAGTACTAACCTTCTGACAGTGCAGCGCTCCCTCAGCACTGACCCTCTGACAGTGCAGCACTCCCTCAGCACTGACCCTCTGACAGTGGAGCACTCCCTCAGTGCTGACCTTCTGACAGTGCTGCTCTCCCTCAATACTAAACCTCTGACAGTGCAGCTCTCCCTCAGTACGTACCCTCTGATAGTGCAGCACTCCCTCAATACTAACCCTCTGGTAGTGCAGCACTCCCTCGGTACTGACCCTCTGACTGTGCAGCACACCCTCAGTACTGACCCTCTGACAGTGCAGCACTCACTCAGTACTGAACCTCTGACAGTGCAGCACTCATCAGTACTCACCCTCTGACTGTGCAGCACTCTCTCAGTATTGACCCTCTGACAGTGCAGCACTCCCTCAGTACTGACCCTCTGACAGTGCAGCACTCCCTCAGTACTAACCCTCTGACAGTGCAGCTCTCCCTCAGCGCTGACCCTCTGACAATGCGGCACTCCCTCAGTACTGACCTTCTGACAGTGCGGCGCTCCCTCAGTACAGACCCTCTGACAGTGCAGCACTCCCTCAGAACTGACACTCTGACAGTGCAGCACTCCCTGAGTACTAACCTTCTGACAGTGCAGCTCTCCCTCAGTACTGACCTTCTGACAGTGCGGCGCTCCCTCAGTACAGACCCTCTGACAGTGCAGCACTCCCTCAGAACTGACACTCTGACAGTGCAGCACTCCCTGAGTACTAACCTTCTGACAGTGCAGCTCTCACTCAGTACTGACCATCTGACATTGCAGCTCTCCCTCAGTACTGACCCTCTGATAGTGCAGCACTCCCTCAGTACTGACCCTCTGACAGTCCAGCATTCCCTCAGTACCGACCCTCTGACATTGCAGCTCTCCCTCAGTACTGACCCTCTGACAGTCCAGCATTCCCTCAGTACCGACCCTCTGACATTGCAGCTCTCCCTCAGTACTGACCCTCTGACAGTGCAGCACTCCCTCAGTACTGACCCTCTGACAGTGCAGCACTCCCTCAGTACTCACCCTCTTACAGTGCAGCACTCCCTCAATACTAACCCTCTGACAGTGCAGTACTCCCTCAGTACTAAGCTTCTAATAGAGCAGCACTCCCTCAGTACTGACCCTCTGACAGTGCGGCACTCCCCCAGTAATGTCGCTCTGAGAATGCAGCACTCCCTCAGTACTGACCCTCTGACAGTGCGGCACTCCCTCAGTACTGACCCTCAGACAGTGCAGCACTCCCTCAGTACTGACCCTCTGACAGTGCTGCACTCCCTCAGTACTGACCCCTGGCAGTGCAGCACACCGTCAGTACTGACCCCCGGCAGTGCAGAACTCCCTCAGTACTGACCCTCTGACAGTGCAGCACTGCCTGAGTACTGACCCTCTGACAGTGTCCCTCAGTACTGACCCTCTGACAGTGCAGCACTCCCTCAGTACTGACCCTCTGACAGTGCAGCACTCTCTCAATACTGACCCTCTGTCGGTGATGCACTCCCTCAGTACTGATCCTCTGACAGTGCAGCGCTCCCTCAGTACTGACCCTCTGACAGTGCAGCGCTCCCTCAGTACTGACCCTCTGATAGTGCAGCACTCCCTCAGTACTGACCCTCTGACAGTGCAGCACTACCTCAGTACTGACCCTCTGACAGTGCAGCACTCCCTCAGTACTGACCCTCTGACAGTGCAGCTCTCCTTCAGTACTGACCCTCTGACAGTGCAGCACTCCCTCAGTACTGACCCTCTGACAGTGCAGCTCTCCTTCAGTACTGACCCTCTGACAGTGCAGCACTCCCTCAGTACTGAGCCTCTGACAGTGCAGCACTCCCTCAGTACTGACTTTCTGACAGTGCGGCACTCCCCCAGTACTGTCCCTCCGAGAATGCAGCACTCCCTCAGTACTGACCCTCTGACAGTGCGGCACTCCCTCAGTACTAACCCTCTGACTGTGCAGCACTCCCTCAGTACTGACCCTCTGACAGTGCAGCACTCCCTCAGTCCTGACCACTGGCAGTGCAGCACACCATCAGTACTGACCCCCGGCAGTGCAGCACTCCCGCAGTATTGACCCTCTGACAGTGCAGCACTCCCTCAGTACTGACCCTCTGACAGCGCAGCTCTCCCTCAGTACTGACCCTCTGACAGTGCAGCTCTCACTCAGTACTGACCCTCTGACAGTGCAGCTCTCACTCAGTACTGACCCTCTGACAGTGCAGCTCTCCCTCAGTACTGACCCTCTGACAGTGCAGCACTCCCTCAGTAATGACCCTCTGACAGTCCAGCATTCCCTCAGTACCGACCCTCTGACATTGCAGCTCTCCCTCAGTACTGACCCTCTGACAGTGCAGCACTCCCTCAGTACTGACCCTCTGACAGTGCAGCTCTCACTCAGTACTGACCATCTGACATTGCAGCTCTCCCTCAGTACTGACCCTCTGACAGTGCAGCACTCCCTCAGTACTGACCCTCTGACAGTCCAGCATTCCCTCAGTACCGACCCTCTGACATTGCAGCTCTCCCTCAGTACTGACCCTCTGACAGTGCAGCACTCCCTCAGTACTGACCCTCTGACAGGGCAGCTCTCCCTCAGTACTGACCATCTGACATTGCAGCGCTCCCTCAGTACTGACGCTCTGACAGTGCAGCACTCCCTCAATACAGACCCACTGACAGTGTGGCACTCCCTCAGTACTGACCCTCTGACAGTGCAGCACTCCCTCAGTACTGACCCTCTGACAGTGCAGCACTCCCTCAGCGCTGACCCTCTGACAATGCGGCACTCCCTCAGTACTGACCTTCTGACAGTGCGGCGCTCCCTCAGTACAGACCCTCTGACAGTGCAGCACTCCCTCAGAACTGACACTCTGACAGTGCAGCACTCCCTGAGTACTAACCTTCTGACAGTGCAGCTCTCCCTCAGTACTGACCTTCTGACAGTGCGGCGCTCCCTCAGTACAGACCCTCTGACAGTGCAGCACTCCCTCAGAACTGACACTCTGACAGTGCAGCACTCCCTGAGTACTAACCTTCTGACAGTGCAGCTCTCACTCAGTACTGACCATCTGACATTGCAGCACTCCCTCAGTACTGACCCTCTGACAGTCCAGCATTCCCTCAGTACCGACCCTCTGACATTGCAGCTCTCCCTCAGTACTGACCCTCTGACAGTCCAGCATTCCCTCAGTACCGACCCTCTGACATTGCAGCACTCCCTCAGTACTGACCCTCTGACAGTGCAGCACTCCCTCAGTACTGACCCTCTGACAGTGCAGCACTCCCTCAGTACTGACCCTCTGACAGTGCAGCTCTCACTCAGTACTGACCATCTGACATTGCAGCTCTCCCTCAGTACTGACCCTCTGACAGTGCAGCACTCCCTCAGTACTGACCCTCTGACAGTCCAGCATTCCCTCAGTACCGACCCTCTGACATTGCAGCTCTCCCTCAGTACTGACCCTCTGACAGTGCAGCACTCCCTCAGTTCTGACCCTCTGACAGGGCAGCTCTCCCTCAGTACTGACCATCTGACATTGCAGCGCTCCCTCAGTACTGACGCTCTGACAGTGCAGCACTCCCTCAGTACTGACCCTCTGACTGTGCAGCACTCCCTCAGTACTGACCCTCTGACAGTGCAGCTCTCCCTCAGTATTGACCCTCTGACAGTGCAGCTCTCCCTCAGTACTGACCCTCTGACAGTGCAGCTCTCCCTCAATACTGACCCTCTGACAGTGCAGCACTCCCTCAGTACTGACCCTCTGACAGTGCAGCACTCCCTCAGTACTGACCCTCTGAGTGTAGCACTCCCTCAGTACTGACCCTCTGACAGTGCCGCACTCCCTCAGTACTGATCCGCCGACAGTGCAGCACTCCCTCAGTACTGACTCTCTGACAGTGCAGCACTCCCTCAGTACTGACCCTCTCACAGAGCAGCACTCCCTCAGGACTAACCCTCTGACAGTGCAGCACTCCCTCAGTACTGATCCTCCGACAGTGCAGCACTCCATCAGTACTGACCCTCTGACAGTGCAGCACTCCCTCAGTACTGACCCTCTGACAGTGCAGCTCTCCCTCAGTATTGACCCTCTGACAGTGCAGCTCTCCCTCAGTACTGACCCTCTGACAGTGCAGCTCTCCCTCAATGCTGACCCTCTGACAGTGCAGCAGTCCTCCTCAGTACTGACCCTCAGACAGTGCAGCACTCCCTCAGTACTGACCCTCTCACAGTGCAGCACTCCCTCAGTACTGACCCTCAGACAGTGCAGCACTCCCTCAGTACTGACCCTCTGACAGTGCAGCACTCCCTCAGTACTGACCCTCTGACAGTGCAGCACTCCCTCAGTACTGACCCTCTGACAGTGCAGCTCTCCCTCAGTACTGACCCTCTGACAGTGCAGCAATCCCTCAGTACTGACCCTCTGACAGTGCAGCTCTCCCTCAGTACTGACCCTCTTACAGTGCAGCACTCCCTCAATACTAACCCTCTGACAGTGCAGTACTCCCTCAGTACTAAGCTTCTAATAGAGCAGCACTCCCTCAGTACTGACCCTCTGACAGTGCGGCACTCCCCCAGTAATGTCGCTCTGAGAATGCAGCACTCCCTCAGTACTGACCCTCTGACAGTGCGGCACTCCCTCAGTTCTGACCCTCAGACAGTGCAGCACTCCCTCAGTACTGACCCTCTGACAGTGCTGCACTCCCTCAGTACTGACCCCTGGCAGTGCAGCACACCGTCAGTACTGACCCCCGGCAGTGCAGAACTCCCTCAGTACTGACCCTCTGACAGTGCAGCACTGCCTGAGTACTGACCCTCTGACAGTGTCCCTCAGTACTGACCCTCTGACAGTGCAGCACTCCCTCAGTACTGACCCTCTGACAGTGCAGCACTCTCTCAATACTGACCCTCTGTCGGTGATGCACTCCCTCAGTACTGACCCTCTGACAGTGCAGCGCTCCCTCAGTACTGACCCTCTGACAGTGCAGCGCTCCCTCAGTACTGACCCTCTGATAGTGCAGCACTCCCTCAGTACTGACCCTCTGACAGTGCAGCACTACCTCAGTACTGACCCTCTGACAGTGCAGCACTCCCTCAGTACTGACCCTCTGACAGTGCAGCTCTCCTTCAGTACTGACCCTCTGACAGTGCAGCACTCCCTCAGTACTGACCCTCTGACAGTGCAGCTCTCCTTCAGTACTGACCCTCTGACAGTGCAGCACTCCCTCAGTACTGAGCCTCTGACAGTGCAGCACTCCCTCAGTACTGACTTTCTGACAGTGCGGCACTCCCCCAGTACTGTCCCTCCGAGAATGCAGCACTCCCTCAGTACTGACCCTCTGACAGTGCGGCACTCCCTCAGTACTAACCCTCTGACTGTGCAGCACTCCCTCAGTACTGACCCTCTGACAGTGCAGCACTCCCTCAGTCCTGACCACTGGCAGTGCAGCACACCATCAGTACTGACCCCCGGCAGTGCAGCACTCCCGCAGTATTGACCCTCTGACAGTGCAGCACTCCCTCAGTACTGACCCTCTGACAGCGCAGCTCTCCCTCAGTACTGACCCTCTGACAGTGCAGCTCTCACTCAGTACTGACCCTCTGACAGTGCAGCTCTCACTCAGTACTGACCCTCTGACAGTGCAGCTCTCCCTCAATACTGACCCTCTGACAGTGCAGCACTCCCTCAGTACTGACCCTCTGACAGTCCACCATTCCCTCAGTACCGACCCTCTGACATTGCAGCTCTCCCTCAGTACTGACCCTCTGACAGTGCAGCACTCCCTCAGTACTGACCCTCTGACAGTGCAGCTCTCACTCAGTACTGACCATCTGACATTGCAGCTCTCCCTCAGTACTGACCCTCTGACAGTGCAGCACTCCCTCAGTACTGACCCTCTGACAGTCCAGCATTCCCTCAGTACCGACCCTCTGACATTGCAGCTCTCCCTCAGTACTGACCCTCTGACAGTGCAGCACTCCCTCAGTACTGACCCTCTGACAGGGCAGCTCTCCCTCAGTACTGACCATCTGACATTGCAGCGCTCCCTCAGTACTGACGCTCTGACAGTGCAGCACTCCCTCAGTACTGACCCTCTGACAGCGCAGCACTCCCTCAGTACTGACCCTCTGATAGTGCAGCTCTCCCTCAGGGCTGACCCACTGACAATGCGGCACTCCCTCAGTACTGACCCTCTGACAGTGCAGCTCTCCCTCAGCGCTGACCCTCTGACAATGCGGCACTCCCTCAGTACTGACCTTCTGACAGTGCGGCGCTCCCTCAGTACAGACCCTCTGACAGTGCAGCACTCCCTCAGAACTGACACTCTGACAGTGCAGCACTCCCTCAGCACTGACCCTCTGACAGTGCAGCACTCCCTCAGTGCTGACCTTCTGACAGTGCTGCTCTCCCTCAATACTAACCCTCTGACAGTGCAGCTCTCCCTCAGTACGTACCCTCTGATAGTGCAGCACTCCCTCAGTACTGACACGCTGACAGTTCAGCTCTCCCTCAATACTAACTCTCTGACGCTGCAGCTCTCCCTCAGTACTGACCCTCTGGTAGTGCAGCACTCCCTCGGTACTGACCCTCTGACTGTGCAGCACACCCTCAGTACTGACCCTCTGACAGTGCAGCACTCACTCAGTACTGAACCTCTGACAGTGCAGCACTCCCTCAGTACTCACCCTCTGACTGTGCAGCAATCTCTCAGTATTGACCCTCTGACAGTGCAGCACTCCCTCAGTACTGACCCTCTGACAGTGCAGCACTCCCTCAATACTAACCCTCTGACAGTGCAGCTCTCACTCAGTATTGACCCTCTGACAGTGCAGCACTCCCTCAGTACTGACCCTCTGACAGTGCAGCACTCCCTCAATACTAACCCTCTGACAGTGCAGCACTCCCTCAGTACTGACCCTCTGACAGTGCAGCCCTCCCTCAATACTGACCCTCTGACAGTGCAGCACGCCCTCAGTACTGACCCTCTGAGAGTGCAGCACTCCCTCAGTACTGGCCCTCTGATAGTGCAGCACTCCCTCAGTACTGACTTTCTGACAGTGCAGCACACCCTCAGTACTGACCCTCTGACAGTGCAGCACTCCCTCAGAACTGGCCCTCTGACAGTGCAGCACTCCCTCAGTACTGACCCTCTCACAGTGCAGCACTCCCTCAGTACTGACCCTCTCACAGTGCAGCACTCCCTCAGTACTGACCCTCAGACAGTGCAGCACTCCCTCAGTACTGACCCTCTGACAGTGCAGCGCTCCCTCAGTACTGACCCTCTGACAGTGCAGCACTCCCTCAGTACTGATCCTCTGACAGTGCAGCTCTCCCTCAGTACTGACCCTCAGACAGTGCAGCACTCCCTCAGTACTGACCCTCTGACAGTGCAGCGCTCCCTCAGTACTGACCCTCTGACAGTGCAGGAATCCCTCAGTACTGACCCTCTGACAGTGCAGCTCTCCCTCAGTACTGACCCTCTGACAGTGCAGCACTCCCTCAATACTAACCCTCTGACAGTGCAGTACTCCCTCAGTACTAAGCTTCTAATAGAGCAGCACTCCCTCAGTACTGACCCTCTGACAGTGCGGCACTCCCCCAGTACTGTCGCTCTGAGAATGCAGCACTCCCTCAGTACTGACCCTCTGACAGTGCGGCACTCCCTCAGTACTGACCCTCAGACAGTGCAGCACTCCCTCAGTACTGACCCTCTGACAGTGCTGCACTCCCTCAGTACTGACCCCTGGCAGTGCAGCACACCGTCAGTACTGACCCCCGGCAGTGCAGAACTCCCTCAGTACTGACCCTCTGACAGTGCAGCACTGCCTGAGTACTGACCCTCTGACAGTGTCCCTCAGTACTGACCCTCTGACAGTGCAGCACTCCCTCAGGACTGACCCTCTGACAGTGCAGCACTCTCTCAGTACTGACCCTCTGACGGTGATGCACTCCCTCAGTACTGACCCTCTGACAGTGCAGCTCTCCCTCAATACTGACCCTCTGACAGCGCAGCTCTCCCTCGGTACTGACCCTCTGACAGTGCGGCACTCCCTCAGTGCTGACCCTCAGACAGTGCAGCACTCCCTCAGTACTGAACCTCTGACAGTGCAGCATTCCCTCAGTACTGACCCTCTCACAGTGCAGCACTACCTCAGTACTGAACCTCAGACAGTGCAGCACTCCCTCAGTAATGACCCTCTGACAGTGCAGCACTCCCTCAGTACTGACCCTCTGACAGTGCAGCACTCCCTCAGTACTGACCCTCTGACAGTGCAGCTCTCACTCAGTACTGACCCTCTGACAGTGCAGCACTCCCTCAGTACTGACCCTCAGACAGTGCAGCACTCCCTCAGTAATGACCCTCTCACAGTGCAGCACTCCCTCAGTACTGACCCTCTGACAGTGCAGCACTCCCTCAGTACTGACCCTCAGACAGTGCAGCACTCCCTCAGTAATGACCCTCTCACAGTGCAGCACTACCTCAGTCCTGACCCTCAGACAGTGCAGCACTCCCTCAGTAATGACCCTCTGACAGTGCAGCACTCCCTCAGTACTGACCCTCTGACAGTGCAGCACTCCCTCAGTACTGACCCTCTGACAGTGCAGCTCTCACTCAGTACTGAACCTCTGACAGTGCAGCTCTCCCTCAGTACTGACCCTCTGACAGTGCAGCACTCCCTCAATACTAACCCTCTGACAGTGCAGTACTCCCTCAGTACTAAGCTTCTAATAGAGCAGCACTCCCTCAGTACTGACCCTCTGACAGTGCGGCACTCCCTCAGTACTGACCCTCAGACAGTGCAGCACTCCCTCAGTACTGACCCTCTGACAGTGCTGCACTCTCTCAGTACTGACCCCTGGCAGTGCAGCACACCCTCAGTACTGACCGCCAGCAGTGCAGAAATCCATCAGTACTGACCCTCTGACAGTGCAGCACTCCCTCAGTACTGACCCTCTGACAGTGCAGCACTCTCTCAGTACTGACCCTCTGACAGTGCTGCACTCCCTCAGTACTGACCCTCTGACAGTGCAGCGCTCCCTCAGTACTGACCCACTGAGTGTGCAGCGCTCCCTCAGTACTGACCCTCTGACAGTGCAGCACTCCCTCAGTACTGACCCTCTGACAGTGCAGCACTCCCTCAGTACTGACCCTCTGACAGTGCAGCTCTCCCTCAGTACTGACCCTCTGACAGTGCAGCACTCCCTCAGTACTGACCCTCTGACAGTGCAGCACTACTTCAGTACTGGCCCTCAGACAGTGCAGCACTTCCTCAGTACTGACCCTCAGACAGCGCAGCACTCCCACAGCACTGACCCTATGACAGTGCAGCACTACTTCAGTACTGGCCCTCAGACAGTGCAGCACTTCCTCAGTACTGACCCTCTGACAGTGCAGCACTCCCTCAGTGCTGACCCTCTGACAGTGCAGCTCTCCCTCAGTACTGACACTCCGACAATGCAGCTCTCCCTCAGTACTGACCCTCTGGCAGTGCAGCATTACCTCAGTACTGACCCTCTGACAGTGCAGCACTCCCTCAGTACTGACCCTCTGACAGTGCAGCACTCCCTCAGTACTGACCCTCTGACAGTGCAGCTCTCCCTCAATACTGACCCTCTGACAGTGCAGCACTCCCTCAGTACTGACCCTCTGACAGTGCAGCACTCCCTCAGTACTGACTTTCTGACAGTGCGGCACTCCCCCAGTACTGTCCCTCTGAGAATGCAGCACTCCCTCAGTACTGACCCTCTGACAGTGCGGCACTCCCTCAGTACTGACCCTCTGACTGTGCAGCACTCCCTCAGTACTGACCCTCTGACAGTGCAGCACTCCCTCAGTCCTGACCCTCTGACAGTGCTGCACTCCCTCAGCACTGACCCCTGGCAGTGCAGGACACCCTCAGTACTGACCCCCGGCATGCAGCACTCCCTCAGTACTGACCCTCTGACAGTGCAGCACTGCCTCAGTACTGACCCTCTGACAGTGTCCCTCAGTACTGACCCTCTGACAGTGCAGCACTGTCTCAGTACTGACCCTCTGACAGTGCAGCACTACTTCAGTACTGACCCTCTGACAGTGTCCCTCAGTACTGACCCTCTGACAGTGCAGCACTGCCTCAGTACTGACCCTCTGACAGTGTCCCTCAGTACTGACCCTCTGATAGTGCAGCACTCCCTCAGTACTGACCCTCTGACAGTGCAGCACTGCCTCAGTACTGACCCTCTGACAGTGTCCCTCAGTACTGACCCTCTGATAGTGCAGCACTCCCTCAGTACTGACCCTCTGACAGTGCAACTCTCCCTCAGTACTGACCCTCTGACAGTGCAGCAGTCCCTCAGTACTGACCCTCTGACAGTGCAGCGCTCCCTCAGTACTGACCCTCTGACAGTGCAGC
This sequence comes from Scyliorhinus torazame, assembly GCF_047496885.1. Taxonomy (NCBI): domain Eukaryota; kingdom Metazoa; phylum Chordata; class Chondrichthyes; order Carcharhiniformes; family Scyliorhinidae; genus Scyliorhinus; species Scyliorhinus torazame. The sequence goes on along the minus strand of NC_092710.1, from coordinate 18,339,188 downwards.
ACTCCCTCAGTACTGACCCTCTGACAGTGTCCCTCAGTACTGACCCGCTGACAGTGCAGCACTCCCTCCGTACTGACCCTCAGACAGTGCAGCACACCCACAGTACTGACCCTCTGACAGTGCAGCACTCCCTCAGTGCTGACCCTCTGACAGTGCAGCACGCCCTCTGTACTGACCCTCTGGCAGTGCAGCACTCCCTCAGTACTGACCCTCTGACAGTGCAGCACTACCTCAGTGCTGACCCTCTGACAGTGCAGCACGCCCTCTGTACTGACCCTCTGGCAGTGCAGCACTCCCTCAGTACTGACCCTCTGGCAGTGCAGCACGCCCTCTGTACTGACCATCTGGCAGTGCTGCATGCCCTCTGTACTGACCCTCTGACAGTGCAGCACTCCCTCAGTACTGACCCTCTGACAGTGCAGCTCTCCCTCAGTACTGACCCTCTGACAGTGCAGCACTGCCTCAGTACTGACCCTCTGACAGTGCAGCACTCCCTCAGTACTGACCCTCTGACAGTGCAGCTCTCCCTCAGTACTGACACTCCGACAATGCAGCTCTCACTCAGTACTGACCCTCTTGCAGTGCAGCACTCCCTCAGTACTGACCCTATGACAGTGCAGCATTCCCTCAGTATTGACCCTCTGACAGTGTAGCACTCCCTCAGTACTGACCCTCTGACAGTGCAGCACTGCCTCAGTACTGACCCTCTGACAGTGCAGCACTACCTCAGTACTGACCCTGTGACAGTGCAGCATTCCCTCAGTACTGACCCTCTGACAGTGCAGCACTCCCTCAGTACTGACCCTCTGACAGTGCAGCACTCCCTCAGTACAGACCCTCTGACAGTGCAGCTCTCCCTCAGTACTGACACTCCGACAATGCAGCTCTCACTCAGTACTGACCCTCTGGCAGTGCAGCACTCCCTCAGTACTGACCCTCTGACAGTGCAGCACTCCCTCAGTACTGACCCTCTGACAGTGCAGCACTCCCTCAGTACTGACCCTCTGACAGTGCAGCACTAACTCAGTACTGACCCTCTGACAGTGCAGCTCTCCCTCAGTACTGACCCTCTGACAGTGCAGCAGTCCCTCAGTACTGACCCTCTGACAGTGCAGCACTCCCTCAGTACTGACCCTCTGACAGTGCAGCACTCCCTCAGTACTGACCCTCTGACAGTGTCCCTCAGTACTGACCCTCTGACAGTGCAGCACTCCCTCAGTACTGGCCCTCTGACAGTGCAGCACTCCCTCAGTGCTGACCCTCTGACAGTGCAGCACTCCCTCAGTACTGACCCTCTGACAGTGCAGCACTCCCTCAGTGCTGACCCTCTGACAGTGCAGCACGCCCTCTGTACTGACCCTCTGGCAGTGCAGCACTCCCTCAGTACTGACCCTCTGACAGTGCAGCACTCCCTCAGTGCTGACCCTCTGACAGTGCAGCACGCCCTCTGTACTGACCCTCTGGAAGTGCAGCATTCCCTCAGTACTGACCTTCTGGCAGTGCAGCACGCCCTCTGTACTGACCATCTGGCAGTGCAGCACGCCCTCTGTACTGACCCTCTGACAGTGCAGCTCTCCCTCAATACTAACCCTCTGACAGTGCAGTACTCCCTCAGTACTAAGCTTCTAAAAGAGCAGCACTCCCTCAGTACTGACCCTCTGACAGTGCGGCACTCCCCCAGTACTGTCGCTCTGAGAATGCAGCACTCCCTCAGTACTGACCCTCTGACAGTGCGGCACTCCCTCAGTACTGACCCTCAGACAGTGCAGCACTCCCTCAGTACTGACCCTCTGACAGTGCTGCACTCCCTCAGTACTGACCCCTGGCAGTGCAGCACACCGTCAGTACTGACCCCCGGCAGTGCAGAACTCCCTCAGTACTGACCCTCTGACAGTGCAGCACTGCCTGAGTACTGACCCTCTGACAGTGTCCCTCAGTACTGACCCTCTGACAGTGCAGCACTCCCTCAGGACTGACCCTCTGACAGTGCAGCACTCTCTCAGTACTGACCCTCTGACGGTGATGCACTCGCTCAGTACTGACCCTCTGACAGTGCAGCTCTCCCTCAATACTGACCCTCTGACAGTGCAGCTCTCCCTCAGTACTGACCCTCTGACAGTGCGGCACTCCCTCAGTGCTGACCCTCAGACAGTGCAGCACTCCCTCAGTACTGAACCTCTGACAGTGCAGCATTCCCTCAGTACTGACCCTCTCACAGTGCAGCACTACCTCAGTACTGACCCTCAGACAGTGCAGCACTCCCTCAGTAATGACCCTCTGACAGTGCAGCACTCCCTCAGTACTGACCCTCTGACAGTGCAGCACTCCCTCAGTACTGACCCTCTGACAGTGCAGCTCTCACTCAGTATTGACCCTCTGACAGTGCAGCACTCCCTCAGTACTGACCCTCAGACAGTGCAGCACTCCCTCAGTAATGACCCTCTCACAGTGCAGCACTCCCTCAGTACTGACCCTCTGACAGTGCAGCACTCCCTCAGTACTGACCCTCAGACAGTGCAGCACTCCCTCAGTAATGACCCTCTCACAGTGCAGCACTACCTCAGTACTGACCCTCAGACAGTGCAGCACTCCCTCAGTAATGACCCTCTGACAGTGCAGCACTCCCTCAGTACTGACCCTCTGACAGTGCAGCACTCCCTCAGTACTGACCCTCTGACAGTGCAGCTCTCACTCAGTACTGAACCTCTGACAGTGCAGCTCTCCCTCAGTACTGACCCTCTGACAGTGCAGCACTCCCTCAATACTAACCCTCTGACAGTGCAGTACTCCCTCAGTACTAAGCTTCTAATAGAGCAGCACTCCCTCAGTACTGACCCTCTGACAGTGCGGCACTCCCTCAGTACTGACCCTCAGACAGTGCAGCACTCCCTCAGTACTGACCCTCTGACAGTGCTGCACTCTCTCAGTACTGACCCCTGGCAGTGCAGCACACCCTCAGTACGGACCGCCAGCAGTGCAGAAATCCATCAGTACTGACCCTCTGACAGTGCAGCACTCCCTCAGTACTGACCCTCTGACAGTGCAGCACTCTCTCAGTACTGACCCTCTGACAGTGCTGCACTCCCTCAGTACTGACCCACTGAGAGTGCAGCGCTCCCTCAGTACTGACCCTCTGACAGTGCAGCACTCCCTCAGTACTGACCCTCTGACAGTGCAGCACTCCCTCAGTACTAACCCTCTGACAGTGCAGCTCTCCCTCAGTACTGACCCTCAGACAGTGCAGCACTCCCTCAGTACTGACCCTCTGACAGTGCAGCACTACTTCAGTACTGGCCCTCAGACAGTGCAGCACTACTTCAGTACTGGCCCTCAGACAGTGCAGCACTTCCTCAGTACTGACCCTCTGACAGCGCAGCACTCCCTCAGCACTGACCCTATGACAGTGCAGCACTACTTCAGTACTGGCCCTCAGACAGTGCAGCACTTCCTCAGTACTGACCCTCTGACAGTGCAGCACTCACTCAGTGCTGACCCTCTGACAGTGCAGCTCTCCCTCAGTACTGACACTCCGACAATGCAGCTCTCCCTCAGTACTGACCCTCTGGCAGTGCAGCATTACCTCAGTACTGACCCTCTGACAGTACAGCACTCCCTCAGTACTGACCCTCTGACAGTGCAGCACTCCCTCAGTACTGACCCTCTGACAGTGCAGCTCTCCCGCAATACTGACCCTCTGACAGTGCAGCACTCCCTCAGCACTGACCCTCTGACAGTGCAGCACTCCCTCAGTACTGACTTTCTGACAGTGCGGCACTCCCCCAGTACTGTCCCTCTGAGAATGCAGCACTCCCTCAGTACTGACCCTCTGAGAGTGCGGCACTCCCTCAGTACTGACCCTCTGACTGTGCAGCACTCCCTCAGTACTGACCCTCTGACAGTGCAGCACTCCCTCAGTCCTGACCCTCTGACAGTGCTGCACTCCCTCAGCACTGACCCCTGGCAGTGCAGGACACCCTCAGTACTGACCCCCGGCAGTGCAGCACTCCCTCAGTACTGACCCTCTGACAGTGCAGCACTCCCTCAGTACTGACCCTCTGACAGTGCAGCTCTCCCGCAATACTGACCCTCTGACAGTGCAGCACTGTCTCAGTACTGACCCTCTGACAGTGCAGCACTACTTCAGTACTGACCCTCTGACAGTGTCCCTCAGTACTGACCCTCTGACAGTGCAGCACTGCCTCAGTACTGACCCTCTGACAGTGTCCCTCAGTACTGACCCTCTGATAGTGCAGCACTCCCTCAGTACTGTCCCTCTGACAGTGCAACTCTCCCTCAGTACTGACCCTCTGACAGTGCAGCAGTCCCTCAGTACTGACCCTCTGACAGTGCAGCACTCCCTCAGTACTGACCCTCTGACAGTGCAGCACTCCCTCAGTACTGACCCTCTGACAGTGTCCCTCAGTACTGACCCGCTGACAGTGCAGCACTCCCTCCGTACTGACCCTCAGACAGTTCAGCACACCCACAGTACTGACCCTCTGACAGTGCAGCACTCCCTCAGTGCTGACCCTCTGACAGTGCAGCACGCCCTCTGTACTGACCCTCTGGCAGTGCAGCACTCCCTCAGTACTGACCCTCTGACAGTGCAGCACTACCTCAGTGCTGACCCTCTGACAGTGCAGCACGCCCTCTGTACTGACCCTCTGGCAGTGCAGCACTCCCTCAGTACTGACCCTCTGGCAGTGCAGCACGCCCTCTGTACTGACCATCTGGCAGTGCTGCATGCCCTCTGTACTGACCCTCTGACAGTGCAGCACTCCCTCAGTACTGACCCTCTGACAGTGCAGCTCTCCCTCAGTACTGACCCTCTGACAGTGCAGCACTGCCTCAGTACTGACCCTCTGACAGTGCAGCACTCCCTCAGTACTGACCCTCTGACAGTGCAGCTCTCCCTCAGTACTGACACTCCGACAAAGCAGCTCTCACTCAGTACTGACCCTCTGGCAGTGCAGCACTCCCTCAGTACTGACCCTATGACAGTGCAGCATTCCCTCAGTATTGACCCTCTGACAGTGCAGCACTCCCTCAGTACTGACCCTCTGACAGTGCAGCACTGCCTCAGTACTGACCCTCTGACAGTGCAGCACTACCTCAGTACTGACCCTGTGACAGTGCAGCATTCCCTCAGTACTGACCCTCTGACAGTGCAGCACTACCTCAGTACTGACACTCCGACAATGCAGCTCTCACTCAGTACTGACCCTCTGGCAGTGCAGCACTCCCTCAGTACTGACCCTCTGACAGTGCAGCACTAACTCAGTACTGACCCTCTGACAGTGCAGCACTCCCTCAGTACTGACCCTCTGACAGTGCAGCTCTCCCTCAGTACTGACCCTCTGACAGTGCAGCACTCCCTCAATACTGACCCTCTGACAGTGTCCCTCAGTACTGACCCTCTGACAGTGCAGCACTCCCTCAGTACTGGCCCTCTGACAGTGCAGCACTCCCTCAGTGCTGACCCTCTGACAGTGCAGCACTCCCTCAGTACTGACCCTCAGACAGTGCAGCACTCCCTCAGTACTGACCCTCTGACAGTGCAGCACTCCCTCAGTGCTGACCCTCTGACAGTGCAGCACGCCCTCTGTACTGACCCTCTGGCAGTGCAGCACTCCCTCAGTACTGACCCTCTGACAGTGCAGCACTCCCTCAGTGCTGACCCTCTGGCAGTGCAGCACGCCCTCTGTACTGACCATCTGGCAGTGCAGCACGCCCTCTGTACTGACCCTCTGACAGTGCAGCTCTCCCTCAGTACTGACCCTCTGACAGTGCAGCACTCCCTCAGTACAGACCCTCTGATACTGCAGCACTCCGTCAGTACTGACCCTCTGACAGTGCGGCACTCCCCCAGTACTGTCCCTCTGAGAATGCAGCACTCCCTCAGTACTGACCCTCTGACAGTGCGGCACTCCCTCAGTACTGACCCTCTGACTGTGCAGCACTCCCTCAGTACTGACCCTCTGACAGTGCAGCACTCCCTCAGTCCTGACCCTCTGACAGTGCTGCACTCCCTCAGTACTGACCCCTGGCAGTGCAGCACACCCTCAGTACTGACCCCCGGCAGTGCAGCACTTCCTCAGTACTGACCCTCTGACATTGCAGCTCTCCCTCAGTACTGACCCTCTGACAGTGCAGCACTGCCTCAGTACTGACCCTCTGACAGTGTCCCTCAGTACTGATCCTCTGACAGTGCAGCACTCCCTCACTACTGACCCTCTGACACTGCAGCGCTCCCTCAGTACTGACCCTCTGACTGTGCTGCACTCCCTCAGTACTGGCCCTCTGATAGTGCAGCACTACCTCAGTTCTGACCCTCTGACAGTGCAGCACTCCCTCAGTACTGACACTTCGACAATGCAGCTCTCCCTCAGTACTGACCCTCTGGCAGTGCAGCACTACCTCAGTAATGACCCTCTGACAGTGCAGCACTCCCTCAGTACTGACCCTCTGACAGTGCAGCTCTCCCTCAGTACTGACCCTCTGACAGTGCAGCACTCCCTCAGAACTGACCCTCTGACAGTGCAGCACTCCCTCAGAACTGACCCTCTGACAGTGCAGCACTCCCTCAGTACTGACCCTCTGACAGTGCAGCACTCCCTCAGTACTGACTTTCTGACAGTGCGGCACTCCCTCAGTACTGTCCCACTGAGAATGCAGCACTCCCTCAGTACTGACCCTCTGACAGTGCGGCACTCCTTCAGTACTGACCCTCTGACTGTGCAGCACTCCCTCAGTACTGACCCTCTGACAGTGCAGCACTCCCTCAGTCCTGACCCTCTGACAGTGCTGCACTCCCTCAGTACTGACCCCTCGCAGTGCAGCACACCCTCAGTACTGACCCCCGGCAGTGCAGCACTCCCTCAGTATTGACCCTCTGACAGTGCAGCACTGCCTCAGTACCGACCCTCTGACAGTGTCCCTCAGTACTGACCCTCTGACAGTGCAGCACTCCCTCAGTACTGACCCTCTGACAGTGCAGCACTGTCTCAGTACTGACCCTCTGACTGTGCTGCACTCCCTCAGTACTGAACCTCTGACAGTGCAGCGCTCCCTCAGTACTGACCCTCTGATAGTGCAGCACTCCCTCAGTACTGACCCTCTGATAGTGCAGCACTCCCTCAGTACTGACACTCTGACAATGCAGCTCTCCCTCAGTACTGACCCTCTGGCAGTGCAGCACTAACTCAGTACTGACCCTCTGACAGTGCAGCACTCCCTCAGTACTGACCCTCTGACAGTGCAGCTCCCCCTCAGTACTGACCCTCTGACAGTGCAGCAGTCCCTCAGTACTGACCCTCTGACAGTGCAGCACTCCCTCAGTACTGACCCTCTGACAGTGTCCCTCAGTACTGACCCCTGACAGTGCAGCACTCCCTCCGCACTGACCCTCAGACAGTGCAGCACTCCCTCAGTACTGACCCTCTGACAGTGCAGCACTCCCTCAGTGCTGACCCTCTGACAGTGCAGCACGCCCTCTGTACTGACCCTCTGGCAGTGCAGCACTCCCTCAGTACTGACCCTCTGACAGTGCAGCACTCCCTCAGTTCTGACCCTCTGGCAGTGCAGCACGCCCTCTGTACTGACCATCTGGCAGTGCAGCACGCCCTCTGTATTGACCCTCTGTCAGTGCAGCACTCCCTCAGTACTGACCCTCTGATACTGCAGCACTCCCTCAGTACTGACTCTCTGACAGTGCGGCACTCCCCCAGTACTGTCCCTCTGAGAATGCAGCACTCCCTCAGTACTGACCCTCTGACAGTGCGGCACTCCCTCAGTACTGACCTTCTGACTGTGCAGCACTCCCTCAGTACTGACCCTCTGACAGTGCAGCACTCCCTCAGTCCTGACCCTCTGACAGTGCTGCACTCCCTCAGTACTGACCCCTGGCATTGCAGCACACCCTCAGTACTGACCCCCGGCAGTGCAGCACTCCCTCAGTACTGGCCCTCTGACATTGCAGCACTGCCTCAGTACTGACCCTCTGACAGTGTCCCTCAGTACTGATCCTCTGACAGTGCAGCACTCCCTCACTACTGACCCTCTGACAGTGCAGCACTGTCTCAGTACTGACCCTCTGACTGTGCTGCACTCCCTCAGTACTGACCCTCTGACAGTGCAGCACTACCTCAGTTCTGACCCTCTGACAGTGCAGCTCTCCCTCAGTACTGACACTCCGACAATGCAGCTCTCCCTCAGTACTGACCCTCTGGCAGTGCATCACTACCTCAGTACTGACCCTCTGACAGTGCAGCACTCCCTCAGTACTGACCCTCTGACAGTGCAGCTCTCCCTCAGTACTGACACTCTGACAGTGCAGCACTCCCTCAGTACTGACCCTCTGACAGTGCAGCACTCCCTCAGTACTGACCCTCTGACAGTGCAGCACGCCCTCAGTACTGACCCTCAGACAGTGCAGCACTCCCTCAGTACTGACCCTCTGACAGTGCAGCACTCCCTCAGTGCTGACCCTCTGACAGTGCAGCACGCCCTCTGTACTGACCCTCTGGCAGTGCAGCACTCCCTCAGTACTGACCCTCTGACAGTGCAGCACTCCCTCAGTGCTGACCCTCTGACTGTGCAGCACACCCTCTGTACTGAACCTCTGGCAGTGCAGCACTCCCTCAGTACTGACCCTCTGGCAGTGCAGCACGCCCTCTGTACTGACCATCTGGCAGTGCAGCACGCCCTCTGTACTGGCCCTCTGACAGTGCAGCTCTCCCTCAGTACTGACCCTCTGACAGTGCAGCACTCCCTCAGTACTGACCCTCTGACAGTGCAGCACTCCTTCAGTACTGACCCTCTGACAGTGCAGCACTCCCTCAGTACTGACCCTCTGACAGTGTCCCTCAGTACTGACCCTCTGACAGTGCAGCACTCCCTCAGTACTGACCCTCTGACAGTGCAGCACTCCCTCAGTACTGACCCTCAGACAGTGCAGTACTCCCTCAGTACTGACCCTCTGACAGTGCAGCATTCCCTCAGTACTGACCCTCTCACAGTGCTGCACTCCCTCATTACTGACCCTCAGACAGTGCAGCACTCCCTCAGTACTGACCCTCTGACAGTGCAGCTCTCCCTCAGTCCTGACCCTCTAACAGTGCAGCACTCCCTCAGTACTGACCCTCTGACAGTGCAGCTCTCCCTCAGTACTGACCCTCTGACAGTGCAGCACTCCTTCAGTACTGACCCTCTGACAGTGCAGCACTCCCTCAGTACTGACCCTCTGACAGTGTCCCTCAGTACTGACCCTCTGACAGTGCAGCACTCCCTCAGTACTGACCCTCTGACAGTGCAGCACTCCCTCAGTACTGACCCTCAGACAGTGCAGTACTCCCTCAGTACTGACCCTCTGACAGTGCAGCATTCCCTCAGTACTGACCCTCTCACAGTGCTGCACTCCCTCATTACTGACCCTCAGACAGTGCAGCACTCCCTCAGTACTGACCCTCTGACAGTGCAGCTCTCCCTCAGTCCTGACCCTCTAACAGTGCAGCACTCCCTCAGTACTGACCCTCTGACAGTGCAGCTCTCCCTCAGTACTGACCCTCTGACAGTGCGGCACTCCCTCAGTACTGACCCTCTGACAGTGCAGCACTCCCTCGGTACTGACCCTCTGACAGTGCAGCACTCCCTCGGTACTGACCCTCTGACAGTGCAGCACGCCTTCAGTACTGACCCTCTGACAGTATGTGCCCGCTCAGTACAAATGTCCTGTTTTCGGATGTAACTCTGTGGGTTATTTGGTATTTTGCCTGGATTCTCCGCGGGCACGACAGGAAATGTATGCCACCTTCCTCGGACACCGGCGATATCTGAAACAGCTGCCACACTCTGAGGACATGGTTGTGGATGTAGTTGTGGATGAGGTCAAGCCACAATGCTGATGAAGCACCCTGTTCTACAAAATTGATCAGTTTATTTACGATTCGGACTGGTGACTGGTACACACCTTTCCCCCGCCCTTCATCCCTAGTCAAAATTTTTGGTCATGCTTTTATTTTAAAATTCAGCAAATCCCATGCAAATTTGCTATGTAAACTGTCACGCTGCCATGCCAACACGTGTTGCTGTCAATCATGCCCCAAAAGTCCCTCCTCCAGCATTGGCTCCTTGTCGTACATAAATATAAAAGACATTAATTGAGGGGCTGCAGGCAGCACCTTAGCGTAAATGTTCTCTCGGTCTCGAGCAGGCTGCGACGGAGATTTGACCGGAATGGTTCAGGGGACGCGGGAACGTCAGTACGTTCGCATTGGGCTGTGATTGTTCCTCTTCTCGGAACGCGGGTTCCAGATCCTGAAGTGTTTCGAGAGACGGACGAAGGAAGAACAAGGCTGCTGTTTGCTATTCTTTCATTTGATGCGGGACTCGCTCGCAAAGCCGTCCCTGACTGCTCTCCAACTGAGTGTCTCTCTCGGCCATTTGAGAGAGGAGCCGTTTGATATGAAATGAAAATCGCTTGTTGTCACAAGGAGGCTTCAAGTGAAGTTACTGTGAAAAGCCCCTCGTCGCCACATTCCGGCGCCTGTTCGGGGAGGCTGTTACGGGAATCGAACCGTGCTGCTGGCCTGCCTTGGTCTGCTTTCAAAGCCAGCGATTTAGCCCTGTGCTAAACAGCCCCAACCACATCGTTGTGCGACGTGTAAGCCAGACAGGGGTGAGGACGGCAGATTTCCCTCCCGAACGGGGCATCAGATGGGTTTTCTCACGACAGTCGTCGTCAGACTGTCTTTTTCATTCCAGATTTTATCAATTGAATTTCAACTCCACCAGTCCGGGTGCGTATTAGCCTGGGACTCGGTGTGATCAAGTCCTGTGACACTCTTCCCACCATCTTCCTCGCCCCCGCTGTCTCCAGGCGCAGTAACCAGAGGGACACAGATTCACAGGGATTGCCATGTTAACTGAAGGCGACAGTGAAGGGGGGTTTTCTTCTCGGAGATTTGGAATTCTAGAAAATTCCATTGCAACTCATACCCGCCATTCTCCCCAACCCGCACGCTCCCCCACCCTATGCCCAGCAGGTCTCAAAGCGCCCCCTTTAACTTGGGTCCTCCTGGAGCCTGAGGCCTGGTGGGGCCTTTGCGGTTTTCGTCAATCTGTCAGAGAGACAAGCGGGAGGGAAAACAAGGGCTCAACCCCTGTGTTTGTTGCTGGCCCCCTTCCAGACAGAGAGGAGCCGAGAGAGAGAGAGAGAATGGAGGAAAGACTTGCGTTGATTTAGCACCTTCCCATTAGGTCCACAGCACTTTAGGAGATCACACAGGAAAGGAGTAGGCCCATTCAGCCCCTTCTCCAGCCTGTTACACAGGAACAGGAGGAGGCCCCATTCAGCCCCTTCTCCAGCCTGCTACACAGGAACAGGGGGGGACCCCATTCAGCCCCTTCTCCAGCCTGTTACACAGGAACAGGAGGAGGCCCCATTCAGACCCTTCTCCAGCCTGTTACACAGCAACAGGAGGAGGCCCCATTCAGACCCTTCTCCAGCCTGTTACACAGGAACAGGAGGAGGCCCATTCAGCCCCTTCTCCAGCCTGTTACATCGGATCAGGAGGAGACCCCATTCAGCCCCTTCTCCAGCCTGTTACACAGGAACAGGAGGAGGCCCCATTCAGCCCCTTCTCCAGCCTGTTAGACAGGAACAGGAGGAGGCCCCATTCAGGCCCTTCTCCAGCCTGTTTGTCATGAGAATGTCACTTTAAGAAATGTATGGCTGCTCATATTACTGCAGTGATGTCAGAGTGTGCGTGGAGCTGGGCTGTCTGTCAGCTTTTTACTTTTGTTTTAGGCTGTTTGCTGCAGGGTGTGTTTTAGTTTCGTTTTCAGTGTTGGAGCTGAAGCCAGACAGAGCAGGTGTACTGTTGATCTCTCTGCCATGAAATGACTATCTCTTGATCATTTGGTGAATTCAGAATTATAAATGTTCTCAGTGGTGAATGTAAACCTAATGTGCTTCTGTTAAAAGGTGTTTCTTTTGTCTTCTGGATGTTGTTTGGGAAGTTATTAAGCATTACTTAGTGTTGTATTCTTTAGGGGTTGTATTTGAATTGATGGTTGCTAAGATGTTTACTGTATGTTTTAAAAAGGTTAACTTGAGTTCATAGAATAAACATTGTTTTGCTTTTAAAAAATACATTTACATTTCTGCTGTACCACACCTGTAGAGTGGGCCGTGTGCTCCCCATACCACAATCTATTAAAAGTTCTGTGTCAGGTGAACTCCATGATAAACTTTGGAGTTCTCTAAACCCTGGACCATAACAAAGTGGGGGCTCGTCCGGGATACAAGTCTATCTATTGGATTGGCTTAGTCAACTTAAAGACAGTGAGGGGTGAGCATATTGTGGTTGCCTTTCAGGTGCGGTAATTCAGTTTAAGTAGGGAGTGTGTTGTGGACAATGGCTCTTTCAGAGGCTCTGAAGTTTTTGGGGGTGGAGACGGTCACACACAGTACCTTACAGACAGAGACTAAAAACAGACTGTTAGATTTGGCAAAAACATTGCAGTTAACATTACCTGACAAAATGCGAAAAGATGAGGTAATTATGGCGGTGGCTAAGCAGTTAGAGTTGCCTGAGATACATTATCTGACTCGTTAGAGATGGCAAAGATCCAGCTGCAGATTAAGCAACTTGAACATGAGGAAGAATTAAAGCAGTTTGAATATGAAAGAGAGGAAAAAGAAAGACAGACAGCAGAAAGAGAAAGAGATAGAGAGGAAAAAGAAAAGAAGAGAAGAAAGGCGAAAAGAAAGAATAGCCCTAGCAGAACAAAAAGTAAAAGAAAGGGAGATACAGATCAGGGGAAAAGATAAAGAGAAAGAGTTTGAACTTCAGAAACATGACAGTCAGTTAAAATTGGCAGACGGAAAGGGAAACGTACAGTTGGATGATAGTGATGAGAATAGTGAGAAAGAGCGTCATAGTCGAAGGCTTGGTGGGGATCTATTTAAATATGTCCAAGCATTGCCAAGGTTTGACGAGAAGGAGGTGGAAGCCTTTTTCATTTCATTTGAGAAGGTAGCTAAACAAATGAAATGGCCACAGGACATGTGGGTATTACTGATTCAAACAAAGCTGATAGGCAGGGCTAGTGAAATGTTTGCATCACGACTGGAGGAGGTATCTGGGACGTATGAGGAGGTAGAAAAAATCCATCTTGGGTGCATATGAACTAGTGCCTGAAGCTTACAGGCAAAGGTTTAGAAATTTAAGGAAAGGATTTGGTCAAATATACATGGAGTTTGACAAGACCAAACAGAGTAATTTTGATAGGTGGATAAGGGCTTTGATAATAGACCAAACGTATGAAGCTCTCAGAGAAATTATACTTTTGGAGGAGTTTAAAAATTCAATTCCTGATGTAGTGAGAACTCATGTGGAAGAGCAGAGGGTTAAAACTGCGAGATTAGCAGCAGAAATGGCAGATCATTACGAATTAGTTCATAAATCAAAGATTGGTTTCCGACATCAGTTTCAACCGGTGAGGGATAGAAACTGGGGACATGAGAAATACTCAAGTGGGAAAGGTAAAGATGATCTGATGGGAGATAATAAAAAGAGTGTACCTCAGATTAAAAAAGAAATCCAGGAGGGTGGAAAAGAAATGAAAAGTTTCAAATGTTTTCACTGTAATAAACTAGGCCATGTAAAGTCACAGTGTTAGTGGTTGAAGAAAAGCACTGGGAAGGCTGATGTGGTAAAACAGGATAAGACAGTGGGGTTTGTTAAAGTGGGAAAGGAAAGCCCAAGTGAAGCGAAGGAGGTGCAAAAGATTGTCCAGCCTGATCAAGAGGTGATTGATAAGAAGGTGCCAGATCTCTTTAAAGAATTTGCTTGTGTGGGTAAAGTTTACTCATGTGTATCAGGAGGAGCAGGTAAAGAAGTCACAATTTTCAGAAATACGGGAGCTAGTCAATCTTTAATGGTCAGAGATGAGGAGTTATGTAGTATGGGAAGAATGTTGCCAGAAAAGGTGGTTATATGTGGAATTCAGGGTGAGAGGAGAAGTGTTCCATTATATAAGGTAAGGTTGGAAAGTCCAGTGAAGAGTGGTGAAGTGGTAGTAGGAGTAATAGAGAAACTATCTTGTCCAGGAATACAGTTTATCTTGAGTAATGATACAGCTGGATTGTAGGTGGGCGTGATGCCTACTGTGGTTGATAAGCCGGTGGAAAATCAGACAACTGAAGTGTTGAAGGACGAATATCCTGGGATCTTTCCAGATTGTGTAGTAACAAGGTCACAAAGTCACAGGTTAAGACAAGAGCAGAAATCGAAGAGTGAAGAGGAAGTTGAAGTTCAATTATCAGAAACGATTTTTGATCAGATGGTTGAAAAAGAACAAGAACAGGTGGAGGATGAGGCGGATATTTTTAGTTCAGGGAAATTGGTGGAGTTACAACAGAAAGATGTAGAAATAAAACGGATGTATCAGAAAGCATATACGGAAGAGGAATCTGAGTGTATACCAGAGTGTTGTTACTGTAAAAGTTATGTCTTGATGAGAAAATGGAGACCTTTACATATGCAGGCGGATGAAAAGTGGGCAGAAGTTCATCAAGTAGTATTACCGGTAGGGTATAGAAAGGAGGTGTTGTGAGTTGCACATGAGGTACCATGGGAGGTCATTTGGGAATCAGGAAAACTCAAGCTAAAATCCAAAAACACTTTTATTGGCCTGGACTACATAAAGATGTAGTTAAATTTTGTCACACATGTTAAGTGATAGGCAAACCTCAAGCAGTGATAAAACCAGCGTCCTTAATACCCATTCCAGCATTTGAGGAACCTTTTACAAGGGTTCTAATTGATTGCGTAGGACCGCTTCCTAAAACAAAAAGTGGGAATCAATATCTTTTGACTATAATGGATGTGTCTCCGAGGTTTCCAGAGGCCATTCCAGTACGTAATATTACAGCTAAAAAGATTGTGGAGGAGTTACTTAAATTCTTTACTCGATATGGACTACCCATAGAAATACAATCGGATCAAGGATCAAATTTTAACTCAAGGTTATTCAAAGAAGTTATGGATAGCTTAGGAATAAAATAATTTATATCAACTGCGTACCATCCAGAATCACAGGGAGCGTTAGAAAGGTGGCATCAGACATTAAAGACAGTGTTGAATGTTTATCGTCACGATTATCCAGAGGATTGGGATAAAGGAATTCCATTCGTACTGTTTGCAATTAGGGATGCACCTAATGAGTCAACCAAATTTAGTCCTTTTGAACTAATTTTTGGCCAGGGGGTAAAGGACCACTTAAATTGATTAAGGAAAAATTGGTGAGTGAGAAATCAGAAATGACATGATTGGATTACATGTCAAATTTTAGGGAACGATTAAATAGAGCAGGTGAATTGGCTAGACAACGTTTAAAAGTTTCACAAAATGTGATGAAACGGATAGTGGACAAGAAATCCAAAGTTCGTAGTTTTGCCAGTGGGGATAAAGTTTTAGTGTTGTTACCAGTGGTAGGGGTGCCTTTAAAAGCTAGGTTTTGTGGACCGTATCAGATTGAAAGGAAATTAAGTGAGGTGAATTATGTGGTTAAAAACACCAGATAGAAGGAAGACTCACCGAGTGTGTCATGTGAATCTGCTTAAAAGGTACTTTGAAAGGGAAAGAGAGAGAAAGGAGGAGGTTTTAATGATTCTAACTCAAAGTGACGAACCAAATCCAGATGACTGTGAATTTGACATACCTCAAATTAAATTGGAAAATGAGGATCTTCTTAAAAATTGGGATAAGTTGTTAAGTTACCTTCCAGAGGAAAAACAGACTGACCTGAAAGAGTTATTGATATCACATGGGCGTTTGTAGAGATAAATTGGGAAGTACTAAAATGGCTATACATGATGTAGATGTGGGGAATGCTGTTCCAATCAAACAACATCCATACAGACTTAGCCCTTTAAAATTGGCACAGGTTAACAAAGAGATTGAGAGTATGCTTAAAAATGGCATAATTGAAGTGGGTTGCAGCCAATGGAGCTCACCCATAGTGATGGTACCAAAACCAGACAGTACCCAACGGTTGTGTGTGGACTATAGAAAGGTTAATGCAGTTACAAGAACGGACTCTTATCCTATCCCATGTTTGGAGGATTGCATTGAGAAAGTGGTTCAATCAGCTTTTATTTCCAAACTGGATTTACTTAAAGGTTACTGGCGGGTACCTTTATCCGAAAGAGCAAAGGATATTTCAGCTTTTGTGACTCCAGATGGTATATACCAATTCAAAGTATATACCAATTCAAAGGTCACTCGGGATGTGAAACCAACAGTTATTGAGGAGTTTCGATACCCTCCAGACAAAGGGAAATAATGTGATTTCTTGGTATGAGTGGATTTGATCGAACATTTGTGCAAATGTTTTGTAGCGTGATTGCTCCACTGACGGACTTGCTGAAGAAACGTTAAAAATGTCAATGGTCAGCGGAGTGTCAACAGGCATTTGACTGCCTTCAAGCTGTGATAACTAATGTTCCTGTATTGGAGAATTGCAAGGGACTCTGTGATCAGATTGAACTAAAGTATCTGACTTTAAAGAGGAATGCCGAGGCATGGAGGAATGGATGGATCATGCAGAGACCTTCTTGTCCAATGAGATTGTCAATAGAGACGGATTTCAGTTGGAGGAAGAAAAACGAAAAAGAAAATGGACTATATTATTATACCTGTTTGCGTGTGTTTTGTGAAACGAAAAAGTATATTTACTGTGTGCATTTGTTAAAGGATAGTGAAAAGGTGAAAAATGAAACCATCTTGAAGTTGATGGCTTATTTTTTTTCCTTGGGGGGAGGTGTCATGTGAGAGTACCTTTAAGAAATGGGTGTTTATAAATGGGTGTGTGTATAAGTATCTGTAGTGATAGTACCTTTAAGAAATGGGTGTTTACTACTGCAGTGATGTTAGAGAATGGGTGGAGCTGGGCTGTCTGTCAGCTTTTTACTTTCGTTTTTGAGCAGGCTGCAGGGTGTGTTTTAGTTTCGTTTTCAGTGTTGGAGCTGAAGCCAGACCAAGCAGGTGTACTGCTGTTCTCTCTGCCATCAAAAGACTATCTCTTGATCAGTTGGTGAATTCAGAATTATAAATGTTTCAGTAGTGACTTTAACCTAATGTCCTTTTGATAAAGGTTTTGTTTTTAAGTCGTATGGATGTTAAAAGGAAAGCTTAAAGGTTTACTTAGTGTTGTAATCTTTGGGGGTTGTATTTGAATTGATGGTTGCTAAGATGTTCACTGTATGTTTTAAAAAGGTTAACTTGAGTACATAGAATAAACATTGTTTTGCTTTAAAAAATACTTTTCCATTTCTGCTGTCGCTCACCTGTAGAGTGGGCCGTGTGTTCCCCATACCACAATCTATTAAAAGTTGTAGGTCAGGTGAACTCCATGATACACTTTGGGGTTCTCTAAACCCTGGCCCATAACAGAAGACAGCTGAGGCCGGGTTCAATTGAAAATTTTGACATTGAAACTGATGGATTTTTATTTGTGAGGAACCAATGTCATGGTGCATAGAGTTAAGATGAAGATCAGACGTGACCTCATCAAATGGCAGAACATGTTCGAAGGGCTGAATGGCCTCCTCCTGTTCCTGTGTAACAGGCTGGAGAAGGGGCTGAATGGGGCCTCCTCCTGTTCCTGTGTAACAGGCTGGAGAAGGGGCTGAATGGGCCCCCCTCCTGTTCCTGTGTAACAGGCTGGAGAAGGGGCTGAATGGGGCCTCCTCCTGTTCCTGTGTAACAGGCTGGAGAAGGGGCTGAATGGGGCCTCCTCCTATTCCTGTGTAACGGGCTGAATGGGCCCCCCTCCTGTTCCTGTGTAACAGGCTGGAGAAGGGGCTGAATGGGGCCTCCTCCTATTCCTGTGTAACGGGCTGAATGGGCCCCCCTCCTGTTCCTGTGTAACAGGCTGGAGAAGGGGCTGAATGGGGCCTCCTCCTGTTCCTGTGTGACAGGCTGGAGAAGGGGCTGAATGGGGCCTCCTCCTGTTCCTGTGTGACAGGCTGGAGAAGGGGCTGAATGGGGCCTCCTCCTGTTCCTGTGCAACAGGCTGGAGAAGGGGCTGAATGGGGCCTCCTCCTTTTCCTGTGTAACAGGCTGGAGAAGGGGCTGAATGGGGCCTCCTCCTGTTCCTGTGTAACAGGCTGGAGAAGGGGCTGAATGGGGCCTCCTCCTGTTCCTGTGTAACCGGCTGGAGAAGGGGCTGAATGGCCTCCTCCTGTTCCTGTGTAACAGGTTCAAAGGGCTGAATGGGGCCTCCTCCTGTCCCTGTGTAACAGGTTCAAAGGGCTGAATGGGGCCTCCTCCTGTTCCTGTGAAACACTGTCGAGGGGCTGAACAACCTCATCCAGTTCTCCCAGACCATTGCGATGATACTCAGGGGGTCCCAGATTGACCCCTCTTGCGGTCACCCCTCCTTCTCCTCACCCCATCACCGTCAGAAGTCGCGTTCACAGGATGACGCATCGGTTGGCACGCAGCCCCCCCTGCAGGCAGGCGGAGGCGTGGGCGCTCTTGCAGGCCAGGCAGCCCACAGTCTTCAGCAGCTCCTTGAAGAGCAGCAGGATGTGCCAGTTGTATTTTGCCGAGCACTCGATGTAGCCGCACTTCCAAGACCTCTTGACCAGCGCCGCCACGTTACGCCTGGGGGCCACCCTCCTCCGCTGCAGGTCCCGCTTGTTCCCCACGATCAGGATGGGTGCCTTGCCCGACCCGGGAGGCCTGGATGGAAGACAATGGGGGGAAATGGTCAACGGTCAACAAGCAGCGAACCCTCACCCTGCTCCACCCAATACCAGGGAGGTTCGTATTCCGTGGGTCCCACGGGGAGGTGAACCTCTTGCCCTCCTCGCTATCTTGCAACAGAGGTCTGTTACTTGCCACATATGCTTCTTGTAGTACTGTAGAAGCCAGGTATTTCGAATACAACTAGTATAGGTAAAAGATAGCTGTTTAAGCATAAATGTTGAGCCCCAGTTTTAAATACCCATTTATACAGCATAATTCACTTTTACTGAGGTCCGTTGTTCTGGCAAATGCATATTTTCAAAGACAGTGTGACATTAAAACAGCACAGTTGCAAAACAATTTGACACTGCTTGTGCTAATTGTCAAGGCCAAGGGCTGAATACACAGCAACATGAAGGCACCATTGTTCACAATGCAGATAACAGCTGGGTCAGAAAAGCTGATGTTGCACATTGAAGATGGGCGGCTTGCCATCAAATCAAATGTGTTTGAGTCTAACCCAAACCAATTCGGATTCTATTGGGGTGTAATTAGATGACTTAAGACAGATATGAAAGTGTATAACTGCAAAGTTTCCGCCCGCCATTTTAGTGTTGTGTTGTGTTGTCTCGTGTGTTGTCTGTAGTGTATTGTCTTTGGGGGTGTGTTGAGGAGATGTCTTTGTGTTGTCTTTCTGTTAGTTTACTGTTTTTTTGTCTTTGATTCTAGTCTCCATTTTGAAGTTGTCTTTTGGGGGTTCTGTCAGTCTACCAGTCTGTGTCAGTGATGTTAGTCCACTTTTGACTTTGAGTTTGAGTTTAGCTGAAGATTAGCTCTCTCTCTCTCTCTTCATGTTTCATTGCCAGACTTTGACCTTTTAAAAGTTACTTTCGAGCTGTCTGCCTAAGCAAAGAAAGATAATGTCTGGAATTCTCTGAAAGCTTCGAATTGTCTACGAATTGCCTTTTAAATGACTTTCAAATTGTAATCAAGCGACTACAAATAAAACAATTCCTTTTGGCACCTGAGAAGTTTATACTGCAAATTTCTGCTGAGTTCCAGTATTCGCAAAGTGCTACTGATAACCGAATAGCAGAGATGATATAAATTCCTTCAACTATACACAGTCGAATAATACAAGGAATCGAACAACTTGGCATAGTCCAGAAATATTACAAATCTTACAACTTGTCGTATTGCACCAGGACTTGATTCATCAACTAAGCTTCCCCCAAACTTGGCGTAGTTCGACAGGTTAAGATCCCTATAAATTAAAGATTCCTTCAGGTAGTCACCACTGTTTGTATAATACGTATATGAGAGGTAATACGGTAATATGGGGGTAGATCCCTACCTGCTGGCTCCGCCCAGTAGGCGGAGTATAAATGTGTGTGCTCACCGAGCTGCAGCCATTTCGGCAGCAGCTGCAGGAGGCCACACATCTCTGCGTAATAAAGTCTTGAATACTCTCTACTCTCGTCTCGTCGTAATTGATAGTGCAACACTTCTTAATGTTTTTGGTGTAAGTGGCAAAGGCAGGACAAGAGTCCCCCTGCCCTGATATGTTCAGCCTGATAACCTCCATCAGTTTTCGGCGCGAGTGATGGGCTGCTCTGCTTTGTAAATGGATTAGACTTGGAAGGTCTCACATATCTAACGGTAGCACAGTGGTCAGCACCGTTGCTTCACGGCGCCAGGGTCCCAGGTTCGATTCCCGGCTTGGGTGACCGTCTGTGCGGAGTCTGCACGTCCCTCCTGTGTCTGCGTGGGTTTCCTCCGGGTGCTCCGGATTCCACCTACAAGTCCCGAAAGACGTGCTTGTTAGGTGAATTGGACATTCTGAATTCTCCGTGTACCCGAATGTGGCGACTAGGGGCTTTTCACGGTAAGTTCATTGCAGTGTTAATGTCAGCCGGCTTGTGACAATGACGATGATTATTATATATCTTAATTTGTGCACAGCAAGACCCCAGAGAAGAGGCATTTTTCTGATCCGAACCGAAGGCTGAATCTTGGTCAGGTCGCCCGGGATGACTTTCCCTCCAAAGGTTGCCACAGGGGTCGTTACCCCTCAGCCAAGCGGCCTCCTGTTTATGTCTGAATGTCAACAGCTCGAGGCCTGGACTGGGCCTTGAACACAGAGGCAAGCCTGCTGCCGAGTGAGCTTTGCATAGTCTGAACAAGTGTGCCTTTCGGTGTGATTGGGAATCGCGGCCGTCCACAACCCCCCGCCCCCCCACAGCATGCCCCCCCCCCCCCCCCCCCGTTCCCCCTCGCACCTGGCCCTGCCATCTCCCCGCCCAGGGAGGTAGTCTCACCTCTTGGCCACGATGAGCTGGTGCACTGCCTTGATGTACTCAAAGCTGGAGAAGCAGCAAATGTCATAGACCAGGATGTACGCATGGGCCGGCTGAATACCATGGTCTCCCGACTCACTCCACCTCTCGATCCATTCCTGAGGAAAAAAACACAATACATCAACCTGGAGAAATGGAATCTCTGTAACCTCCTCCTGCCCCTACACCCCTCCCTATCTCTGTAACCTCCTCCTGCCCCTACACCCCTCCCTATCTCTGTAACCTCCTCCTGCCCCTACACCCCTCCCTATCTCTGTAACCTCCTCCAGACCCTACAACCCTCCCTCTCTCTGTAACCTCCTCCTGCCCCTACACCCCTCCCTATCTCTGTAACCTCCAGCCCCTACACCCCTCTCCCTATCTCTGTAGCCTCCTCCTGCCCCTACACCCCTCCCTCTCTCTGTAACCTCCTCCAGCCCCTACACCCCTCCCTATCTCTGTAACCTCCTCCAGCCCCTACAACCCTCCCTCTCTCTGTAACCTCCTCCTGCCCCTACACCCCTCCCTATCTCTGTAACCTCCAGCCCCTACACCCCTCTCCCTATCTCTGTAGCCTCCTCCTGCCCCTACACCCCTCCCTCTCTCTGTAACCTCCTCCAGCCCCTACACCCCTCCCTATCTCTGTAACCTCCTCCAGCCCCTATAACCCTCCCTCTCTCTGTAACCTCCTCCTGCCCCTACACCCCTCCCTATCTCTGTAACCTCCTCCAGCCCCTACACCCCTCCCTCTCTCTGTAACCTCCTCCTGCCCCTACACCCCTCCCTATCTCTGTAACCTCCAGCCCCTACACCCCTCTCCCTATCTCTGTAGCCTCCTCCTGCCCCTACACCCCTCCCTCTCTCTGTAACCTCCTCCAGCCCCTACACCCCTCCCTATCTCTGTAACCTCCTCCAGCCCCTACAACCCTCCCTCTCTCTGTAACCTCCTCCTGCCCCTAGACCCCTCCCTCTCTCTGTAACCTCCTCCTGCCCCTACAACCCTCCCTCTCTCTGTAACCTCCTCCTGCCCCTACACCCCTCCCTATCTCTGTAACCTCCTCCAGCCCCTACACCCCTCCCTCTCTCTGTAACCTCCTCCTGCCCCTACAACCCTCCCTCTCTCTGTAACCTCCTCCTGCCCCTACACCCCTCACTATCTCTGTAACCTCCTCCAGCCCCTACACCCCTCCCTATCTCTGTAACCTCCTCCAGCCCCTACACCCCTCCCTATCTCTGTAACCTCCTCCAGCCCCTACAACACTCCCTATCTCTGTAACCTCCTCCAGCCCCTACAACCCTCCCTATCTCAGTAACCTCCTCCAGCCCCTACACCCCTCTCCCTATCTCTGTAGCCTCCTCCTGCCCCTACACCCCTCCCTCTCTCTGTAACCTCCTCCAGCCCCTACACCCCTCCCTATCTCTGTAACCTCCTCCAGCCCCTACAACCCTCCCTATCTCTGTAACCTCCTCCAACCACTACAACCCTCCCTATCTCTGTAACCTCCTCCAGCCCCTACAACCCTCCCTATCTCTGTAACCTCCTCCAGCCCCTACACCCCTCCCTCTCTCTGTAACCTCCTCCAGCCCATACACCCCTCCCTATCTCTGTAACCTCCTCCAGCCCCTACACCCCTCCCTCTCTCTGTAACCTCCTCCAGCCCCGACACCCCTCCATATCTCTGTAACCTCCTCCAGCCCCTACACCCCTCCCTATCTCTGTAACCTCCTCCAGCCCCTACAACCCTCCCTATCTCTGTAACCTCCTCCAGCCCCTACACCCCTCCCTCTCTCTGTAACCTCCTCCAGCCCCGACAACCCTCCATATCTCTGTAACCTCCTCCTGCCCCGACAACCCTCCATATCTCTGTAACCTCCTCCTGCCCCGACAACCCTCCCTATCTCTGTAACCTCTTCCAGCCCCTACAACCCTCCCTATCTCTGTAACCTCCTCCATCCCCGACAACCCTCCCTATCTCTGTCACCTCTTCCAGCCCCTACAACACTCCCTATCTCTGTAACCTCCTCCATCCCCGACAACCCTCCCTATCTCTGTAACCTCTTCCAGCCCCGACAACCCTCCCTATCTCTGTAAGCTCTTCCAGCCCCTACAACCCTCCCTATCTCTGTAACCTCCTCCAGTCGCTACAACCCTCCCTATCTCTGTAACCTCCTCCAGCCCCTACACCCCTCCCTATCTCTGTAACCTCCTCCAGCCCGGCAACCCTCCCTATCTCTGTAACCTCCTCCAGCCCCTACACCCCTCCCTATCTCTGTAACCTCCTCCAGCCCGGCAACCCTCCCTATCTCTGTAACCTCCTCCAGCCCCGACAACCCTCCCTATCTCTGTAACCTCCTCCAGTCGCTACAACCCTCCCTATCTCTGTAACCTCCTCCAGCCCCTACACCCCTCCCTCTCTCTGTAACCTCCTCCAGCCCCTACACCCCTCCCTATCTCTGTAACCTCCTCAAGCCCCTACACCCCTACACCCCTCCCTATCTCTGTAACCTCCTCCAGCCCCTACAACCCTCCCTATCTCTGTAACCTCCTCCAGCCCCTACACCCCTCCCTCTCTCTGTAACCTCCTCCAGCCCCGACAACCCTCCTATCTCTGTAACCTCCTCCTGCCCCGACAACCCTCCCTATCTCTGTAACCTCTTCCAGCCCCTACAACCCTCCCTATCTCTGTAACCTCCTCCATCCCCGACAACCCTCCCTATCTCTGTAACCTCTTCCAGCCCCTGCAACACTCCCTATCTCTGTGACCTCCTCCAGCCCCTACAACCCTCCCTATCTCTGTAACCTCCTCCATCCCCGACAACCCTCCCTATCTCTGTAACCTCTTCCAGCCCCTACAACACTCCCTAGCTCTGTGACCTCCTCCAGCCCCTACAACCCTCCCTATCTCTGTAACCTCCTCCATCCCCGACAACCCTCCCTAGCTCTGTAACCTCTTCCAGCCCCGACAACCCTCCCTATCTCTGTAACCTCTTCAAGCCCCTACAACCCTCCCTATCTCTGTAACCTCCTCCAGTCGCTACAACCCTCCCTATCTCTGTAACCTCCTCCAGCACGGCAACCCTCCCTATCTCTGTAACCTCCCACAGCCCCTACACCCCTCGCTATCTCTGTAACCTCCTCCAGCCCCTACACCCCTCGCTATCTCTGTAACCTCCTCCAGCCCGGCAACACTCCCTATCTCTGTAACCTCCTCCAGCCCCGACAACCCTCCCTATCACTGTAACCTCCTCCAGTCGCTACAACCCTCCCTATCTCTGTAACCTCCTCCAGCCCCTACACCCCTCCCTCTCTCTGTAACCTCCTCCAGCCCCTACACCCCTCCCTATCTCTGTAACCTCCTCCAGCCCATACACCCCTCCCTATCTCTGTATCCTCCTCCAGCCCCTACAACCCTCCCTAACACTGTAACCTCCCCCAGCCCCTACACCCCTCCCTATCTCTGTAACCTCCTCCAGCCCCCACACCCCTCCCTCTCTCTGTAACCTCCTCCAGCCCCTTCACCCCACCCTCTCTCTGTAACCTCCTCCAGCCCCTTCACCCCTCCCTCTCTCTGTAACCTCCTCCAGCCCCTTCACCCCTCCCTCTCTCTGTGACCTCCTCCAGCCCTTTCACCCCTCCCTCTCTCTGTAACCTCCTCCAGCCCCTACACCCCCCTCCCTATCTCTGTAACCTCCTCCAGCCCCTTCACCCCTCCCTCTCTCTGTAACCTCCTCCAGCCCCTACACCCCTCCCTCTCTCTGTAATCTCCTCCAACCCCTACACCCCCCCTCTCTCTGTAACCTCCTCCAGCCCCTACACCCCTCCCTCTCTCTGTAACCTCCTCCAGCCCCTACACCCCTCACTCTCTCCGTAACCTCCTCCAGCCCCTACACCCCTCTTCCTATCTCTGTAACCTCCTCCAGCCCTTACACCCCTCCCTCTCTCTGTAACCTCCTCCAGTCCCTACACCCCTCCCTCTCTCTGTAACCTCCTCCAGTCCCTACACCCCTCCCTCTCTCTGTAACCTCCTCCAGCCCCTACACCCCTCCCTCTGCCTGTAACCTCCTCCAGCCCCTACACCCATCCCTCTCTTTGTAACCTCCTCCAGCCCCTACACCCCTCCCTCTCTATATAACCTCCTCCAGCCCCTACACCCCTCCCTCTCTCTGTAACCTCCTCCAGTCCCTACACCCCTCCTTCTCTCTGTAACCTCCTCCAGTCCCTACACCCCTCCCTCTCTCTGTAACCTCCTCCAGCCCCTACACCCCTCCCTCTGTCTGTAACCTCCTCCAGCCCCTACACCCATCCCTCTCTCTGTAACATCCTCCAGCCCCTACATGCCTCCCTCTCTCTGTAACATCCTCCAGCCCCTACACCCCTCCCTATCTCTGTTACCTCCTCCAGCCCCTTCACCCCTCCCTCTCTCTGTAACATCCTCCAGCCCCTACAACCCTCCCTATCTCTGAAACCTCCTCCAGCCGCTACAACCCACCCTATCTCTGTAACCTCCTCCAGTCCCTACGACCCTCCCTATCTCTGTAACCTCCTCCTGCCCCTACACCCCTCCCTAATTCTGTAACCTCCTCCTGCCCCTACACCCCTCCCTCTCTCTGTAACCTCCTCCAGTCCCTACACCCCTCCCTATCTTTGTAACCTCCTCCAACCTCTACAGTCCACCCTATCTGTAACCTCCTCCAGCCCCTACAACCCTCCCTATCTCTGTAACCTCCTACAGCCCTACATCACTCCCTATCTCTGTAACCTCCTCCAGCCCCTCCAACCCTGGCTACTTCTGTAAATTCCTCCTGTAGAGAGAGAGAGAGAGCCTGTTTCTAACAGACTGTAGAGAGAGAGGTACTATTATAACCTGCCTGCTTACCATTGGCTGGGGACTAATTACAATCCCACAATCCTGTGGGAGTATGAGCTTCCCCAATGAGGGGAGGGGGGGGGGGCGGAGAAATCATTAGCAGACTCCCTGTATAAATAAAGCTGGCCAGTTTGGAACCAGCAGGAAGGAGCAAGCAGCAAGCGAGGTTGCTGCTGTTGTGTATATATGTTATTGTAAATAAATGTTATTTCTTTGTATCCTTGAAACTCGTGCTGGATTCTTCATGGCCCTCACAAAACTGGCGACGAGGGTTAAAGTGAATAGCTGTCTACACTGCTGAAGCCACCTCCCTGGATTTTTGTTGGATACAGGTTGGAAGTTGTTTTCTATTATACCATGCCTATGTACGGACGTTTGGATGTTTTTGATGCTGCGCTGGAAAGCTGGAACCAGTACACACAACGGATGCGTTACTATTTCCGGGCAAACAATATCACCGAAAACGAGCGCCAGGTGGTCATATTGCTCACCGCCTGCGGCCCGCATACGTTTGGGGTGATTAGGAGCCTTACGTACCCAGCTGCGCCGGACACCAAAACATTTGATGAACTTGTGAATTTAGTGGGGCAACATCTTAACCCAACCCCATCCACGATAGTCCAGCGTTACCGGTTTAATACCGCTGAGAGGACCCCAGGAGAATCCCTTGCCGACTTTCTATCCAGGCTACGCAGGATTGCGGAATACTGTGACTATGGTGAGACCTTGTCAGAAATGTTACGCGACCCATTGGTTTGCGGTATTAACAATGCGGCCACCCAGAGAAAGTTGTTAGCGGAGCCAACATTGACTTTTCAACAGGCCATTCAAATAGTATTGTCCCGAGAGAGCGCAGAACGAGGAGTGCAGGAGCTACAGGGAATGGAGGTGCATGTCTTGGGGCGCAACCCCTTCCGTCCGAAAACGTCCCGCCGCACTCCTGCGGTGCCTTGGGTGAGGCGACGTCCGGATCGACGCCGTCGGACATTCCTTCCCGAAGGGAGCCTTCTCCAGAGCCAATGGATGAGGAGCCATGTCCAAGTCAGACCTGTAGGTGCCGACCCCGTCGCGGACGCCGGTCCTGGGGGCGCCAGAGGCGCCGTCGTTCCGACCGAAACTGGGACCAGCCCAGGGGCCGTACCTTCCATGTGGATGAACCTGCGGCGACTACTCCTGAGGACGTGGAGACGGAGGACGACTGCCTGCAGCTGCATTGTGTGGCAGCTCCCCGTGTGGCCCCCATTAAGGTGACAGTACGGGTCAATGGTCACCCGCTTGGACACTGGCGCAGCGGTCTCCGTGATCGCCCTGAGGACATTCGAACGCATCAAGCAAGGTATACAGACCCTTACATTAGCTGACTCACAGGCCAGGTTGGCCACCTACACGGGGGAACCACTGGACATTGCAGGAACTACGATGACCCCTGTTGTTTATGGACGCCAGGAGGGGCGTTTCCCACTTATTGTGGTGCGCGGCCATGGGCCCAGCCTGTTGGGTCGGGACTGGTTGCGCCATTTGCGGTTGCAATGGCAGCACATCCTCCAAACAGTTTCTGGAGGGTTGACTGAGGTGCTAGGGCGATACCCAGATGTATTCCAGCCCGGTTTGGGGAAAATAAAAGGGGCCGTAGCCCGTATCCAAGTCGAACCAGGAGCCACGCCGCGCTACTTCCGGGCGCGCCCGGTGCCTTACGCCTTCCTCGAGAAGGTAGAAGGGGAGCTCACTCGTTTGGAGAGTTTGGGTGTTATCAGGCCAGTCCGTTTCACTGACTGGGCAGCACCAATTGTACCTGTAATGAAGCCAGATGCCACAGTTCGCTTGTGCGGCGACTATAAACTTACAGTGAATACGGCTTCCTAACTCGACCGATATCCAATGCCTCGCATAGAGGATCTCTACGCAAAGCTTGCAGGTGGACTCTCGTTCACAAAATTAGATATGAGTCACACCTACCTGCAGTTGGAGCTGGAACCTGCCTCCCGACCATATGTAACAATTAATACACACCGGGGCCTGTATGAATATACAAGTTTGCCCTTTGGCGTATCCTCTGCCTGCGCTATTTTTCAACGTGTTATGGAAGGCATTTTGAGAAGTTTACTGCGTGTCGGTCTACTTAGATGACGTTTTGATCACAGGGACATCGGAGCAGGAACATTTGGAAAATCTGGAGGCTGTCCTTAGATGCTTTTCGGAGGCTGGAGTCCGTTTACGTCGCATAAAGTGCGTCTTTCAGGCGAAGGAAGTAGTCTACCTGGGTTATCGGGTGGACCGCGAAGGTTTGCACCCCGTCGCAGAGAAGGTGCGCGCGAGTCAACATGCCCCCACCCCGACTGACACTTCGCATCTTCGTTCTTTTCTCGGCCTCGTAAACTATTACGGGAAGTTCCTCCCCAATCTGGCAACTACACTGGCCCCGTTGCACCTTCTGCTAAAGAAAAATCACACCTGGGTTTGGGGTCAGCCGCAAGAAACCGCTTTCCGGCGGGTAAAGCAACAATTGTTGTCGTCTGGGTTACTAACCCACTATGGTCCTGGAAAGCCTTTGCTCGTCACATGTGGTGCATCCCCGTATGGTATTGGGGCCATCCTGTCCCACAAGATGGAGAACGGGGCCGAGCGACCGATAGCTTTCGCCTCCCGCACATTGACTGCAGCGGAGAAAAAGTACGCGCAGATCGAGAAGGGGGGCCTGGCAGTGGTCTATGCGATTAAACGTTTCCACCAGTATGTGTATGGCCGCCATTTCATTATCGTGACTGATCATAAGCCTCTGCTGGGACTTTTCAGAGAGGATAAGCCAATACCGCCCATTGCTTCCGCACGGATCCAGCGCTGGGCTTTGTTGCTCGCTGCATACGAGTATTCTTTGGAGCACAAACCAGGTACACAGATAGCAAATGCCGACGTACTGAGCCGATTGCCTTTATCGACCGGCCCCATGTTGACCCCCACGACCGGTGAGGTGGTCGCAACCCTAAATTTTATGGACTCCTTGCCTGTCACGGCATCACAGATCCGTGCGTGGACCCAGACGGAGCAACTCCTGTCAAAGGTTCGACACATAGCCCTGTATGGTGGGCAGCATAGACAGCTCCCAGGCGAGTTGCGGGCATTTTCCTCCAAGCTGTCAGAATTCAGCGTGGAAGACGGCATCCTCTTATGGGGGACGTGTGTGATTGTCCCGGAAAAAGGCCAGGAGCTGATACTATCAGACTTGCACAATGGGCATCCGGGTGTGACCAAAATGAAAATGTTGGCCCGGAGTTATGTCTGGTGGCCAGGCCTCGACACCGACATTGAGAAGGTGGCCCAAAACTGCTCCATTTGCCAGGAGCATCAGAAGCTTCCGCCGGCCGTGCCCCTACATCACTGGGAATGGACAGGGCGGCCTTGGGCACGCTTACATGCAGATTTCGCCGGCCCTGTTCAAGGATCCATGTTCCTTTTATTAATCGACGGCCAGTCTAAATGGCTAGAGGTGCATAAGATGCAGGGGACAACGTCCTGCGCAACAATTGAGAAGATGCGTTTGCCCTTTAGTACGCATGGCCTCCCCGAGGTGCTGGTTACGGATAACGGCACTCCATTCACCAGTGAGGAGTTTGCGAGGTTCATGAAGACTAACGGCATCCGCCATATCCGCACTGCCCCTTACTACCCGACTTCCAATGGGCTGGCAGAGTGCGCAGTGCAGACATTCAAAAGAGGCCTAAAGAAGCAGTCTTCCGGATCAATGGACACGAGACTGGCTCGCTTTTTGTTTACGTATAGGACCACCCCCCATGCAGTGACTGGGGTAGCTCCCGCAGAACTCCTAATGGGCCGGAGACGTCGCACCTGCCTTAGCACGGTTTTCCCGGACATTGCCTCAAAAGTACGCCGCACACAAGAACGGCAGGGACAGGGATTTTCTCGGCATCGGCCGATTCGGCAGTTTGCGCCCGGTGACCCACTGTTCGTGCGGAATTTTGCTGGTGGTGCCCAGTGGGTGCCTGGTGTAATCTTTCACCAAACGGGCCCTATCTCTTATCAGGTGCAAGTCCAGGGTCGTCTCCAGCGCAAACATGTAGACCACGTTCAGTCCAGAAGACCATTTCTTCCAAAGGTACCCCGCCCCCGGAGCTCATTTCAATAGCCGCAGAGATTAGAGACAAGGGAAGGTAGTCCTCACAATCTTCCACTGGTGCCTCACTCGAAGCCTGCGCAGGTCGTTACGGGACCGAATGGAGATAGAGACGCTGACATGACGGAGGCAGCAGACTCTGACTCCGAGATGGAGACACAGGATGCATCAGAGGGGGAATCCTCGGGTCCACGGGCCGTGGATGTACAACCGTTACGCCGTTCATCACGGAAGCGCCGGTCTCCGTCTCGTTACACGCCGCCCGATCCAGCGCCGCGTGCAAATGGTGTCCGGCCTGCGGCAAAACAAGTCCGACGCCCTCCTTCGCCAGGTCTTTGGTGGATTCCATGGACTATGGGGGGGGGAGGGATGTTATAACCTGCCGACTTACCATTGGCTGGGGACTAATGATAATCCCACAATCCTGTGGGAGTATGAGCTTCCCCAATGAGGGGGGGGGGCGGTGAAATCATTAGCAGACTCCCTGTATCAATAAAGCTGGCAAGTTTGCAATGAGCAGGAAGGAGTGAGCCGCAAGTCAGGCTGCTGCGTGTGTGTGGTATTGGAAATAAATGTTACTTCTTTGCATCCTTGAAACTCATGCTGGATTCTTCGTGGCCCTCACAAAAGAGACCCAGTATATAACAGACTGTAGAGAGAGAGAGACCCTGTATATAACAGACTGTAGAGAGAGAGACCCTGTATATAACAGACTGTAGAGAGAGAGAGACCCTGTATATAACAGACTGTAGAGAGAGAGAGACCCTGTATATAACAGACTGCAGAGAGAGAGAGAGACCCTGTATATAACAGACTGTAGAGAGAGAGACCCTGTATATAACAGACTGTAGAGTGAGAGAGACCCTGTATATAACAGACTGT
The DNA here is from genome assembly GCF_047496885.1 of Scyliorhinus torazame. Taxonomy (NCBI): domain Eukaryota; kingdom Metazoa; phylum Chordata; class Chondrichthyes; order Carcharhiniformes; family Scyliorhinidae; genus Scyliorhinus; species Scyliorhinus torazame. Next base: position 18,308,215 of record NC_092710.1, on the reverse strand, counting down.
AGAGAGAGAGAGACCCTGTATATAACAGACTGCAGAGAGAGAGAGAGACCCTGTATATAACAGACTGTAGAGAGAGAGACCCTGTATATAACAGACTGTAGAGAGAGAGAGACCCTGTGTATAACAGACTGTAGAGAGAGAGAGACCCTGTATCTAACAGACTGTAGAGAGAGAGAGACCCTGTATATAACAGACTGTAGAGAGAGAGAGACTGTGTATATAACAGACTGTAGAGAGAGAGAGACCCTGTATATAACAGACTGTAGAGAGAGAGAGAGAGACCCTGTATATAACAGACTGTAGAGAGAGAGAGACCCTGTATATAACAGACTGTAGAGAGAGAGAGACTGTGTATATAACAGACTGTAGAGAGAGAGAGACCCTGTATATAACAGACTGTAGAGAGAGAGAGACCCTGTATATAACAGACTGCAGAGAGAGAGAGACCCTGTAAATAACAGACTGTAGAGAGAGAGACCCTGTATATAACAGACTGTAGAGAGAGAGAGACCCTGTGTATAACAGACTGTAGAGAGAGAGAGACCCTGTATCTAACAGACTGTAGAGAGAGAGAGACCCTGTATATAACAGACTGTAGAGAGAGAGAGACTGTGTATATAACAGACTGTAGAGAGAGAGAGACCCTGTATATAACAGACTGTAGAGAGAGAGAGAGAGACCCTGTATATAACAGACTGTAGAGAGAGAGAGACCCTGTATATAACAGACTGTAGAGAGAGAGAGACTGTGTATATAACAGACTGTAGAGAGAGAGAGACCCTGTATATAACAGACTGTAGAGAGAGAGAGAGAGACCCTGTATATAACAGACTGTAGAGAGAGAGAGAGACCCTGTATACAACACACTGTAGAGAGAGAGAGACCCTGTATGTAACAGACTGTAGATGGAGAGAGACCCTGTATATAACAGACTAGAGAGAGAGACCCTGTATATAACAGACTGTAGAGAGAGAAATACCCTGTATATAACAGACTGTAGAGAGAGAGAGACCCTGTATATAACAGACTGTAGAGAGAGAGAGACCCTGTATATAACAGGCTGTAGAGAGAGAGAGACCCTGTATATAACAGACTGTAGAGAGAGAGAGACCCTGTATATAACAGACTGTAGAGAGAGAGAGACCCTGTATATAACAGGCTGTAGAGAGAGAGAGACCCTGTATATAACAGACTGTAGAGAGAGAGAGAGACCCTGTATATAACAGACTGTAGAGAGAGAGAGAGAGAGAGAGACCCTGTATATAACAGACTGTAGAGAGAGAGAGACTCTGTATATAACAGACTGTAGAGAGAGAGAGACCCTGTAGATAACAGACTGTAGAGAGAGAGAGAAAGACCCTGTATATAACAGACTGTAGAGAGAGAGAGACCCTGTATATAATAGACTGTAGAGAGAGAGAGAGACCCTGTATATAACACACTGTAGAGAGAGAGAGACCCTGTATGTAACAGACTGTAGAGAGAGAGAGACCCTGTATATAACAGACTAGAGAGAGACCCTGTATATAACAGACTGTAGAGAGAGAGAGAGAGAGAGACCCTGTATATAACAGACTGTAGAGAGAGAGAGACTCTGTATATAACAGACTGTAGAGAGAGAGAGACCCTGTAGATAACAGACTGTAGAGAGAGAGAGAAAGACCCTGTATATAACAGACTGTAGAGAGAGAGAGACCCTGTATATAATAGACTGTAGAGAGAGAGAGAGACCCTGTATATAACACACTGTAGAGAGAGAGAGAGACCCTGTATGTAACAGACTGTAGAGAGAGAGAGACCCTGTATATAACAGACTAGAGAGAGACCCTGTATATAACAGACTGTAGAGAGAGAGAGACCCTGTATATAACAGACTGTAGAGAGAGAGTGACCCTGTTTCTAACAGACTGTAGAGAGAGAGAGACCCTGTATATAACAGACTGTAGAGAGAGAGAGACCCTGTATATAACAGACTAGAGAGAGACCCTGTATATAACACACTGTAGAGAGAGAGTGACCCTGTTTCTAACAGACTGTAGAGAGAGAGAGACCCTGTATGTAACAGACTGTAGAGAGAGAGAGTCCCTGTATATAACAGACTGTAGAGAGAGAGAGACCCTGTATATAACAGACTAGAGAGAGAGACCCTGTATATAACAGACTGTAGAGAGAGAGAGTCCCTGTATATAACAGACTGTAGAGAGAGAGAGACCCTGTATATAACAGACTGTAGAAAGAGAGAGAGAGAGAGACCCTGTATATAGCAGACTGCAGAGCGAGAGAGAGAGCCTGTGTATAACAGACTGTAGAGAGAGAGAGACCCTGTATATAACAGACTGGAGAGAGAGAGAGACCCTGTATATAACAGACTGTAGAGAGAGAGAGACCCTGTATATAACAGACTGTAGAGAGAGAGAGACCCTGTATATAACACACTGTAGAGAGAGAGAGAGGCCCTGTATGTAACAGACTGTAGAGAGAGAGAGACCCTGTATATAACAGACTAGAGAGAGAGAACCTGTATATAACAGACTGTAGAGAGAGAGAGACCCTGTGTATAACAGACTGTTGAGAGAGAGAGACCCTGTATATAACAGACTGTAGAGAGAGAGAGACCCTGTATATAACAGACTGTAGAGAGAGAGAGACCCTGTATATAACAGACTGTAGAGAGAGAGAGACCCTGTATAGAACAGACTGTAGAGAGAGAGAGACCCTGTATATAACAGAGTAGAGAGAGTGAGACCCTGTATATAACAGACTGTAGAGAGAGAGAGACCCTGTATATAACAGACTGTAGAGAGAGAGAGAGAGAGACCCGGTATATAACAGACTGTAGAGAGAGAGAGACTCTGTATATAACAGACTGTAGAGAGAGAGAGACCCTGTATATAACAGGCTGTAGAGAGAGAGAGAGACCCTGTAGATAACAGACTGTAGAGAGAGAGAGAAAGACCCTGTATATAACAGACTGTAGAGAGAGAGAGTCCCTGTATATAATAGACTGTAGAGAGCGAGAGAGAGACCATGTATGTAACAGATTGTAGAGAGAGAGAGACCCTGTATATAACAGACTGTAGAGAGAGAGAGACCCTGTACATAACAGACTGTAGAGAGAGAGAGAGACCCTTTATATAACAGACTGTAGAGAGAGAGAGAGACCCTGCATATAACAGACTGTAGAGAGAGAGAGACCCTGTATATAACAGACTGTAGAGAGAGAGAGACCCTGTATATAACAGGCTGTAGAGAGAGAGAGACCCTGTATATAACAGACTGTAGAGAGAGAGAGTCCCTGTATATAATAGACTGTAGAGAGCGAGAGAGAGACCATGTATGTAACAGATTGTAGAGAGAGAGAGACCCTGTATATAACAGACTGTAGAGAGAGAGAGACCCTGTACATAACAGACTGTAGAGAGAGAGAGACCCTGTACATAACACACTGTAGAGAGAGAGAGACCCTGTATATAACAGACTGTAGAGAGAGAGAGACCCTGTACACAACTCACTGTAGAGAGAGAGAGACCCTGTATATAACAGACTGTAGAGAGAGAGAGACCCTGTATATAACAGACTGTAGAGAGAGAGAGAGACCCTGAATATAACAGATTGTAGAGAGAGAGAGACCCTGTATATAACAGACTAGAGAGAGAGACCCTGTAAATAACAGACTGTAGAGAGAGAGAGACCCTGTTTCTAACAGACTGTAGAGAGAGAGATAACCTGTATATAACAGACTGTAGAGAGAGAGAGACCCTGTATATAACAGACTGTAGAGAGAGAGAGAGACCCTGTATATAACAGACTGCAGAGAGAGAGAGAGAGAGAGACCATGTATATAACAGACTGTAGAGAGAGAGAGACCCTGTATATAACAGACTGTAGAGCGAGAGAGACCCTGTATATAACAGATTGTAGAGAGAGAGAGAGAGACACTGTATATAACAGACTGTAGAGAGAGACCCTGTATATAACAGACTTTAGAGAGAGAGAGACCCTGTATATAACAGACTGTAGAGAGAGAGTGAATCTGTATATAACAGACTGTAGAGAGAGAGAGAGAGAGACCCTGTATATAACAGACTGTAGAGTGAGACCCTGTATATAACAGACTGTAGAGAGAGAGAAACCCTGTATATAACAGGCTGTAGAGAGAGAGAGACCCTGTATATAACAGAGTGTAGAGAGAGAGAAAGACCCTGTATATAACAGACTGTAGAGAGAGAGAGAGAGACCCTGTATATAACAGACTGTAGAGTGAGAGCGACCCTGTATATAACAGACTGTAGAGAGAGAGAGACCCTGTATATAACAGACTGTAGAGAGAGAGAGACCCTGTATATAACAGACTGTAGAGAGAGAGAGAGACCCTGTATATAACAGACTGTAGAGAGAGAGAGACCCTGTATATAACAGACTGTAGAGAGAGAGAGAGACCCTGTATATAACAGACTGTAGAGAGAGAGAGACCCTGTGTATAACAGACTGTAGAGAGAGAGAGACCCTGTATATAACAGACTGTAGAGAGAGAGAGACCCTGTATATAACAGACTGTAGAGAGAGAGAGACCCTGTATACAACACACTGTAGAGAGAGAATGACCCTGTATGTAACAGACTGGAGAGAGAGAGAGACCCTGTATATAACAGACTGGAGAGAGAGACCCTGGATATAACAGACTGTAGAGAGAGAGAGACCCTGTTTCTAACAGACTGTAGAGAGAGAGTGACCCTGTATATAACAGACTGTAGAGAGAGAGAGAGAGACCCTGTATATAACAGACTGTAGACAGAGAGCAACCCTGTTTCTAACAGACTGTAGAGAGAGAGAGACCCTGTATGTAACAGACTGTAGAGAGAGAGTGACCCTGTATATAACAGACTTTAGAGAGAGAGAGACCCTGTATATAACAGACTGTAGAGAGAGAGAGAGCCTGTAGATAACAGACTGTAGAGAGAGAGAGAAAGACCCTGTATATAACAGACTGTAGAGAGAGAGACCCTGTATATAACAGACTGTAGAGAGAGAGAGACCCTGTATATAACAGACTGTAGAGAGAGAGAGACCCTGTATATAACAGACTGTAGAGAGAGAGAGAGACCCTGTATATAACAGACTGTAGAGAGAGATAGACCCTGTATATAACAGACTGTAGAGAGAGAGAGACTCTGTATATAACACGCTGTAGAGAGAGAGAGGCCCTGTATATAACAGACTGTAGAGAGAGAGAGACCCTGTATATAACAGACTGTAGAGAGAGAGAGAAAGACCCTGTATATAACAGACTGTAGAGAGAGAGAGACCATGTATATAATAGACTGTAGAGAGAGAGAGAGACCCTGTATATAACACACTGTAGAGAGAGAGAGACCCTGTATATAACAGACTGTAGAGAGAGAGAGACCATGTATATAATAGACTGTAGAGAGAGAGAGAGCCTGTAGATAACAGACTGTAGAGAGAGAGAGAAAGACCCTGTATATAACAGACTGTAGAGAGAGAGAGAGACCCTGTATATAACAGACTGTAGAGAGAGAGAGAGCCCCTGTATATAACAGACTGTAGAGAGAGAGAGACTCTGTATATAACACACTGTAGAGAGAGAGAGGCCCTGTATATAACAGACTGTAGAGAGAGAGAGACCCTGTATATAACAGACTGTAGAGAGAGAGAGAGAGACCCTGTATATAACAGACTGTAGACAGAGAGCGACCCTGTTTCTAACAGACTGTAGAGAGAGAGAGACCCTGTATGTAACAGACTGTAGAGAGAGAGTGACCCTGTATATAACAGACTGTAGAGAGAGAGAGACCCTGTATGTAACAGACTGTAGAGAGAGAGAGAGCCTGTAGATAACAGACTGTCGAGAGAGAGAGAAAGACCCTGTATATAACAGACTGTAGAGAGAGAGACCCTGTATATAACAGACTGTAGAGAGAGAGAGACCCTGTATATAACAGACTGTAGAGAGAGAGAGACCCTGTATATAACAGGCTGTAGAGAGAGAGAGAGACCCTGTATATAACAGACTGTAGAGAGAGAGAGAGACCCTGTATATAACAGACTGTAGAGAGAGAGAGAGACCCTGTATATAACAGACTGTAGAGAGAGAGAGACTCTGTATATAACACACTGTAGAGAGAGAGAGGCCCTGTATATAACAGACTGTAGAGAGAGAGAGACCCTGTATATAACAGACTGTAGAGAGAGAGAGAAAGACCCTGTATATAACAGACTGTAGAGAGAGAGAGACCATGTATATAATAGACTGTAGAGAGAGAGAGAGACCCTGTATATAACACACTGTAGAGAGAGAGAGACCCTGTATATAACAGACTGTAGAGAGAGAGAGACCATGTATATAATAGACTGTAGAGAGAGAGAGAGAGACCCTATATATAACACACTGTAGAGAGAGAGAAACCCTGTATATAACAGACTGTAGAGAGAGAGAGACCCTGTATATAACAGACTGTAGAGAGAGAGAGACCCTGTAGATAACAGACTGTAGAGAGAGAGAGAAAGACCCTGTATATAACAGACTGTAGAGAGAGAGAGACCATGTATATAATAGACTGTAGAGAGAGAGAGAGACCCTGTATATAACACACTGTAGAGAGAGAGAGACCCTGTATGTAACAGACTGTAGAGAGAGAGAGACCCTGTATATAACAGACTAGAGAGAGACCCTGTATATAACAGACTGTAGAGAGAGAGAGACTCTGTTTCTAACAGACTGTAGAGAGAGAGAGACCCTATATGTAACAGACTGTAGAGAGAGAGAGACCCTGTATATAACAGACTGTAGAGAGAGAGAGAGACCCTGTAGATAACAGACTGTCGAGAGAGAGAGAAAGACCCTGTACATAACAGACTGTAGAGAGAGAGAGAGACCCTGTATACAACAGACTGTAGAGAGAGAGAGACCCTGTATATAACAGACTGTAGAGAGAGAGAGACCCTGTAGATAACAGACTGTAGAGAGAGAGAGAAAGACCCTGTATATAACAGACTGTAGAGAGAGAGACCCTGTATACAACAGAGTGTAGAGAGAGAGAGACCCTGTATATAACAGACTGTAGAGAGAGAGACCCTGTATATAACAGACTGTAGAGAGAGACCCTGTATGTAACAGACTGTAGAGAGAGAGAGAGACCCTGTATATAACAGACAGTAGAGAGAGAGAGAGACCCTGTATATAACACACTGTAGAGAGAGAGAGAGGCCCTGTATGTAACAGACTGTAGAGAGAGAGAGACCCTGTATATAACCGACTAGAGAGAGAGAACCTGTATATAACAGACTGTAGAGATAGAGAGAGACCCTGTATACAACACACTGTAGAGAGAGAGAGACCCTGTATGTAACAGACTGTAGAGAGAGAGAGACCCTGTATATAACAGACTAGAGAGAGAGACCCTGTATACAACAGACTGTAGAGAGAGAAAGACCCTGTATATAACAGACTGTAGAGAGAGAGAGACCCTGTATATAACAGACTGTAGAGAGAGAGAGACCCTGTATATAACAGACTGTAGAGAGAGAGAGAGACCCTGTATATAACAGACTGTAGAGAGAGAGAGAGACCCTGTATATAACAGACTGTAGAGAGAGAGAGACTCTGTATATAACACACTGTAGAGAGAGAGAGGCCCTGTATATAACAGACTGTAGAGAGAGAGAGACCCTGTATATAACAGACTGTAGAGAGAGAGAGAAAGACCCTGTATATAACAGACTGTAGAGAGAGAGAGACCATGTATATAATAGACTGTAGAGAGAGAGAGAGACCCTGTATATAACACACTGTAGAGAGAGAGAGACCCTGTATATAACAGACTGTAGAGAGAGAGAGACCATGTATATAATAGACTGTAGAGAGAGAGAGAGCCTGTAGATAACAGACTGTAGAGAGAGAGAGAAAGACCCTGTATATAACAGACTGTAGAGAGAGAGAGAGACCCTGTATATAACAGACTGTAGAGAGAGAGAGAGCCCCTGTATATAACAGACTGTAGAGAGAGAGAGACTCTGTATATAACACACTGTAGAGAGAGAGAGGCCCTGTATATAACAGACTGTAGAGAGAGAGAGACCCTGTATATAACAGACTGTAGAGAGAGAGAGAGAGACCCTGTATATAACAGACTGTAGACAGAGAGCGACCCTGTTTCTAACAGACTGTAGAGAGAGAGAGACCCTGTATGTAACAGACTGTAGAGAGAGAGTGACCCTGTATATAACAGACTGTAGAGAGAGAGAGACCCTGTATATAACAGACTGTAGAGAGAGAGAGAGCCTGTAGATAACAGACTGTAGAGAGAGAGCGAAAGACCCTGTATATAACAGACTGTAGAGAGAGAGACCCTGTATATAACAGACTGTAGAGAGAGAGAGACCCTGTATATAACAGACTGTAGAGAGAGAGAGACCCTGTATATAACAGGCTGTAGAGAGAGAGAGAGACCCTGTATATAACAGACTGTAGAGAGAGAGAGAGACCCTGTATATAACAGACTGTAGAGAGAGAGAGAGACCCTGTATATAACAGACTGTAGAGAGAGAGAGACTCTGTATATAACACACTGTAGAGAGAGAGAGGCCCTGTATATAACAGACTGTAGAGAGAGAGAGACCCTGTATATAACAGACTGTAGAGAGAGAGAGAAAGACCCTGTATATAACAGACTGTAGAGAGAGAGAGACCATGTATATAATAGACTGTAGAGAGAGAGAGAGACCCTGTATATAACACACTGTAGAGAGAGAGAGACCCTGTATATAACAGACTGTAGAGAGAGAGAGACCATGTATATAATAGACTGTAGAGAGAGAGAGAGACCCTATATATAACACACTGTAGAGAGAGAGAAACCCTGTATATAACAGACTGTAGAGAGAGAGAGACCCTGTATATAACAGACTGTAGAGAGAGAGAGACCCTGTAGATAACAGACTGTAGAGAGAGAGAAAGACCCTGTATATAACAGACTGTAGAGAGAGAGAGACCATGTATATAATAGACTGTAGAGAGAGAGAGAGACCCTGTATATAACACACTGTAGAGAGAGAGAGACCCTGTATGTAACAGACTGTAGAGAGAGAGAGACCCTGTATATAACAGACTAGAGAGAGACCCTGTATATAACAGACTGTAGAGAGAGAGAGACTCTGTTTCTAACAGACTGTAGAGAGAGAGAGACCCTGTATGTAACAGACTGTAGAGAGAGAGAGACCCTGTATATAACAGACTGTAGAGAGAGAGAGAGACCCTGTAGATAACAGACTGTCGAGAGAGAGAGAAAGACCCTGTATATAACAGACTGTAGAGAGAGAGAGAGACCCTGTATACAACAGACTGTAGAGAGAGAGCGACCCTGTATATAACAGACTGTAGAGAGAGAGAGACCCTGTAGATAACAGACTGTAGAGAGAGAGAGAAAGACCCTGTATATAACAGACTGTAGAGAGAGAGACCCTGTATACAACAGAGTGTAGAGAGAGAGAGACCCTGTATATAACAGACTGTAGAGAGAGAGACCCTGTATATAACAGACTGTAGAGAGAGACCCTGTATGTAACAGACTGTAGAGAGAGAGAGAGACCCTGTATATAACAGACAGTAGAGAGAGAGAGAGACCCTGTATATAACACACTGTAGAGAGAGAGAGAGGCCCTGTATGTAACAGACTGTAGAGAGAGAGAGACCCTGTATATAACCGACTAGAGAGAGAGAACCTGTATATAACAGACTGTAGAGAGAGAGAGAGACCCTGTATACAACACACTGTAGAGAGAGAGAGACCCTGTATATAACAGACTAGAGAGAGAGACCCTGTATTCAACAGACTGTAGAGAGAGAAAGACCCTGTATATAACAGACTGTAGAGAGAGAGAGACCCTGTATATAACAGACTGTAGAGAGAGAGAGACCCTGTATATAACAGGCTGTAAAGAGAGAGAGAGACCCTGAATATAACAGACTGTAGAGAGAGAGAGACCCTGTATATAACAGACTGTAGAGAGAGAGAGACCCTGTATATAACAGGCTGTAGAGAGAGAGAGACCCTGTATATAACAGACTGTAGAGAGAGAGAGAGACCCTGTATATAACAGACTGTAGAGAGAGAGAGAGACCCTGTATATAACAGACTGTAGAGAGAGAGAGACTCTGTATATAACAGACTGTAGAGAGAGAGACCCTGTAGATAACAGACTGTAGAGAGAGAGAGAAAGACCCTGTATATGACAGACTGTAGAGAGAGAGAGACCCTGTATATAATAGACTGTAGAGAGAGAGAGAGACCCTGTATATAACACACTGTAGAGAGAGAGAGACCCTGTATGTAATAGACTGTAGAGAGAGAGAGAGACCCTGTATATAACAGACTAGAGAGAGACCCTGTATATAACAGACTGTAGAGAGAGAGTGACCCTGTTTCTAACAGACTGTAGAGAGAGAGAGAGACCCTGTATGTAACAGACTGTAGAGAGAGAGAGTCCCTGTATATAACAGACTGTAGAGAGAGAGAGACCCTGTATATAACAGACTGTAGAAAGAGAGAGAGAGAGAGACCCTGTATATAACAGACTGTAGAGCGAGAGAGAGAGCCTGTGTATAACAGACTGTAGAGAGAGAGAGACCCTGTATATAACAGACTGGAGAGAGAGAGAGACCCTGTATATAACAGACTGTAGAGAGAGAGTGGCCCTGTATATAACAGACTGTAGAGAGAGAGAGAGACCCTGTATATAACAGACTGTAGAGAGAGAGAGAGGCCCTGTATGTAACAGACTGTAGAGAGAGAGACCCTGTATATAACAGACTGTAGAGAGAGAGAGGCCCTGTATATAACAGACTGTAGAGAGAGAGAGCGACCCTGTATATAACAGACTGTAGAGAGAGAGAGACCCTGTATATAACAGACTGTAGAGAGAGAGTGGCCCTGTATATAACAGACTGTAGAGAGAGAGAGAGACCCTGTATATAACAGACTGTAGAGAGAGAGAGACCCTCTATATAACAGACTGTAGAGAGAGAGAGACCCTGTATATAACAGACTGTAGAGAGAGAGAGACCCTGTATATAACAGACTGTAGAGAGAGAGAGACCCTGTATATAACAGACAGTAGAGAGAGAGAGAGACCCTGTATATAACAGACTGTAGAGAGAGAGAGAGAGAGACCCTGTATATAACAGACTGTGAAGAGAGAGAGAGACACTGTATATAACAGACTGTAGAGAGAGATATACCCTGTATATAACAGACTGTAGAGAGAGAGAGACCCTGTATTTAACAGACTGTAGAGAGAGCGAGAGACCCTGTATATAACAGACAGTAGAGAGAGAGAGACCCTGCATATAACAGACTGTAGAGAGAGAGAGACCCTGTATATAACAGACTGTAGAGAGAGAGAGACCCTGTATATAACAGGCTGTAGAGAGAGAGAGACCCTGTATATAACAGACTGTAGAGAGAGAGAGAGACCCTGTATATAACAGACTGTAGAGAGAGAGAGAGAGACCCTGTATATAACACACTGTAGAGAGAGAGAGACCCTGTATATAACAGACTGTAGAGAGAGAGAGACCCTGTATACAACAGACTGTAGAGAGAGAGAACCTGTATATAACAGACTGTAGAGAGAGAGAGACCCTGTATATAACACACTGTAGAAAGAGAGAGAGAGACCCTGTATATAACTGACTGTAGAGAGAGAGAGACCCTGTATATAACAGACTGTAGAGAGAGAGAGAGACCCTGTATATAACAGACTGTAGAGAGAGAGAGAGACCCTGTATATAACAGACTGTGAAGAGAGAGAGAGACACTGTATATAACAGACTGTAGAGAGAGATATACCCTGTATATAACAGACTGTAGAGAGAGAGAGACCCTGTATTTAACAGACTGTAGAGAGAGCGAGAGACCCTGTATATAACAGACTGTAGAGAGAGAGAGACCTTGCATATAACAGACTGTAGAGAGAGAGAGAAACTGTATATAACAGACTGTAGAGAGAGAGAGAGAGAGACCCTGTATATAACAGACTGTAGAGAGAGACCCTGTATATAACAGACTGTAGAGAGAGAGAGACCCTGTATATAACAGACTGTAGAGAGAGAGAGAGACCCTCAATATAACACACTGTAGAGAGAGAGAGAGACCCTGTATATAACACACTGTAGAAAGAGAGAGAGACCCTGTATATAACACACTGTAGAGAGAGAGAGAGACCCTGTATATAACTGACTGTAGAGAGAGAGAGACCCTGTATATAACACACTGTAGAAAGAGAGAGAGACCCTGTATATAACAGAGTGTAGAGAGAGAGAGAGACCCTGTATATAACTGACTGTAGAGAGAGAGAGACCCTGTATATAACACACTGTAGAGAGAGAGAGAGACCCTGTATATAACTGACTGTAGAGAGAGAGAGACCCTGGGCGTCATTCTCCGACCCCCCGCCGGGTGGGAGAATGGCCGTTGGCCGCCGTGAATCCCGCCCCCGCCCCCGCCGAAGTCTCCGAAGGGAGAAAAGTCGGCGGGGCGTTAATGTCGCCGCTGCCGCGGAGAATGTCACGGGTCTGCGCAAGGCAGCCGATTTTCGGCCTGCCGATATTCTCCCTTCCGGATGGGCCGAAGTCCCGTCGACGTGATGACCGTTCACGTCGACGTGAATCAAACCTCCTTTTCATCGGCGTGACCCGGTGCTCCAGGCTCACGCCGACCAGCGAGGAGTTGAGTGACGGCCTGGGGGGTTGGCTCTGGGCAGGAAATGGCGTGGCCGCAGACTGATTGCGTGAGGAGAGGTGTGTCTCGGCTTGTGTGTGTGTGTGTGCGGCGGGGGGGGGGGGGGGGGGGGGGGGGGAGGGAGGGGGGGGGTTAGAGTAGGCTGGGCTCCGGGGGAGTGCCGGGAGGGGTCCGTGCCGGGGTGGAGGTTGGGGGGGGGGTCCGTGCTGGGGTGGAGGTTGGGGGTTGGGGGGGGTCCGTGCCGGGGTGGAGGTTGGCGAGGGGGTCCGTGCCGGGGTGGAGGTTGGGGGGGGGGGTCCGTGCCGGGGTGGAGGTTGGGGAGGGGGTCCGTGCTGGGGTGGAGGTTGGGGGTTGGGGGGAGTCCGTGCCGGGGTGGAGGTTGGGGGTTGGGGAGGGGGTCCGTGCCGGGGTGGAGGTTGGGGGGGGGGGGTCCGTGCCGGGGTGGAGGTTGGGGGTTGGGGAGGGGGTCCGTGCCGGGGTGGAGGTTGGCGAGGGGGTCCGTGCCGGGGTGGAGGTTGGGGGGGGGGGGTCCGTGCCGGGGTGGAGGTTAGGGGTTGGGGAGGGGGTCCGTGCCGGGGTGGAGGTTGGGGAGGGGGTCCGTGCCGGGGTGGAGGTTGGGGGTTGGGGGGGTCCGTGCTGGGGTGGGTGATGGGAGGGCAAATGAGTTGGTCCACCTGGCCAGGTGCCAGCCTCCAACAGTTGGACCCATGCGGTCCATGCCACCTGGCTGGGGGGAGGAGGGGATATGGGCAATGATGACATGTCGTCGTTCCCCTCCCCCCCACCAGGCCGTCATGTTTTCAGACCATCCAGCGATGTTGGCCGCCGTGGTGGCAGCCGCTCATGTCTATGTTGCCCTGGATGAGGAGGAGGAGGAGGAGCGTGCCAGAGAGGCGGCGCAGGCTGCCGCAGAGGGGCAGGCGGCAGCGGCCCAGGCTGGAGGGACACCTGACCGACAGGACGAGGAGGGGGAGGAGGACGTCGCGGCCCCACGGCAACGGAGGCACCCGAGGGCGCCCCGTGTGTACCGGCCCCGGCAGTCATACCAGGACCTCACGGACCGGGAATGCAGGAGGAGACTCCGGATGAGCCGGGAAACCGTGGCACACATCTGCCTCCTGCTGGCACACCTGTCACCGCGTGGCACTGGCGGGGGACACCCTCTCCCCGTGTCCGTCAAGGTTACGGTGGCCCTCAACTTTTATGCAACGGGGTCATTCCAGGCACCGAGTGGGGACCTGTCCGGCCTATCGCAGACATCGGTGCATCGGTGCATCCGGGCAGTGACAGATGCCCTTTATGCCATGGCGCACCGCTACATCCGCTTCCCCGTGGACCGGGCCAGCCAAGATGCCCGGGCCGTGGGCTTCTCTGCCGTTGCCGGGTTCCCCATGGTCCAGGGCGCGATCGATGGGATGCACGTCGCCGTGCGGCCACCTGCAGGGAACAGGGCCGTGTTCACTAATAGGAAGGGGACCTATTCAATGAACGTACAGGTGGTCTGCGACCACCGCATGATGATCCTGCACGTCTGCGCCCGTCACCCAGGCAGTGTACACGACTCATTCGTGTTGTCGCGGTCATCCATCCCCGGCATGTACGAGGGACGCCATCCCCGGCTGAGGGGCTGGTTGCTGGGCGACAGGGGCTACCCATTGCGATCGTGGCTGATGACGCCTATACGGAGGCCACGCAATGAGGCGGAGAACCGCTACAATGATGCCCATGTAGCGACAAGGGGAGTGATCGAGAGGTGCTTTGGCGTGCTGAAGATGCGTTTCAGGTGCCTGGACCTCTCTGGGGGCGCCCTCCAGTATCGGTCAGATAGGGTCGGCCGCATCATTGTGGTGTGCTGCGTCCTGCACAACATAGCCCAGCAGAGGGGCGATGTGCCGCAGGCAGAGGAGGGCGGAGTGGAGGAGCAGCAGGAAGAGGCCCAGTCCTCCCCAGATGAGGGGGATGGGGGCAATGGTCAGGGCAGACGGGGTAGACACAGACGGGTGGCTGTCCACCGTTACCGGCTGGCCCAGCGGGCACGGGACAGACTGATAGACGGCCGCTTCACTGACTAGATGGGCGTGGGAATCGGGTAGTATGGCCACAGACCGCACACCATGACAACAGCCGACCACCCACACCCCCCACCCATCCACCCACCCAGCACCCTCACCCCCCTCCCCAACCCCACACACCCCACCCGCATGCACCCCACCCCCCCACCCCCAATTGCCGATCCACCGGCGGCACAACGGACCGGGCTCACCCAGTTGCGGGTGGACGCGTGTCTATCGCAGGCCATGGAGGATGATGACAACCCGCCCTGCGATGAGCTCCTGGCTCTACATCGTTGGACTATGTCTGACCCATGGCCACAGTACCACCATCCACCCGGACCATCCCTGCATGCGGCTGTGACACTGCAGCGCACGGTCCCGTCCTCTGCCCGGGGGATGTTGATGGCGGCCCAGGGGGAAGGGGGCAGACTCACCTGGGGCTGAGGTAAGACCACCCCTCACACACACACTTGCGCTCAACGTACATGACACCCCCGCACACTTTGGACAGAGCACAAAGGCAGCTTCGGTAGGTGTAACATTGACTTTAATAACCAAAGGAGTTCATGCACGTGCCCTAGCGCCTAAAGCTCATCTGTGCCCTGCACCCGTGCCAACTTACTCAGTGTCTAATTGTTTGGCCTTACGGGCCCTTTGACTACGTCTACGTGGTTCCCCAGACGGTACAGCAGAACTGGAGGTGGACTCCTGTGATTCCTGCCCTCTGACACTGGATCCCTTTGGCGGCCGTTTCCTGGGGCGTCCTGGCCTAGATGGGCCAGGCTGCGGCCCGGGCGACTGGGATGGCGAGCTACCAGCCTGTCCTGCCCGTTGCCCACCCGATGCACCTGGGACGGAAGGGGGGGAGTCCGAGATGTCGCGGTGTACCGGGACCTCCCCTACAGAGGGAGCCGGGACAGACCACACCACCTCCTCCTCCCTCGGGGTGCCCGATGGCCCCCAGGCCTCTACATGGGTGGGGGATGCAAACGGACTGGCCATCCGACGCGCCCCCGACATCTGGCGCTGCCAGTCCTGGAGGCCCGTGCTGGTATCGACAGGGGTCTGCAGGTTTGCAGCCATGGAGCCCAGGGGGTTGTCGAACCCTGTCTGCGACAGTGCGATGCCAGCTCGCACATGGCCACTGGCGCCGATGGCCTGCTGAGACTGGGCCATGGCCTGCAGAGACTGGGCTATGGCCTGCTGAGACTGGGCCATGGCCTGCTGAGACTGGGCCATGGCCTGCTGAGACTGGGCTATGGCGTTGAGCGCCTCTGCCATCTGGCGCTGGCACTGGCTCATGGCCTCCTGTGAGAGGGCAGCCATTTCCTGGGCCACAGACGCCGCCTGCACGGAAGGCCCCAGGCCTCGCAAACCGTTCCCCATGTCTGACACCGTCGCACCCATTGCCTCCACCGCGGACGCCACCCGTGCGGTGTCAGCCTGGGTGGCACGCATGACCGGGACCACTCCCAGCTCCTGGACGCGGGTGGACTCCTCCACCTGCGACCGCAGCCGCCGCAAGCCACCCGTCACCCTATTCGCTCGTCTCCGTGTCAGTGGTTGCATCGGATCTATGTGTGGGTGTGGTAACTGCAGGAACCCGGGATCCATCTGGGCGGCAGATGTTCGCTTGGCCTGGGCTGCTCTCCGACCGCCCGGTCCCTCTGCTGCTCCTACCTCCACCTGCTGTACCGGGACGGCTGTGTTGTGCGCACCAGTGAGTGTACCAGACGCCTTATCACTAAAGTGCCCAACCGTGGTGAGTGTTTCTGCGATGGTGGAGGGTGTTGGTGACAGCAGTGGCGTTGTGTCGTGCTCTTCGTCCCACTCTGAGTCCATGGCACTTTGGGGTGGGGGTTCGTCTCCACCCATCCACTCTGAGTCACTGTCCGGTATTTCGTCTTCCCGGGTAGGGGTGTCCTGGGTAGTGCTGTCCCGGGTAGTGCTGTCCCGGGTAGTGCTGTCCCGGGTAGTGCTGTCCCGGGTAGGGGTGTCCCGGGTAGTGCTGTCCCGGGTAGGGGTGTCCTGGGTAGTGGTGTCCCAGGTAGGGGTGTCCCGGGTTGGGGTGTCCTGGGTAATGGTGTCCTGGGTAGTGGTGTCCTGGGTAGTGGTGTCCTGGCTCGGATGTGACGGGGGCCTGTGGCTGCCCCCCTCATCGCTGGGTGGTCGCTCCCGCACGTGACGGGGGTGTCGTCTCCCTGTTGCTCCAGGTCTCTCCGTCTCCCGTGGTGTGCGAGGGGCATCCTGCGGGCGTCGCATGCTGGAGGGTCCGGGTCTCTCCGTCTCCCGTGGTCTCCGAGGGGCATCCTGCGGGCGTCGCATGCTGGAGGGTTCGGGTCTCTCCGTCTCCTGTGGTCTCCGAGGGGCATCCTGCGGGCGTCGCATGCTGGAGGGTTCGGGTCTCTCCGTCTCCCGTGGTCTCCGAGGGGCATCCTGCGGGCGTCGCATGCTGGAGGGTGCGGGTCTCTCCGTCTCCCGTGGTCTCCGAGGGGCATCCTGCGGGCGTCGCATGCTGGAGGGTTCGGGTCTCTCCGTCTCCCGTGGTCTCCGAGGGGCATCCTGCGGGCATCGCATGCTGGAGGGTTCGGGTCTCTCCGTCTCCTGTGGTCTCCGAGGGGCATCCTGCGGGCGGTCTGCATCTGCGGGGATGGGTGCCTGGACGTTTGGTCCTGCGATACACAATGAAGCATGCATGGTTAGACATCAGGCAGTGATCAGGTGATACGGGGGAGGGGGATATAGGGGAGGGGGGATATGGGGACCGGCTGTTGGTGGCTCACTTGCTCGTGGGGCCCCGACCTCTGCATCAGCAACCTCCCGGTCCTCAGGTCCGCCAGCCAGTTCCAGGGCCCTTTCCTCGTGTACGGTCAGTGGCCTCTCATTAGCGGGCCCTCCTCCAGTCCTCACATGCTCCCTATTGTTGTGTGCGCGCTTCTCCTGGGGGGGGGGTGGGGTGGTGGCAGGGGTAAAAGGCAACAGTGTTAGGCAGGTATATGAATGCACGCCATCGGTTGCGCGTGCATTGCAGAGGTTAAGGTTAGGGCTGGATTCACTTGGGGATATGGGGGAGGGGGGATATGGGGGATATGGGGGAGGGGGGAATATGGGGGATATGGGGGAGGGGGGGATATGGGGGATATGGGGGAGGGGGGATATGGGGGAGGGGGGATATGGGGGAGGGGGATATGGGGGATATGGGGGAGGGGGGAATATGGGGCATATGGGGGAGGGGGGATATGGGGGATATGGGGGAGGGGGGATATGGGGGAGGGGGGATATGGGGGATATGGGGGAGGGGGGATATGGGAGATATGGGGGAGGGGGGATATGGGGGAGGGGGGAATATGGGGGATATGGGGGAGGGGGGATATGGGGGATATGGGGAGGGGGGATATGGGGGATATGGGGGAGGGGGAATATGGGGGATATGGGGGAGGGGGATATGGGGGATATGGGGGAGGGGGGGATATGGGGGATATGGGGGAGGGGGGATATGGGGATATGGGGGAGGGGGGATATGGGGGAGGGGGGATATGGGGGATATGGGGGAGGGGGGATATGGGGGAGGGGGGATATGGGGGATATGGGGGAGGGGGGATATGGGGGATATGGGGGAGGGGGGATATGGGGGATATGGGGGAGGGGGAATATGGGGGATATGGGGGAGGGGGGATATGGGGGATATGGGGGAGGGGGGAATATGGGGGATATGGGGGAGGGGGGAATATGGGGGATATGGGGGAGGGGGGATATGGGGGATATGGGGGAGGGGGGAATATGGGGGATATGGGGGAGGGGGGATATGGGGAGGGGGGATATGGGGGATATGGGGGAGGGGGGATATGGGGGAGGTGGGGATATGGGGGATATGGGGAGGGGGGATATGGGGGATATGGGGGAGGGGGGATATGGGGGATATGGGGAGGGGGGAATATGGGGGATATGGGGGAGGGGGGATATGGGGGAGGGGGGAATATGGGGGATATGGGGGAGGGGGGATATGGGGGATATGGGGGAGGGGGGAATATGGGGATCTGGGGGAGGGGGGATATGGGGGATATGGGGAGGGGGAGATATGGGGGAGGGGGGATATGGGGGAGGGGGGAATATGGGGGATATGGGGGAGGGGGGATATGGGGGATATGGGGGAGGGGGGATATGGGGGAGGGGGGAATATGGGGGATATGGGGGAGGGGGGATATGGGGGATATGGGGGAGGGGGGTATGGGGGAGGGGGTATATGGGGGTTATGGGGGAGGGGGGATATGGGGGAGGGGGGAATATGGGGGATATGGGGGAGGGGGGATATGGGGGAGGGGGGAATATGGGGGATATGGGGGAGGGGGGATATGGGGGAGGGGGGAATATGGGGGAATATGGGGGATATGGGGGAGGGGGGATATGGGGGATATGGGGGAGGGGGGATATGCGGGAGGGGGGGATATGGGGGAGGGGGGGATATGGGGGAGGGGGGATATGGGGGATATGAGGGAGGGGGGATATGGGGAGGGGGGATATGGGGGATATGGGGAGGCTCACCCTGCCTGCTCTGACGAGATCGTTCACCTTCTTGTGGCACTGGGTGCCTGTCCGTGGTGTTAGGGCCACAGCGGTGACGGCCTCTGCCACCTCCCTCCACAGATGCCGGCTGTGGCGTGGGGCAACTCTGCGGCCGTGCCCGGGATACAGGGCGTCCCTCCTCTGCTCCACCGCATCCATGAGCGCCTCCACATCGCGTGACTCGAACCTCGGGGCTGAGCGACGGCCAGCCGTCCAGTCGGGTGTTGCGGTCGGCTGTTCCGGTCGGGTGGGGGGGGAGCTGCGCGGCCTTATGAGCCGTCACGCCGTGCAGCGCGTATGACGCTGCACGGCGTGAACCACTGCGCAAGCGCGGATCCCGTTACGTCGCTGCTAGCCCATTTCGGGCCGCAGAATATCGGCCCATTTTTATGACGTGACGCAAGTGGGATTTGCGCCGTTTTTTGCGCCGATCGGCGGACTTTCCGCCGATAATGGAGAATTTCGCGCCCTGTATAAAACAGACTGTAGAGAGAGAGACCCTGTATATAACAGAATGTAGAGAGAGAGACCCTGTATATAACAGACTGTAGAGAGAGAGAGACCCTGTATATAACAGACTGTAGAGAGAGCGAGAGACCCTGGATATAAAACACTGTAGAGAGAGAGAGACCCTGTATATAACAGACTGTACAGAGAGAGAGACCCTGTATATAACAGACTGTAGAGTGAGAGAGAGACCCTGTATGTAACAGACTGTAGAGAGAGAGAGACCCTGTATATAACAGACTAGAGAGAGAGACCCTGTATATAACAGACTGTAGAGAGAGAGAGACCCTGTATATAACAGACTGTAGAGAGAGAGAGACCCTGCATGTAACAGACTGTAGAGAGAGAGAGACCCTGTATATAACAGACGGTAGAGAGTGAGAGAACCTGTATATAACAGACTGTAGAGAGAGAGAGACCCTGCAAAACAGACTGTAGAGAGAGAGGGACCCTGTACAAAACAGACTGGAGAGAGAGAGAGAGACCCTGTATATAACAGACTGTAGAGAGAGAGAGAGAGACCCTGTATATAACAGACTTTAGAGAGAGAGATACCCTGTATATAACAGACTGTAGAGAGAGAGAGACCCTGTATATAACAGACTGTAGAGTGAGAGAGACCCTGTATATAACAGACTGTAGAGAGAGAGAGACCCTGTATATAACAGACTGGAGAGAGAGAAAGAGAGAGACCCTGTATATAACAGACTTTAGAGAGAGAGAGACCCTGTATATAACTGACTGTAGAGAGAGAGAGACCCTGTATATAACAGACTGTAGAGTGAGAGAGACCCTGTATATAACAGACTGTAGAGAGAGAGAGAGAGACCATGTACATAACAGACTGTAGAGAGAGAGAGAGACCCTGTATTTAACAGACTGTAGAGAGAGAGACCCTGTATATAACAGACTGTAGAGAGAGACCCTGAATATAACAGACTGTAGAGAGAGAGAGACCCTGTATATAACAGACTGTAGAGAGAGAGAGAGACCCTGTATATAACACACTGTAGAGAGAGAGAGAGACCCTGTATATAACAGACTGTAAAGAGAGAGAGACCCTGTATATAACACACTGTAGAAAGAGAGAGAGACCCTGTATATAACTGACTGTAGAGAGAGAGAGACCCTGTATATAACAGACTGTAGAGAGAGAGAGAGACCCTGTAGAAAACAGACTGTAGAGAGAGAGACCCTGTATATGACAGAATGTAGAGAGAGAGAGACCCTGTATATAACAGACTGTAGAGAGAGAGAGACCCTGTATATAACAGACTGAAGAGAGAGAGAGACCCTGTATATAACAGACTGTAGAGAGAGAGAGACCCTATATATAACAGACTGTAGAGAGTGAGAGAGACCCAGTATATAACAGACTGTAGAGAGAGAGAGAAACCCTGTCTATAACAGACTGTAGAGAGAGCGTGAGACCCTGGATATAAAACACTGTAGAGAGAGAGAGACAATGTATATAACAGACTGTAGAGAGAGAGAGACCCTGTATATAACAAACTGTAGAGGGAGAGAGAGACCCTGTATGTAAAAGACTGTAGAGAGAGAGAGACCCTGTATATAACAGACTAGAGAGAGAGACCCTGTATATAACAGACTGTAGAGAGAGAGAGACCCTGTATATAACAGACTGTAGAGAGAGAGAGACCCTGCATGTAACAGACTGTAGAGAGAGAGAGACCCTGTATATAACAGACTGTAGAGAGAGAGAGACCCTGTATATAACAGACTGTAGAGAGAGAAAGACCCTGTATATAACAGACTGGAGAGAGAGAGAGAGAGAGACCCTGTATATAACAGACTGTAGAGAGAGAGAGAGAGACCCTGTATATAACAGACTTTAGAGAGAGAGAGACACTGTATACAACAGACTGTAGAGAGAGAGAGACCCTGTATATAACAGACTGTAGAGAGAGAGAGACCCTGTATATAACAGACTGTCGAGTGAGAGAGACCCAGTATATAACAGACTGGAGAGAGAGAGACCCTGTATATATCAGACTTTAGAGAGAGAGAGACCCTGTATATAACAGACTGTAGAGTGAGAGAGACCCTGTGTATAACAGACTGTAGAGAGAGAGAGTGACCCTGTATATAACAGACTGTAGAGAGAGAGGGGCCCTGTATATAACAGACTGTAGAGAGAGAGAGACCCTGTATATAACAGACTGTAGAGAGAGAGAGACCCTGTATATAACAGACTGTCGAGTGAGAGAGGCCCTGTATATAACAGACTGTAGAGAGAGAGAGTGACTCTGTATATAACAGACTGTAGAGAGAGAGGGGCCCTGTATATAACAGACTGTAGAGAGAGAGAGACCCTGTATATAACAGACTGTAGAGAGAGAGAGAGACACCCTGTACATAACAGACTGTAGAGAGAGAGACCCTGTATATAACAGACTGTAGAGAGAGAGAGACCCTGTATATAACAGACTGTAGAGAGAGAGAGACCCTGTATATAACAGACTGTAGAGAGAGAGACCCTGGAGATAACAGACTGTAGAGAGAGAGAGACCCTGTATATAACAGACTGTAGAGAGAGAGAGACCCTGTATATAACAGACTGTAGAGAGAGAGAGACCCTGTATATAACAGACTGTAGAGAGAGAGAGACCCTGTATATAACAGACTGTAGAGAGAGAGAGACCCTTTTTATAACAGACTGTAGAGAGAGAGAGAGACCCTGTATCTAACAGACTGTAGAGAGAGAGTGAGACCCTGTATATAACAGACTGTAGAGTGAGAGAGACCCTGTATATAACAGACTGTAGGGAGAGAGAGACCCTGTATATAACAGACTGTAGAGAGAGAGAGAGACCCTGTACATAACCAACTGTAGAGAGAGAGAGACCCTGTATATAACAGACTGTAGAGAGAGAGAGAAACCCTGTATATAACAGACTGTAGAGAGAGAGAGACCCTGTATATAACAGACTGTAGAGAGAGAGAGAGACCCTGTATATAAAAAGACTGTAGAGAGAGAGAGAGAAAGACCCTGTATATAACAGACTGTGGAGAGAGAGAGAGACCCTGTATATAACAGACTGTAGAGAGAGATAGACCCTGTATATAACAGACTGTAGAGAGAGAGAGACCCTGTATTTAACAGACTGTAGAGAGAGCGAGAGACCCTGTATATAACAGACTGTAGAGAGAGAGAGAGACCCTGTATATAACAGACTGTAGAGAGAGAGAGAAACTGTATATAACAGACTGTAGAGAGAGAGAGAGACCCTGTATATAACAGACTGTAGAGAGAGACCCTGTATATAACAGACTGTAGAGAGAGAGAGACCCTGTATATAACAGACTGTAGAGAGAGAGAGGGACCCTGTATATAACAGACTGTAGAGAGAGAGAGACCCTCTATATAACAGACTGTAGAGAGAGAGAGACCCTGTATATAACAGACTGTAGAGAGAGAGAGACCCTGTATATAACAGACTGTAGAGAGAGAGAGACCCTGTATATAACAGACTGTAGAGAGAGAGAGAGACCCTGTATATAACAGACTGTAGAGAGAGAGAGAGAGAGACCCTGTATATAACAGACTGTGGAGAGAGAGAGAGACACTGTATATAACAGACTGTAGAGAGAGATAGACCCTGTATATAACAGACTGTAGAGAGAGAGAGACCCTGTATTTAACAGACTGTAGAGTGAGAGACCCTGTAGAAACAGACTGTAGAGAGAGAGAGAGACCCTGCATATAACAGACTGTAGAGAGAGAGAGAAACTGTATATAACAGATTGTAGAGAGAGAGAGAGAGACCCTGTATATAACAGACTGTAGAGAGAGACCCTGTATATAACAGACTGTAGAGAGAGAGAGACCATGTATATAACAGACTGTAGAGAGAGAGAGAGACCCTGTATATAACACACTGTAGAGAGAGAGAGAGACCCTGTATATAACAGACTGGAGAGAGAGAGACCTTGTATATAACACACTGTAGAAAGAGAGAGAGACCCTGTATATAACAGACTGTAGAGAGAGAGAGAGACCCTGTAGAAAACAGATTGTAGAGAGAGTGACCCTGTATATAACAGAATGTAGAGAGAGAGAGACCCTGTATATAACAGGCTGTAGAGAGAGAGAGAGAGACCCTGTATATAACAGACTGTAGAGAGAGAGAGAGACCCTGTATATAACAGACTGTAGAGAGAGAGAGAGAGAGACCCTGTATATAACAGACTGAAGAGAGAGAGAGACCCTGTATATAACAGACTGTAGAGAGAGAGAGACCCTATATATAACAGACTGTAGAGAGTGAGAGAGACTCAGTATATAACAGACTGTAGAGAGAGAGAGAAACCCTGTATATAACAGACTGTAGAGAGAGCGAGAGACCCTGGATATAAAACACTGTAGAGAGAGAGAGACACTGTATATAACAGACTGTAGAGAGAGAGAGACCCTGTATATAACAGACTGTAGAGGGAGAGAGAGACCCTGTATGTAACAGACTGTAGAGAGAGAGAGACCCTGTATATAACAGACTAGAGAGAGAGACCCTGTATATAACAGACTGTAGAGAGAGAGAGACCCTGTATATAACAGACTGTAGAGAGAGAGAGACCCTGCATGTAACAGACTGTAGAGAGAGAGAGACCCTGTATATAACAGACTGTAGAGAGAGAGAGAACCTGTATATAACAGACTTTAGAGAGAGAGAGACCCTGTATATAACAGACTGTAGAGTGAGAGAGACCCTGTATATAACAGACTGTAGATAGAGAGAGACCCTGTATATAACAGACTGGAGAGAGAGAGAGAGAGAGACCCTGTATATAACAGACTGTAGAGAGAGAGAGAGGCTCTGTATATAACAGACTGTAGAGAGAGCGAGAGACCCTGTATATAACAGACTGTAGAGAGAGAGAGACCCTGTATATAACAGACTGTAGAGGGAGAGAGAGACCCTGTATGTAAAAGACTGTAGAGAGAGAGAGAGACCCTGTATATAACAGACTAGAGAGAGAGACCCTGTATATAACAGACTGTAGAGAGAGAGAGACCCTGTATATAACAGACTGTAGAGAGAGAGAGAGAGAGACCCTGTATATAACAGACTGTGGAGAGAGAGAGAGACACTGTATATAACAGACTGTAGAGAGAGATAGACCCTGTATATAACAGACTGTAGAGAGAGAGAGACCCTGTATTTAACAGACTGTAGAGTGAGAGACCCTGTAGAAACAGACTGTAGAGAGAGAGAGAGACCCTGCATATAACAGACTGTAGAGAGAGAGAGAAACTGTATATAACAGATTGTAGAGAGAGAGAGAGAGACCCTGTATATAACAGACTGTAGAGAGAGACCCTGTATATAACAGACTGTAGAGAGAGAGAGACCATGTATATAACAGACTGTAGAGAGAGAGAGAGACCCTGTATATAACACACTGTAGAGAGAGAGAGAGACCCTGTATATAACAGACTGGAGAGAGAGAGACCTTGTATATAACACACTGTAGAAAGAGAGAGAGACCCTGTATATAACAGACTGTAGAGAGAGAGAGAGACCCTGTAGAAAACAGATTGTAGAGAGAGTGACCCTGTATATAACAGAATGTAGAGAGAGAGAGACCCTGTATATAACAGGCTGTAGAGAGAGAGAGAGAGACCCTGTATATAACAGACTGTAGAGAGAGAGAGAGACCCTGTATATAACAGACTGTAGAGAGAGAGAGAGAGAGACCCTGTATATAACAGACTGAAGAGAGAGAGAGACCCTGTATATAACAGACTGTAGAGAGAGAGAGACCCTATATATAACAGACTGTAGAGAGTGAGAGAGACTCAGTATATAACAGACTGTAGAGAGAGAGAGAAACCCTGTATATAACAGACTGTAGAGAGAGCGAGAGACCCTGGATATAAAACACTGCAGAGAGAGAGAGACACTGTATATAACAGACTGTAGAGAGAGAGAGACCCTGTATATAACAGACTGTAGAGGGAGAGAGAGACCCTGTATGTAACAGACTGTAGAGAGAGAGAGACCCTGTATATAACAGACTAGAGAGAGACCCTGTATATAACAGACTGTAGAGAGAGAGAGACCCTGTATATAACAGACTGTAGAGAGAGAGAGACCCTGCATGTAACAGACTGTAGAGAGAGAGAGACCCTGTATATAACAGACTGTAGAGAGAGAGAGAACCTGTATATAACAGACTTTAGAGAGAGAGAGACCCTGTATATAACAGACTGTAGAGTGAGAGAGACCCTGTATATAACAGACTGTAGATAGAGAGAGACCCTGTATATAACAGACTGGAGAGAGAGAGAGAGAGAGACCCTGTATATAACAGACTGTAGAGAGAGAGAGAGGCTCTGTATATAACAGACTGTAGAGAGAGCGAGAGACCCTGTATATAACAGACTGTAGAGAGAGAGAGACCCTGTATATAACAGACTGTAGAGGGAGAGAGAGACCCTGTATGTGAAAGACTGTAGAGAGAGAGAGAGACCCTGTATATAACAGACTAGAGAGAGAGACCCTGTATATAACAGACTGTAGAGAGAGAGAGACCCTGTATATAACAGACTGTAGAGAGAGAGAGACCCTGCATGTAACAGACTGTAGAGAGAGAGAGACCCTGTATATAACAGACTGTAGAGAGAGAGAGAACCTGTATATAACAGACTGTAGAGAGAGAGAGACCCTGCAAAACAGACTGTAGAGAGAGAAAGACCCTGTATATAACAGACTGGAGAGAGAGAGAGAGAGAGACCCTGTATATAACAGACTGTAGAGAGAGAGAGAGACACTGTATATAACAGACTGTAGAGAGAGATAGACCCTGTATATAACAGACTGTAGAGAGAGAGAGACCCTGTATATAACAGACTGTAGAGAGAGAGAGAGACCCTGTATATAACAGACTGTAGAGAGAGAGAGAGAGAGACCCTGTATATAACAGACTGTGGAGAGAGAGAGAGACACTGTATATAACAGACTGTAGAGAGAGAGAGACCCTGTATTTAACAGACTGTAGAGTGAGAGACCCTGTAGAAACAGACTGTAGAGAGAGAGAGAGAGACCCTGCATATAACAGACTGTAGAGAGAGAGAGAAACTGTATATAACAGACTGTAGAGAGAGAGAGAGAGACCCTGTATATAACAGACTGTAGAGAGAGACCCTGTATATAACAGACTGTAGAGAGAGAGAGACCATGTATATAACAGACTGTAGAGAGAGAGAGAGACCCTGTATATAACACACTGTAGAGAGAGAGAGAGACCCTGTATATAACAGACTGGAGAGAGAGAGACCTTGTATATAACACACTGTAGAAAGAGAGAGAGACCCTGTATATAACAGACTGTAGAGAGAGAGAGAGACCCTGTAGAAAACAGACTGTAGAGAGAGAGACCCTGTATATAACAGAATGTAGAGAGAGAGAGACCCTGTATATAACAGACTGTAGAGAGAGAGAGACCCTGTATATAACAGACTGAAGAGAGAGAGAGACCCTGTATATAACAGACTGTAGAGAGAGATAGACCCTATATATAACAGACTGTAGAGAGTGAGAGGGACCCAGTATATAACAGACTGTAGAGAGAGAGAGAAACCCTGTATATAACAGACTGTAGAGAGAGCGAGAGACCCTGGATATAAAACACTGTAGAGAGAGAGAGACACTGTATATAACAGACTGTAGAGAGAGAGAGACCCTGTATATAACAGACTGTAGAGGGAGAGAGAGACCCTGTATGTAACAGACTGTAGAGAGAGAGAGACCCTGTATATAACAGACTAGAGAGAGACCCTGTATATAACAGACTGTAGAGAGAGAGAGACCCTGTATATAACAGACTGTAGAGAGAGAGAGACCCTGCATGTAACAGACTGTAGAGAGAGAGAGACCCTGTATATAACAGACTGTAGAGAGAGAGAGAACCTGTATATAACAGACTTTAGAGAGAGAGAGACCCTGTATATAACAGACTGTAGAGTGAGAGAGACCCTGTATATAACAGACTGTAGATAGAGAGAGACCCTGTATATAACAGACTGGAGAGAGAGAGAGAGAGACCCTGTATATAACAGACTGTAGAGAGAGAGAGAGGCTCTGTATATAACAGACTGTAGAGAGAGCGAGAGACCCTGTATATAACAGACTGTAGAGAGAGACCCTGTATATAACAGACTGTAGAGGGAGAGAGAGACCCTGTATGTAAAAGACTGTAGAGAGAGAGAGACGCTGTATATAACAGACTAGAGAGAGAGACCCTGTATATAACAGACTGTAGAGAGAGAGAGACCCTGTATATAACAGACTGTAGAGAGAGAGAGACCCTGCATGTAACAGACTGTAGAGAGAGAGAGACCCTGTATATAACAGACTGTAGAGAGAGAGAGAACCTGTATATAACAGACTGTAGAGAGAGAGAGACCCTGCAAAACAGACTGTAGAGAGAGAAAGACCCTGTATATAACAGACTGGAGAGAGAGAGAGAGAGAGAGACCCTGTATATAACAGACTGTAGAGAGAGAGAGAGAGACCCTGTATATAACAGACTTTAGAGAGAGAGAGACACTGTATACAACAGACTGTAGAGAGAGAGAGACCCTGTATATAACAGACTGTAGAGAGAGAGAGACCCTGTATATAACAGACTGTCGAGTGAGAGAGACCCAGTATATAACAGACTGGAGAGAGAGAGACCCTGTATATATCAGACTTTAGAGAGAGAGAGACCCTGTATATAACAGACTGTAGAGTGAGAGAGACCCTGTATATAACAGACTGTAGAGAGAGAGAGTGACCCTGTATATAATAGACTGTAGAGAGAGAGGGGCCCTGTATATAACAGACTGTAGAGAGAGAGAGACCCTGTATATAACAGACTGTAGAGAGAGAGAGACCCTGTATATAACACACTGTAGAGAGAGAGAGACCCTGTATATAACAGACTGTCGAGTGAGAGAGACCCAGTACATAACAGACTGGAGAGAGAGAGACCCTGTATATATCAGACTTTAGAGAGAGAGAGACCCTGTATATAACAGACTGTAGAGTGAGAGAGACCCTGTATATAACAGACTGTAGAGAGAGAGAGTGACTCTGTATATAACAGACTGTAGAGAGAGAGGGGCCCTGTATATAACAGACTGTAGAGAGAGAGAGACCCTGTATATAACAGACTGTAGAGAGAGAGAGAGACACCCTGTACATAACAGACTGTAGAGAGAGAGACCCTGGAAATAACAGACTGTAGAGAGAGAGAGACCCTGTATATAACAGACTGTAGAGAGAGAGAGACCCTGTATATAACAGACTGTAGAGAGAGAGACCCTGGAGATAACAGACTGTAGAGAGAGACCCTGTATATAACAGACTGTAGAGAGAGAGAGACCCTGTATATAACAGACTGTAGAGAGAGAGAGACCCTGTATATAACAGACTGTAGAGAGAGAGAGACCCTGTATATAACAGACTGTAGAGAGAGAGAGACCCTTTTTATAACAGACTGTAGAGAGAGAGAGAGACCCTGTATCTAACAGACTGTAGAGAGAGAGTGAGACCCTGTATATAACAGACTGTAGAGTGAGAGAGACCCTGTATATAACAGACTGTAGAGAGAGAGAGACCCTGTATATAACAGACTGTAGAGAGAGAGAGAGACCCTGTACATAACCAACTGTAGAGAGAGAGAGACCCTGTATATAACAGACTGTAGAGAGAGAGAGAAACCCTGTATATAACAGACTGTAGAGAGAGAGAGACCCTGTATATAACAGACTGTAGAGAGAGAGAGACCCTGTATATAACAGACTGTAGAGAGAGAGAGAGACCCTGTATATAACAGACTGTAGAGAGAGAGAGACCCTGTGTATAACAGACTGTAGAGAGAGAGAGAGAGACCCTGTATATAACAGACTGTAGAGAGAGAGAGACCCTGTATATAACAGACTGTAGAGAGAGAGAGAGACCCTGTATGGAACAGACTGTAGAGAGAGAGAGAGACCCTGTATCTGACAGACTGTAGAGAGAGAGAGAGGGTCTGTATATAACAGACTGTAGAGAGAGAGAGAGAGAGACCCTGTATTAACAGACTGTAGAGAGAGATAGTCCCTGTATATAACAGACTGTAGAGAGAGAGAGAGACCCTGTATATAACAGACTGTAGAGAGAGAGAGAGACCCTGTATGGAACAGACTGTAGAGAGAGAGAGAGACCCTGTATCTGACAGACTGTAGAGAGAGAGAGAGGGTCTGTATATAACAGACTGTAGAGAGAGAGAGAGAGAGACCCTGTATTAACAGACTGTAGAGAGAGATAGTCCCTGTATATAACAGACTGTAGAGAGAGAGAGAGACCCTGTATATAACAGACTGTAGAGAGAGAGAGACCCTGTATATAACAGACTGTAGAGAGAGAGACCCTGTATATAACAGACTGTAGAGAGAGAGAGACTCTGTATATAACAGACTGTAGAGAGAGAGAGAGACCCTGTATATAACAGACTGTAGAGAGAGAGAGAGAGAGACCCTGTATATAACAGACTGTAGAGAGAGGGAGACCCTGTATATAACAGACTGTAGAGAGAGTGAGAACCTGTATATAACAGACTGTAGCGAGAGAGAAACCCTGTATTTAACAGACTGTAGAGAGAGCGAGAGACCCTGTATATAACAGACTGTAGAGAGAGAGAGAGACCCTGTATATAACAGACTGTAGAGAGAGAGACCCTGTATATAACAGACTGTAGAGAGAGAGAGAGAGACCCTGTATATAACAGACTGTAGAGAGAGACCCTGTATATAACAGACTGTAGAGAGAGAGAGACCCTGTATATAACAGACTGTAGAGAGAGAGAGAGACCCTGTATATAACAGACTGTAGAGAGAGAGAGAGAGACCCTGTATATAACAGACTGTAAAGAGAGAGAGAGACCCTGTATATAACAGACTGTAGAGAGAGAGAGGCTCTGTATATAACAGACTGTAGAGAGAGAGAGGCCCTGTATATAACAGACTGTAGAGAGAGAGAGACCCTGTATATAACAGATTGTAGAGAGAGAGAGGCCCTGTATATAACAGACTCTAGAGAGAGAGAGAGAGAGACCCTGTATTTAACAGACTGTAGAGAGAGAGAGACACTGTATATAACAGACTGTAGAGAGAGAGAGGGTGAGACCCTGTATTAACAGACTGTAGAGAGAGATAGACCCTGTGTTTAACAGACTGTAGAGAGAGAGAGAGAGAGAGAGACCCTGTATTTAACAGACTGTAGAGAGAGAGAGACTCTGTATTTAACAGACTGTAGAGAGAGAGAGAGACCCTGTATATAACAGACTGTAGAGAGAGAGAGAGAGAGACCCTGTATATAACAGACTGTAGAGAGAGTGAGAACCTGTATATAACAGACTGTAGCGAGAGAGAGACCCTGTATTTAACAGACTGTAGAGAGAGCGAGAGACCCTGTATATAACAGACTGTAGAAAGAGAGAGAGACCCTGTATATAACAGACTGTAGAGAGAGAGACCCTGTATATAACAGACTGTAGAGAGAGAGAGAGAGACCCTGTACATAACAGACTGTAGAGAGAGACCCTGTATATAACAGACTGTAGAGAGAGAGAGAGACCCTGTATATTACAGACTGTAGAGAGAGAGAGAGAGACCCTGTATATAACAGACTGTAAAGAGAGAGAGAGACCCTGTATATAACAGACTGTAGAGAGAGAGAGGCTCTGTATATAACAGACTGTAGAGAGAGAGAGGCCCTGTATATAACAGACTGTAGAGAGAGAGAGACCCTGTATATAACAGACTGTAGAGAGAGAGAGGCCCTGTATATAACAGACTCTAGAGAGAGACCCTGTATTTAACAGACTGTAGAGAGAGAGAGACACTGTATATAACAGACTGTAGAGAGAGAGAGGGTGAGACCCTGTATTAACAGGCTGTAGAGAGAGATAGACCCTGTATATAACAGACTGTAGAGAGAGAGAAACCCTGTATATAACAGACTGTAGAGAGATAGAGACCCTGTATGTAACAGACTGTAGCGAGAGAGAGACCCTGTATATAACAGACTGTAGAGAGAGAGAGACCCTGTATATAACAGACTGTAGAGAGAGAGAGAGACACCCTGTACATAACAGACTGTAGAGAGAGAGACCCTGTATATAACAGACTGTAGAGAGAGAGAGACCCTGTATATAACAGACTGTAGAGAGAGAGAGACCCTGTATATAACAGACTGTAGAGAGAGAGAGACCCTGTATATAACAGACTGTAGAGAGAGAGACCCTGGAGATAACAGACTGTAGAGAGAGACCCTGTATATAACAGACTGTAGAGAGAGAGAGACCCTGTATATAACAGACTGTAGAGAGAGAGAGACCCTGTATATAACAGACTGTAGAGAGAGAGAGACCCTGTATATAACAGACTGTAGAGAGAGAGAGACCCTTTTTATAACAGACTGTAGAGAGAGAGAGAGACCCTGTATCTAACAGACTGTAGAGAGAGAGTGAGACCCTGTATATAACAGACTGTAGAGTGAGAGAGACCCTGTATATAACAGACTGTAGAGAGAGAGAGACCCTGTATATAACAGACTGTAGAGAGAGAGAGAGACCCTGTACATAACCAACTGTAGAGAGAGAGAGACCCTGTATATAACAGACTGTAGAGAGAGAGAGAAACCCTGTATATAACAGACTGTAGAGAGAGAGAGACCCTGTATATAACAGACTGTAGAGAGAGAGAGACCCTGTATATAACAGACTGTAGAGAGAGAGAGAGACCCTGTATATAACAGACTGTAGAGAGAGAGAGACCCTGTGTATAACAGACTGTAGAGAGAGAGAGAGAGACCCTGTATATAACAGACTGTAGAGAGAGAGAGACCCTGTATATAACAGACTGTAGAGAGAGAGAGAGACCCTGTATGGAGCAGACTGTAGAGAGAGAGAGAGACCCTGTATCTGACAGACTGTAGAGAGAGAGAGAGGGTCTGTATATAACAGACTGTAGAGAGAGAGAGAGAGAGACCCTGTATTAACAGACTGTAGAGAGAGATAGTCCCTGTATATAACAGACTGTAGAGAGAGAGAGAGACCCTGTATATAACAGACTGTAGAGAGAGAGACAGACACTGTATATAACAGACTGTAGAGAGAGATAGACCCTGTATATAACAGACTGTAGAGAGAGAGAGACCCTGTATATAACAGACTAGAGAGAGAGACCCTGTATATAACAGACTGTAGAGAGAGAGAGACCCTGTATATAACAGACTGTAGAGAGAGAGACCCTGTATATAACAGACTGTAGAGAGAGAGAGACTCTGTATATAACAGACTGTAGAGAGAGAGAGAGACCCTGTATATAACAGACTGTAGAGAGAGAGAGAGAGAGACCCTGTATATAACAGACTGTAGAGAGAGGGAGACCCTGTATATAACAGACTGTAGAGAGAGTGAGAACCTGTATATAACAGACTGTAGCGAGAGAGAAACCCTGTATTTAACAGACTGTAGAGAGAGCGAGAGACCCTGTATATAACAGACTGTAGAGAGAGAGAGAGACCCTGTATATAACAGACTGTAGAGAGAGAGACCCTGTATATAACAGACTGTAGAGAGAGAGAGAGAGACCCTGTATATAACAGACTGTAGAGAGAGACCCTGTATATAACAGACTGTAGAGAGAGAGAGACCCTGTATATAACAGACTGTAGAGAGAGAGAGAGACCCTGTATATAACAGACTGTAGAGAGAGAGAGAGAGACCCTGTATATAACAGACTGTAAAGAGAGAGAGAGACCCTGTATATAACAGACTGTAGAGAGAGAGAGGCTCTGTATATAACAGACTGTAGAGAGAGAGAGGCCCTGTATATAACAGACTGTAGAGAGAGAGAGACCCTGTATATAACAGACTGTAGAGAGAGAGAGGCCCTGTATATAACAGACTCTAGAGAGAGAGAGAGAGAGACCCTGTATTTAACAGACTGTAGAGAGAGAGAGACACTGTATATAACAGACTGTAGAGAGAGAGAGGGTGAGACCCTGTATTAACAGACTGTAGAGAGAGATAGACCCTGTGTATAACAGACTGTAGAGAGAGAGAGAGAGAGAGAGACCCTGTATTTAACAGACTGTAGAGAGAGAGAGACTCTGTATTTAACAGACTGTAGAGAGAGAGAGAGACCCTGTATATAACAGACTGTAGAGAGAGAGAGAGAGAGACCCTGTATATAACAGACTGTAGAGAGAGTGAGAACCTGTATATAACAGACTGTAGCGAGAGAGAGACCCTGTATTTAACAGACTGTAGAGAGAGCGAGAGACCCTGTATATAACAGACTGTAGAAAGAGAGAGAGACCCTGTATATAACAGACTGTAGAGAGAGAGACCCTGTATATAACAGACTGTAGAGAGAGAGAGAGAGACCCTGTACATAACAGACTGTAGAGAGAGACCCTGTATATAACAGACTGTAGAGAGAGAGAGAGACCCTGTATATAACAGACTGTAGAGAGAGAGAGAGAGACCCTGTATATAACAGACTGTAAAGAGAGAGAGAGACCCTGTATATAACAGACTGTAGAGAGAGAGAGGCTCTGTATATAACAGACTGTAGCGAGAGAGAGGCCCTGTATATAACAGACTGTAGAGAGAGAGAGACCCTGTATATAACAGACTGTAGAGAGAGAGAGGCCCTGTATATAACAGACTCTAGAGAGAGACCCTGTATTTAACAGACTGTAGAGAGAGAGAGACACTGTATATAACAGACTGTAGAGAGAGAGAGGGTGAGACCCTGTATTAACAGGCTGTAGAGAGAGATAGACCCTGTATATAACAGACTGTAGAGAGAGAGAAACCCTGTATATAACAGACTGTAGAGAGATAGAGACCCTGTATGTAACAGACTGTAGCGAGAGAGAGACCCTGTATATAACAGACTGTAGAGAGAGAGAGACCCTGTATATAACAGACTGTAGAGAGAGAGAGAGACACCCTGTACATAACAGACTGTAGAGAGAGAGACCCTGTATATAACAGACTGTAGAGAGAGAGAGAACCTGTATATAACAGACTGTAGAGAGAGAGAGACCCTGTATATAACAGACTGTAGAGAGAGAGACCCTGGAGATAACAGACTGTAGAGAGAGACCCTGTATATAACAGACTGTAGAGAGAGAGAGACCCTGTATATAACAGACTGTAGAGAGAGAGAGACCCTGTATATAACAGACTGTAGAGAGAGAGAGACCCTGTATATAACAGACTGTAGAGAGAGAGAGACCCTTTTTATAACAGACTGTAGAGAGAGAGAGAGACCCTGTATCTAACAGACTGTAGAGAGAGAGTGAGACCCTGTATATAACAGACTGTAGAGTGAGAGAGACCCTGTATATAACAGACTGTAGAGAGAGAGAGACCCTGTATATAACAGACTGTAGAGAGAGAGAGAGACCCTGTACATAACCAACTGTAGAGAGAGAGAGACCCTGTATATAACAGACTGTAGAGAGAGAGAGAAACCCTGTATATAACAGACTGTAGAGAGAGAGAGACCCTGTATATAACAGACTGTAGAGAGAGAGAGACCCTGTATAAAACAGACTGTAGAGAGAGAGAGAGACCCTGTATATAACAGACTGTAGAGAGAGAGAGACCCTGTATATAACAGACTGTAGAGAGAGAGAGAGAGACCCTGTATATAACAGACTGTAGAGAGAGAGAGACCCTGTATATAACAGACTGTAGAGAGAGAGAGAGACCCTGTATGGAACAGACTGTAGAGAGAGAGAGAGACCCTGTATCTGACAGACTGTAGAGAGAGAGAGGGTCTGTATATAACAGACTGTAGAGAGAGAGAGAGAGAGACCCTGTATTAACAGACTGTAGAGAGAGATAGTCCCTGTATATAACAGACTGTAGAGAGAGAGAGAGACCCTGTATATAACAGACTGTAGAGAGAGAGACAGACACTGTATATAACAGACTGTAGAGAGAGATAGACCCTGTATATAACAGACTGTAGAGAGAGAGAGACCCTGTATATAACAGACTAGAGAGAGAGACCCTGTATATAACAGACTGTAGAGAGAGAGAGACCCTGTATATAACAGACTGTAGAGAGAGAGACCCTGTATATAACAGACTGTAGAGAGAGAGAGACTCTTTATATAACAGACTGTAGAGAGAGAGAGAGACCCTGTATATAACAGACTGTAGAGAGAGAGAGAGAGAGACCCTGTATATAACAGACTGTAGAGAGAGGGAGACCCTGTATATAACAGACTGTAGAGAGAGTGAGAACCTGTATATAACAGACTGTAGCGAGAGAGAAACCCTGTATTTAACAGACTGTAGAGAGAGCGAGAGACCCTGTATATAACAGACTGTAGAGAGAGAGAGAGACCCTGTATATAACAGACTGTAGAGAGAGAGACCCTGTATATAACAGACTGTAGAGAGAGAGAGAGAGACCCTGTATATAACAGACTGTAGAGAGAGAGAGACCCTGTATATAACAGACTGTAGAGAGAGAGAGAGACCCTGTATATAACAGACTGTAGAGAGAGAGAGACCCTGTATATAACAGACTGTAGAGAGAGAGACCCTGTATATAACAGACTGTAGAGAGAGAGAGACTCTTTATATAACAGACTGTAGAGAGAGAGAGAGACCCTGTATATAACAGACTGTAGAGAGAGAGAGAGAGAGACCCTGTATATAACAGACTGTAGAGAGAGTGAGAACCTGTATATAACAGACTGTAGCGAGAGAGAAACCCTGTATTTAACAAACTGTAGAGAGAGCGAGAGACCCTGTATATAACAGACTGTAGAGAGAGAGAGAGACCCTGTATATAACAGACTGTAGAGAGAGAGACCCTGTATATAACAGACTGTAGAGAGAGAGAGAGAGACCCTGTATATAACAGACTGTAGAGAGAGAGAGACCCTGTATATAACAGACTGTAGAGAGAGAGAGAGACCCTGTATATAACAGACTGTAGAGAGAGAGAGAGAGACCCTGTATATAACAGACTGTAAAGAGAGAGAGAGACCCTGTATATAACAGACTGTAGAGAGAGAGAGGATCTGTATATAACAGACTGTAGAGAGAGAGAGGCCCTGTATATAACAGACTGTAGAGAGAGAGAGACCCTGTATATAACAGACTGTAGAGAGAGAGAGGCCCTGTATATAACAGACTCTAGAGAGAGAGAGAGAGAGACCCTGTATTTAACAGACTGTAGAGAGAGAGAGACACTGTATATAACAGACTGTAGAGAGAGAGAGGGTGAGACCCTGTATTAACAGACTGTAGAGAGAGAGAGAGACCCTGTATATAACAGACTGTAGAGAGAGAGAGAGAGAGACCCTGTATATAACAGACTGTAGAGAGAGTGAGAACCTGTATATAACAGACTGTAGCGAGAGAGAGACCCTGTATTTAACAGACTGTAGAGAGAGCGAGAGACCCTGTATATAACAGACTGTAGAGAGAGAGAGAGACCCTGTATATAACAGACTGTAGAGAGAGAGACCCTGTATATAACAGACTGTAGAGAGAGAGAGAGAGACCCTGTATATAACAGACTGTAGAGAGAGACCCTGTATATAACAGACTGTAGAGAGAGAGAGAGACCCTGTATATAACAGACTGTAGAGAGAGAGAGAGAGACCCTGTATATAACAGACTGTAAAGAGAGAGAGAGACCCTGTATATAACAGACTGTAGAGAGAGAGAGGCTCTGTATATAACAGACTGTAGAGAGAGAGAGGCCCTGTATATAACAGACTGTAGAGAGAGAGAGACCCTGTATATAACAGACTGTAGAGAGAGAGAGGCCCTGTATATAACAGACTCTAGAGAGAGAGAGAGAGAGAGACCCTGTATTTAACAGACTGTAGAGTGAGATAGACCCTGTATATAACAGACTGTAGAGAGAGAGAAACCCTGTATATAACAGACTGTAGAGAGATAGAGACCCTGTATGTAACAGACTGTAGCGAGAGAGAGACCCTCTATATAACAGACTGTAGAGAGAGAGAGACCCTGTATATAACTAACTGTAGAGAGAGAGAGGCCCTGTATATAACAGACTGTAGAGAGAGAGAGAGACCCTGTACATAACAGACTGTAGAGTGAGAGAGACCCTGTATATAACAGACTGTAGAGAGAGAGACCCTGTATTTAACAGACTGTAGAGAGAGAGAGAGATCCTGTATATAACAGACTGTAGAGTGAGAGAGACCCTGTATATAACAGACTGTAGAGAGAGGGAGTCCCTGCCTATAACAGACTGTAGTGAGAGAGAGACCCTGTATGTAACAGACTGTAGAGAGAGAGAGACCCTGTATATAACAGACTAGAGAGAGAGACCCTGTATGTAACAGACTGTAGAGAGAGAGAGACCCGCTGTATATAACAGACTAGAGAGAGAGACCCTGTATATAACAGACTGTAGAGAGAGAGAGAGACGCTGTATATAACAGAGTGGAGAGAGAGAGAGAGAGACCCTGTATTTAACAGACTGTAGAGAGAGAGAGACCCTGTATATAACAGACTGTAGCGAGAGGGAGAGAGAGACCCTGTATTAACAGACTGTAGAGAGAGATAGTCCCTGTATATAACAGACTGTAGAGAGAGAGAGAGACCCTGTATATAATAGACTGTAGAGAGAGAGAGAGAGAGAGACCCTGTATATAACAGACTGTAGAGAGAGAGACAGAAACTGTATATAACAGACTGTAGAGAGAGATAGACCCTGTATATAACAGACTGTAGAGAGAGAGAAACCCTGTATATAACAGACTAGAGAGAGAGACCCTGTATATAACAGACTGTAGAGAGAGAGAGACCCTGTATATAACAGACTGTAGAGAGAGACCCTGTATATAACAGACTGTAGAGAGAGAGAGACTCTGTATATAACAGACTGTAGAGAGAGAGAGAGACCCTGCATATAACAGACTGTAGAGAGAGAGAGAGAGAGACCCTGTATATAACAGGCTGTAGAGAGAGGGAGACCCTGTATATAACAGACTGTAGAGAGAGTGAGAACCTGTATATAACAGACTGTAGCGAGAGAGAGACCCTGTATTTAACAGACTGTAGAGAGAGCCAGAGACCCTGTATATAACAGACTGAAGAGAGAGAGAGAGGCCCTGTATATAACAGATTGTAGAGAGAGAGACCCTGTATATAACAGACTGTAGAGAGAGAGAGAGACCCTGTATATAACAGACTGGAGAGAGAGAGAGAGACCCTGTATATAACAGACTGTAGAGAGAGAGAGACCCTGTATATAACAGACTGTAGAGAGAGAGAGAGAGAGACCATGTATTTAACAGACTGTAGAGAGAGAGCGACCCTGTATTTAACAGACTGTAGAGAGAGAGAGACCCTGTATATAACAGACTGCAGAGATAGAGAGAGACCCTGTATATAACAGACTGTAGAGAGAGACCCTGTATATAACAGACTGTAGAGAGAGAGAGACCCTGTATATAACAGACTGTTGAGAGAGAAAGAGAGAGACCCTGTATTTAACAGACTGTAGAGAGAGAGAGAGACCCTGTATTTAACAGACTGCAGAGAGAGAGAGAGAGAGACCCTGTATATAATAGACTGGAGAGAGAGAGAGACCCTGTATTTAACAGACTGTAGAGGGAGAGAGAGAGAGAGACCCTGTATTTAACAGACTGTAGAGAGAGAGAGAGAGAGACCCTGTATATAACAGACTGTAGAGAGAGAGAGAGAGAGACCCTGCATTTAACAGACTGTAGAGAGAGCGAGAGACCCTGTGTATAACAGACTGTAGAGAGAGAGAGGCCCTGTAGATAACAGACTGTAGAGAGAGAGAGAGAGAGAGACCCTGTATTTAACAGACTGTAGAGAGAGAGAGAGACCCTGTATGGAACAGACTGTAGAGAGAGAGAGAGACCCTGTATCTGACAGACTGTAGAGAGAGAGAGGCTCTGTATATAACAGACTGTAGAGAGAGAGAGAGAGAGACCCTGTATTTAACAGACTGTAGAGAGAGAGAGACCCTGTATATAACAGACTGTAGCGAGAGAGAGAGAGAGACCCTGTATTAACAGACTGTAGAGAGAGATAGTCCCTGTATATAACAGACTGTAGAGAGAGAGAGAGACCCTGTATATAACAGACTGTAGAGAGAGAGACAGACACTGTATAAAACAGACTGTAGAGAGAGATAGACCCTGTATATAACAGACTGTAGAGAGAGAGAGACCCTGTATATAACAGACTAGAGAGAGAGACCCTGTATATAACAGACTGTAGAGAGAGAGAGACCCTGTATATAACAGACTGTAGAGAGAGAGAGACCCTGTATATAACAGACTGTAGAGAGAGAGAGACTCTGTATATAACAGACTGGAGAGAGAGAGAGACCCTGTATATAACAGACTGTAGAGAGAGAGAGAGAGAGACCCTGTATATAACAGACTGTAGAGAGAGGGAGACCCTGTATATAACAGACTGTAGAGAGAGTGAGAACCTGTATATAACAGACTGTAGCGAGAGAGAGAGACCCTGTATTTAACAGACTGTAGAGAGAGCGAGAGACCCTGTATATAACAGACTGTAGAGAGAGAGAGAGACCCTGTATATAACAGACTGTAGAGAGAGAGACCCTGTATATAACAGACTGTAGAGAGAGAGAGAGAGACCCTGTATTTAACAGACTGTAGAGAGAGACCCTGTATATAACAGACTGTAGAGAGAGAGAGACCCTGTATATAACAGACTGTAGAGAGAGAGAGAGAGACCCTGTATATAACAGACTGTAAAGAGAGAGAGAGACCCTGTATATAACAGACTGTAGAGAGAGAGGGGCTCTGTATATAACAGACTGTAGAGAGAGAGAGGCCCTGCATATAACAGACTGTAGAGAGAGAGAGACCCTGTATATAACAGACTGTAGAGAGAGAGAGGCCCTGCATATAACAGACTCTAGAGAGAGAGAGAGAGAGACCCTGTATTTAACAGACTGTAGAGAGAGAGAGACACTGTATATAACAGACTGTAGAGAGAGAGAGGGTGAGACCCTGTATTAACAGGCTGTAGAGAGAGATAGACCCTGTATATAACAGACTGTAGAGAGAGAGAGAGAGAGAGACCCTGTATTTAACAGACTGTAGAGAGAGAGAAACCCTGTATATAATAGACTGTAGAGAGATAGAGACCCTGTATGTAACAGACTGTAGCGAGAGAGAGACCCTCTATATAACAGACTGTAGAGAGAGAGAGGCCCTGTATATAACAGACTGTAGAGAGAGAGAGAGACCCTGTACATAACAGACTGTAGAGTGAGAGAGACCCTGTATATAACAGACTGTAGAGAGAGAGACCCTGTATATAACAGACTGTAGAGAGTGAGAGAGATCCTGTATATAACAGACTGTAGAGTGAGAGAGACCCTGTATATAACAGACTGTAGAGAGAGAGAGTCCCTGCCTATAACAGACTGTAGTGAGAGAGAGACCCTGTATATAACAGACTGTAGTGAGAGAGAGACCCTGTATGTAACAGACTGTAGAGAGAGAGAGACCCTGTATATAACAGACTGTAGAGAGAGAGAGAGACGCTGTATATAACAGAGTGGAGAGAGAGAGAGAGACCCTGTATATAACAGACTGTAGAGAGAGAGAGACCCTGCATATAACAGACTGTAGAGAGAGAGAGACCCTGTATATAACAGACTGTAGAGAGAGAGAGAGAGACCCTGTATATAACAGACTGTAGAGAGAGAGAGAGAGAGACCCTGCATTTAACAGACTGTAGAGAGTGCGAGAGACCCTGTGTATAACAGACTGTAGAGAGAGAGAGGCCCTGTAGATAACAGACTGTAGAGAGAGAGAGAGAGAGAGACCCTGTATTTAACAGACTGTAGAGAGAGAGAGAGACCCTGTATGGAACAGACTGTAGAGAGAGAGAGAGACCCTGTATCTGACAGACTGTAGAGAGAGAGAGGCTCTGTATATAACAGACTGTAGAGAGAGAGAGAGAGAGACCCTGTATTTAACAGACTGTAGAGAGAGAGAGACCCTGTATATAACAGACTGTAGCGAGAGAGAGAGAGAGACCCTGTATTAACAGACTGTAGAGAGAGATAGTCCCTGTATATAACAGACTGTAGAGAGAGAGAGAGACCCTGTATATAACAGACTGTAGAGAGAGAGACAGACACTGTATAAAACAGACTGTAGAGAGAGATAGACCCTGTATATAACAGACTGTAGAGAGAGATAGACCCTGTATATAACAGACTGTAGAGAGAGAGAGACCCTGTATATAACAGACTAGAGAGAGAGACCCTGTATATAACAGACTGTAGAGAGAGAGAGACCCTGTATATAACAGACTGTAGAGAGAGAGAGACCCTGTATATAACAGACTGTAGAGAGAGAGAGACTCTGTATATAACAGACTGTAGAGAGAGAGAGAGACCCTGTATATAACAGACTGTAGAGAGAGAGAGAGAGAGACCCTGTATATAACAGACTGTAGAGAGAGGGAGACCCTGTATATAACAGACTGTAGAGAGAGTGAGAACCTGTATATAACAGACTGTAGCGAGAGAGAGACCCTGTATTTAACAGACTGTAGAGAGAGCGAGAGACCCTGTATATAACAGACTGTAGAGAGAGAGAGAGACCCTGTATATAACAGACTGTAGAGAGAGAGACCCTGTATATAACAGACTGTAGAGAGAGAGAGAGAGACCCTGTATCTAACAGACTGTAGAGAGAGACCCTGTATATAACAGACTGTAGAGAGAGAGAGACCCTGTATATAACAGACTGTAGAGAGAGAGAGAGAGACCCTGTATATAACAGACTGTAAAGAGAGAGAGAGACCCTGTATATAACAGACTGTAGAGAGAGAGAGGCTCTGTATATAACAGACTGTAGAGAGAGAGAGGCCCTGCATATAACAGACTGTAGAGAGAGAGAGACCCTGTATATAACAGACTGTAGAGAGAGAGAGGCCCTGTATATAACAGACTCTAGAGAGAGAGAGAGAGAGACCCTGTATTTAACAGACTGTAGAGAGAGAGAGACACTGTATATAACAGACTGTAGAGAGAGAGAGGGTGAGACCCTGTATTAACAGGCTGTAGAGAGAGATAGACCCTGTATATAACAGACTGTAGAGAGAGAGAGAGAGAGAGAGAGACCCTGTATTTAACAGACTGTAGAGAGAGAGAAACCCTGTATATAATAGACTGTAGAGAGATAGAGACCCTGTATGTAACAGACTGTAGCGAGAGAGAGACCCTCTATATAACAGACTGTAGAGAGAGAGAGACCCTGTATATAACAGACTGTAGAGAGAGAGAGGCCCTGTATATAACAGACTGTAGAGAGAGAGAGAGACCCTGTACATAACAGACTGTAGAGTGAGAGAGTCCCTGTATATAACAGACTGTAGAGAGAGAGACCCTGTATATAACAGACTGTAGAGAGAGAGAGAGATCCTGTATATAACAGACTGTAGAGTGAGAGAGACCCTGTATATAACAGACTGTAGAGAGAGAGAGTCCCTGCCTATAACAGACTGTAGTGAGAGAGAGACCCTGTATATAACAGACTGTAGTGAGAGAGAGACCCTGTATGTAACAGACTGTAGAGAGAGAGAGACCCTGTATATAACAGACTGTAGAGAGAGAGAGAGACGCTGTATATAACAGAGTGGAGAGAGAGAGAGAGACCCTGTATATAACAGACTGTAGAGAGAGAGAGACCCTGCATATAACAGACTGTAGAGAGAGAGAGAGAC
This sequence comes from Scyliorhinus torazame, assembly GCF_047496885.1. Lineage (NCBI taxonomy): Eukaryota > Metazoa > Chordata > Chondrichthyes > Carcharhiniformes > Scyliorhinidae > Scyliorhinus > Scyliorhinus torazame. Next base: position 18,264,510 of record NC_092710.1, on the reverse strand, counting down.
CCTGTATATAACAGACTGTAGAGAGAGAGAGACCCTGTATATAACAGACTGTAGAGAGAGAGAGACCCTGCATATAACAGACTGTAGAGAGAGAGAGAGACCCTGTATATAACAGACTGTAGAGAGAGAGAGAGACGCTGTATATAACAGAGTGGAGAGAGAGAGAGAGACCCTGCATATAACAGACTGTAGAGAGAGAGAGAGACCCTGTATATAACAGACTGTAGAGTGAGAGAGACCCTGTATATAACAGAGTGTAGAGAGAGAGAGAGACCCTGTACATAACAGACTGTAGAGTGAGAGAGACCCTGTATATAACACACTGTAGAGAGAGAGAGAGACCCTGTATATAACAGACTCTAGAGAGAGAGAGAGAGAGACCCTGTATATAACAGACTGTAGAGAGAGAGAGAACGTGTATATAACAGACTGTAGAGAGAGAGAGACCCTGTATATAACAGACTGTAGAGAGAGAGAGACCCTGTATATAACAGACTGTAGAGAGAGAGAGACCCTGTATATAACAGACTGTAGAGAGAGAGAGATCCTGTATTTAACAGACTGTAGAGAGCGAGAGACTGTGTATATAACAGACTGTAGAGAGAGACCCTGTATATAACAGACTGTAGAGAGAGAGAGACCCTGTATATAACAGACTGTAGAGAGAGAGAGAGGCCCTGTATATAACAGACTGTAGAGAGAGAGAGACCCTGTATATAACAGACTGTAGAGAGAGAGAGACCCTGCATATAACAGACTGTAGAGAGAGAGAGAGACCCTGTATATAACAGACTGTAGAGAGAGAGAGAGACGCTGTATATAACAGAGTGGAGAGAGAGAGAGAGACCCTGCATATAACAGACTGTAGAGAGAGAGAGAGACCCTGTATATAACACACTGTAGAGTGAGAGAGACCCTGTATATAACAGAGTGTAGAGAGAGAGAGAGACCCTGTACATAACAGACTGTAGAGTGAGAGAGACCCTGTATATAACACACTGTAGAGAGAGAGAGAGACCCTGTATATAACAGACTCTAGAGAGAGAGAGAGAGAGACCCTGTATATAACAGACTGTAGAGAGAGAGAGAACGTGTATATAACAGACTGTAGAGAGAGAGAGACCCTGTATAAAACAGACTGTAGAGAGAGAGAGACCCTGTATATAACAGACTGTAGAGAGAGAGAGACCCTGTATATAACAGACTGTAGAGAGAGAGAGAGGCCCTGTATATAACAGACTGTAGAGAGAGAGAGACCCTGTATATAACAGACTGTAGAGAGAGAGAGACCCTGTATATAACAGACTGTAGAGAGAGAGAGACCCTGTATATAACAGACTGTAGAGAGAGAGAGAGACCCTGTATATAACAGACTGTAGAGAGAGAGAGAGGCCCTGTATATAACAGAGTGTAGAGAGAGAGAGAGAGAGACCCTGTATATAACAGACTGTAGAGAGAGAGAGAGACCCTGTATATAACAGACTGTAGAGAGAGAGAGACCCTGTATATAACAGACTGTAGAGAGAGAGAGAGGCCCTGTATATAACAGACTGTAGAGAGAGAGAGACCCTGTATATAATAGACTGTAGAGAGAGAGAGAGAGAGACCCTGTATATAACAGACTGTAGAGAGAGAGAGAACGTGTATATAACAGACTGTAGAGAGAGAGAGACCCTGTATATAACAGACTGTAGAGAGAGAGAGACCCTGTATATAACAGACTGTAGAGAGAGAGAGAGAGAGACCCTGTATATAACAGACTGTAGAGAGAGAGAGAGAGAGACCCTGTATATAACAGACTGTAGAGAGAGAGAGAACGTGTATATAACAGACTGTAGAGAGAGAGAGACCCTGTATATAACAGACTGTAGAGAGAGAGAGAGACCCTGTATATAACAGAGTGTAGAGAGAGAGACCCTGTATATAACAGACTGTAGAGAGAGAGAGACCCTGTATATAACAGACTGTAGAGAGAGAGAGACCCTGTATATAACAGACTGTAGAGAGAGAGAGAGACCCTGTATATAACAGACTGTAGAGAGAGAGAGACCCTGTATATAACAGACTGTAGAGAGAGAGAGAGGCCCTGTATATAACAGACTGTAGAGAGAGAGAGACCCTGTATATAATAGACTGTAGAGAGAGAGAGAGAGAGACCCTGTATATAACAGACTGTAGAGAGAGAGAGAACGTGTATATAACAGACTGTAGAGAGAGAGAGACCCTGTATATAACAGACTGTAGAGAGAGAGAGACCCTGTATATAACAGACTGTAGAGAGAGAGAGAGAGAGACCCTGTATATAACAGACTGTAGAGAGAGAGAGAGAGAGACCCTGTATATAACAGACTGTAGAGAGAGAGAGAACGTGTATATAACAGACTGTAGAGAGAGACCCTGTATATAACAGACTGTAGAGAGAGAGAGAGACCCTGTATATAACAGAGTGTAGAGAGAGAGACCCTGTATATAACAGACTGTAGAGAGAGAGAGACCCTGTATATAACACACTGTAGAAAGAGAGAGAGAGACCCTGTATATAACAGACTGTAGAGAGAGAGAGAGACCCTGTATATAACAGACTGCAGAGAGAGAGAGAGACCCTGTATATAACAGACTGTAGAGAGAGAGAGACCCTGTATATAACAGACTGTAGAGAGAGAGAGACCCTGTATATAACACACTGTAGAAAGAGAGAGAGAGACCCTGTATATAACAGACTGTAGAGAGAGAGAGAGACCCTGTATATAACAGACTGTAGAGAGAGAGAGAACATGTATATAACAGACTGTAGAGAGAGAGAGACCCTGTATATAACAGACTGTAGAGAGAGAGAGACCCTGTATATAACAGACTGTAGAGAGAGGGAGAGAGAGAGACCCTGTATATAACAGACTGTAGAGAGAGAGAGAGAGAGACCCTGTATATAACAGACTGTAGAGAGAGAGAGAACGTGTATATAACAGACTGTAGAGAGAGACCCTGTATATAACAGACTGTAGAGAGAGAGAGAGACCCTGTATATAACACACTGTAGAGAGAGAGAGACCCTGTATATAACAGACTGCAGAGAGAGAGAGAGAGACCCTGTATATAACAGACTGTAGAGAGAGAGAGACCCTGTATATAACACACTGTAGAAAGAGAGAGAGAGACCCTGTATATAACAGACTGTCGAGAGAGAGAGAGACCCTGTATATAACAGACTGTAGAGAGAGAGAGACCCTGTATATAACAGACTGCAGAGAGAGAGAGAGACCCTGTATATAACAGACTGTAGAGAGAGAGAGAGACCCTGTATATAACAGAGTGTAGAGAGAGAGAGAGACCCTGTACATAACAGACTGTAGAGTGAGAGAGACCCTGTATATAACACACTGTAGAGAGAGAGAGAGACCCTGTATATAACAGACTCTAGAGAGAGAGAGAGAGAGACCCTGTATATAACAGACTGTAGAGAGAGAGAGAACGTGTATATAACAGACTGTAGAGAGAGAGAGACCCTGTATATAACAGACTGTAGAGAGAGAGAGACCCTGTATATAACAGACTGTAGAGAGAGAGAGACCCTGTATATAACAGACTGTAGAGAGAGAGAGACCCTGTATTTAACAGACTGTAGAGAGCGAGAGACTGTGTATATAACAGACTGTAGAGAGAGACCCTGTATATAACAGACTGTAGAGAGAGAGAGACCCTGTATATAACAGACTGTAGAGAGAGAGAGAGGCCCTGTATATAACAGACTGTAGAGAGAGAGAGACCCTGTATATAACAGACTGTAGAGAGAGAGAGACCCTGCATATAACAGACTGTAGAGAGAGAGAGAGACCCTGTATATAACAGACTGTAGAGAGAGAGAGAGACGCTGTATATAACAGAGTGGAGAGAGAGAGAGAGACCCTGCATATAACAGACTGTAGAGAGAGAGAGAGACCCTGTATATAACACACTGTAGAGTGAGAGACCCTGTATATAACAGAGTGTAGAGAGAGAGAGAGACCCTGTACATAACAGACTGTAGAGTGAGAGAGACCCTGTATATAACACACTGTAGAGAGAGAGAGAGACCCTGTATATAACAGACTCTAGAGAGAGAGAGAGAGAGACCCTGTATATAACAGACTGTAGAGAGAGAGAGAACGTGTATATAACAGACTGTAGAGAGAGAGAGACCCTGTATATAACAGACTGTAGAGAGAGAGAGACCCTGTATATAACAGACTGTAGAGAGAGAGAGACCCTGTATATAACAGACTGTAGAGAGAGAGAGACCCTGTATTTAACAGACTGTAGAGAGCGAGAGACTGTGTATATAACAGACTGTAGAGAGAGACCCTGTATATAACAGACTGTAGAGAGAGAGACCCTGTATATAACAGACTGTAGAGAGAGAGAGAGGCCCTGTATATAACAGACTGTAGAGAGAGAGAGAGAGAGACCCTGTATATAACAGACTGTAGAGAGAGAGAGAACGTGTATATAACAGACTGTAGAGAGAGAGAGACCCTGTATATAACAGACTGTAGAGAGAGAGAGACCCTGTATATAACAGACTGTAGAGAGAGAGAGAGGCCCTGTATATAACAGACTGTAGAGAGAGAGAGACCCTGTATATAACAGACTGTAGAGAGAGAGAGACCCTGTATATAACAGACTGTAGAGAGAGAGAGACCCTGTATATAACAGACTGTAGAGAGAGAGAGAGACCCTGTATATAACAGACTGTAGAGAGAGAGAGAGGCCCTGTATATAACAGAGTGTAGAGAGAGAGAGAGAGAGACCCTGTATATAACAGACTGTAGAGACAGAGAGATACCCTGTATATAACAGACTGTAGAGAGAGAGAGACCCTGTATATAACAGACTGTAGAGAGAGAGAGAGGCCCTGTATATAACAGACTGTAGAGAGAGAGAGACCCTGTATATAATAGACTGTAGAGAGAGAGAGAGAGAGACCCTGTATATAACAGACTGTAGAGAGAGAGAGAACGTGTATATAACAGACTGTAGAGAGAGAGAGACCCTGTATATAACAGACTGTAGAGAGAGAGAGACCCTGTATATAACAGACTGTAGAGAGAGAGAGAGAGAGACCCTGTATATAACAGACTGTAGAGAGAGAGAGAGAGAGACCCTGTATATAACAGACTGTAGAGAGAGAGAGAACGTGTATATAACAGACTGTAGAGAGAGAGAGACCCTGTATATAACAGACTGTAGAGAGAGAGAGAGACCCTGTATATAACAGAGTGTAGAGAGAGAGACCCTGTATATAACAGACTGTAGAGAGAGAGAGACCCTGTATATAACAGACTGTAGAGAGAGAGAGACCCTGTATATAACAGACTGTAGAGAGAGAGAGACCCTGTATATAACAGACTGTAGAGAGAGAGAGAGACCCTGTATATAACAGACTGTAGAGAGAGAGAGAGGCCCTGTATATAACAGAGTGTAGAGAGAGAGAGAGAGAGACCCTGTATATAACAGACTGTAGAGAGAGAGAGAGACCCTGTATATAACAGACTGTAGAGAGAGAGAGACCCTGTATATAACAGACTGTAGAGAGAGAGAGAGGCCCTGTATATAACAGACTGTAGAGAGAGAGAGACCCTGTATATAATAGACTGTAGAGAGAGAGAGAGAGAGACCCTGTATATAACAGACTGTAGAGAGAGAGAGAACGTGTATATAACAGACTGTAGAGAGAGAGAGACCCTGTATATAACAGACTGTAGAGAGAGAGAGACCCTGTATATAACAGACTGTAGAGAGAGAGAGAGAGAGACCCTGTATATAACAGACTGTAGAGAGAGAGAGAGAGAGACCCTGTATATAACAGACTGTAGAGAGAGAGAGAACGTGTATATAACAGACTGTAGAGAGAGACCCTGTATATAACAGACTGTAGAGAGAGAGAGAGACCCTGTATATAACAGAGTGTAGAGAGAGAGACCCTGTATATAACAGACTGTAGAGAGAGAGAGACCCTGTATATAACACACTGTAGAAAGAGAGAGAGAGACCCTGTATATAACAGACTGTAGAGAGAGAGAGAGACCCTGTATATAACAGACTGCAGAGAGAGAGAGAGACCCTGTATATAACAGACTGTAGAGAGAGAGAGACCCTGTATATAACAGACTGTAGAGAGAGAGAGACCCTGTATATAACACACTGTAGAAAGAGAGAGAGAGACCCTGTATATAACAGACTGTAGAGAGAGAGAGAGACCCTGTATATAACAGACTGTAGAGAGAGAGAGAACGTGTATATAACAGACTGTAGAGAGAGAGAGACCCTGTATATAACAGACTGTAGAGAGAGAGAGACCCTGTATATAACAGACTGTAGAGAGAGAGAGAGAGAGACCCTGTATATAACAGACTGTAGAGAGAGAGAGAGAGAGACCCTGTATATAACAGACTGTAGAGAGAGAGAGAACGTGTATATAACAGACTGTAGAGAGAGACCCTGTATATAACAGACTGTAGAGAGAGAGAGAGACCCTGTATATAACAGAGTGTAGAGAGAGAGACCCTGTATATAACAGACTGTAGAGAGAGAGAGACCCTGTATATAACACACTGTAGAAAGAGAGAGAGAGACCCTGTATATAACAGACTGTAGAGAGAGAGAGAGACCCTGTATATAACAGACTGTAGAGAGAGAGAGACCCTGTATATAACAGACTGTAGAGAGAGAGAGACCCTATATATAACAGACTGTAGAGAGAGAGAGAGACCCTGTATATAACAGACTGTAGAGAGAGAGAGAGACCCTGTATATAACAGACTGTAGAGAGAGAGAGACCCTGTATATAACAGACTGCAGAGAGAGAGAGAGACCCTGTATATAACAGACTGTAGAGAGAGAGAGACCCTGTATATAACACACTGTAGAAAGAGAGAGAGAGACCCTGTATATAACAGACTGTAGAGAGAGAGAGAGACCCTGTATATAACAGACTGTAGAGAGAGAGAGACCCTGTATATAACAGACTGCAGAGAGAGAGAGAGACCCTGTATATAACAGACTGTAGAGAGAGAGAGAGACCCTGTATATAACAGACTGTAGAGAGAGAGAGAGAGAGAGACCCTGTATATAACAGACTGTAGAGAGAGAGAGACCCTGTATATAACAGACTGTAGAGAGAGAGAGAGACCCTGTATATAACAGACTGTAGAGAGAGAGAGAGGCCCTGTATATAACAGAGTGTAGAGAGAGAGAGAGAGAGACCCTGTATATAACAGACTGTAGAGAGAGAGAGAGACCCTGTATATAACAGACTGTAGAGAGAGAGAGACCCTGTATATAACAGACTGTAGAGAGAGAGAGAGGCCCTGTATATAATAGACTGTAGAGAGAGAGAGACCCTGTATATAATAGACTGTAGAGAGAGAGAGAGAGAGACCCTGTATATAACAGACTGTAGAGAGAGAGAGAACGTGTATATAACAGACTGTAGAGAGAGAGAGACCCTGTATATAACAGACTGTAGAGAGAGAGAGACCCTGTATATAACAGACTGTAGAGAGAGAGAGAGAGAGACCCTGTATATAACAGACTGTAGAGAGAGAGAGAGACCCTGTATATAACAGACTGTAGAGAGAGAGAGAACGTGTATATAACAGACTGTAGAGAGAGACCCTGTATATAACAGACTGTAGAGAGAGAGAGAGACCCTGTATATAACAGAGTGTAGAGAGAGAGACCCTGTATATAACAGACTGTAGAGAGAGAGAGACCCTGTATATAACACACTGTAGAAAGAGAGAGAGAGACCCTGTATATAACAGACTGTAGAGAGAGAGAGAGACCCTGTATATAACAGACTGCAGAGAGAGAGAGAGACCCTGTATATAACAGACTGTAGAGAGAGAGAGACCCTGTATATAACAGACTGTAGAGAGAGAGAGACCCTGTATATAACAGACTGTAGAGAGAGAGAGACCCTGTATATAACAGACTGTAGAGAGAGAGAGAGACCCTGTATATAACAGACTGTAGAGAGAGAGAGAGGCCCTGTATATAACAGAGTGTAGAGAGAGAGAGAGAGAGACCCTGTATATAACAGACTGTAGAGAGAGAGAGAGACCCTGTATATAACAGACTGTAGAGAGAGAGAGACCCTGTATATAACAGACTGTAGAGAGAGAGAGAGGCCCTGTATATAACAGACTGTAGAGAGAGAGAGACCCTGTATATAATAGACTGTAGAGAGAGAGAGAGAGAGACCCTGTATATAACAGACTGTAGAGAGAGAGAGAACGTGTATATAACAGACTGTAGAGAGAGAGAGACCCTGTATATAACAGACTGTAGAGAGAGAGAGACCCTGTATATAACAGACTGTAGAGAGAGAGAGAGAGAGACCCTGTATATAACAGACTGTAGAGAGAGAGAGAGAGAGACCCTGTATATAACAGACTGTAGAGAGAGAGAGAACGTGTATATAACAGACTGTAGAGAGAGACCCTGTATATAACAGACTGTAGAGAGAGAGAGAGACCCTGTATATAACAGAGTGTAGAGAGAGAGACCCTGTATATAACAGACTGTAGAGAGAGAGAGACCCTGTATATAACACACTGTAGAAAGAGAGAGAGAGACCCTGTATATAACAGACTGTAGAGAGAGAGAGAGACCCTGTATATAACAGACTGCAGAGAGAGAGAGAGACCCTGTATATAACAGACTGTAGAGAGAGAGAGACCCTGTATATAACAGACTGTAGAGAGAGAGAGACCCTGTATATAACACACTGTAGAAAGAGAGAGAGAGACCCTGTATATAACAGACTGTAGAGAGAGAGAGAGACCCTGTATATAACAGACTGTAGAGAGAGAGAGAACGTGTATATAACAGACTGTAGAGAGAGAGAGACCCTGTATATAACAGACTGTAGAGAGAGAGAGACCCTGTATATAACAGACTGTAGAGAGAGAGAGAGAGAGACCCTGTATATAACAGACTGTAGAGAGAGAGAGAGAGAGACCCTGTATATAACAGACTGTAGAGAGAGAGAGAACGTGTATATAACAGACTGTAGAGAGAGACCCTGTATATAACAGACTGTAGAGAGAGAGAGAGACCCTGTATATAACAGAGTGTAGAGAGAGAGACCCTGTATATAACAGACTGTAGAGAGAGAGAGACCCTGTATATAACACACTGTAGAAAGAGAGAGAGAGACCCTGTATATAACAGACTGTAGAGAGAGAGAGAGACCCTGTATATAACAGACTGTAGAGAGAGAGAGACCCTGTATATAACAGACTGTAGAGAGAGAGAGACCCTATATATAACAGACTGTAGAGAGAGAGAGAGACCCTGTATATAACAGACTGTAGAGAGAGAGAGAGACCCTGTATATAACAGACTGTAGAGAGAGAGAGACCCTGTATATAACAGACTGCAGAGAGAGAGAGAGACCCTGTATATAACAGACTGTAGAGAGAGAGAGACCCTGTATATAACACACTGTAGAAAGAGAGAGAGAGACCCTGTATATAACAGACTGTAGAGAGAGAGAGAGACCCTGTATATAACAGACTGTAGAGAGAGAGAGACCCTGTATATAACAGACTGCAGAGAGAGAGAGAGACCCTGTATATAACAGACTGTAGAGAGAGAGAGAGACCCTGTATATAACAGACTGTAGAGAGAGAGAGAGAGAGAGACCCTGCATATAACAGACTGTAGAGAGAGAGAGAGACCCTGTATATAACAGACTGTAGAGAGAGAGACCCTGTATATAACAGACTGTAGAGAGAGAGAGAGACCCTGTATATAACAGACTGTAGAGAGAGAGAGACCCTGTATATAACAGACTGTAGAGAGAGAGAGAGACCCTATATATAACAGACTGTAGAGAGAGAGAGAGAGAGAGAGACCCTGTATATTACAGACTGTAGAGAGAGAGAGAGACCCTGTATATAACAGACTGTAGAGAGAGCGAGAGACCCTGTATATAACAGACTGTAGAGAGAGAGAGAGAGAGAGACCCTGTATATAACAGACTGTAGAGAGAGAGAGAGAGACCCTGTATATAACAGACTGTAGAGAGAGAGAGAGAGAGAGACCCTGTATATAACAGACTGTAGAGAGAGAGAGAGACCCTGTATATAACAGACTGTAGAGAGAGAGAGACCCTGTATATAACAGACTGTAGAGAGAGAGAGACCCTGTATGTAACAGACTGTAGAGAGAGCGAGAGACCCTGTATATAACAGACTGTAGAGAGAGAGAGAGGGAGAGACCCTGTATATAACAGACTGTAGAGAGAGAGAGAGACCCTGTATATAACAGACTGTAGAGAGAGAGAGAGAGAGAGACCCTGTATATAACAGACTGTAGAGAGAGAGAGACCCTGTATATAACAGACTGTAGAGAGAGAGAGACCCTGTATATAACAGACTGCAGAGAGAGAGAGAGACCCTGTATATAACAGACTGTAGAGAGAGCGAGAGACCCTGTATATAACAGACTGTAGAGAGAGAGAGAGAGAGAGACCCTGTATATAACAGACTGTAGAGAGAGAGAGAGACCCTGTATATAACAGACTGTAGAGAGAGAGAGAGAGAGAGACCCTGTATATAACAGACTGTAGAGAGAGAGAGAGAGAGAGACCCTGTATATAACAGACTGTAGAGAGAGAGAGACCCTGTATATAACAGACTGTAGAGAGAGAGAGAGAGAGAGACCCTGTATATAACAGACTGTAGAGAGAGAGAGAGACCCTGTATATAACAGACTGTAGAGAGAGAGAGAGAGAGAGACCCTGTATATAACAGACTGTGGAGAGAGAGAGAGACCCTGTATATAACAGAATAGAGAGAGAGACCCTGTATATAACAGACTGTAGAGAGAGAGAGAGATCCTGTATATAACAGACTGTAGAGTGAGAGAGACCCTGTATATAACAGACTGTAGAGAGAGAGAGTCCCTGCCTATAACAGACTGTAGTGAGAGAGAGACCCTGTATATAACAGACTGTAGTGAGAGAGAGACCCTGTATGTAACAGACTGTAGAGAGAGAGAGACCCTGTATATAACAGACTGTAGAGAGAGAGAGAGACGCTGTATATAACAGAGTGGAGAGAGAGAGAGAGACCCTGTATATAACAGACTGTAGAGAGAGAGAGACCCTGCATATAACAGACTGTAGAGAGAGAGAGAGACCCTGTATATAACAGACTGTAGAGAGAGAGAGACCCTGTATATAACAGACTGTAGAGAGAGAGAGACCCTGCATATAACAGACTGTAGAGAGAGAGAGAGACCCTGTATATAACAGACTGTAGAGAGAGAGAGAGACGCTGTATATAACAGAGTGGAGAGAGAGAGAGAGACCCTGCATATAACAGACTGTAGAGAGAGAGAGAGACCCTGTATATAACAGACTGTAGAGTGAGAGAGACCCTGTATATAACAGAGTGTAGAGAGAGAGAGAGATCCTGTACATAACAGACTGTAGAGTGAGAGAGACCCTGTATATAACACACTGTAGAGAGAGAGAGAGACCCTGTATATAACAGACTCTAGAGAGAGAGAGAGAGAGACCCTGTATATAACAGACTGTAGAGAGAGAGAGAACGTGTATATAACAGACTGTAGAGAGAGAGAGACCCTGTATATAACAGACTGTAGAGAGAGAGAGACCCTGTATATAACAGACTGTAGAGAGAGAGAGACCCTGTATATAACAGACTGTAGAGAGAGAGAGACCCTGTATTTAACAGACTGTAGAGAGCGAGAGACTGTGTATATAACAGACTGTAGAGAGAGACCCTGTATATAACAGACTGTAGAGAGAGAGAGACCCTGTATATAACAGACTGTAGAGAGAGAGAGAGGCCCTGTATATAACAGACTGTAGAGAGAGAGAGACCCTGTATATAACAGACTGTAGAGAGAGAGAGACCCTGCATATAACAGACTGTAGAGAGAGAGAGAGACCCTGTATATAACAGACTGTAGAGAGAGAGAGAGACGCTGTATATAACAGAGTGGAGAGAGAGAGAGAGACCCTGCATATAACAGACTGTAGAGAGAGAGAGAGACCCTGTATATAACACACTGTAGAGTGAGAGAGACCCTGTATATAACAGAGTGTAGAGAGAGAGAGAGACCCTGTACATAACAGACTGTAGAGTGAGAGAGACCCTGTATATAACACACTGTAGAGAGAGAGAGAGACCCTGTATATAACAGACTCTAGAGAGAGAGAGAGAGAGACCCTGTATATAACAGACTGTAGAGAGAGAGAGAACGTGTATATAACAGACTGTAGAGAGAGAGAGACCCTGTATATAACAGACTGTAGAGAGAGAGAGACCCTGTATATAACAGACTGTAGAGAGAGAGAGACCCTGTATATAACAGACTGTAGAGAGAGAGAGACCCTGTATTTAACAGACTGTAGAGAGCGAGAGACTGTGTATATAACAGACTGTAGAGAGAGACCCTGTATATAACAGACTGTAGAGAGAGAGAGAGACCCTGTATATAACAGACTGTAGAGAGAGAGAGAGGCCCTGTATATAACAGACTGTAGAGAGAGAGAGAGAGAGACCCTGTATATAACAGACTGTAGAGAGAGAGAGAACGTGTATATAACAGACTGTAGAGAGAGAGAGACCCTGTATATAACAGACTGTAGAGAGAGAGAGACCCTGTATATAACAGACTGTAGAGAGAGAGAGAGGCCCTGTATATAACAGACTGTAGAGAGAGAGAGACCCTGTATATAACAGACTGTAGAGAGAGAGAGACCCTGTATATAACAGACTGTAGAGAGAGAGAGACCCTGTATATAACAGACTGTAGAGAGAGAGAGAGACCCTGTATATAACAGACTGTAGAGAGAGAGAGAGGCCCTGTATATAACAGAGTGTAGAGAGAGAGAGAGAGAGACCCTGTATATAACAGACTGTAGAGAGAGAGAGAGACCCTGTATATAACAGACTGTAGAGAGAGAGAGACCCTGTATATAACAGACTGTAGAGAGAGAGAGGCCCTGTATATAACAGACTGTAGAGAGAGAGAGACCCTGTATATAATAGACTGTAGAGAGAGAGAGAGAGAGACCCTGTATATAACAGACTGTAGAGAGAGAGAGAACGTGTATATAACAGACTGTAGAGAGAGAGAGACCCTGTATATAACAGACTGTAGAGAGAGAGAGACCCTGTATATAACAGACTGTAGAGAGAGAGAGAGAGAGACCCTGTATATAACAGACTGTAGAGAGAGAGAGAGAGAGACCCTGTATATAACAGACTGTAGAGAGAGAGAGAACGTGTATATAACAGACTGTAGAGAGAGAGAGACCCTGTATATAACAGACTGTAGAGAGAGAGAGAGACCCTGTATATAACAGAGTGTAGAGATAGAGACCCTGTATATAACAGACTGTAGAGAGAGAGAGACCCTGTATATAACAGACTGTAGAGAGAGAGAGACCCTGTATATAACAGACTGTAGAGAGAGAGAGACCCTGTATATAACAGACTGTAGAGAGAGAGAGAGACCCTGTATATAACAGACTGTAGAGAGAGAGAGAGGCCCTGTATATAACAGAGTGTAGAGAGAGAGAGAGAGAGACCCTGTATATAACAGACTGTAGAGAGAGAGAGACCCTGTATATAACAGACTGTAGAGAGAGAGAGACCCTGTATATAACAGACTGTAGAGAGAGAGAGAGGCCCTGTATATAACAGACTGTAGAGAGAGAGAGACCCTGTATATAATAGACTGTAGAGAGAGAGAGAGAGAGACCCTGTATATAACAGACTGTAGAGAGAGAGAGAACGTGTATATAACAGACTGTAGAGAGAGAGAGACCCTGTATATAACAGACTGTAGAGAGAGAGAGACCCTGTATATAACAGACTGTAGAGAGAGAGAGAGAGAGACCCTGTATATAACAGACTGTAGAGAGAGAGAGAGAGAGACCCTGTATATAACAGACTGTAGAGAGAGAGAGAACGTGTATATAACAGACTGTAGAGAGAGACCCTGTATATAACAGACTGTAGAGAGAGAGAGAGAGACCCTGTATATAACAGAGTGTAGAGAGAGAGACCCTGTATATAACAGACTGTAGAGAGAGAGAGACCCTGTATATAACACACTGTAGAAAGAGAGAGAGAGACCCTGTATATAACAGACTGTAGAGAGAGAGAGAGACCCTGTATATAACAGACTGCAGAGAGAGAGAGAGACCCTGTATATAACAGACTGTAGAGAGAGAGAGACCCTGTATATAACAGACTGTAGAGAGAGAGAGACCCTGTATATAACACACTGTAGAAAGAGAGAGAGAGACCCTGTATATAACAGACTGTAGAGAGAGAGAGAGACCCTGTATATAACAGACTGTAGAGAGAGAGAGAACGTGTATATAACAGACTGTAGAGAGAGAGAGACCCTGTATATAACAGACTGTAGAGAGAGAGAGACCCTGTATATAACAGACTGTAGAGAGAGAGAGAGAGAGACCCTGTATATAACAGACTGTAGAGAGAGAGAGAGAGAGACCCTGTATATAACAGACTGTAGAGAGAGAGAGAACGTGTATATAACAGACTGTAGAGAGAGACCCTGTATATAACAGACTGTAGAGAGAGAGAGAGACCCTGTATATAACAGAGTGTAGAGAGAGAGACCCTGTATATAACAGACTGTAGAGAGAGAGAGACCCTGTATATAACACACTGTAGAAAGAGAGAGAGAGACCCTGTATATAACAGACTGTAGAGAGAGAGAGAGACCCTGTATATAACAGACTGTAGAGAGAGAGAGACCCTGTATATAACACACTGTAGAAAGAGAGAGAGAGACCCTGTATATAACAGACTGTAGAGAGAGAGAGAGACCCTGTATATAACAGACTGTAGAGAGAGAGAGACCCTGTATATAACAGACTGCAGAGAGAGAGAGACCCTGTATATAACAGACTGTAGAGAGAGAGAGACCCTGTATATAACACACTGTAGAAAGAGAGAGAGAGACCCTGTATATAACAGACTGTAGAGAGAGAGAGAGACCCTGTATATAACAGACTGTAGAGAGAGAGAGACCCTGTATATAACAGACTGCAGAGAGAGAGAGAGACCCTGTATATAACAGACTGTAGAGAGAGAGAGAGACCCTGTATATAACAGAGTGTAGAGAGAGAGAGAGACCCTGTACATAACAGACTGTAGAGTGAGAGAGACCCTGTATATAACACACTGTAGAGAGAGAGAGAGACCCTGTATATAACAGACTCTAGAGAGAGAGAGAGAGACCCTGTATATAACAGACTGTAGAGAGAGAGAGAACGTGTATATAACAGACTGTAGAGAGAGAGAGACCCTGTATATAACAGACTGTAGAGAGAGAGAGACCCTGTATATAACAGACTGTAGAGAGAGAGAGACCCTGTATATAACAGACTGTAGAGAGAGAAAGACCCTGTATTTAACAGACTGTAGAGAGCGAGAGACTGTGTATAGAACAGACTGTAGAGAGAGACCCTGTATATAACAGACTGTAGAGAGAGAGAGACCCTGTATATAACAGACTGTAGAGAGAGAGAGAGGCCCTGTATATAACAGACTGTAGAGAGAGAGAGACCCTGTATATAACAGACTGTAGAGAGAGAGAGACCCTGCATATAACAGACTGTAGAGAGAGAGAGAGACCCTGTATATAACAGACTGTAGAGAGAGAGAGAGACGCTGTATATAACAGAGTGGAGAGAGAGAGAGAGACCCTGCATATAACAGACTGTAGAGAGAGAGAGAGACCCTGTATATAACACACTGTAGAGTGAGAGAGACCCTGTATATAACAGACTCTAGAGAGAGAGAGAGAGAGACCCTGTATATAACAGACTGTAGAGAGAGAGAGAACGTGTATATAACAGACTGTAGAGAGAGAGAGACCCTGTATATAACAGACTGTAGAGAGAGAGAGACCCTGTATATAACAGACTGTAGAGAGAGAGAGACCCTGTATATAACAGACTGTAGAGAGAGAGAGACCCTGTATTTAACAGACTGTAGAGAGCGAGAGACTGTGTATATAACAGACTGTAGAGAGAGACCCTGTATATAACAGACTGTAGAGAGAGAGAGAGACCCTGTATATAACAGACTGTAGAGAGAGAGAGAGGCCCTGTATATAACAGACTGTAGAGAGAGAGAGAGAGAGACCCTGTATATAACAGACTGTAGAGAGAGAGAGAACGTGTATATAACAGACTGTAGAGAGAGAGAGACCCTGTATATAACAGACTGTAGAGAGAGAGAGACCCTGTATATAACAGACTGTAGAGAGAGAGAGAGGCCCTGTATATAACAGACTGTAGAGAGAGAGAGACCCTGTATATAACAGACTGTAGAGAGAGAGAGACCCTGTATATAACAGACTGTAGAGAGAGAGAGACCCTGTATATAACCGACTGTAGAGAGAGAGAGTGACCCTGTATATAACAGACTGTAGAGAGAGAGAGAGGCCCTGTATATAACAGAGTGTAGAGAGAGAGAGAGAGAGACCCTGTATATAACAGACTGTAGAGAGAGAGAGACCCTGTATATAACAGACTGTAGAGAGAGAGAGACCCTGTATATAACAGACTGTAGAGAGAGAGAGAGGCCCTGTATATAACAGACTGTAGAGAGAGAGAGACCCTGTATATAATAGACTGTAGAGAGAGAGAGAGAGAGACCCTGTATATAACAGACTGTAGAGAGAGAGAGAACGTGTATATAACAGACTGTAGAGAGAGAGAGACCCTGTATATAACAGACTGTAGAGAGAGAGAGACCCTGTATATAACAGACTGTAGAGAGAGAGAGAGAGAGACCCTGTATATAACAGACTGTAGAGAGAGAGAGAGAGAGACCCTGTATATAACAGACTGTAGAGAGAGAGAGAACGTGTATATAACAGACTGTAGAGAGAGAGAGACCCTGTATATAACAGACTGTAGAGAGAGAGAGAGACCCTGTATATAACAGAGTGTAGAGAGAGAGACCCTGTATATAACAGACTGTAGAGAGAGAGAGACCCTGTATATAACAGACTGTAGAGAGAGAGAGACCCTGTATATAACAGACTGTAGAGAGAGAGAGACCCTGTATATAACAGACTGTAGAGAGAGAGAGAGACCCTGTATATAACAGACTGTAGAGAGAGAGAGAGGCCCTGTATATAACAGAGTGTAGAGAGAGAGAGAGAGAGACCCTGTATATAACAGACTGTAGAGAGAGAGAGAGACCCTGTATATAACAGACTGTAGAGAGAGAGAGACCCTGTATATAACAGACTGTAGAGAGAGAGAGAGGCCCTGTATATAACAGACTGTAGAGAGAGAGAGACCCTGTATATAATAGACTGTAGAGAGAGAGAGAGAGAGACCCTGTATATAACAGACTGTAGAGAGAGAGAGAACGTGTATATAACAGACTGTAGAGAGAGAGAGACCCTGTATATAACAGACTGTAGAGAGAGAGAGACCCTGTATATAACAGACTGTAGAGAGAGAGAGAGAGAGACCCTGTATATAACAGACTGTAGAGAGAGAGAGAACGTGTATATAACAGACTGTAGAGAGAGACCCTGTATATAACAGACTGTAGAGAGAGAGAGAGACCCTGTATATAACAGAGTGTAGAGAGAGAGACCCTGTATATAACAGACTGTAGAGAGAGAGAGACCCTGTATATAACACACTGTAGAAAGAGAGAGAGAGACCCTGTATATAACAGACTGTAGAGAGAGAGAGAGACCCTGTATATAACAGACTGCAGAGAGAGAGAGAGACCCTGTATATAACAGACTGTAGAGAGAGAGAGACCCTGTATATAACAGACTGTAGAGAGAGAGAGACCCTGTATATAACACACTGTAGAAAGAGAGAGAGAGACCCTGTATATAACAGACTGTAGAGAGAGAGAGAGACCCTGTATATAACAGACTGTAGAGAGAGAGAGAACGTGTATATAACAGACTGTAGAGAGAGAGAGACCCTGTATATAACAGACTGTAGAGAGAGAGAGACCCTGTATATAACAGACTGTAGAGAGAGAGAGAGAGAGACCCTGTATATAACAGACTGTAGAGAGAGAGAGAGAGAGACCCTGTATATAACAGACTGTAGAGAGAGAGAGAACGTGTATATAACAGACTGTAGAGAGAGACCCTGTATATAACAGACTGTAGAGAGAGAGAGAGACCCTGTATATAACAGAGTGTAGAGAGAGAGACCCTGTATATAACAGACTGTAGAGAGAGAGAGACCCTGTATATAACACACTGTAGAAAGAGAGAGAGAGACCCTGTATATAACAGACTGTAGAGAGAGAGAGAGACCCTGTATATAACAGACTGTAGAGAGAGAGAGACCCTGTATATAACACACTGTAGAAAGAGAGAGAGAGACCCTGTATATAACAGACTGTAGAGAGAGAGAGAGACCCTGTATATAACAGACTGTAGAGAGAGAGAGACCCTGTATATAACAGACTGCAGAGAGAGAGAGACCCTGTATATAACAGACTGTAGAGAGAGAGAGACCCTGTATATAACACACTGTAGAAAGAGAGAGAGAGACCCTGTATATAACAGACTGTAGAGAGAGAGAGAGACCCTGTATATAACAGACTGTAGAGAGAGAGAGACCCTGTATATAACAGACTGCAGAGAGAGAGAGAGACCCTGTATATAACAGACTGTAGAGAGAGAGAGAGACCCTGTATATAACAGAGTGTAGAGAGAGAGAGAGACCCTGTACATAACAGACTGTAGAGTGAGAGAGACCCTGTATATAACACACTGTAGAGAGAGAGAGAGACCCTGTATATAACAGACTCTAGAGAGAGAGAGAGAGAGACCCTGTATATAACAGACTGTAGAGAGAGAGAGAACGTGTATATAACAGACTGTAGAGAGAGAGAGACCCTGTATATAACAGACTGTAGAGAGAGAGAGACCCTGTATATAACAGACTGTAGAGAGAGAGAGACCCTGTATATAACAGACTGTAGAGAGAGAAAGACCCTGTATTTAACAGACTGTAGAGAGCGAGAGACTGTGTATAGAACAGACTGTAGAGAGAGACCCTGTATATAACAGACTGTAGAGAGAGAGAGACCCTGTATATAACAGACTGTAGAGAGAGAGAGAGGCCCTGTATATAACAGACTGTAGAGAGAGAGAGACCCTGTATATAACAGACTGTAGAGAGAGAGAGACCCTGCATATAACAGACTGTAGAGAGAGAGAGAGACCCTGTATATAACAGACTGTAGAGAGAGAGAGAGACGCTGTATATAACAGAGTGGAGAGAGAGAGAGAGACCCTGCATATAACAGACTGTAGAGAGAGAGAGAGACCCTGTATATAACACACTGTAGAGTGAGAGAGACCCTGTATATAACAGACTCTAGAGAGAGAGAGAGAGAGACCCTGTATATAACAGACTGTAGAGAGAGAGAGAACGTGTATATAACAGACTGTAGAGAGAGAGAGACCCTGTATATAACAGACTGTAGAGAGAGAGAGACCCTGTATATAACAGACTGTAGAGAGAGAGAGACCCTGTATATAACAGACTGTAGAGAGAGAGAGACCCTGTATTTAACAGACTGTAGAGAGCGAGAGACTGTGTATATAACAGACTGTAGAGAGAGACCCTGTATATAACAGACTGTAGAGAGAGAGAGAGACCCTGTATATAACAGACTGTAGAGAGAGAGAGAGGCCCTGTATATAACAGACTGTAGAGAGAGAGAGAGAGAGACCCTGTATATAACAGACTGTAGAGAGAGAGAGAACGTGTATATAACAGACTGTAGAGAGAGAGAGACCCTGTATATAACAGACTGTAGAGAGAGAGAGACCCTGTATATAACAGACTGTAGAGAGAGAGAGAGGCCCTGTATATAACAGACTGTAGAGAGAGAGAGACCCTGTATATAACAGACTGTAGAGAGAGAGAGACCCTGTATATAACAGACTGTAGAGAGAGAGAGACCCTGTATATAACCGACTGTAGAGAGAGAGAGTGACCCTGTATATAACAGACTGTAGAGAGAGAGAGAGGCCCTGTATATAACAGAGTGTAGAGAGAGAGAGAGAGAGACCCTGTATATAACAGACTGTAGAGAGAGAGAGACCCTGTATATAACAGACTGTAGAGAGAGAGAGACCCTGTATATAACAGACTGTAGAGAGAGAGAGAGGCCCTGTATATAACAGACTGTAGAGAGAGAGAGACCCTGTATATAATAGACTGTAGAGAGAGAGAGAGAGAGACCCTGTATATAACAGACTGTAGAGAGAGAGAGAACGTGTATATAACAGACTGTAGAGAGAGAGAGACCCTGTATATAACAGACTGTAGAGAGAGAGAGACCCTGTATATAACAGACTGTAGAGAGAGAGAGAGAGAGACCCTGTATATAACAGACTGTAGAGAGAGAGAGAGAGAGACCCTGTATATAACAGACTGTAGAGAGAGAGAGAACGTGTATATAACAGACTGTAGAGAGAGAGAGACCCTGTATATAACAGACTGTAGAGAGAGAGAGAGACCCTGTATATAACAGAGTGTAGAGAGAGAGACCCTGTATATAACAGACTGTAGAGAGAGAGAGACCCTGTATATAACAGACTGTAGAGAGAGAGAGACCCTGTATATAACAGACTGTAGAGAGAGAGAGACCCTGTATATAACAGACTGTAGAGAGAGAGAGAGACCCTGTATATAACAGACTGTAGAGAGAGAGAGAGGCCCTGTATATAACAGAGTGTAGAGAGAGAGAGAGAGAGACCCTGTATATAACAGACTGTAGAGAGAGAGAGAGACCCTGTATATAACAGACTGTAGAGAGAGAGAGACCCTGTATATAACAGACTGTAGAGAGAGAGAGAGGCCCTGTATATAACAGACTGTAGAGAGAGAGAGACCCTGTATATAATAGACTGTAGAGAGAGAGAGAGAGAGACCCTGTATATAACAGACTGTAGAGAGAGAGAGAACGTGTATATAACAGACTGTAGAGAGAGAGAGACCCTGTATATAACAGACTGTAGAGAGAGAGAGACCCTGTATATAACAGACTGTAGAGAGAGAGAGAGAGAGACCCTGTATATAACAGACTGTAGAGAGAGAGAGAGAGAGACCCTGTCTATAACAGACTGTAGAGAGAGAGAGAACGTGTATATAACAGACTGTAGAGAGAGACCCTGTATATAACAGACTGTAGAGAGAGAGAGAGACCCTGTATATAACAGAGTGTAGAGAGAGAGACCCTGTATATAACAGACTGTAGAGAGAGAGAGACCCTGTATATAACACACTGTAGAAAGAGAGAGAGAGACCCTGTATATAACAGACTGTAGAGAGAGAGAGAGACCCTGTATATAACAGAGTGTAGAGAGAGAGAGAGACCCTGTACATAACAGACTGTAGAGTGAGAGAGACCCTGTATATAACACACTGTAGAGAGAGAGAGAGACCCTGTATATAACAGACTCTAGAGAGAGAGAGAGAGAGACCCTGTATATAACAGACTGTAGAGAGAGAGAGAACGTGTATATAACAGACTGTAGAGAGAGAGAGACCCTGTATATAACAGACTGTAGAGAGAGAGAGACCCTGTATATAACAGACTGTAGAGAGAGAGAGACCCTGTATATAACAGACTGTAGAGAGAGAAAGACCCTGTATTTAACAGACTGTAGAGAGCGAGAGACTGTGTATAGAACAGACTGTAGAGAGAGACCCTGTATATAACAGACTGTAGAGAGAGAGAGACCCTGTATATAACAGACTGTAGAGAGAGAGAGAGGCCCTGTATATAACAGACTGTAGAGAGAGAGAGACCCTGTATATAACAGACTGTAGAGAGAGAGAGACCCTGCATATAACAGACTGTAGAGAGAGAGAGAGACCCTGTATATAACAGACTGTAGAGAGAGAGAGAGACGCTGTATATAACAGAGTGGAGAGAGAGAGAGAGACCCTGCATATAACAGACTGTAGAGAGAGAGAGAGACCCTGTATATAACACACTGTAGAGTGAGAGAGACCCTGTATATAACAGACTCTAGAGAGAGAGAGAGAGAGACCCTGTATATAACAGACTGTAGAGAGAGAGAGAACGTGTATATAACAGACTGTAGAGAGAGAGAGACCCTGTATATAACAGACTGTAGAGAGAGAGAGACCCTGTATATAACAGACTGTAGAGAGAGAGAGACCCTGTATATAACAGACTGTAGAGAGAGAGAGACCCTGTATTTAACAGACTGTAGAGAGCGAGAGACTGTGTATATAACAGACTGTAGAGAGAGACCCTGTATATAACAGACTGTAGAGAGAGAGAGAGACCCTGTATATAACAGACTGTAGAGAGAGAGAGAGGCCCTGTATATAACAGACTGTAGAGAGAGAGAGAGAGAGACCCTGTATATAACAGACTGTAGAGAGAGAGAGAACGTGTATATAACAGACTGTAGAGAGAGAGAGACCCTGTATATAACAGACTGTAGAGAGAGAGAGACCCTGTATATAACAGACTGTAGAGAGAGAGAGAGGCCCTGTATATAACAGACTGTAGAGAGAGAGAGACCCTGTATATAACAGACTGTAGAGAGAGAGAGACCCTGTATATAACAGACTGTAGAGAGAGAGAGACCCTGTATATAACCGACTGTAGAGAGAGAGAGTGACCCTGTATATAACAGACTGTAGAGAGAGAGAGAGGCCCTGTATATAACAGAGTGTAGAGAGAGAGAGAGAGAGACCCTGTATATAACAGACTGTAGAGAGAGAGAGACCCTGTATATAACAGACTGTAGAGAGAGAGAGACCCTGTATATAACAGACTGTAGAGAGAGAGAGAGGCCCTGTATATAACAGACTGTAGAGAGAGAGAGACCCTGTATATAATAGACTGTAGAGAGAGAGAGAGAGAGACCCTGTATATAACAGACTGTAGAGAGAGAGAGAACGTGTATATAACAGACTGTAGAGAGAGAGAGACCCTGTATATAACAGACTGTAGAGAGAGAGAGACCCTGTATATAACAGACTGTAGAGAGAGAGAGAGAGAGACCCTGTATATAACAGACTGTAGAGAGAGAGAGAGAGAGACCCTGTATATAACAGACTGTAGAGAGAGAGAGAACGTGTATATAACAGACTGTAGAGAGAGAGAGACCCTGTATATAACAGACTGTAGAGAGAGAGAGAGACCCTGTATATAACAGAGTGTAGAGAGAGAGACCCTGTATATAACAGACTGTAGAGAGAGAGAGACCCTGTATATAACAGACTGTAGAGAGAGAGAGACCCTGTATATAACAGACTGTAGAGAGAGAGAGACCCTGTATATAACAGACTGTAGAGAGAGAGAGAGACCCTGTATATAACAGACTGTAGAGAGAGAGAGAGGCCCTGTATATAACAGAGTGTAGAGAGAGAGAGAGAGAGACCCTGTATATAACAGACTGTAGAGAGAGAGAGAGACCCTGTATATAACAGACTGTAGAGAGAGAGAGACCCTGTATATAACAGACTGTAGAGAGAGAGAGAGGCCCTGTATATAACAGACTGTAGAGAGAGAGAGACCCTGTATATAATAGACTGTAGAGAGAGAGAGAGAGAGACCCTGTATATAACAGACTGTAGAGAGAGAGAGAACGTGTATATAACAGACTGTAGAGAGAGAGAGACCCTGTATATAACAGACTGTAGAGAGAGAGAGACCCTGTATATAACAGACTGTAGAGAGAGAGAGAGAGAGACCCTGTATATAACAGACTGTAGAGAGAGAGAGAGAGAGACCCTGTATATAACAGACTGTAGAGAGAGAGAGAACGTGTATATAACAGACTGTAGAGAGAGACCCTGTATATAACAGACTGTAGAGAGAGAGAGAGACCCTGTATATAACAGAGTGTAGAGAGAGAGACCCTGTATATAACAGACTGTAGAGAGAGAGAGACCCTGTATATAACACACTGTAGAAAGAGAGAGAGAGACCCTGTATATAACAGACTGTAGAGAGAGAGAGAGACCCTGTATATAACAGACTGCAGAGAGAGAGAGAGACCCTGTATATAACAGACTGTAGAGAGAGAGAGACCCTGTATATAACAGACTGTAGAGAGAGAGAGACCCTGTATATAACACACTGTAGAAAGAGAGAGAGAGACCCTGTATATAACAGACTGTAGAGAGAGAGAGAGACCCTGTATATAACAGACTGTAGAGAGAGAGAGAACGTGTATATAACAGACTGTAGAGAGAGAGAGACCCTGTATATAACAGACTGTAGAGAGAGAGAGACCCTGTATATAACAGACTGTAGAGAGAGAGAGAGAGAGACCCTGTATATAACAGACTGTAGAGAGAGAGAGAGAGAGACCCTGTATATAACAGACTGTAGAGAGAGAGAGAACGTGTATATAACAGACTGTAGAGAGAGACCCTGTATATAACAGACTGTAGAGAGAGAGAGAGACCCTGTATATAACAGAGTGTAGAGAGAGAGACCCTGTATATAACAGACTGTAGAGAGAGAGAGACCCTGTATATAACACACTGTAGAAAGAGAGAGAGAGACCCTGTATATAACAGACTGTAGAGAGAGAGAGAGACCCTGTATATAACAGACTGTAGAGAGAGAGAGACCCTGTATATAACAGACTGTAGAGAGAGAGAGACCCTATATATAACAGACTGTAGAGAGAGAGAGAGACCCTGTATATAACAGACTGTAGAGAGAGAGAGAGACCCTGTATATAACAGACTGTAGAGAGAGAGAGACCCTGTATATAACAGACTGCAGAGAGAGAGAGAGACCCTGTATATAACAGACTGTAGAGAGAGAGAGAGACCCTGTATATAACAGACTGTAGAGAGAGAGAGAGAGAGAGACCCTGTATATAACAGACTGTAGAGAGAGAGAGAGACCCTGTATATAACAGACTGTAGAGAGAGAGAGACCCTGTATATAACAGACTGTAGAGAGAGAGAGAGACCCTGTATATAACAGACTGTAGAGAGAGAGAGACCCTGTATATAACAGACTGTAGAGAGAGAGAGAGACCCTATATATAACAGACTGTAGAGAGAGAGAGAGAGAGAGACCCTGTATATTACAGACTGTAGAGAGAGAGAGAGACCCTGTATATAACAGACTGTAGAGAGAGCGAGAGACCCTGTATATAACAGACTGTAGAGAGAGAGAGAGAGAGAGACCCTGTATATAACAGACTGTAGAGAGAGAGAGAGACCCTGTATATAACAGACTGTAGAGAGAGAGAGAGAGAGAGACCCTGTATATAACAGACTGTAGAGAGAGAGAGACCCTGTATATAACAGACTGTAGAGAGAGAGAGAGACCCTGTATATAACAGACTGTAGAGAGAGAGAGAGGCCCTGTATATAACAGAGTGTAGAGAGAGAGAGAGAGAGACCCTGTATATAACAGACTGTAGAGAGAGAGAGAGACCCTGTATATAACAGACTGTAGAGAGAGAGAGACCCTGTATATAACAGACTGTAGAGAGAGAGAGAGGCCCTGTATATAACAGACTGTAGAGAGAGAGAGACCCTGTATATAATAGACTGTAGAGAGAGAGAGAGAGAGACCCTGTATATAACAGACTGTAGAGAGAGAGAGAACGTGTATATAACAGACTGTAGAGAGAGAGAGACCCTGTATATAACAGACTGTAGAGAGAGAGAGACCCTGTATATAACAGACTGTAGAGAGAGAGAGAGAGAGACCCTGTATATAACAGACTGTAGAGAGAGAGAGAGAGAGACCCTGTATATAACAGACTGTAGAGAGAGAGAGAACGTGTATATAACAGACTGTAGAGAGAGACCCTGTATATAACAGACTGTAGAGAGAGAGAGAGACCCTGTATATAACAGAGTGTAGAGAGAGAGACCCTGTATATAACAGACTGTAGAGAGAGAGAGACCCTGTATATAACACACTGTAGAAAGAGAGAGAGAGACCCTGTATATAACAGACTGTAGAGAGAGAGAGAGACCCTGTATATAACAGACTGCAGAGAGAGAGAGAGACCCTGTATATAACAGACTGTAGAGAGAGAGAGACCCTGTATATAACAGACTGTAGAGAGAGAGAGACCCTGTATATAACAGACTGTAGAGAGAGAGAGACCCTGTATATAACAGACTGTAGAGAGAGAGAGAGAGAGACCCTGTATATAACAGACTGTAGAGAGAGAGAGAGAGAGACCCTGTATATAACAGACTGTAGAGAGAGAGAGAACGTGTATATAACAGACTGTAGAGAGAGACCCTGTATATAACAGACTGTAGAGAGAGAGAGAGACCCTGTATATAACAGAGTGTAGAGAGAGAGACCCTGTATATAACAGACTGTAGAGAGAGAGAGACCCTGTATATAACACACTGTAGAAAGAGAGAGAGAGACCCTGTATATAACAGACTGTAGAGAGAGAGAGAGAGACCCTGTATATAACAGACTGTAGAGAGAGAGAGACCCTGTATATAACAGACTGTAGAGAGAGAGAGACCCTATATATAACAGACTGTAGAGAGAGAGAGAGACCCTGTATATAACAGACTGTAGAGAGAGAGAGAGACCCTGTATATAACAGACTGTAGAGAGAGAGAGACCCTGTATATAACAGACTGTAGAGAGAGAGAGAGGCCCTGTATATAACAGAGTGTAGAGAGAGAGAGAGAGAGAGACCCTGTATATAACAGACTGTAGAGAGAGAGAGAGACCCTGTATATAACAGACTGTAGAGAGAGAGAGACCCTGTATATAACAGACTGTAGAGAGAGAGAGAGGCCCTGTATATAACAGACTGTAGAGAGAGAGAGACCCTGTATATAATAGACTGTAGAGAGAGAGAGAGAGAGACCCTGTATATAACAGACTGTAGAGAGAGAGAGAACGTGTATATAACAGACTGTAGAGAGAGAGAGACCCTGTATATAACAGACTGTAGAGAGAGAGAGACCCTGTATATAACAGACTGTAGAGAGAGAGAGAGAGAGACCCTGTATATAACAGACTGTAGAGAGAGAGAGAGAGAGACCCTGTATATAACAGACTGTAGAGAGAGAGAGAACGTGTATATAACAGACTGTAGAGAGAGACCCTGTATATAACAGACTGTAGAGAGAGAGAGAGACCCTGTATATAACAGAGTGTAGAGAGAGAGACCCTGTATATAACAGACTGTAGAGAGAGAGAGACCCTGTATATAACACACTGTAGAAAGAGAGAGAGAGACCCTGTATATAACAGACTGTAGAGAGAGAGAGAGACCCTGTATATAACAGACTGCAGAGAGAGAGAGAGACCCTGTATATAACAGACTGTAGAGAGAGAGAGACCCTGTATATAACAGACTGTAGAGAGAGAGAGACCCTGTATATAACACACTGTAGAAAGAGAGAGAGAGACCCTGTATATAACAGACTGTAGAGAGAGAGAGAGACCCTGTATATAACAGACTGTAGAGAGAGAGAGAACGTGTATATAACAGACTGTAGAGAGAGAGAGACCCTGTATATAACAGACTGTAGAGAGAGAGAGACCCTGTATATAACAGACTGTAGAGAGAGAGAGAGAGAGACCCTGTATATAACAGACTGTAGAGAGAGAGAGAGAGAGACCCTGTATATAACAGACTGTAGAGAGAGAGAGAACGTGTATATAACAGACTGTAGAGAGAGACCCTGTATATAACAGACTGTAGAGAGAGAGAGAGACCCTGTATATAACAGAGTGTAGAGAGAGAGACCCTGTATATAACAGACTGTAGAGAGAGAGAGACCCTGTATATAACACACTGTAGAAAGAGAGAGAGAGACCCTGTATATAACAGACTGTAGAGAGAGAGAGAGACCCTGTATATAACAGACTGTAGAGAGAGAGAGACCCTGTATATAACAGACTGTAGAGAGAGAGAGACCCTATATATAACAGACTGTAGAGAGAGAGAGAGACCCTGTATATAACAGACTGTAGAGAGAGAGAGAGACCCTGTATATAACAGACTGTAGAGAGAGAGAGACCCTGTATATAACAGACTGCAGAGAGAGAGAGAGACCCTGTATATAACAGACTGTAGAGAGAGAGAGAGACCCTGTATATAACAGACTGTAGAGAGAGAGAGAGAGAGAGACCCTGTATATAACAGACTGTAGAGAGAGAGAGAGACCCTGTATATAACAGACTGTAGAGAGAGAGAGACCCTGTATATAACAGACTGTAGAGAGAGAGAGAGACCCTGTATATAACAGACTGTAGAGAGAGAGAGACCCTGTATATAACAGACTGTAGAGAGAGAGAGAGACCCTATATATAACAGACTGTAGAGAGAGAGAGAGAGAGAGACCCTGTATATTACAGACTGTAGAGAGAGAGAGAGACCCTGTATATAACAGACTGTAGAGAGAGCGAGAGACCCTGTATATAACAGACTGTAGAGAGAGAGAGAGAGAGAGACCCTGTATATAACAGACTGTAGAGAGAGAGAGAGACCCTGTATATAACAGACTGTAGAGAGAGAGAGAGAGAGAGACCCTGTATATAACAGACTGTAGAGAGAGAGAGACCCTGTATATAACAGACTGTAGAGAGAGAGAGAGACCCTGTATATAACAGACTGTAGAGAGAGAGAGAGGCCCTGTATATAACAGAGTGTAGAGAGAGAGAGAGAGAGACCCTGTATATAACAGACTGTAGAGAGAGAGAGAGACCCTGTATATAACAGACTGTAGAGAGAGAGAGACCCTGTATATAACAGACTGTAGAGAGAGAGAGAGGCCCTGTATATAATAGACTGTAGAGAGAGAGAGACCCTGTATATAATAGACTGTAGAGAGAGAGAGAGAGAGACCCTGTATATAACAGACTGTAGAGAGAGAGAGAACGTGTATATAACAGACTGTAGAGAGAGAGAGACCCTGTATATAACAGACTGTAGAGAGAGAGAGACCCTGTATATAACAGACTGTAGAGAGAGAGAGAGAGAGACCCTGTATATAACAGACTGTAGAGAGAGAGAGAGACCCTGTATATAACAGACTGTAGAGAGAGAGAGAACGTGTATATAACAGACTGTAGAGAGAGACCCTGTATATAACAGACTGTAGAGAGAGAGAGAGACCCTGTATATAACAGAGTGTAGAGAGAGAGACCCTGTATATAACAGACTGTAGAGAGAGAGAGACCCTGTATATAACACACTGTAGAAAGAGAGAGAGAGACCCTGTATATAACAGACTGTAGAGAGAGAGAGAGACCCTGTATATAACAGACTGCAGAGAGAGAGAGAGACCCTGTATATAACAGACTGTAGAGAGAGAGAGACCCTGTATATAACAGACTGTAGAGAGAGAGAGACCCTGTATATAACAGACTGTAGAGAGAGAGAGACCCTGTATATAACAGACTGTAGAGAGAGAGAGAGACCCTGTATATAACAGACTGTAGAGAGAGAGAGAGAGAGACCCTGTATATAACAGACTGTAGAGAGAGAGAGAACGTGTATATAACAGACTGTAGAGAGAGACCCTGTATATAACAGACTGTAGAGAGAGAGAGAGACCCTGTATATAACAGAGTGTAGAGAGAGAGACCCTGTATATAACAGACTGTAGAGAGAGAGAGACCCTGTATATAACACACTGTAGAAAGAGAGAGAGAGACCCTGTATATAACAGACTGTAGAGAGAGAGAGAGAGACCCTGTATATAACAGACTGTAGAGAGAGAGAGACCCTGTATATAACAGACTGTAGAGAGAGAGAGACCCTATATATAACAGACTGTAGAGAGAGAGAGAGACCCTGTATATAACAGACTGTAGAGAGAGAGAGAGACCCTGTATATAACAGACTGTAGAGAGAGAGAGACCCTGTATATAACAGACTGCAGAGAGAGAGAGAGACCCTGTATATAACAGACTGTAGAGAGAGAGAGACCCTGTATATAACACACTGTAGAAAGAGAGAGAGAGACCCTGTATATAACAGACTGTAGAGAGAGAGAGAGACCCTGTATATAACAGACTGTAGAGAGAGAGAGACCCTGTATATAACAGACTGCAGAGAGAGAGAGAGACCCTGTATATAACAGACTGTAGAGAGAGAGAGAGACCCTGTATATAACAGACTGTAGAGAGAGAGAGAGAGAGAGACCCTGTATATAACAGACTGTAGAGAGAGAGAGAGACCCTGTATATAACAGACTGTAGAGAGAGAGAGACCCTGTATATAACAGACTGTAGAGAGAGAGAGAGACCCTGTATATAACAGACTGTAGAGAGAGAGAGACCCTGTATATAACAGACTGTAGAGAGAGAGAGAGACCCTATATATAACAGACTGTAGAGAGAGAGAGAGAGAGAGACCCTGTATATTACAGACTGTAGAGAGAGAGAGAGACCCTGTATATAACAGACTGTAGAGAGAGCGAGAGACCCTGTATATAACAGACTGTAGAGAGAGAGAGAGAGAGAGACCCTGTATATAACAGACTGTAGAGAGAGAGAGAGACCCTGTATATAACAGACTGTAGAGAGAGAGAGAGAGAGAGACCCTGTATATAACAGACTGTAGAGAGAGAGAGAGACCCTGTATATAACAGACTGTAGAGAGAGAGAGACCCTGTATATAACAGACTGTAGAGAGAGAGAGACCCTGTATATAACAGACTGTAGAGAGAGCGAGAGACCCTGTATTTCACAGACTGTAGAGAGAGAGAGAGAGAGAGACCCTGTATATAACAGACTGTAGAGAGAGAGAGAGACCCTGTATATAACAGACTGTAGAGAGAGAGAGAGAGAGACCCTGTATATAACAGACTGTAGAGAGAGAGAGACCCTGTATATAACAGACTGTAGAGAGAGAGAGACCCTGTATATAACAGACTGTAGAGAGAGAGAGAGACCCTGAAGATAACAGACTGTAGAGAGAGCGAGAGACCCTGTATATAACAGACTGTAGAGAGAGAGAGAGAGAGAGACCCTGTATATAACAGACTGTAGAGAGAGAGAGAGACCCTGTATATAACAGACTGTAGAGAGAGAGAGACCCTGTATATAACAGACTGTAGTGAGAGAGAGACCCTGTATATAACAGACTGTAGAGAGAGAGAGAGACCCTGTATATAACAGACTGTAGAGAGAGCGAGAGACCCTGTATATAACAGACTGTAGAGAGAGAGAGAGAGAGAGACCCTGTATATAACAGACTGTAGAGAGAGCGAGAGACCCTGTATATAACAGACTGTAGAGAGAGAGAGAGAGAGACCCTGTATATAACAGACTGTAGAGAGAGAGAGAGACCCTGTATATAACAGACTGTAGAGAGAGAGAGACCCTGTATATAACAGACTGTAGAGAGAGAGAGAGACCCTGTATATAACAGACTGTAGAGAGAGCGAGAGACCCTGTATATAACAGACTGTAGAGAGAGAGAGAGAGAGAGAGAGACCCTGTATATAACAGACTGTAGAGAGAGAGAGAGACCCTGTATATAACAGACTGTAGAGAGAGAGAGAGAGAGAGACCCTGTATATAACAGACTGTGGAGAGAGAGAGACCCTGTAAATAACAGACTGTGGAGAGAGAGAGACCCTGTATATAACAGACTGTAGAGAGAGAGAGAGAGAGACCCTGTATATAACAGACTGTGGAGAGAGAGAGACCCTGTAAATAACAGACTGTGGAGAGAGAGAGAGACCCTGTATATAACAGACTGGAGAGAGAGAGAGAGAGAGACCCTGAATATAACAGACTGTGGAGAGAGAGAGACCCTGTATATAACAGACTGTAGAGAGAGAGAGACCCTGTAAATAACAGACTGTGGAGAGAGAGAGAGACCCTGTATATAACAGACTGTGGAGAGAGAGAGAGAGAGACCCTGTATATAACAGACTGTGGAGAGAGAGAGACCCTGTAAATAACAGACTGTAGAGAGAGAGAGACCCTGTATATAACAGACTGTGGAGAGAGAGAGACCCTGTATATAACAGACTGTAGAGAGAGAGAGACCCTGTAAATAACAGACTGTGGAGAGAGAGAGAGACCCTGTATATAACAGACTGTGGAGAGAGAGAGAGAGAGACCCTGTATATAACAGACTGTGGAGAGAGAGAGACCCTGTAAATAACAGACTGTAGAGAGAGAGAGACCCTGTATATAACAGACTGTGGAGAGAGAGAGACCCTGTATATAACAGACTGTGGAGAGAGAGAGACCCTGTAAATAACAGACTGTAGAGAGAGAGACCCTGTATATAACAGACTGTAGAGAGAGAGAGACCCTGTATGTAACAGACTGTAGAGAGAGAGAGACCCTGTATATAACAGACTGTAGAGAGAGAGAGGCTCTGTATATAACAGACTGTAGAAAGAGACAGAGACCCTGTATATAACAGACTGTAGAGAGAGAGAGACCCTGTATATAACAGACTGTAGAGAGAGAGAGACCCTGTATATAACAGACTGTAGAGAGAGAGAGACCCTGTATATAACAGACTGTAGAGAGAGAGAGAGAGAGAGACCCTGTATATAACAGACTGTAGAGAGAGAGAGACCCTGTAAATAACAGACTGTAGAGAGAGAGAGACCCTGTATATAACAGACTGTAGAGAGAGAGGGGCCCTGTATATAACAGACTGTAGAGAGAGAGAGACCCTGTATGTAACAGACTGTAGAGAGAGAGAGACCCTGTATATAACAGACTGTAGAGAGAGAGAGACCCTGTATATAACAGACTGTAGAGAGAGAGAGAGACCCTGTATATAACAGACTGTAGAGAGAGAGAGACCCTGTATATAACAGACTGTAGAGAGAGAGAGACCCTGTATATAACAGACTGTAGAGAGAGAGAGACCCTGTATATAACAGACTGCAGAGAGAGAGAGACCCTGTATATAACAGACTGTAGAGAGAGAGGGGCCCTGTATGTAACAGACTGTAGAGAGAGAGAGACCCTGTATGTAACAGACTGTAGAGAGAGAGAGACCCTGTATATAACAGACTGTAGAGAGAGAGAGACCCTGTATATAACAGACTGTAGAGAGAGAGAGACCCTGTATATAACAGACTGTAGAGAGAGAGAGAGACCCTGTATATAACAGACTGTAGAGAGAGAGAGAGACCCTGGGCGAAATTTTCCTTTATCGGCGGAAAGTCCGCCGATCGGCGCAAAAAACGGCGCAAATCCCACTTGCGTCACGTCATAAAAATGGGTCGATAGTCTCCGGCCCGAAATGGGCTAGCAGCGACGTAACGGGATCCGCGCTTGCGCAGTGGTTCACGCCGTGCAGCATCATACGCGCTGCACGGCGTGACGGCTCATAAGGCCGCGCAGCTCCCCCCCACCCAACCGGAACAGCCGACCGCAACACCCGACTGGACGGCTGGCCGTCGCTCAGCCCCGAGGTTCGAGTCACGCGATGTGGAGGCGCTCCTGGACGCGGTGGAGCAGAGGAGGGATGCCCTGTATCCCGGGCACGGCCGCAGAGTTGCCCCACGCCACAGCCGGCGTCTGTGGAGGGAAGTGGCAGAGGCCGTCACCGCTGTGGCCCTAACACCACGGACCGGCACCCAGTGCCACAAGAAGGTGAACGACCTCGTCAGAGCAGGCAGGGTGAGCCTCCCCCATAATCCCCCTCCCCCATATCCCCCCTCCCCCATATCCCCCCTCCCCCATATCCCCCCTCACCCCTTATCCCCCCTCCCCCATATCCCCCCTCCCCCATATCCCCCCTCCCCCATATCCCCCCTCCCCCATATCCCCCATATCCCCCCTCCCCCATATCCCCCCTCCCCCATATCCCTCCTCCCCCATATCCCCCCCTCCCCCATATCCCCCCTCCCCCATATCCCCCATATCCCCAAGTGAATCCAGCCCTAACCTTAACCTCTGCAATGCACGCGCAACCGATGGCGTGCATTCATATACCTGCCTAACACTGTTGCCTTTTACCCCTGCCCCCCCCCCCCACAGGAGAAGCGCACACACAACAATAGGGAGCATGTGAGGACTGGAGGAGGGCCCGCTGATGAGAGGCCACTGACCGTACACGAGGAAAGGGCCCTGGAACTGGCTGGCGGACCTGAGGACCGGGAGGTTGCTGATGCAGAGGTCGGGGGCGTACTAGCGAGTGAGCCACCGACAGCCCGTCCCCATATCCCCCCTCCCCTATATCCCCCTCCCCCGTATCACCTGATTACTGCCTGATGTCTAACCATGCATGCTTCATTGTGTATCGCAGGACCAAACGTCCAGGCACCCATCCCCGCAGATGCAGACCGCCCGCAGGATGCCCCTCGGAGACCACAGGAGACGGAGAGACCCGCACCCTCCAGCATGCGACGCCCGCAGGATGCCCCTCGGAGACCACGGGAGACGGAGAGACCCGGACCCTCCAGCATGCGACGCCCGCAGGATGCCCCTCGGAGACCACGGGAGACGGAGCGACCCGAACCCTCCAGCATGCGACGCCCGCAGGATGCCCCTCGGAGACCACAGGAGACGGAGAGACCCGCACCCTCCAGCATGCGACGCCCGCAGGATGCCCCTCGGAGACCACGGGAGATGGAGAGACCCGGACCCTCCAGCATGCGACGCCCGCAGGATGTCCCTCGGAGACCACGGGAGACGGAGAGACCCGGACCCTCCAGCATGCGACGCCCGCAGGATGCCCCTCGGAGACCACGGGAGACGGAGAGACCCGGACCCTCCAGCATGCGACGCCCGCAGGATGCCCCTCGCACACCACGGGAGACGGAGAGACCCGGACCCTCCAGCATGCGACGCCCGCAGGATGCCACTCGCACACCACGGGAGACGGAGAGACCTGGAGCAACAGGGAGACGACACCCCCGTCACGTGCGGGAGCGACCACCCAGCGATGAGGGGGGCAGCCACAGGCCCCCGTCACATCCGAGCCAAGACACCACTACCCAGGACACCACTACCCAGGACACCACTACCCAGGACACCCCTACCCGGGACAGCACTACCCAGGACACCACTACCCAGGACACCCCTACCCGGGACAGCACTACCCAGGACACCCCTGCCCGGGAAGACGAAATACCGGACAGTGACTCAGAGTGGATGGGTGGAGACGAACCCCCACCCCAAAGTGCCATGGACTCAGAGTGGGACGAAGAGCACGACACAACGCCACTGCTGTCACCAACACCCTCCACCATCGCAGAAACACTCACCACGGTTGGGCACTTTAGTGATGAGGTGTCTGGTACACTCACTGGTGCGCACAACACAGCCGTCCCGGTACAGCAGGTGGAGGTAGGAGCAGCAGAGGGGCCGGGCGGTCGGAGGGCAGCCCAGCCCAAGCGAACATCTGCCGCCCAGATGGATCCCGGGTTCCTGCAGTTACCACACCCACACATAGATCCGATGCAACCACCGACCCGGAGACGAGCGAAGAGGGTGACGGGCGGCTTGCGGCGGCTGCGGTCGCAGGTGGAGGAGTCCACCCGCGTCCAGGAGCTGGGAGTGGTGCCGGTCATGCGTGCCACCCAGGCTGACACCGCACGGGTGGCGTCCGCGGTGGAGGCAATGGTTGCGACGGTGTCAGACACGGGGAACAGTTTGCGAGGCCTGGGGCCTTCCGTGCAGGCGGCGTCTGTGGCCCAGGAAATGGCTGCCCTCTCACAGGAGGCCATGAGCCAGTGCCAGCGCCAGATGACAGAGGCGCTCAACGCCATAGCCCAGTCTCTGCAGGCCATGGCCCAGTCTCAGCAGGCCATGGCCCAGTCTCTGCAGGCCATGGCCCAGTCTCAGCAGGCCATGGCCCAGTCTCAGCAGGCCATGGTCCAGTCTCAGCAGGCCATCGCTGAGGGCATCGGCGCCAGTGGCCATGTGCGAGCCGGCGTCGCACTGTCACTGACAGGGTTTGCCAACACCCTGGGCTCCATGGCTGCAAACCTGCAGACCCCTGTCGATACCAGCACGGGCCTCCAGGACTGGCAGCGCCAGATGTCGGGGGGGCATCGGATGGCCAGTCCGTTCACATCCCCCACCCATGTAGAGGCCTGGGGGCCATCGGGCACCCCGAGGGAGGAGGAGGTGGTGTGGTCCGTCCCGGCTCCCTCTGTAGGGGAGGTCCCGGTACACCGCGACACCTCGGACTCCCCCCCTTCCGTCCCAGGTGCATCGGGTGGGCAACGGGCAGGACAGGCTGGCAGCTCGCCATCCCAGTCGCCCGGGCCGCAGCCTGGCCCATCTAGGCCAGGACGCCCCAGGAAACGGCCGCCAAAGGGATCCGGTGTCAGAGGGCAGGAATCACAGGAGTCCACCTCCAGTTCTG
Source organism: Scyliorhinus torazame (assembly GCF_047496885.1). NCBI lineage: Eukaryota > Metazoa > Chordata > Chondrichthyes > Carcharhiniformes > Scyliorhinidae > Scyliorhinus > Scyliorhinus torazame. The sequence goes on along the minus strand of NC_092710.1, from coordinate 18,228,129 downwards.
CTGTACCGTCTGGGGAACCACGTAGACGTAGTCAAAGGGCCCGTAAGGCCAAACAATTAGACACTGAGTAAGTTGGCACGGGTGCAGGGCACAGATGAGTTTTAGGGGCTAGGGCACGTGCATGAACTCCTTTGGTTATTAAAGTCAATGTTACACCTACCGAAGCTGCCTTTGTGCTCTGTCCAAAGTGTGCGGGCGTGTCATGTACGTTGAGCGCAAGTGTGTGTGTGAGGGGTGGTCTTACCTCAGCCCCAGGTGAGTCTGCCCCCTTCCCCCTGGGCCGCCATCAACATCCCCCGGGCAGAGGACAGGACCGTGCGCTGCAGTGTCACAGCCGCATGCAGGGATGGTCCGGGTGGATGGTGGTACTGTGGCCATGGGTCAGACATAGTCCAACGATGTAGAGCCAGGAGCTCATCGCAGGGCGGGTTGTCATCATCCTCCATGGCCTGCGATAGACACGCGTCCACCCGCAACTGTGTGAGCCCGGCCCGTTGTGCCGCCGGTGGATCGGCAATGGGGGGGGGGGTGGTGTGCATGCGGGTGGGGTGGGTGGGGTTGGGGAGGGGGGTGAGGGTGCTGGGTGGGTGGATGGGTGGGGGGTGTGGGTGGTCGGCTGTTGCCATGGTGTGCGGTCTGTGGCCATACTACCCGATTCCCACGCCCATCTAGTCAGTGAAGCGGGCGTCTATCAGTCTGTCGCGTGCCCGCTGGCCCAGCCGGTAACGGTGGACAGCCACCCGCCTGTGTCTACCCCGTCTGCCCTGACCATTGCCCCCATCCCCCTCATCTGGGGAGGACTGGGCCTCTTCCTGCTGCTCCTCCACTCTGCCCTCCTCTGCCTGCGGCACATCGCCCCTCTGCTGGGCTATGTTGTGCAGGACGCAGCACACCACAATGATGCGGCCGACCCTATCTGACCGATACTGGAGGGCGCCCCCAGAGAGGTCCAGGCACCTGAAACGCATCTTCAGCACGCCAAAGCACCTCTCGATCACTCCCCTTGTCGCTACATGGGCATCATTGTAGCGGTTCTCCGCCTCATTGCGTGGCCTCCGTATAGGCGTCATCAGCCACGATAGCAATGGGTAGCCCCTGTCGCCCAGCAACCAGCCCCTCAGCCGGGGATGGCGTCCCTCGTACATGCCGGGGATGGATGACCGCGACAACACGAATGAGTCGTGTACACTGCCTGGGTGACGGGCGCAGACGTGCAGGATCATCATGCGGTGGTCGCAGACCACCTGTACGTTCATCGAATAGGTCCCCTTCCTATTAGTGAACACGGCCCTGTTATCTGCAGGTGGCCGCACGGCGACGTGCATCCCATCGATCGCGCCCTGGACCATGGGGAACCCGGCCACGGCAGAGAAGCCCACGGCCCGGGCATCTTGGCTGGCCCGGTCCACGGGGAAGCGGATGTAGCGGTGCGCCATGGCATAAAGGGCATCTGTCACTGCCCGGATGCACCGGTGCACCGATGTCTGTGATATGCCGGACAGGTCCCCACTCGGTGCCTGGAATGACCCCGTTGCATAAAAGTTGAGGGCCACCGTAACCTTGACGGACACGGGGAGAGGGTGTCCCCCGCCAGTGCCACGCGGTGACAGGTGTGCCAGCAGGTGGCAGATGTGTGCCACGGTTTCCCGGCTCATCCGGAGTCTCCTCCTGCATTCCCGGTCCGTGAGGTCCTGGTATGACTGCCGGGGCCGGTACACACGGGGCGCCCTCGGGTGCCTCCGTTGCCGTGGGGCCGCGACGTCCTCCTCCCCCTCCTCGTCCTGTCGGTCAGGTGTCCCTCCAGCCTGGGCGGCTGCCACCTGCCCCTCTGCGGCAGCCTGCGCCGCCTCTCTGGCACGCTCCTCCTCCTCCTCCTCATCCAGGGCAACATAGACATGAGCGGCTGCCACCACGGCGGCCAACATCGCTGGATGGTCTGAAAACATGACGGCCTGGTGGGGGGGGAGGGGAACGACGACATGTCATCATTGCCCATATCCCCTCCTCCCCCCAGCCAGGTGGCATGGACCGCATGGGTCCAACTGTTGGAGGCTGGCACCTGGCCAGGTGGACCAACTCACTTGCCCTCCCATCCCCCTCCTCGGCACGGACCCCCCCAACCCACAACCTCCACCCCGGCACGGACCCCCTCCCCAACCTCCACCCCGGCACGGACCCCCACCCCCAACCTCCACCCCGGCACGGACCCCCCCCTCCAACCTCCACCCCGGCACGGACCCCCCCCCCTCCAACCTCCACCCCGGCACGGACCCCCTCCCCAACCTCCACCCCAGAACGGACCCCCCCCAACCCCCAACCTCCACCCCAACACGGACCCCCCCCAACCCCCAACCTCCACCCGAGCACGGACCCCCCCCAACCTCCACCCCAGCACGGACCCCCCAACCTCCACCCCAGCACGGACCCCCCCCAACCCCCAACCACCACCCCAGAACGGACCCCCCCCCAACCCCCAACCTCCACCCCAGCACGGACCCCCCCCAACCCCCAACCTCCACCCCAGCATGGACCCCCCCCAACCCCCAACCTCCACCCCGGCACGGACCCCCACCCCCAACCTCCACCCCGGCACGGACCCCCCCCTCCAACCTCCACCCCGGCACGGACCTCCCCCCCCCCTCCAACCTCCACCCCGGCACGGACCCCCTCCCCAACCTCCACCCCGGCACGGACCCCCTCCCCAACCTCCACCCCAGCACGGACCCCCCCAACCCCCAACCTCCACCCCAGCACGGACCCCCCCAACCCCCAACCTCCACCCCAGCACGGACCCCCCCAACCCCCAACCTCAACCCTGGCACGGACCCCCCCCAACCCCCAACCTCCACCCCAGCACGGACCCCCTCCCCAACCTCCACCTCGGCACGGACCCTCCCCCATCCCCCTCCCCGGCACGGACCCCCTCCCGGCACTCCCCCGGAGCCCAGCCTACTCTAACCCCGCCCCCCGCCGCACACACACACAAGCCGAGACACACCTCTCCTCAGGCAATCAGTCTGCGGCCACGCCATTTCCTGCCCAGAGCCAACCCCCCAGGCCGTCACTCACCTCCTCGCTGGTCGGCGTGAGCCTGGAGCACCGGGTCACGCCGATGAAAAGGAGGTTTGATTCACGTTGACGTGAACGGTCATCACGTCGACGGGACTTCGGCCCATCCGGAAGGGAGAATATCGGCAGGCCGAAAATCGGCTGCCTTGCGCAGGCTCGTGACATTCTCCGCGGCAGCGGCGCCATTAACGCCCCGCCGACTTTTCTCCCTTCGGAGACTTCGGCGGGGGCGGGGGCGGGATTCACGGCGGCCAACAGCCATTCTCCGACCATCTGGGGGGTCGGAGAATGACACCTCCTGTATATAACAGACTGTAGAGAGAGAGAGGCCCTGTATATAACAGACTGTAGAGAGAGAGAGACCCTGTATATAACAGACTGTAGAGAGAGAGAGAGACCCTGTATATAACAGACTGTAGAGAGAGAGAGACCCTGTATATAACAGACTGTAGAGAGAGAGAGACCCTGTATATAACAAACTGTAGAGAGAGAGAGACCCTGTATATAACAGACTGTAGAGAGAGAGAGACCCTGTATCTAACAGACTGTAGAGAGAGAGAGACTCTGTATATAACAGACTGTAGAGAGAGAGAGACCCTGTATATAACAGACTGTAGAGAGAGAGAGAGACCCTGTACATAACAGACTAGAGAGAGAGAGAGGCCCTGTATATAACAGACTGTAGAGAGAGAGAGACCCTGTATCTAACAGACTGTAGAGAGAGAGAGACCCTGTATATAACAGACTGTAGAGAGAGAGAGACCCTGTATATAACAGACTGTAGAGAGAGAGAGACCCTGTATATAACAGACTGTAGAGAGAGAGAGAGACCCTGTACATAACAGACTAGAGAGAGAGAGGGACCCTGTATATAACAGACTGTAGAGAGAGAGAGGCCCTGTATATAACAGACTGTAGAGAGAGAGAGACCCTGTATATAACAGACTAGAGAGAGAGACCCTGTATATAACAGTCTGTAGAGAGAGAGAGAGAGAGGCCCTGTATATAACAGACTGTAGAGAGAGAGAGACCCTGTATATAACAGACTGTAGAGAGAGAGAGAGACCCTGTATATAACAGACTGTAGAGAGAGAGAGACCCTGTATATAACAACAGACTGTAGAGAGAGAGAGAGACCCTGTATATAACAGACTGTAGAGAGAGAGAGGCCCTGTATATAACAGACTGTAGAGAGAGAGAGAGACCCTGTATATAACAGACTGTAGAGAGAGAGAGACCCTGTATATAACAGACTGTAGAGAGAGAGAGAGACCCTGTATATAACAGACTGTAGAGAGAGAGAGACCCTGTATATAACAGACTGTAGAGAGAGAGAGAGAGACCCTGTATATAACAGACTGTAGAGAGAGAGAGACCCTGTATATAACAGACTGTAGAGAGAGAGAGAGAGACCCTGTATATAACAGACTGTAGAGAGAGAGAGAGAGACCCTGTATATAACAGACTGTAGAGAGAGAGAGACCCTGTATATAACAGACTGTAGAGAGAGAGAGACCCTGTATATAACAGACTGTAGAGAGAGAGAGAGAGACCCTGTATATAACAGACTGTAGAGAGAGAGAGAGAGACCCTGTATATAACAGACTGTAGAGAGAGAGAGACCCTGTATATAACAGACTGTAGAGAGAGAGACCATGTAGAAAACAGACTGTAGAGAGAGAGAGAGAGACCCTGTATATAACACACTGTAGAAAGAGAGAGAGACCCTGTATATAACAGACTGTAGAGAGAGAGCGACCCTGTATATAACAGACTGTAGAGAGAGAGAGACCCTGTATATAACAGACTGTAGAGAGAGAGAGAGAGAGGCCCTGTATATAACTGACTGTAGAGAGAGAGAGAGAGACCCTGTATATAACAGACTGTAGAGAGAGAGAGAGACCCTGTATAGAACAGACTGTAGAGAGAGAGACCCTGTATATAACAGACTGTAGAGAGAGAGAGAGAGACCCTGTATATAACAGACTGTAGAGAGAGAGAGAGACCCTGTATATAACAGACTGTAGAGAGAGAGAGACCCTGTATATAACAGACTGTAGAGAGAGAGAGACCCTGTATATAACAGACTGTAGAGAGAGAGAGACCCTGTATATAACAGACTGTAGAGAGAGAGAGAGACCCTGTACATAACAGCCTAGAGAGAGAGAGAGACCCTGTATATAACAGACTGTAGAGAGAGAGAGGCCCTGTATATAACAGACTGTAGAGAGAGAGAGACCCTGTATATAACAGACTAGAGAGAGAGACCCTGTATATAACAGTCTGTAGAGAGAGAGAGAGAGAGGCCCTGTATATAACAGACTGTAGAGAGAGAGAGACCCTGTATATAACAGACTGTAGAGAGAGAGAGACCCTGTATATAACAGACTGTAGAGAGAGAGAGACCCTGTATATAACAACAGACTGTAGAGAGAGAGAGAGACCCTGTATATAACAGACTGTAGAGAGAGAGAGACCCTGTATATAACAGACTGTAGAGAGAGAGAGAGACCCTGTATATAACAGACTGTAGAGAGAGAGAGACCCTGAAAAACAGACTGTAGAGAGAGAGAGAGACCCTGTATATAACAGACTGTAGAGAGAGAGAGACCCTGTATATAACAGACTGTAGAGAGAGAGAGAGAGACCCTGTATATAACAGACTGTAGAGAGAGAGAGACCCTGTATATAACAGACTGTAGAGAGAGAGAGAGAGACCCTGTATATAACAGACTGTAGAGAGAGAGAGAGACCCTGTATATAACAGACTGTAGAGAGAGAGAGACCCTGTATATAACAGACTGTAGAGAGAGAGAGACCCTGTATATACCAGACTGTAGAGAGAGAGAGAGAGACCCTGTATATAACAGACTGTAGAGAGAGAGAGAGAGACCCTGTATATAACAGACTGTAGAGAGAGAGAGACCCTGTATATAACAGACTGTAGAGAGAGAGACCATGTAGAAAACAGACTGTAGAGAGAGAGAGAGAGACCCTGTATATAACACACTGTAGAAAGAGAGAGAGACCCTGTATATAACAGACTGTAGAGAGAGAGCGACCCTGTATATAACAGACTGTAGAGAGAGAGAGACCCTGTATATAACAGACTGTAGAGAGAGAGAGAGAGAGGCCCTGTATATAACAGACTGTAGAGAGAGAGAGAGACCCTGTATATAACAGACTGTAGAGAGAGAGAGAGACCCTGTATAGAACAGACTGTAGAGAGAGAGAGACCCTGTATATAACAGAATGTAGAGAGAAAGAGAGAGACACTGTATATAACAGACTGTAGAGAGAGAGAGAGAGACCCTGTATATAACAGACTGTAGAGAGAGAGAGACCCTGTATATAACACACTGTAGAAAGAGAGAGATACCCTGTATATAACAGACTGTAGAGAGAGAGAGACCCTGTATATAACAGACTGTAGAGAGAGAGACCATGTAGAAAACAGACTGTAGAGAGAGAGAGAGAGACCCTGTATATAACAGACTGTAGAGAGAGAGAGAGACCCTGTATATAACACACTGTAGAAAGAGAGAGAGACCCTGTATATAACAGACTGTAGAGAGAGAGAGACCCTGTATATAACAGACTGTAGAGAGAGAGACCATGTAGAAAACAGACTGTAGAGAGAGAGAGAGAGACCCTGTATATAACAGACTGTAGAGAGAGAGAGAGACCCTGTATATAACAGACTGTAGAGAGAGAGAGAGAGACCCTGTAGAAAACAGACTGTAGAGAGAGAGAGAGATCCTGTATATAACAGACTGCAGAGAGAGAGAGACCCTGTATATAACAGACTGTAGAGAGAGAGAGACCCTGTATATAACAGACTGTAGAGAGAGACCCTGTATATAACAGACTATAGAGAGAGAGAGACCCTGTATATAACAGACTGTAGAGAGAGAGAGAGAGACCCTGTATATAACAGAGTGCAGAGAGAGAGAGACACCCTGTATATAACACACTGTAGAGAGAGAGAGAGACCCTGTATATAACAGACTGTAGAGAGAGGGAGAGAGACCCTGTATATACAGACTGTAGAGAGAAAGAGACCCTGTATATAACAGACTGTAGAGAGAGAGGGACCCTTTATATAACAGACAGTAAAGTGAGAGAGACCCTGTATATAACAGACTGTAGAGAGAGAGAGACCCTGTGCATAACAGACTGTAGAGAGAGAGAGACCCTGCATATAACAGACTAGTGAGAGAGACCCTGTATATAACAGACTGTAGAGAGAGAGAGACCCTGTATTTAACAGACTGTAGAGAGAGAGAGAGAGACCCTGTATATAACAGACTGTAGAGAGAGAGAGACCCTGTATTTAACAGACTGTAGAGAGAGAGAGAGACCCTGTACATAACAGACTGTAGAGAGAGAGAGAGCCTGTATATAACAGACTGTAGAGAGAGAGAGAAACCCTGTATATAACAGACTGTAGAGAGAGTGACCCTGTATATAACAGACTGTAGAGAGAGGGAGACCCTGTATATAACAGAATGTAGAGAGAGAGAGACCCTGTATATAACAGACTGTAGAGAGAGAGGCCCTGCATATAACAGACAGTAGAGATAGAGAGAGAGAGACCCTGTATATAACAGACTGTAGAGAGAGAGAGAGACCCTGTATATAACAGACTGTAGAGAGAGAGAGAGTCCCTGTATATAACAGACTAGAGAGAGAGAGACCCTGTATATAACAGACTGTAGAGAGAGAGAGACCCTGTATATAACAGACTGTAGAGAGAGACCCTGTATATAACAGACTGTAGAGAGAGAGACCCTGTATATAACAGACTGTAGAGAGAGAGAGAGACCCTATATATAACAGACTGTAGAGAGAGAGAGAGACCCTGTATATAACAGACTGTAGGGAGAGAGAGAGATCCTGTGTATAACAGACTGTAGAGAGAGAGAGAGACCCTGTAGAAAACAGACTGTAGAGAGAGAGAGAGACCCTGTATATAACAGACTGTAGAGAGAGAGAGACTCTGTATATAACAGACTGTAGCGAGAGAGAGAGACCCTGTATATAACTGACTGTAGTGAGAGAGAGAGACCCTGTATATAATAGACTGTAGAGATAGAGGGACCCTTTATATAACAGACTGTAAAGAGAGACCCTGTATATAACAGACTGTAGAGAGAGAGAGAACCTGTGTATAACAGACTGTAGAGAGAGAGAGACCCTGTATATAACAGACTGTAGAGAGAGAGAGACCCTGCATAAAACAGATTAGAGAGAGAGGCCCTGTATATAACAGACTGTAGAGAGAGAGAGAGACCCTGTATATAACAGACTGTAGAGAGAGAGAGACCCTGTATATAACAGACTGTAGAGAGAGAGGGGCCCTGTATACAACAGACTGTAGAGAGAGAGAGACCCTGAATATAACAGATTAGAGAGAGAGGCCCTGTATATAACAGACTGTAGAGAGAGAGAGAGACCCTGTATATAACAGACTGTAGAGAGAGAGAGACCCTGCATAAAACAGATTAGAGAGAGAGGCCCTGTATATAACAGACTGTAGAGAGAGAGAGAGACCCTGTATATAACAGACTGTAGAGAGAGAGAGACCCTGTATATAACAGACTGTAGAGAGAGAGGGGCCCTGTATTTAACAGACTGTAGAGAGAGAGATACCCTGTATATAACAGACTAGAGAGAGAGACCATGTATATAACAGACTGTAGAGAGAGAGAGACCCAGTATATAACAGACTAGAGAGAGAGAGAGACCCTGTATATAACAAACTGTAGAGCGAGACAAACCCAGTATATAACAGACTGTAGAGAGAGAGAGACCCTGTATATAACAGACCGTAGAGAGAGAGAGACCCAGTATATAACAGACCGTAGAGAGAGAGAGACCCTGTATATAACAAACTGTAGAGCGAGACAAACCCAGTATATAACAGACTGTAGAGAGAGAGAGACCCTGTATATAACACTGTAGAGAGAGAGAGACCCTGAATATAACAGATTAGAGAGAGAGGCCCTGTATTTAACAGACTGTAGAGAGAGAGAGACCCTGTATATAACAGACTAGAGAGAGAGACCATGTATATAACAGACTGTAGAGAGAGAGAGACCCAGTATATAACAGACTAGAGAGAGAGACCATGTATATAACAGACTGTAGAGAGAGAGAGACCCAGTATATAACAGACCGTAGAGAGAGAGAGAGACCCTGTATATAACAGACTGTAGAGCGAGACAAACCCAGTATTTAACAGACTGTAGAGAGAGAGAGACCCTGTATATAACAGACTGTAGAGAGAGAGAGGCCCTGTATATAACAGACTGTAGAGAGAGAGAGACCCTGTATATAACAGACTGTAGAGAGAGAGAGGCCCTGTATATAACAGACTGTAGAGAGAGAGAGACCCTGTATATAACAGACTGTAGAGAGAGAGAGAGGCCCTGTATATAACAGACTGTAGAGAGAGAGAGAGACCCTGTACATAACAGACTGTAGAGTGAGAGAGACCCTGTATATAACAGACTGTAGAGAGAGAGAGAGACCCTGTTTTTAACAGACAGTAGAGAGAGAGAGAGAGAGACCCTGTATATAGCAGACTGTAGAGAGAGAGAGACCCTGTATATAATGTATATAACAGACTGTAGAGAGAGAGAGAGACCCTGTATTGAACAGACTGCAGAGAGAGCGAGAGACCCTGTACATAACAGACTGTAGGGAGAGAGAGACCCTGTATATAACAGACTGTAGAGAGAGATAGACCCTGTATATAACAGACTGTAGAGAGAGAGAGAAACCTTGTATATAACAGAGTGTAGAGAGAGAGAGAGACCCTGTATATAACAGACTGTAGAGAGAGAGAGACCCTGTATATAACAGACTGTAGAGAGAGAGAGAAACCCTGTATATAACAGAGTGTCGAGAAAGAGAGAGACCCCGTATATAACAGACTGTAGAGAGAGAGAGAGACCCTGTAGAGAACAGACTGTAGAGAGAGAGAGAGAGAGACCCTGTATGTAACAGCCTGTAGAGAGAGAGAGACCCTGTTTATAACAGACTGTAGAGAGAGAGAGAGAAACCCTGTATATAAGAGTGTAGAGAGAGAGAGAGGCCCTGTATATAACAGACTGTAGAGAGAGAGAGGGACCCTGTATATAACAGACTGTAGAGAGAGAGAGAGAGAGAGAGACCCTGTATATAACAGACTGTAGAGAGAGAGAGACCCTGTATATAACAGACTGTAGAGAGAGAGAGAGAGACCCTGTATATAACAGACTGTAGAGAGAGAGAGAGACCCTGTATATAACAGACTGTAGAGAGAGAGAGAGAGAGACCCTGTATATAACAGACTGTAGAGAGAGAGAGACCCTGTATATAACAGACTGTAGAGAGAGAGAGAGAGACCCTGTATATAACAGACTGTAGAGAGAGAGACCCTGTATATAACAGACTGTAGAGAGAGAGAGAGAGACCCTGTATATAACAGGCTGTAGAGAGAGAGAGACCCTGTATATAACAGACTGTAGAGAGAGAGAGAAACCCTGTATATAACAGAGTGTAGAGAGAGAGAGAGACCCTGTATATAACAGACTGTAGAGAGAGAGAGAGAGACCCTGTATATAACACACTGTAGAGAGAGAGAGGCCCTGTATACAACAGACTGTAGAGAGAGAGAGACCCTGTATATAACAGACTAGAGAGAGAGACCCTGTATATAACAGACTGTAGAGAGAGAGAGAGAACCTGTATATAACAGACTAGAGAGAGAGACCCTGTATATAACAGACTGTAGAGAGAGAGAGAGACCCTGTATATAACAGACTGTAGATAGAGAGAGACCCTGTATATAACAGACTGTCGAGACAGAGAGGCCCTGTATATAACAGACTGTAGAAAGAGAGAGGCCCTGTATACAACAGACTGTAGAGAGAGAGAGACCCTGAATATAACAGATTAGAGAGAGAGGACCTGTATAAAACAGACTGTAGAGAGAGAGAGAGACCCTGTATATAACAGACTAGAGAGAGAGACCATGTATATAACTGACTGTAGAGAGAGAGAGACCCAGTATATAACAGACCGTAGAGAGAGATAGACCCTGTATATAACAAACTGTAGAGAGAGACAAACCCAGCATATAACAGACTGTAGAGAGAGAGAGACCCTGTATATAACAGACTGTAGAGAGAGAAAGGCCCTGTATATAACAGACTGTAGAGAGAGAGAGAGGCCCTGTATATAACAGACTGTAGAGAGAGAGAGACCCTGTATATAACAGACTGTAGAGAGAGAGAGAGAGACCCTGTATATAACAGACTGTAGAGAGAGAGACCCTGTATATAACAGACTGTAGAGAGAGAGAGAGAGACCCTGTATATAACAGGCTGTAGAGAGAGAGAGACCCTGTATATAACAGACTTTAGAGAGAGAGAGAAACCCTGTATATAACAGAGTGTAGAGAGAGAGAGAGACCCTGTATATAACAGACTGTAGAGAGAGAGAGAGAGACCCTGTATATAACACACTGTAGAGAGAGAGAGGCCCTGTATACAACAGACTGTAGAGAGAGAGAGACCCTGTATATAACAGACTAGAGAGAGAGACCCTGTATATAACAGACTGTAGAGAGAGAGAGAGAACCTGTATATAACAGACTAGAGAGAGAGACCCTGTATATAACAGACTGTAGAGAGAGAGAGAGACCCTGTATATAACAGACTGTAGATAGAGAGAGACCCTGTATATAACAGACTGTCGAGACAGAGAGACCCTGTATATAACAGACTGTAGAAAGAGAGAGGCCCTGTATACAACAGACTGTAGAGAGAGAGAGACCCTGAATATAACAGATTAGAGAGAGAGGACCTGTATAAAACAGACTGTAGAGAGAGAGAGAGACCCTGTATATAACAGACTAGAGAGAGAGACCATGTATATAACTGACTGTAGAGAGAGAGAGACCCAGTATATAACAGACCGTAGAGAGAGATAGACCCTGTATATAACAAACTGTAGAGAGAGACAAACCCAGCATATAACAGACTGTAGAGAGTTAGAGACCCAGTATATAACAGACTGTAGAGAGAGAAAGGCCCTGTATATAACAGACTGTAGAGAGAGAGAGAGACCCTGTATATAACAGACTGTGGAGAGAGAGAGAGACCCTGTACATAACAGACTGTAGAGTGAGAGAGAGGCCCTGTATATAACAGAGTGTAGAGAGAGAGAGAGACCCAGTATATAACAGACCGTATAGAGAGAGAGACCCTGTAAAGAACAGACTGCAGAGAGAGACAAACCCAGTATATAACAGACTGTAGAGAGAGAGAGAAACCCTGTATATAAGAGTTTAGAGAGAGAGAGACCCTGTATATAACAGACTGTAGAAAGAGAGAGGGACCCTGTATATAACAGACTGTAGAGAGAGAGAGAGAGAGAGAGACCCTTTAAATAACAGACTGTAGAGAGAGAGAGAGAGACCCTGTATATAACAGACTCTAGAGAGAGAGAGAGACCCTGTATATAACAGACTGTAGAGAGAGAGAGAGAGACCCTGTATATAACAGACTGTAGAGAGAGAGAGAGAGAGACCCTGTACATAACAGACTGTAGAGAGTGAGAGACCCTGTATATAACAGACTGTAGAGAGAGAGAGAGACCCTGCATATAACAGACTGTAGAGAGAGACAGAGAGACCCTGTATATAACAGACTGTAGAGAGAGAGAGACCCTGTATATAACAGACTGTAGAGAGAGAGAGACCCAGTATATAACAGACTGTAGAGAGAGAGAGAGGCCCTGTATATAACAGACTGTAGAGAGAGACCATGTATATAACAGACTGTAGAGAGAGAGAGACCCAGTATATAACAGACCGTATAGAGAGAGAGACCCTGTATATAACAGACTGCAGAGAGAGACAAACCCAGTATATAACAGACTGTAGAGAGAGAGAGACCCTGTATATAACAGACTGTAGAGAGAGAGAGAAACCCTGTATATAACAGAGTGTCGAGAAAGAGAGAGACCCCGTATATAACAGACTGTAGAGAGAGAGAGAGAGAGACCCTGTATATAACAGACTGTAGAGAGAGAGAGAGAGAGACCCTGTATGTAACAGCCTGTAGAGAGAGAGAGACCCTGTTTATAACAGACTGTAGAGAGAGAGAGAGAAACCCTGTATATAAGAGTGTAGAGAGAGAGAGAGGCCCTGTATATAACAGACTGTAGAGAGAGAGAGGGACCCTGTATATAACAGACTGTAGAGAGAGAGAGAGAGAGAGACCCTGTATATAACAGACTGTAGAGAGAGAGAGACCCTGTATATAACAGACTGTAGAGAGAGAGAGGGAGACCCTGTATATAACAGACTGTAGAGAGAGAGAGAGACCCTGTATATAACAGACTGTAGAGAGAGAGAGAGAGAGACCCTGTATATAACAGACTGTAGAGAGAGAGAGACCCTGTATATAACAGACTGTAGAGAGAGAGAGAGACCCTGTATATAACAGGCTGTAGAGAGAGAGAGACCCTGTATATAACAGACTGTAGAGAGAGAGAGACCCTGTATATAACAGAGTGTAGAGAGAGAGAGACCCTGTATATAACAGACTGTAGAGAGAGAGGGGCCCTGTATACAACAGACTGTAGAGAGAGAGAGACCGTGTATATAACAGACTGTAGAGTGAGAGAGACCCTGTATATAACAGACTGTAGAGAGAGAGAGACCCTGTATATAACAGACTAGAGAGAGAGACCCTGTATATAACAGACTGTAGAGAGAGAGAGAGAACCTGTATATAACAGACTAGAGAGAGAGACCCTGTTTTTAACAGACTGTAGAGAGAGAAACTGTATATAACAGAGTGTAGAGAGAGAGGGGCCCTGTATAAAACAGACTGTAGAGAGAGAGAGAGACCCTGTATATAACAGACTAGAGAGAGAGACCATGTATATAACTGACTGTAGAGAGAGAGAGACCCAGTATATAACAGACCGTAGAGAGAGAGAGACCCTGTATATAACAAACTGTAGAGAGAGACAAACCCAGTATATAACAGACTGTAGAGAGAGAGAGACCCTATATATAACAGACTGTAGAGAGAGAGAGACCCTGTATATAACAGACTGTAGAGAGAGAAAGGCCCTGTATATAACAGACTGTAGAGAGAGAGGCCCTGTATATAAGAGACTGTAGAGAGAGAGAGAGAGACCCTGTATCTAACAGACTGTAGAGAGAGAGAGACCCTGTATATAACAGACTGTAGAGAGAGAGAGACCCAGTATATAACAGACTGTAGAGAGAGAGAGACCCTGTATATAACAGACTGTAGAGAGAGAGAGGCCCTGTATATAACAGACTGTAGAGAGAGAGAGAGGCCCTGTATATAACAGACTGTAGAGAGAGAGAGAGACCCTGTATATAACAGACAAGAGAGAGAGACCATGTATATAACCAACTGTAGAGAGAGAGAAACCCAGTATATAACAGACCGTATAGAGAGAGAGAGAGACCCTGTATATAACAGACTGTAGAGAGAGAGAGAGAGACCCTGTATATAACAGACTGTAGAGAGAGAGAGAGATCCTGTATATAACAGACTGTAGAGAGAGAGAGAGAGACCCTGTATATAACAGACAGTAGAGAGAGAGAGACACTGTATATAACAGACTGTAGAGAGAGAGAGAGAGACCCTGTATATAACAGACTGTAGAGAGAGAGAGACCCTGTATATAACAGACTGTAGAGAGAGAGAGACCCTGTATATAACAGACTGTAGAGAGAGAAAGGCCCTGTATATAACAGACTGTAGAGAGAGAGGCCCTGTATATAACAGACTGTAGAGAGAGAGAGAGACCCTGTATATAACAGACTGTAGAGAGAGAGAGAGACCCTGTACATAACAGACTGTAGAGTGAGAGAGAGGCCCTGTATATAACAGAGTGTAGAGAGAGAGAGAGACCCAGTATATAACAGACCGTATAGAGAGAGAGACCCTGTAAAGAACAGACTGCAGAGAGAGACAAACCCAGTAAATAACAGACTGTAGAGAGAGATAGAAACCCTGTATATAAGAGTGTAGAGAGAGAGAGACCCTGTATATAACAGACTGTAGAGAGAGAGAGGGACCCTGTATATAACAGACTGTAGAAAGAGAGAGAGAGAGAGACCCTTTATATAACAGACTGTAGAGAGAGAGAGAGAGACCCTGTATATAACAGACTGTAGAGAGAGAGAGAGAGACCCTGTATATAACAGACTGTAGAGAGAGAGAGAGAGACCCTGTATATAACAGACTGTAGAGAGAGAGAGAGAGACCCTGTACATAACAGACTGTAGAGAGTGAGAGACCCTGTATATAACAGACTGTAGAGAGAGAGAGAGAGACCCTGCATATAACAGACTGTTGAGAGAGAGAGAGACCCTGTATATAACAGACTGTAGAGAGAGAGAGACCCTGTATATAACAGACTGTAGAGAGAGAGAGACCCTGTATACAACAGACTGTAGAAGAGAGAGAAACCCTGTATATAACAGAGTGTAGAGAGAGAGAGACCCTGTATATAACAGACTGTAGAGAGAGAGAGACCCTGTATATACAGACTGTAGAGAGAGAGAGGGACCCTGTATATAACAGACTGTAGAGAGAGAGAGAGAGAGAGACCCTGTATATAACAGACTGTAGAGAGAGAGAGACCTTGTATATAACAGACTGTAGAGAGAGAGAGAGAGACCCTGTATATAATAGACTGTAGAGAGAGAGAGAGACCCTGTATATAACAGACTGTAGAGAGAGAGACCCTGTATATAACAGACTGTAGAGAGAGAGAGAGACCCTGTATATAACAGACTGTAGAGAGAGAGAGACCCAGTATATACAGACTGTAGAGAGAGAGACCCTGTATATAACAGACTGTAGAGAGAGAGAGGCCCTGTATATAACAGACTGTAGAGAGAGAGAGAAACCCTGTATATAACAGAGTGTAGAGAGAGAGAGAGACCCTGTATATAACAGACAGTAGAGAGAGAGCGCCCTGCATACAACAGACTGTAGAGAGAGAGATACCCTGTATATAACAGACTAGAGAGAGAGACCCTGTATATAACAGACTGTAGAGAGAGACCCTTTATATAACAGACTAGAGAGAGAGACCCTGTATATGACAGACTGTAGAGAGAGAGAGACCCAGTATATAACAGACCATAGAGAGAGAGTCTCTGTATATAACAGACTGTAGAGAGAGAATGACCCTGTATATAACAGACTGTAGAGAGAGAGAGAGACCCTGTATATAACAGACTGTAGAGAGCGAGAGGCCCTGTATATAAGAGACTGTAGAGAGAGAGAGAGAGACCCTGTATATAACAGACTGTAGAGAGAGAGAGACCCTGTATATAACAGACTGTAGAGAGAGAGAGACCCAGTATATAACAGACTGTAGAGAGAGAGAGACCCTGTATATAACAGACTGTAGAGAGAGAGAGGCCCTGTATATAACAGACTGTAGAGAGAGAGAGAGGCCCTGTATATAACAGACTGTAGAGAGAGAGAGAGACCCTGTATATAACAGACAAGAGAGAGAGACCATGTATATAACCAACTGTAGAGAGAGAGAAACCCAGTATATAACAGACCGTATAGAGAGAGAGAGAGACCCTGTATATAACAGACTGTAGAGAGAGAGAGAGAGACCCTGTATATAACAGACTGTAGAGAGAGAGAGAGATCCTGTATATAACAGACTGTAGAGAGAGAGAGAGAGACCCTGTATATAACAGACAGTAGAGAGAGAGAGACACTGTATATAACAGACTGTAGAGAGAGAGAGAGAGACCCTGTATATAACAGACTGTAGAGAGAGAGAGAGACCCTGTATATAACAGACTGTAGAGAGAGAGAGACCCTGTATATAACAGACTGTAGAGAGAGAGAGACCCTGTATATAAAAGACTGTAGAGAGAGAGAGAAACCCTGTATATAACAGAGTGTAGAGAGAGAGAGAGACCCTGTATATAACAGACTGTAGAGAGAGAGAGACCCTGTATATAACAGACTGTAGAGAGAGAGAGACCCTGTATATAACAGACTGTAGAGAGAGAGAGAAACCCTGTATATAACAGAGTGTACAGAGAGACAGAGACCCTGTATATAACAGACTGTAGAGAGAGAGAGAGACCCTGTATATAACAGACTGTAGAGAGAGAGAGAGAGAGAGACCCTGTATATAACAGTCTGTAGAGAGAGAGAGACCCTGTATATAGCAGACTGTAGAGAGAGAGAGACCCTGTATATAACAGACTGTAGAGAGAGAGAGAGACCCTTTATATAACAGACTGTAGAGAGAGAGAGATACCCTGTTTTTAACAGACTGTAGAGAGAGAGAGAGACCCTGTATATAACAGACTGTAGAGAGAGAGAGACCCTGTATACAACAGACTGTAGAGAGAGAGAGACCCTGAATATAACAGATTAGAGAGAGAGTACCTGTATAAAACAGACTGTAGAGAGAGAGGGAGACACTGTATATAACAGACTAGAGAGAGAGACCATGTATATAACTGACTGTGGAGAGAGAGAGACCCAGTATATAACAGACCGTAGAGAGAGAGAGACCCTGTATATAACAGAGTGTAGAGAGAGAGAGACCCTGTATATAACAGACTGTAGAGAGAGAGAGAGACCCTGTATATAACAGACTAGAGAGAGAGACCATGTATATAACTGACTGTGGAGAGAGAGAGACCCAGTATATAACAGACCGTAGAGAGAGAGAGACCCTGTATATAACAGAGTGTAGAGAGAGAGAGACCCTGTATATAACAGACTGTAGAGAGAGAGAGAGACCCTGTATATAACAGACTGTAGAGAGAGAGAGACCCTGTATATACAG
This sequence comes from Scyliorhinus torazame, assembly GCF_047496885.1. Lineage (NCBI taxonomy): Eukaryota > Metazoa > Chordata > Chondrichthyes > Carcharhiniformes > Scyliorhinidae > Scyliorhinus > Scyliorhinus torazame. The sequence goes on along the minus strand of NC_092710.1, from coordinate 18,210,180 downwards.
ACTGTAGAGAGAGAGAGGGACCCTGTATATAACAGACTGTAGAGAGAGAGAGAGAGAGAGAGACCCTGTATATAACAGACTGTAGAGAGAGAGAGACCTTGTATATAACAGACTGTAGAGAGAGAGAGAGAGACCCTGTATATAATAGACTGTAGAGAGAGAGAGAGACCCTGTATATAACAGACTGTAGAGAGAGAGAGAGAGACCCTGTATATAACAGACTGTAGAGAGAGAGAGACCCTGTATATAACAGACTGTAGAGAGAGAGAGACCCAGTATATACAGACTGTAGAGAGAGAGACCCTGTATATAACAGACTGTAGAGAGAGAGAGGCCCTGTATATAACAGACTGTAGAGAGAGAGAGAAACCCTGTATATAACAGAGTGTAGAGAGAGAGAGAGACCCTGTATATAACAGACAGTAGAGAGAGAGCGCCCTGCATACAACAGACTGTAGAGAGAGAGATACCCTGTATATAACAGACTAGAGAGAGAGACCCTGTATATAACAGACTGTAGAGAGAGACCCTGTATATAACAGACTAGAGAGAGAGACCCTGTACATGACAGACTGTAGAGAGAGAGAGACCCAGTATATAACAGACCATAGAGAGAGAGTCTCTGTATATAACAGACTGTAGAGAGAGAGAGACCCTGTATATAACAGACTGTAGAGAGAGAGAGAGACCCTGTATATAACAGACTGTAGAGAGCGAGAGGCCCTGTATATAAGAGACTGTAGAGAGAGAGAGACCCTGTATATAACAGACTGTAGAGAGAGAGAGACCCAGTATATAACAGACTGTAGAGAGAGAGAGACCCTGTATATAACAGACTGTAGAGAGAGAGAGGCCCTGTATATAACAGACTGTAGAGAGAGAGAGAGGCCCTGTATATAACCGACTGTAGAGAGAGAGAGAGACCCTGTATATAACAGACAAGAGAGAGAGACCATGTATATAACCAACTGTAGAGAGAGAGAAACCCAGTATATAACAGACCGTATAGAGAGAGAGAGACCCTGTATATAACAGACTGTAGAGAGAGAGAGAGAGACCCTGTATATAACAGACTGTAGAGAGAGAGAGAGATCCTGTATATAACAGACTGTAGAGAGAGAGAGAGAGACCCTGTATATAACAGACAGTAGAGAGAGAGAGACCCTGTATATAACAGACTGTAGAGAGAGAGAGAGAGACCCTGTATATAACAGACTGTAGAGAGAGAGAGAGACCCTGTATATAACAGACTGTAGAGAGAGAGAGACCCTGTATATAACAGACTGTAGAGAGAGAGAGACCCTGTATATAAAAGACTGTAGAGAGAGAGAGAAACCCTGTATATAACAGAGTGTAGAGAGAGAGAGAGACCCTGTATATAACAGACTGTAGAGAGAGAGAGACCCTGTATATAACAGACTGTAGAGAGAGAGAGAAACCCTGTATATAACAGAGTGTAGAGAGAGACAGAGACCCTGTATATAACAGACTGTAGAGAGAGAGAGACCCTGTATATAACAGACTGTAGAGAGAGAGAGAAACCCTGTATATAACAGAGTGTAGAGAGAGACAGAGACCCTGTATATAACAGACTGTAGAGAGAGAGAGAGACCCTGTATATAACAGACTGTAGAGAGAGAGAGAAACCCTGTATATAACAGAGTGTAGAGAGAGACAGAGACCCTGTATATAACAGACTGTAGAGAGAGAGAGAGACCCTGTATATAACAGACTGTAGAGAGAGAGAGAGAGAGAGACCCTGTATATAACAGTCTGTAGAGAGAGACAGAGACCCTGTATATAACAGACTGTAGAGAGAGAGAGAGACCCTGTATATAACAGACTGTAGAGAGAGAGAGAGAGACCCTGTATATAACAGACTGTGGAGAGAGAGAGAGAGACCCTGTATATAACAGTCTGTAGAGAGAGAGAGACCCTGTATATAACAGACTGTAGAGAGAGAGAGACACTGTATATAACAGACTGTAGAGAGAGAGAGAGACCCTGTATATAACAGACTGTAGAGAGAGAGAGACCCTGTATATAACAGACTGTAGAGAGAGAGAGACCCTGTTTTTAACAGACTGTAGAGAGAGAGAGACCCTGTTTTTAACAGACTGTAGAGAGAGAGAGAGACCCTGTATATAACAGACTGTAGAGAGAGAGAGAGACCCTGTATATAACAGACTGTAGAGAGAGAGAGACCCTGTATATAACTGACTGTGGAGAGAGAGAGAGAGACCCTGTATATAACAGACTGTAGAGAGAGAAAGGCCCTGTATATAACAGACTGTAGAGAGAGAGACCCTGTATATAACAGACTGTAGAGAGAGAGAGGCTCTGTATATAACAGACTGTAGAGAGAGAGACCCTGTATATAACAGACTGTAGAGAGAGAGAGACCCTGTATATAACAGACTGTAGAGAGAGAGAGAGACCCTGTATATAACAGACTGTAGAGAGAGAGAGACCCTGTATATAACAGACTGTAGAGAGAGAGAGGCTCTGTATATAACAGACTGTAGAGAGAGAGACCCTGTATATAACAGACTGTAGAGAGAGAGAGTCCCTGTATATAACAGACTGTAGAGAGAGAAAGGCCCTGTATATAACAGACTGTAGAGAGAGAGAGAGGCCCTGTATATAACAGACTGTCGAGAGAGAGAGAGACCCTGTACATAACAGACTGTAGAGTGAGAGAGAGGCCCTGTATATAACAGAGTGTAGAGAGAGAGAGAGACCCAGTATATAACAGACCGTATAGAGAGGGAGAACCTGTATATAACAGACTGCAGAGAGAGACAAACCCAGTATATAACAGACTGTGGAGAGAGAGAGAGACCCTGTATAGAAGGGTGTAGAGAGAGAGAGACCCTGTATATAACAGACTGTAGAGTGAGAGAGAGGCCCTGTATATAACAGACTGTGGAGAGAGACCCTGTATATAACAGACTGTAGAGAGAGAGAGACCCTGTATATAACAGACTGTAGAGAGAGAGAGAGAGGCCCTGTATATAACAGACTGTCGAGAGAGAGAGAGACCCTGTACATAACAGACTGTAGAGAGAGAGAGAGGCCCTGTATATAACAGACTGTAGAGAGAGAGAGAGGCCCTGTATATAACAGACTGTCGAGAGAGAGAGAGACCCTGTACATAACAGACTGTAGAGTGAGAGAGAGACCCTGTAAATAACAGACTGTAGAGAGAGAGAGAGACCCTGTACATAACAGACTGTAGAGTGAGAGAGAGGCCCTGTATATAACAGAGTGTAGAGAGAGAGAGAGACCCAGTATATAACAAACCGTATAGAGAGGGAGAACCTGTATATAACAGACTGCAGAGAGAGACAAACCCAGTATATAACAGACTGTGGAGAGAGAGAGAGACCCTGTATAGAAGAGTGTAGAGAGAGAGAGACCCTGTATATAACAGACTGTAGAGAGAGAGAGAGACCCTGTATATAACAGACTGTCGAGAGAGAGAGAGACCCTGTATATAACAGACTGTAGAGAGAGAGAGAGAGAGAGAGACCCTGTATATAACAGACTGTAGAGAGAGAGAGAGAGACCCTGTATATAACAGACTGTACAGAGAGAGAGAGAGACCCTGTATATAACAGACTGTAGAGAGAGTGAGAGAGACCCTGTATATAACAGACTGTAGAGAGAGAGAGACCCTGTATATAACAGACTGTAGAAGAGAGAGAAACCCTGTATATAACAGAGTGTAGAGAGAGAGAGAGACCCTGTATATAACAGACTGTAGAGAGAGAGAGACCCTGTATATAACAGACTGTAGAGAGAGAGAGGGACCCCGTATATAACAGATTGTAGAGACAGAGAGAGAGAGAGACCCTGTATATAACAGACTGTAGAGAGAGAGAGACCCTGTATATAACAGACTGTAGAGAGAGAGAGAGAGACCCTGTATATAACAGACTGTAGAGAGAGAGAGACCCTGTATATAACAGACTGTAGAGAGAGAGAGAGAGAGACCCTATATATAACAGACTGTAGAGAGAGAGAGAGACCCTGTATATAACAGACTGTAGAGAGAGAGAGACCCTGTATATAACAGACTGTAGAGAGAGAGAGACCCAGTATATAACAGACTGTAGAGAGAGAGAGACCCTGTATATAACAGACTGTAGAGAGAGAGAGGCCCTGTATATAACAGACTGTAGAGAGAGAGAGAAACCCTGTATATAACAGACTGTAGAGAGAGAGAGACCCTGTATATAACAGACTGTAGAGAGAGAGATACCCTGTATATAACAGACTAGAGAGAGAGACCCTGTATATAACAGACAGTAGAGAGAGAGAGAGACCCTGTATATAACAGACTAGAGAGAGAGACCCTGTATATGACAGACTGTAGAGAGAGAGAGACCCAGTATATAACAGACCATAGAGAGAGAGAGACTCTGTATATAACAGACTGTAGAGAGAGAGAGACCCATTATATAACAGACTGTAGAGAGAGAGAGAGACCCTGTATATAACAGACTGTAGAGAGAGAGAGGCCCTGTATATAAGAGACTGTAGAGAGAGAGAGAGAGACCCTGTATATAACAGACTGTATAGAGAGAGAGACCCTGTTTTTAACAGACTGTAGAGAGAGAGAGACCCAGTATATAACAGACTGTAGAGAGAGAGAGACCCTGTATATAACAGACTGTAGAGAGAGAGAGGCCCTGTATATAACAGATTAGAGAGAGAGGACCTGTATAAAACAGACTGTAGAGAGAGAGAGAGACCCTGTATATAACAGACTAGAGATAGAGAGAGTCCCTGTATATAACAGACTGTAGAGAGAGAAAGGCCCTGTATATAACAGACTGTAGAGAGAGAGAGAGGCCCTGTATATAACAGACTGTCGAGAGAGAGAGAGACCCTGTACATAACAGACTGTAGAGTGAGAGAGAGGCCCTGTATATAACAGAGTGTAGAGAGAGAGAGACCCAGTATATAACAGACCGTATAGAGAGGGAGAACCTGTATATAACAGACTGCAGAGAGAGACAAACCCAGTATATAACAGACTGTGGAGAGAGAGAGAGACCCTGTATAGAAGAGTGTAGAGAGAGAGAGACCCTGTATATAACAGACTGTAGAGTGAGAGAGAGGCCCTGTATATAACAGACTGTGGAGAGAGACCCTGTATATAACAGACTGTAGAGAGAGAGAGACCCTGTATATAACAGACTGTAGAGAGAGAGAGAGAGGCCCTGTATATAACAGACTGTCGAGAGAGAGAGAGACCCTGTACATAACAGACTGTAGAGAGAGAGAGAGGCCCTGTATATAACAGACTGTAGAGAGAGAGAGAGGCCCTGTATATAACAGACTGTCGAGAGAGAGAGAGACCCTGTACATAACAGACTGTAGAGTGAGAGAGAGACCCTGTAAATAACAGACTGTAGAGAGAGAGAGAGACCCTGTACATAACAGACTGTAGAGTGAGAGAGAGGCCCTGTATATAACAGAGTGTAGAGAGAGAGAGAGACCCAGTATATAACAAACTGTATAGAGAGGGAGAACCTGTATATAACAGACTGCAGAGAGAGACAAACCCAGTATATAACAGACTGTGGAGAGAGAGAGAGACCCTGTATAGAAGAGTGTAGAGAGAGAGAGACCCTGTATATAACAGACTGTAGAGAGAGAGAGAGACCCTGTATATAACAGACTGTCGAGAGAGAGAGAGACCCTGTATATAACAGACTGTAGAGAGAGAGAGAGAGAGAGAGACCCTGTATATAACAGACTGTAGAGAGAGAGAGAGAGACCCTGTATATAACAGACTGTAGAGAGAGAGAGAGAGACCCTGTATATAACAGACTGTAGAGAGAGTGAGAGAGACCCTGTATATAACAGACTGTAGAGAGAGAGAGACCCTGTATATAACAGACTGTAGAAGAGAGAGAAACCCTGTATATAACAGAGTGTAGAGAGAGAGAGAGACCCTGTATATAACAGACTGTAGAGAGAGAGAGACCCTGTATATAACAGACTGTAGAGAGAGAGAGGGACCCCGTATATAACAGATTGTAGAGACAGAGAGAGAGAGAGACCCTGTATATAACAGACTGTAGAGAGAGAGAGACCCTGTATATAACAGACTGTAGAGAGAGAGAGAGAGACCCTGTATATAACAGACTGTAGAGAGAGAGAGACCCTGTATATAACAGACTGTAGAGAGAGAGAGAGAGAGACCCTATATATAACAGACTGTAGAGAGAGAGAGAGACCCTGTATATAACAGACTGTAGAGAGAGAGAGACCCTGTATATAACAGACTGTAGAGAGAGAGAGACCCAGTATATAACAGACTGTAGAGAGAGAGAGACCCTGTATATAACAGACTGTAGAGAGAGAGAGGCCCTGTATATAACAGACTGTAGAGAGAGAGAGAAACCCTGTATATAACAGACTGTAGAGAGAGAGAGACCCTGTATATAACAGACTGTAGAGAGAGAGATACCCTGTATATAACAGACTAGAGAGAGAGACCCTGTATATAACAGACAGTAGAGAGAGAGAGAGACCCTGTATATAACAGACTAGAGAGAGAGACCCTGTATATGACAGACTGTAGAGAGAGAGAGACCCAGTATATAACAGACCATAGAGAGAGAGAGACTCTGTATATAACAGACTGTAGAGAGAGAGAGACCCATTATATAACAGACTGTAGAGAGAGAGAGAGAGGCCCTGTATATAACAGACTGTCGAGAGAGAGAGAGACCCTGTACATAACAGACTGTAGAGAGAGAGAGAGGCCCTGTATATAACAGACTGTAGAGAGAGAGAGAGGCCCTGTATATAACAGACTGTCGAGAGAGAGAGAGACCCTGTATACAACAGACTGTAGAGAGAGAGAGACCCTGAATATAACAGATTAGAGAGAGAGGACCTGTATAAAACAGACTGTAGAGAGAGAGAGAGACCCTGTACATAACAGACTGTAGAGTGAGAGAGAGACCCTGTAAATAACAGACTGTAGAGAGAGAGAGAGACCCTGTACATAACAGACTGTAGAGTGAGAGAGAGGCCCTGTATATAACAGAGTGTAGAGAGAGAGAGAGACCCAGTATATAACAAACTGTATAGAGAGGGAGAACCTGTATATAACAGACTGCAGAGAGAGACAAACCCAGTATATAACAGACTGTGGAGAGAGAGAGAGACCCTGTATAGAAGAGTGTAGAGAGAGAGAGACCCTGTATATAACAGACTGTAGAGAGAGAGAGAGACCCTGTATATAACAGACTGTCGAGAGAGAGAGAGACCCTGTATATAACAGACTGTAGAGAGAGAGAGAGAGAGAGAGACCCTGTATATAACAGACTGTAGAGAGAGAGAGAGAGACCCTGTATATAACAGACTGTAGAGAGAGAGAGAGAGACCCTGTATATAACAGACTGTAGAGAGAGTGAGAGAGACCCTGTATATAACAGACTGTAGAGAGAGAGAGACCCTGTATATAACAGACTGTAGAAGAGAGAGAAACCCTGTATATAACAGAGTGTAGAGAGAGAGAGAGACCCTGTATATAACAGACTGTAGAGAGAGAGAGACCCTGTATATAACAGACTGTAGAGAGAGAGAGGGACCCCGTATATAACAGATTGTAGAGACAGAGAGAGAGAGAGACCCTGTATATAACAGACTGTAGAGAGAGAGAGACCCTGTATATAACAGACTGTAGAGAGAGAGAGAGAGACCCTGTATATAACAGACTGTAGAGAGAGAGAGACCCTGTATATAACAGACTGTAGAGAGAGAGAGAGAGAGACCCTATATATAACAGACTGTAGAGAGAGAGAGAGACCCTGTATATAACAGACTGTAGAGAGAGAGAGACCCTGTATATAACAGACTGTAGAGAGAGAGAGACCCAGTATATAACAGACTGTAGAGAGAGAGAGACCCTGTATATAACAGACTGTAGAGAGAGAGAGGCCCTGTATATAACAGACTGTAGAGAGAGAGAGAAACCCTGTATATAACAGACTGTAGAGAGAGAGAGACCCTGTATATAACAGACTGTAGAGAGAGAGATACCCTGTATATAACAGACTAGAGAGAGAGACCCTGTATATAACAGACAGTAGAGAGAGAGAGAGACCCTGTATATAACAGACTAGAGAGAGAGACCCTGTATATGACAGACTGTAGAGAGAGAGAGACCCAGTATATAACAGACCATAGAGAGAGAGAGACTCTGTATATAACAGACTGTAGAGAGAGAGAGACCCATTATATAACAGACTGTAGAGAGAGAGAGAGACCCTGTATATAACAGACTGTAGAGAGAGAGAGGCCCTGTATATAAGAGACTGTAGAGAGAGAGAGAGAGACCCTGTATATAACAGACTGTATAGAGAGAGAGACCCTGTTTTTAACAGACTGTAGAGAGAGAGAGACCCAGTATATAACAGACTGTAGAGAGAGAGAGACCCTGTATATAACAGACTGTAGAGAGAGAGAGGCCCTGTATATAACAGATTAGAGAGAGAGGACCTGTATAAAACAGACTGTAGAGAGAGAGAGAGACCCTGTATATAACAGACTAGAGATAGAGAGAGACCCTGTATATAACAGACTGTAGAGAGAGAGAAACCCTGAATATAACAGATTAGAGAGAGAGGCCCTGTATAAAACAGACTGTAGAGAGAGAGAGAGACCCTGTATATAACAGACTGTAGAGAGAGAGAGACCCTGTATACAACAGACTGTAGAGAGAGAGAGACCCTGAATATAACAGATTAGAGAGAGAGGACCTGTATAAAACAGACTGTAGAGAGAGAGAGAGACCCTGTATATAACAGACTAGAGAGAGAGACCATGTATATAACTGACTGTAGAGAGAGAGAGACCCATATATAACAGACCGTAGAGAGAGAGAGACCCTGTATATAACAAACTGTAGAGAGAGACAAACCCAGTATATAACAGACTGTAGAGAGTGAGAGACCCTGTATATAACAGACTGTAGAGAGAGAAAGGCCCTGTATATAACAGACTGTAGAGAGAGAGGCCCTGTATATAACCGACTGTAGAGAGAGAGAGAGAGACTGTATATAACAGACTGTAGAGAGAGAGAGAGACCCTGTACATAACAGTCTGTAGAGTGAGAGAGAGGCCCTGTATATAACAGAGTGTAGAGAGAGAGAGAGAGACCCAGTATATAACAGACCGTATAGAGAGAGAGACCCTGTAAAGAACAGACTGCAGAGAGAGACAAACCCAGTATATAACAGACTGTAGAGAGAGATAGAAACCCTGTATATAAGAGTGTAGAGAGAGAGAGACCCTGTATATAACAGACTGTAGAGAGAGAGAGGGACCCTGTATATAACAGACTGTAGAGAGAGAGAGAGACCCTGTATATAACAGACAGTAGAGAGAGAGCGCCCTGCATACAACAGACTGTAGAGAGAGAGATACCCTGTATATAACAGACTAGAGAGAGAGACCCTGTATATAACAGACTGTAGAGAGAGACCCTGTATATAACAGACTAGAGAGAGAGACCCTGTATATGACAGACTGTAGAGAGAGAGAGACCCAGTATATAACAGACCATAGAGAGAGAGTCTCTGTATATAACAGACTGTAGAGAGAGAGAGACCCTGTATATAACAGACTGTAGAGAGAGAGAGAGACCCTGTATATAACAGACTGTAGAGAGCGAGAGGCCCTGTATATAAGAGACTGTAGAGAGAGAGAGAGAGAGACCCTGTATATAACAGACTGTAGAGAGAGAGAGACCCTGTATATAACAGACTGTAGAGAGAGAGAGACCCTGTATATAACAGACTGTAGAGAGAGAGAGGCCCTGTATATAACAGACTGTAGAGAGAGAGAGAGGCCCTGTATATAACAGACTGTAGAGAGAGAGAGGCCCTGTATATAACCAACTGTAGAGAGAGAGAAACCCAGTATATAACAGACCGTATAGAGAGAGAGAGAGACCCTGTATATAACAGACTGTAGAGAGAGAGAGAGAGAGACCCTGTATATAACAGACTGTAGAGAGAGAGAGAGATCCTGTATATAACAGACTGTAGAGAGAGAGAGAGAGACCCTGTATATAACAGACAGTAGAGAGAGAGAGACACTGTATATAACAGACTGTAGAGAGAGAGAGAGAGACCCTGTATATAACAGACTGTAGAGAGAGAGAGAGACCCTGTATATAACAGACTGTAGAGAGAGAGAGACCCTGTATATAACAGACTGTAGAGAGAGAGAGACCCTGTATATAAAAGACTGTAGAGAGAGAGAGAAACCCTGTATATAACAGAGTGTAGAGAGAGAGAGAGACCCTGTATATAACAGACTGTAGAGAGAGAGAGACCCTGTATATAACAGACTGTAGAGAGAGAGAGAAACCCTGTATATAACAGAGTGTAGAGAGAGACAGAGACCCTGTATATAACAGACTGTAGAGAGAGAGAGACCCTGTATATAACAGACTGTAGAGAGAGAGAGAAACCCTGTATATAACAGAATGTAGAGAGAGACAGAGACCCTGTATATAACAGACTGTAGAGAGAGAGAGAGACCCTGTATATAACAGACTGTAGAGAGAGAGAGAAACCCTGTATATAACAGAGTGTAGAGAGAGACAGAGACCCTGTATATAACAGACTGTAGAGAGAGAGAGAGACCCTGTATATAACAGACTGTAGAGAGAGAGAGAGAGACCCTGTATATAACAGTCTGTAGAGAGAGAGAGACCCTGTATATAACAGACTGTAGAGAGAGAGAGACCCTGTATATAACAGACTGTAGAGAGAGAGAGACCCTGTATATAACAGACTGTAGAGAGAGAGAGAAACCCTGTATATAACAGAGTGTAGAGAGAGACAGAGACCCTGTATATAACAGACTGTAGAGAGAGAGAGAGACCCTGTATATAACAGACTGTAGAGAGAGAGAGAGAGACCCTGTATATAACAGACTGTGGAGAGAGAGAGAGAGACCCTGTATATAACAGTCTGTAGAGAGAGAGACCCTGTATATAACAGACTGTAGAGAGAGAGAGACCCTGTATATAACAGACTGTAGAGAGAGAGAGACCCAGTATATAACAGACTGTAGAGAGAGAGAGAGAGACCCTGTATATAACAGAGTGTAGAGAGAGACAGAGACCCTGTATATAACAGACTGTAGAGAGAGAGAGAGACCCTGTATATAACAGACTGTAGAGAGAGAGAGAGACCCTGTATACAACAGACTGTAGAGAGAGAGAGAGACCCTGTATATAACAGACTGTAGAGAGAGAGACCCTGTATATAACAGACTGTAGAGAGAGAGAGACCCTGTATATAACAGACTGTGGAGAGAGAGAGAGAGACCCTGTATATAACAGACTGTAGAGAGAGAAAGGCCCTGTATTTAACAGACTGTAGAGAGAGAGACCCTGTATATAACAGACTGTAGAGAGAGAGAGACCCTGTATATAACAGACTGCAGAGAGAGAGAGACCCTGTATATAACAGACTGTAGAGAGAGAAAGGCCCTGTATATAACAGACTGTAGAGAGAGAGAGAGGCCCTGTATATAACAGACTGTAGAGAGAGAGACCCTGTATATAACAGACTGTCGAGAGAGAGAGAGACCCTGTATATAACAGACTGTAGAGAGAGAGAGAGACCCTGTACATAACAGACTGTAGAGTGAGAGAGAGGCCCTGTATATAACAGAGTGTAGAGAGAGAGAGAGACCCAGTATATAACAGACCGTATAGAGAGGGAGAACCTGTATATAACAGACTGCAGAGAGAGACAAACCCAGTATATAACAGACTGTGGAGAGAGAGAGAGACCCTGTATAGAAGAGTGTAGAGAGAGAGAGACCCTGTATATAACAGACTGTAGAGTGAGAGAGAGGCCCTGTATATAACAGACTGTCGAGAGAGAGAGAGACCCTGTACATAACAGACTGTAGAGAGAGAGAGAGGCCCTGTATATAACAGACTGTAGAGAGAGAGAGAGGCCCTGTATATAACAGACTGTAGAGAGAGAGAGAGACCCTGTATATAACAGACTGTCGAGAGAGAGAGAGACCCTGTACATAACAGACTGTAGAGTGAGAGAGAGACCCTGTAAATAACAGACTGTAGAGAGAGAGAGAGACCCTGTACATAACAGACTGTAGAGTGAGAGAGAGGCCCTGTATATAACAGAGTGTAGAGAGAGAGAGAGACCCAGTATATAACAGACTGTAGAGTGAGAGAGAGACCCTGTAAATAACAGACTGTAGAGAGAGAGAGAGACCCTGTACATAACAGACTGTAGAGAGAGAGAGAGACCCTGTATATAACAGAGTGTAGAGAGAGAGAGAGACCCAGTATATAACAAACCGTATAGAGAGGGAGAACCTGTATATAACAGACTGCAGAGAGAGACAAACCCAGTATATAACAGACTGTGGAGAGAGAGAGAGACCCTGTATAGAAGAGTGTAGAGAGAGAGAGACCCTGTATATAACAGACTGTAGAGAGAGAGAGAGACCCTGTATATAACAGACTGTAGAGAGAGAGAGGGACCCCGTATATAACAGATTGTAGAGACAGAGAGAGAGAGAGACCCTGTATATAACAGACTGTAGAGAGAGAGAGACCCTGTATATAACAGACTGTAGAGAGAGAGAGACCCAGTATATAACAGACCGTAGAGAGAGAGAGACCCTGTATATAACAAACTGTAGAGAGAGACAAACCCAGTATATAACAGACTGTAGAGAGTGAGAGACCCTGTATATAACAGACTGTAGAGAGAGAAAGGCCCTGTATATAACAGACTGTAGAGAGAGAGGCCCTGTATATAACAGACTGTAGAGAGAGAGAGACCCTGAATATAACAGATTAGAGAGAGAGGACCTGTATAAAACAGACTGTAGTGAGAGAGAGAGACCCTGTATATAACAGACTAGAGAGAGAGACCATGTATATAACTGACTGTAGAGAGAGAGAGACCCAGTATATAACAGACCGTAGAGAGAGAGAGACCCTGTATATAACAAACTGTAGAGAGAGACAAACCCAGTATATAACAGACTGTAGAGAGTGAGAGACCCTGTATATAACAGACTGTAGAGAGAGAAAGGCCCTGTATATAACAGACTGTAGAGAGAGAGGCCCTGTATATAACCGACTGTAGAGAGAGAGAGAGAGACTGTATATAACAGACTGTAGAGAGAGAGAGAGACCCTGTACATAACAGACTGTAGAGTGAGAGAGAGGCCCTGTATATAACAGAGTGTAGAGAGAGAGAGAGAGACCCAGTATATAACAGACCGTATAGAGAGAGAGACCCTGTAAAGAACAGACTGCAGAGAGAGACAAACCCAGTATATAACAGACTGTAGAGAGAGATAGAAACCCTGTATATAAGAGTGTAGAGAGAGAGAGACCCTGTATATAACAGACTGTAGAGAGAGAGAGGGACCCTGTATATAACAGACTGTAGAGAGAGAGAGAGACCCTGTATATAACAGACAGTAGAGAGAGAGTGCCCTGCATACAACAGACTGTAGAGAGAGAGATACCCTGTATATAACAGACTAGAGAGAGAGACCCTGTATATAACAGACTGTAGAGAGAGACCCTGTATATAACAGACTAGAGAGAGAGACCCTGTATATGACAGACTGTAGAGAGAGAGAGACCCAGTATATAACAGACCATAGAGAGAGAGTCTCTGTATATAACAGACTGTAGAGAGAGAGAGACCCTGTATATAACAGACTGTAGAGAGAGAGAGAGACCCTGTATATAACAGACTGTAGAGAGCGAGAGGCCCTGTATATAAGAGACTGTAGAGAGAGAGAGAGAGAGACCCTGTATATAACAGACTGTAGAGAGAGAGAGACCCTGTATATAACAGACTGTAGAGAGAGAGAGACCCAGTATATAACAGACTGTAGAGAGAGAGAGACCCTGTATATAACAGACTGTAGAGAGAGAGAGGCCCTGTATATAACAGACTGTAGAGAGAGAGAGAGGCCCTGTATATAACAGACTGTAGAGAGAGAGAGAGACCCTGTATATAACAGACAAGAGAGAGAGACCATGTATATAACCAACTGTAGAGAGAGAGAAACCCAGTATATAACAGACCGTATAGAGAGAGAGAGAGACCCTGTATATAACAGACTGTAGAGAGAGAGAGAGAGACCCTGTATATAACAGACTGTAGAGAGAGAGAGAGATCCTGTATATAACAGACTGTAGAGAGAGAGAGAGAGACCCTGTATATAACAGACAGTAGAGAGAGAGAGACACTGTATATAACAGACTGTAGAGAGAGAGAGAGAGACCCTGTATATAACAGACTGTAGAGAGAGAGAGAGACCCTGTATATAACAGACTGTAGAGAGAGAGAGACCCTGTATATAACAGACTGTAGAGAGAGAGAGACCCTGTATATAAAAGACTGTAGAGAGAGAGAGAAACCCTGTATATAACAGAGTGTAGAGAGAGAGAGAGACCCTGTATATAACAGACTGTAGAGAGAGAGAGACCCTGTATATAACAGACTGTAGAGAGAGAGAGAAACCCTGTATATAACAGAGTGTAGAGAGAGACAGAGACCCTGTATATAACAGACTGTAGAGAGAGAGAGACCCTGTATATAACAGACTGTAGAGAGAGAGAGAAACCCTGTATATAACAGAATGTAGAGAGAGACAGAGACCCTGTATATAACAGACTGTAGAGAGAGAGAGAGACCCTGTATATAACAGACTGTAGAGAGAGAGAGAAACCCTGTATATAACAGAGTGTAGAGAGAGACAGAGACCCTGTATATAACAGACTGTAGAGAGAGAGAGAGACCCTGTATATAACAGACTGTAGAGAGAGAGAGAGAGACCCTGTATATAACAGTCTGTAGAGAGAGAGAGACCCTGTATATAACAGACTGTAGAGAGAGAGAGACCCTGTATATAACAGACTGTAGAGAGAGAGAGACCCTGTATATAACAGACTGTAGAGAGAGAGAGAAACCCTGTATATAACAGAGTGTAGAGAGAGACAGAGACCCTGTATATAACAGACTGTAGAGAGAGAGAGAGACCCTGTATATAACAGACTGTAGAGAGAGAGAGAGAGACCCTGTATATAACAGACTGTGGAGAGAGAGAGAGAGACCCTGTATATAACAGTCTGTAGAGAGAGAGAGACCCTGTATATAACAGACTGTAGAGAGAGAGAGACCCTGTATATAACAGACTGTAGAGAGAGAGAGACCCAGTATATAACAGACTGTAGAGAGAGAGAGAGAGACCCTGTATATAACAGAGTGTAGAGAGAGACAGAGACCCTGTATATAACAGACTGTAGAGAGAGAGAGAGACCCTGTATATAACAGACTGTAGAGAGAGAGAGAGACCCTGTATATAACAGACTGTGGAGAGAGAGAGAGAGACCCTGTATATAACAGACTGTAGAGAGAGAGAGACCCTTTATATAACAGACTGTAGAGAGAGAAAGACCCTGTTTTTAACAGACTGTAGAGAGAGAGAGAGACCCTGTATATAACAGACTGTAGAGAGAGAGAGAGACCCTGTATATAACAGACTGTAGAGAGAGTGGGGCCCTGTATACAATAGACTGTAGAGAGAGAGAGAGACCCTGTATACAACAGACTGTAGAGAGAGAGAGAGACCCTGTATATAACAGACTGTAGAGAGAGAGACCCTGTATATAACAGACTGTAGAGAGAGAGAGACCCTGTATATAACAGACTGTGGAGAGAGAGAGAGAGACCCTGTATATAACAGACTGTAGAGAGAGAAAGGCCCTGTATTTAACAGACTGTAGAGAGAGAGACCCTGTATATAACAGACTGTAGAGAGAGAGAGACCCTGTATATAACAGACTGCAGAGAGAGAGAGACCCTGTATATAACAGACTGTAGAGAGAGAAAGGCCCTGTATATAACAGACTGTAGAGAGAGAGAGAGGCCCTGTATATAACAGACTGTAGAGAGAGAGACCCTGTATATAACAGACTGTAGAGAGAGAGAGAGACCCTGTATATAACAGACTGTCGAGAGAGAGAGAGACCCTGTACATAACAGACTGTAGAGTGAGAGAGAGGCCCTGTATATAACAGAGTGTAGAGAGAGAGAGAGACCCAGTATATAACAGACCGTATAGAGAGGGAGAACCTGTATATAACAGACTGCAGAGAGAGACAAACCCAGTATATAACAGACTGTGGAGAGAGAGAGAGACCCTGTATAGAAGAGTGTAGAGAGAGAGAGACCCTGTATATAACAGACTGTAGAGTGAGAGAGAGGCCCTGTATATAACAGACTGTCGAGAGAGAGAGAGACCCTGTACATAACAGACTGTAGAGAGAGAGAGAGGCCCTGTATATAACAGACTGTAGAGAGAGAGAGAGGCCCTGTATATAACAGACTGTCGAGAGAGAGAGAGACCCTGTACATAACAGACTGTAGAGTGAGAGAGAGACCCTGTAAATAACAGACTGTAGAGAGAGAGAGAGACCCTGTACATAACAGACTGTAGAGTGAGAGAGAGGCCCTGCATATAACAGAGTGTAGAGAGAGAGAGAGACCCAGTATATAACAAACCGTATAGAGAGGGAGAACCTGTATATAACAGACTGCAGAGAGAGACAAACCCAGTATATAACAGACTGTGGAGAGAGAGAGAGACCCTGTATAGAAGAGTGTAGAGAGAGAGAGACCCTGTATATAACAGACTGTAGAGAGAGAGAGAGACCCTGTATATAACAGACTGTAGAGAGAGAGAGAGACCCTGTATATAACAGACTGTAGAGAGAGAGAGAGAGAGAGAGACCCTGTATATAACAGACTGTAGAGAGAGAGAGAGAGACCCTGTATATAACAGACTGTAGAGAGAGAGAGAGAGACCCTGTATATAACAGACTGTAGAGAGAGTGAGAGAGACCCTGTATATAACAGACTGTAGAGAGAGAGAGACCCTGTATATAACAGACTGTAGAAGAGAGAGAAACCCTGTATATAACAGAGTGTAGAGAGAGAGAGAGACGCTGTATATAACAGACTGTAGAGAGAGAGAGGCCCTGTATATAACAGACTGTAGAGAGAGAGAGGGACCCCGTATATAACAGATTGTAGAGACAGAGAGAGAGAGAGACCCTGTATATAACAGACTGTAGAGAGAGAGAGACCCTGTATATAACAGACTGTAGAGAGAGAGAGAGAGACCCTGTATATAACAGACTGTAGAGAGAGAGAGACCCTGTATATAACAGACTGTAGAGAGAGAGAGAGAGAGACCCTATATATAACAGACTGTAGAGAGAGAGAGAGACCCTGTATATAACAGACTGTAGAGAGAGAGAGACCCTGTATATAACAGACTGTAGAGAGAGAGAGACCCAGTATATAACAGACTGTAGAGAGAGAGAGACCCTGTATATAACAGACTGTAGAGAGAGAGAGGCCCTGTATATAACAGACTGTAGAGAGAGAGAGAAACCCTGTATATAACAGACTGTAGAGAGAGAGAGACCCTGTATATAACAGTCTGTAGAGAGAGAGATACCCTGTATATAACAGACTAGAGAGAGAGACCCTGTATATAACAGACAGTAGAGAGAGAGAGAGACCCTGTATATAACAGACTAGAGAGAGAGACCCTGTATATGACAGACTGTAGAGAGAGAGAGACCCAGTATATAACAGACCATAGAGAGAGAGAGACTCTGTATATAACAGACTGTAGAGAGAGAGAGACCCATTATATAACAGACTGTAGAGAGAGAGAGAGACCCTGTATATAACAGACTGTAGAGAGAGAGAGGCCCTGTATATAAGAGACTGTAGAGAGAGAGAGAGAGACCCTGTATATAACAGACTGTATAGAGAGAGAGACCCTGTTTTTAACAGACTGTAGAGAGAGAGAGACCCAGTATATAACAGACTGTAGAGAGAGAGAGACCCTGTATATAACAGACTGTAGAGAGAGAGAGGCCCTGTATATAATAGATTAGAGAGAGAGGACCTGTATAAAACAGACTGTAGAGAGAGAGAGAGACCCTGTATATAACAGACTGTAGAGAGAGAGAAACCCTGAATATAACAGATTAGAGAGAGAGGCCCTGTATATAACAGATTAGAGAGAGAGGACCTGTATAAAACAGACTGTAGAGAGAGAGAGAGACCCTGTATACAACAGACTGTAGAGAGAGAGAGACCCTGAATATAACAGATTAGAGAGAGAGGCCCTGTATATAACAGACTGTAGAGAGAGAGAGAGACCCTGTATATAACAGACTAGAGAGAGAGACCATGTATATAACTGACTGTAGAGAGAGAGAGACCCAGTATATAACAGACCGTAGAGAGAGAGAGACCCTGTATATAACAAACTGTAGAGAGAGACAAACCCAGTATATAACAGACTGTAGAGAGTGAGAGACCCTGTATATAACAGACTGTAGAGAGAGAAAGGCCCTGTATATAACAGACTGTAGAGAGAGAGGCCCTGTATATAACCGACTGTAGAGAGAGAGAGAGAGACTGTATATAACAGACTGTAGAGAGAGAGAGAGACCCTGTACATAACAGTCTGTAGAGTGAGAGAGAGGCCCTGTATATAACAGAGTGTAGAGAGAGAGAGAGAGACCCAGTATATAACAGACCGTATAGAGAGAGAGACCCTGTAAAGAACAGACTGCAGAGAGAGACAAACCCAGTATATAACAGACTGTAGAGAGAGATAGAAACCCTGTATATAAGAGTGTAGAGAGAGACAGACCCTGTATATAACAGACTGTAGAGAGAGAGAGGGACCCTGTATATAACAGACTGTAGAGAGAGAGAGAGAGAGAGACCCTTTATATAACAGACTGTAGAGAGAGAGAGACCCTGTATATAACAGACTGTAGAGAGAGAGAGAGACCCTGTATATAACAGACTGTAGAGAGAGAGAGAGAGACCCTGTATATAACAGACTGTAGAGAGAGAGAGAGACCCTGTACATAACAGACTGTAGAGAGTGAGAGACCCTGTATATAACAGACTGTAGAGAGAGAGAGAGAGACCCTGCATATAACAGACTGTAGAGAGAGAGAGAGAGACCCTGTATATAACAGACTGTAGAGAGAGAGAGACCCTGTATATAACAGACTGTAGAGAGAGAGAGACCCTGTATACAACAGACTGTAGAAGAGAGAGAAACCCTGTATATAACAGAGTGTAGAGAGAGAGAGAGACCCTGTATATAACAGACTGTAGAGAGAGAGAGACCCTGTATATACAGACTGTAGAGAGAGAGAGGGACCCTGTATATAACAGACTGTAGAGAGAGAGAGAGAGAGAGACCCTGTATATAACAGACTGTAGAGAGAGAGAGACCCTGTATATAACAGACTGTAGAGAGAGAGAGAGAGACCCTGTATATAACAGACTGTAGAGAGAGAGAGAGACCCTGTACATAACAGACTGTAGAGAGAGAGAGAGAGACCCTGTATATAACAGACTGTAGAGAGAGAGAGAGACCCTGTATATAACAGACTGTAGAGAGAGAGAGACCCAGTATATAACAGACTGTAGAGAGAGAGACCCTGTATATAACAGACTGTAGAGAGAGAGAGGCCCTGTATATAACAGACTGTAGAGAGAGAGAGAAACCCTGTATATAACAGAGTGTAGAGAGAGAGACCCTGTATATAACAGACAGTAGAGAGAGAGAGGCCCTGCATACAACAGACTGTAGAGAGAGAGATACCCTGTATATAACAGACTGTAGAGAGAGACCCTGTATATAACAGACTATTGAGAGAGACCCTGTATATGACAGACTGTAGAGAGAGAGAGACCCAGTATATAACAGACCATAGAGAGAGAGTCTCTGTATATAACAGACTGTAGAGAGAGAGAGACCCTGTATATAACAGACTGTAGAGAGAGAGAGAGACCCTGTATATAACAGACTGTAGAGAGAGAGAGGCTCTGTATATAAGAGACTGTAGAGAGAGAGAGAGAGACCCTGTATATAACAGACTGTATAGAGAGAGAGGCCCTGTATATAACAGACTGTAGAGAGAGAGAGACCCAGTATATAACAGACTGTAGAGAGAGAGAGAGACCCTGTACATAACAGTCTGTAGAGTGAGAGAGAGGCCCTGTATATAACAGAGTGTAGAGAGAGAGAGAGAGACCCAGTATATAACAGACCGTATAGAGAGAGAGACCCTGTAAAGAACAGACTGCAGAGAGAGACAAACCCAGTATATAACAGACTGTAGAGAGAGATAGAAACCCTGTATATAAGAGTGTAGAGAGAGAGAGACACTGTATATAACAGACTGTAGAGAGAGAGAGGGACCCTGTATATAACAGACTGTAGAGAGAGAGAGAGAGAGACCCTGCATATAACAGACTGTAGAGAGAGAGAGAGAGACCCTGTATATAACAGACTGTAGAGAGAGAGAGACCCTGTACATAACAGACTGTAGAGAGTGAGAGACCCTGTATATAACAGACTGTAGAGAGAGAGAGAGAGACCCTGCATATAACAGACTGTAGAGAGAGAGAGAGAGACCCTGTATATAACAGACTGTAGAGAGAGAGAGACCCTGTATATAACAGACTGTAGAGAGAGAGAGACCCTGTATACAACAGACTGTAGAAGAGAGAGAAACCCTGTATATAACAGAGTGTAGAGAGAGAGAGAGACCCTGTATATAACAGACTGTAGAGAGAGAGAGACCCTGTATATACAGACTGTAGAGAGAGAGAGGGACCCTGTATATAACAGACTGTAGAGAGAGAGAGAGAGAGAGACCCTGTATATAACAGACTGTAGAGAGAGAGAGACCCTGTATATAACAGACTGTAGAGAGAGAGAGAGAGACCCTGTATATAACAGACTGTAGAGAGAGAGAGAGACCCTGTATATAACAGACTGTAGAGAGAGAGAGAGAGACCCTGTATATAACAGACTGTAGAGAGAGAGAGAGACCCTGTATATAACAGACTGTAGAGAGAGAGAGACCCAGTATATAACAGACTGTAGAGAGAGAGACCCTGTATATAACAGACTGTAGAGAGAGAGAGGCCCTGTATATAACAGACTGTAGAGAGAGAGAGAAACCCTGTATATAACAGAGTGTAGAGAGAGAGAGAGACCCTGTATATAACAGACAGTAGAGAGAGAGAGGCCCTGCATACAACAGACTGTAGAGAGAGAGATACCCTGTATATAACAGACTGTAGAGAGAGACCCTGTATATAACGGACTATTGAGAGAGACCCTGTATATGACAGACTGTAGAGAGAGAGAGACCCAGTATATAACAGACCATCGAGAGAGAGTCTCTGTATATAACAGACTGTAGAGAGAGAGAGACCCTGTATATAACAGACTGTAGAGAGAGAGAGAGACCCTGTATATAACAGACTGTAGAGAGAGAGAGGCTCTGTATATAAGAGACTGTAGAGAGAGAGAGAGAGACCCTGTATATAACAGACTGTAGAGAGAGAGAGACCCTGTATATAACAGACTGTAGAGAGAGAGAGACCCAGTATATAACAGACTGTAGAGAGAGAGAGACCCTGTATATAACAGACTGTAGAGAGAGAGAGGCCCTGTATATAACAGACTGTAGAGAGAGAGAGAGGCCCTGTATATAACAGACTGTAGAGAGAGAGAGAGACCCTGTATATAACAGACAAGAGAGAGAGACCATGTATATAACCAACTGTAGAGAGAGAGAGACCCAGTATATAACAGACCGTATAGAGAGAGAGAGAGACCCTGTATATAACAGACTGTAGAGAGAGAGAGAGAGACCCTGTATATAACAGACTGTAGAGAGAGAGAGAGAGATCCTGTATATAACAGACTGTAGAGAGAGAGAGACCCTGTATATAACAGACAGTAGAGAGAGAGAGACACTGTATATAACAGACTGTAGAGAGAGAGAGACCCTGTATATAACAGACTGTAGAGAGAGAGAGAGACCCTGTATATAACAGACTGTAGAGAGAGAGAGACCCTGTATATAACAGACTGTAGAGAGAGAGAGACCCTGTATATAAAAGACTGTAGAGAGAGAGAGAAACCCTGTATATAACAGAGTGTAGAGAGAGAGAGAGACCCTGTATATAACAGACTGTAGAGAGAGAGAGACCCTGTATATAACAGACTGTAGAGAGAGAGAGAAACCCTGTATATAACAGAGTGTAGAGAGAGACAGAGACCCTGTATGTAACAGACTGTAGAGAGAGAGAGAGACCCTGTATATAACAGACTGGAGAGAGAGAGAGAGAGAGAGACCCTGTATATAACAGTCTGTAGAGAGAGAGAGACCCTGTATATAACAGACTGTAGAATGAGAGAGACCCTGTATATAACAGACTGTAGAGAGAGAGAGACCCTTTATATAACAGACTGTAGAGAGAGAGAGATACCCTGTTTTTAACAGACTGTAGAGAGAGAGAGAGACCCTGTATATAACAGACTGTAGAGAGAGAGGGGCCTTGTATACAACAGACTGTAGAGAGAGAGAGACCCTGAATATAACAGATTAGAGAGAGAGGACCTGTATAAAACAGACTGTAGAGAGAGAGAGAGACCCTGTATATAACAGACAGTAGAGAGAGAGAGGCCCTGCATACAACAGACTGTAGAGAGAGAGATACCCTGTATATAACAGACTGTAGAGAGAGACCCTGTATATAACAGACTATTGAGAGAGACCCTGTATATGACAGACTGTAGAGAGAGAGAGACCCAGTATATAACAGACCATAGAGAGAGAGTCTCTGTATATAACAGACTGTAGAGAGAGAGAGACCCTGTATATAACAGACTGTAGAGAGAGAGAGAGACCCTGTATATAACAGACTGTAGAGAGAGAGAGGCTCTGTATATAAGAGACTGTAGAGAGAGAGAGAGAGACCCTGTATATAACAGACTGTAGAGAGAGAGAGACCCTGTATATAACAGACTATTGAGAGAGACCCTGTATATGACAGACTGTAGAGAGAGAGAGACCCAGTATATAACAGACCATAGAGAGAGAGTCTCTGTATATAACAGACTGTAGAGAGAGAGAGACCCTGTATATAACAGACTGTAGAGAGAGAGAGAGACCCTGTATATAACAGACTGTAGAGAGAGAGAGGCTCTGTATATAAGAGACTGTAGAGAGAGAGAGAGAGACCCTGTATATAACAGACTGTAGAGAGAGAGAGACCCTGTATATAACAGACTGTAGAGAGAGAGAGACCCCGTATATAACAGACTGTAGAGAGAGAGAGACCCTGTATATAACAGACTGTAGAGAGAGAGAGGCCCTGTATATAACAGACTGTAGAGAGAGAGAGAGGCCCTGTATATAACAGACAAGAGAGAGAGACCATGTATATAACCAACTGTAGAGAGAGAGAGACCCAGTATATAACAGACCGTATAGAGAGAGAGAGAGACCCTGTATATAACAGACTGTAGAGAGAGAGAGAGAGACCCTGTATATAACAGACTGTAGAGAGAGAGAGAGAGATCCTGTATATAACAGACTGTAGAGAGAGAGAGACCCTGTATATAACAGACAGTAGAGAGAGAGAGACACTGTATATAACAGACTGTAGAGAGAGAGAGAGAGACCCTGTATATAACAGACTGTAGAGAGAGAGAGAGACCCTGTATATAACAGACTGTAGAGAGAGAGAGACCCTGTATATAACAGACTGTAGAGAGAGAGAGACCCTGTATATAAAAGACTGTAGAGAGAGAGAGAAACCCTGTATATAACAGAGTGTAGAGAGAGAGAGAGACCCTGTATATAACAGACTGTAGAGAGAGAGAGACCCTGGATATAACAGACTGTAGAGAGAGAGAGAAACCCTGTATATAACAGACTGTAGAGAGAGAGAGAGACCCTGTATGTAACAGACTGTAGAGAGAGAGAGAGACCCTGTATATAACAGACTGTAGAGAGAGACAGAGACCCTGTATGTAACAGACTGTAGAGAGAGAGAGAGACCCTGTATATAACAGACTGTAGAGAGAGAGAGAGACCCTGTATATAACAGACTGGAGAGAGAGAGAGAGAGAGAGACCCTGTATATAACAGTCTGTAGAGAGGGAGAGACCCTGTATATAACAGACTGTAGAATGAGAGAGACCCTGTATATAACAGACTGTAGAGAGAGAGAGAGACCCTTTATATAACAGACTGTAGAGAGAGAGAGATACCCTGTTTTTAACAGACTGTAGAGAGAGAGAGAGACCCTGTATATAACAGACTGTAGAGAGAGAGGGGCCCTGTATACAACAGACTGTAGAGAGAGAGAGACCCTGAATATAACAGATTAGAGAGAGAGGACCTGTATAAAACAGACTGTAGAGAGAGAGAGAGACCCTGTATATAACAGACTGTAGAGAGTGAGAGACCCTGTATATAACAGACTGTAGAGAGAGATAGACCCTGTATATAACAGACTGTAGAGAGAGAAAGGCCCTGTATATAACAGACTGTCGAGAGAGGCCCTGTAAATAACAGACTGTAGAGAGAGAGAGAGACCCTGTACATAACAGACTGTAGAGTGAGAGAGAGGCCCTGTATATAACAGAGTGTAGAGAGAGAGAGAGACCCAGTATATAACAGACCGTATAGAGAGGGAGAACCTGTATATAACAGACTGCAGAGAGAGACAAACCCAGTATATAACAGACTGTAGAGAGAGAGAGAAACCCTGTATAGAAGAGTGTAGAGAGAGAGAGACCCTGTATATAACAGACTGTAGAGAGAGAGAGAGACCCTGTATATAACAGACTGTAGAGAGAGAGAGAGACCCTGTATATAACAGACTGAAGAGAGAGAGAGAGAGAGAGACCCTGTATATAACAGACTGTAGAGTGAGAGAGAGACCCTGTATATAACAGACTGTAGAGAGAGAGAGAGACCCTGTATATAACAGACTGTAGAGAGAGAGACCCAGTATATAACAGACTGTAGAGAGAGAGACCCTGTATATAACAGACTGTAGAGAGAGAGAGGCCCTGTATATAACAGACAGTAGAGAGAGAGAGGCCCTGCATACAACAGACTGTAGAGAGAGAGATACCCTGTATATAACAGACTGTAGAGAGAGACCCTGTATATAACAGACTATTGAGAGAGACCCTGTATATGACAGACTGTAGAGAGAGAGAGACCCAGTATATAACAGACCATAGAGAGAGAGTCTCTGTATATAACAGACTGTAGAGAGAGAGAGACCCTGTATATAACAGACTGTAGAGAGAGAGAGAGACCCTGTATATAACAGACTGTAGAGAGAGAGAGGCTCTGTATATAAGAGACTGTAGAGAGAGAGAGAGACCCTGTATATAACAGACTGTAGAGAGAGAGACCCTGTATATAACAGACTATTGAGAGAGACCCTGTATATGACAGACTGTAGAGAGAGAGAGACCCAGTATATAACAGACCATAGAGAGAGAGTCTCTGTATATAACAGACTGTAGAGAGAGAGAGACCCTGTATATAACAGACTGTAGAGAGAGAGAGAGACCCTGTATATAACAGACTGTAGAGAGAGAGAGGCGCTGTATATAAGAGACTGTAGAGAGAGAGAGAGAGACCCTGTATATAACAGACTGTAGAGAGAGAGACCCTGTATATAACAGACTGTAGAGAGAGAGAGACCCAGTATATAACAGACTGTAGAGAGAGAGAGACCATGTATATAACCAACTGTAGAGAGAGAGAGACCCAGTATATAACAGACCGTATAGAGAGAGAGAGAGACCCTGTATATAACAGACTGTAGAGAGAGAGAGAGAGACCCTGTATATAACAGACTGTAGAGAGAGAGAGAGAGATCCTGTATATAACAGACTGTAGAGAGAGAGAGACCCTGTATATAACAGACAGTAGAGAGAGAGAGACACTGTATATAACAGACTGTAGAGAGAGAGAGAGAGACCCTGTATGTAACAGACTGTAGAGAGAGAGAGAGACCCTGTATATAACAGACTGTAGAGAGAGAGAGACCCTGTATATAACAGACTGTAGAGAGAGAGAGACCCTGTATATAAAAGACTGTAGAGAGAGAGAGAAACCCTGTATATAACAGAGTGTAGAGAGAGAGAGAGACCCTGTATATAACAGACTGTAGAGAGAGAGAGACCCTGTATATAACAGACTGTAGAGAGAGAGAGACCCTGTATATAACAGACTGTAGAGAGAGAGAGACCCTGTATATAAAAGACTGTAGAGAGAGAGAGAAACCCTGTATATAACAGAGTGTAGAGAGAGAGAGAGACCCTGTATATAACAGACTGTAGAGAGAGAGAGACCCTGTATATAACAGACTGTAGAGAGAGAGAGAAACCCTGTATATAACAGAGTGTAGAGAGAGACAGAGACCCTGTATGTAACAGACTGTAGAGAGAGAGAGAGACCCTGTATATAACAGACTGTAGAGAGAGAGAGAGACCCTGTATATAACAGACTGGAGAGAGAGAGAGAGAGAGAGACCCTGTATATAACAGTCTGTAGAGAGGGAGAGACCCTGTATATAACAGACTGTAGAATGAGAGAGACCCTGTATATAACAGACTGTAGAGAGAGAGAGAGACCCTTTATATAACAGACTGTAGAGAGAGAGAGATACCCTGTTTTTAACAGACTGTAGAGAGAGAGAGAGACCCTGTATATAACAGACTGTAGAGAGAGAGGGGCCCTGTATACAACAGACTGTAGAGAGAGAGAGACCCTGAATATAACAGATTAGAGAGAGAGGACCTGTATAAAACAGACTGTAGAGAGAGAGAGAGACCCTGTATATAACAGACTGTAGAGAGTGAGAGACCCTGTATATAACAGACTGTAGAGAGAGATAGACCCTGTATATAACAGACTGTAGAGAGAGAAAGGCCCTGTATATAACAGACTGTCGAGAGAGGCCCTGTAAATAACAGACTGTAGAGAGAGAGAGAGACCCTGTACATAACAGACTGTAGAGTGAGAGAGAGGCCCTGTATATAACAGAGTGTAGAGAGAGAGAGAGACCCAGTATATAACAGACCGTATAGAGAGGGAGAACCTGTATATAACAGACTGCAGAGAGAGACAAACCCAGTATATAACAGACTGTAGAGAGAGAGAGAAACCCTGTATAGAAGAGTGTAGAGAGAGAGAGACCCTGTATATAACAGACTGTAGAGAGAGAGAGAGACCCTGTATATAACAGACTGTAGAGAGAGAGAGAGACCCTGTATATAACAGACTGAAGAGAGAGAGAGAGAGAGAGAGAGACCCTGTATATAACAGACTGTAGAGTGAGAGAGAGACCCTGTATATAACAGACTGTAGAGAGAGAGAGAGACCCTGTATATAACAGACTGTAGAGAGAGAGACCCAGTATATAACAGACTGTAGAGAGAGAGACCCTGTATATAACAGACTGTAGAGAGAGAGAGGCCCTGTATATAACAGACTGTAGAGAGAGAGAGAAACCCTGTATATAACAGAGTGTAGAGAGAGAGAGAGACCCTGTATATAACAGACAGTAGAGAGAGAGAGGCCCTGCATACAACAGACTGTAGAGAGAGAGATACCCTGTATATAACAGACTGTAGAGAGAGACCCTGTATATAACAGACTATTGAGAGAGACCCTGTATATGACAGACTGTAGAGAGAGAGAGACCCAGTATATAACAGACCATAGAGAGAGAGTCTCTGTATATAACAGACTGTAGAGAGAGAGAGACCCTGTATATAACAGACTGTAGAGAGAGAGAGAGACCCTGTATATAACAGACTGTAGAGAGAGAGAGGCTCTGTATATAAGAGACTGTAGAGAGAGAGAGAGACCCTGTATATAACAGACTGTAGAGAGAGAGACCCTGTATATAACAGACTATTGAGAGAGACCCTGTATATGACAGACTGTAGAGAGAGAGAGACCCAGTATATAACAGACCATAGAGAGAGAGTCTCTGTATATAACAGACTGTAGAGAGAGAGAGACCCTGTATATAACAGACTGTAGAGAGAGAGAGAGACCCTGTATATAACAGACTGTAGAGAGAGAGAGGCTCTGTATATAAGAGACTGTAGAGAGAGAGAGAGAGACCCTGTATATAACAGACTGTAGAGAGAGAGACCCTGTATATAACAGACTGTAGAGAGAGAGAGACCCAGTATATAACAGACTGTAGAGAGAGAGAGACCATGTATATAACCAACTGTAGAGAGAGAGAGACCCAGTATATAACAGACCGTATAGAGAGAGAGAGAGACCCTGTATATAACAGACTGTAGAGAGAGAGAGAGAGACCCTGTATATAACAGACTGTAGAGAGAGAGAGAGAGATCCTGTATATAACAGACTGTAGAGAGAGAGAGACCCTGTATATAACAGACAGTAGAGAGAGAGAGACACTGTATATAACAGACTGTAGAGAGAGAGAGAGAGACCCTGTATGTAACAGACTGTAGAGAGAGAGAGAGACCCTGTATATAACAGACTGTAGAGAGAGAGAGACCCTGTATATAACAGACTGTAGAGAGAGAGAGACCCTGTATATAAAAGACTGTAGAGAGAGAGAGAAACCCTGTATATAACAGAGTGTAGAGAGAGAGAGAGACCCTGTATATAACAGACTGTAGAGAGAGAGAGACCCTGTATATAACAGACTGTAGAGAGAGAGAGAAACCCTGTATATAACAGAGTGTAGAGAGAGACAGAGACCCTGTATGTAACAGACTGTAGAGAGAGAGAGAGACCCTGTATATAACAGACTAGAGAGAGATAGAGAGAGAGAGACCCTGTATATAACAGTCTGTAGAGAGAGAGAGACCCTGTATATAACAGACTGTAGAGAGAGAGAGACCCTGTATATAACAGACTGTAGAGAGAGAGAGAGACCCTGTTTTTAACAGACTGTAGAGAGAGAGAGAGACCCTGTATATAACAGACTGTAGAGAGAGAGAGATACCCTGTTTTTAACAGACTGTAGAGAGAGAGAGAGACCCTGTATATAACAGACTGTAGAGAGAGAGGGGCCCTGTATACAACAGACTGTAGAGAGAGAGAGACCCTGAATATAACAGATTAGAGAGAGAGGACCTGTATAAAACAGACTGTAGAGAGAGAGAGAGACCCTGTATATAACAGACTAGAGAGAGAGACCATGTATATAACTGACCGTAGAGAGAGAGAGACCCTGTATTTAACAGACTGTAGAGAGAGATAGACCCTGTATATAACAAACTGTAGAGAGAGAGAGAGAGACCATGTATATAACAGACCGTAGAGAGAGAGAGACCCTGTATATAACAGACTGTAGAGAGAGAAAGGCCCTGTATATAACAGACTGTCGAGAGAGGCCCTGTAAATAACAGACTGTAGAGAGAGAGAGAGACCCTGTACATAACAGACTGTAGAGTGAGAGAGAGGCCCTGTATATAACAGAGTGTAGAGAGAGAGAGAGACCCAGTATATAACAGACCGTATAGAGAGGGAGAACCTGTATATAACAGACTGCAGAGAGAGACAAACCCAGTATATAACAGACTGTAGAGAGAGAGAGAAACCCTGTATAGAAGAGTGTAGAGAGAGAGAGACCCTGTATATAACAGACTGTAGAGAGAGAGAGAGACCCTGTATATAACAGACTGTAGAGAGAGAGAGAGACCCTGTATATAACAGACTGAAGAGAGAGAGAGAGAGAGAGACCCTGTATATAACAGACTGTAGAGAGAGAGAGAGACCCTGTATATAACAGACTGTAGAGAGAGAGAGAGAGACCCTGTATATAACAGACTGTAGAGAGAGAGAGAGAGACCCTGTATATAACAGACTGTAGAGAGAGAGAGACCCTGTATATAACAGACTGTAGAAGAGAGAGAAACCCTGTATATAACAGAGTGTAGAGAGAGAGAGAGACCCTGTATATAACAGACTGTAGAGAGAGAGAGACCCTGTATATAACAGACTGTAGAGAGAGAGAGGGACCCTGTATATAACAGATTGTAGAGAGAGAGAGACCCTGTATATAACAGACTGTAGAGAGAGAGAGACCCTGTATATAACAGACTGTAGAGAGAGAGAGAGAGACCCTGTATATAACAGACTGTAGAGAGAGAGAGAGACCCTGTATATAACAGACTGTAGAGAGAGAGAGAGAGAGACCCTGTATATAACAGACTGTAGAGAGAGAGAGAGACCCTGTATATAACAGACTGTAGAGAGAGAGAGACCCTGTATATAACAGACTGTAGAGAGAGAGAGACCCAGTATATAACAGACTGCAGAGAGAGACCCTGTATTTAACAGACTGTAGAGAGAGAGAGGCCCTGTATATAACAGACTGTAGAGAGAGAGAGAAACCCTGTATATAACAGACTGTAGAGAGAGAGAGACCCTGTATATAACAGACTGTAGAGAGAGAGATACCCTGTATATAACAGACTAGAGAGAGAGACCCTGTATATAACAGACTGTAGAGAGAGAGAGAGACCCTGTATATAACAGACTAGAGAGAGAGACCCTGTATATGACAGACTGTAGAGAGAGAGAGACCCAGTATATAACAGACCATAGAGAGAGAGAGACTCTGTATATAACAGACTGTAGAGAGAGAGAGACCCATTATATAACAGACTGTAGAGAGAGAGAGAGACCCTGTATATAACAGACTGTAGAGAGAGAGAGGCCCTGTATATAAGAGACTGTAGAGAGAGAGCGAGAGACCCTGTATATAACAGACTGTATAGAGAGAGAGACCCTGTATATAACAGACTGTAGAGAGAGAGAGACCCAGTATATAACAGACTGTAGAGAGAGAGAGACCCTGTATATAACAGACTGTAGAGAGAGAGAGGCCCTGTATATAACAGACTGTAGAGAGAGAGAGAGGCCCTGTATATAACAGACTGTAGAGAGAGAGAGAGACCCTGTATATAACAGACAAGAGAGAGAGACCATGTATATAACCAACTGTAGAGAGAGAGAGACCCAGTATATAACAGACCGTATAGAGAGAGAGACCCTGTATATAACAGACTGTAGAGAGAGAGAGAGAGACCCTGTATATAACAGACTGTAGAGAGAGAGAGAGACCCTGTATATAACAGACTGTAGAGAGAGAGAGACCCTGTATATAACAGACTGTAGAGAGAGAGAGACCCTGTATATAACAGACTGTAGAGAGAGAGAGAAACCCTGTATATAACAGAGTGTAGAGAGAGAGAGAGACCCTGTCTATAACAGACTGTAGAGAGAGAGAGACCCTGTATATAACAGACTGTAGAGAGAGAGAGAGAGAGACCCTGTATATAACAGACTGCAGATAGAGAGAGAGAGACCCCGTATATAACAGACTGTAGAGAGAGAGAGAGAGACCCTGTATATAACAGACTGTAGAGAGAGAGAGAGAGACCCTGTACATAACAGACTGTAGAGAGAGAGAGACACTGTATATAACATACTGTAGAGAGAGAGAGAGAAAACCCTGTATATAACAGACTGTAGAGAGAGAGAGACCCTGTATATAACAGACTGTAGAGAGAGAGAGACCCTGTATATAACAGACTGTGGAGAGAGAGAGACCCTGTATATAACATACTGTAGAGAGAGAGAGAAACCCTGTATATAACAGAGTGTAGAGAGAGACCCTGTATATAACAGACTGTAGAGAGAGAGAGACCCTGTATATAACAGACTGTAGAGAGAGAGAGAAACCCTGTATAAAACAGAGTGTAGAGAGAGACAGAGACCCTGTATATAACAGACTGTAGAGAGAGAGAGAGACCCTGTATATAACAGACTGTAGAGAGAGAGAGACCCTGTATATAACAGACTGTAGAGAGAGAGAGACCCTGTATATAACAGACTGTAGAGAGAGAGAGACCCTGTATATAACAGACTGTAGAGAGAGAGAGAGAGAGACCCTGTATATAAAAGTCTGTAGAGAGAGAGAGACCCTGTATATAACAGACTGTAGAGAGAGAGAGAGAGACCCTGTATATAACAGACTGTAGAGAGAGAGAGAGACCCTTTATATAACAGACTGTAGAGAGAGAGAGATACCCTGTTTTTAACAGACTGTAGAGAGAGAGAGAGACCCTGTATATAACAGACTGTAGAGAGAGAGAGACCCTGAATATAACAGATTAGAGAGAGAGGACCTGTATAAAACAGACTGTAGAGAGAGAGAGAGACCCTGTATATAACAGACTGTAGAGAGAGAGAGATCCTGTCTTTAACAGACTGTAGAGAGAGAGAGAGGCCCTGTATATAACAGACTGTCGAGAGAGGCCCTGTATATAACAGACTGTAGAGAGAGAGAGAGACCCTGTACATAACAGACTGTAGAGTGTGAGAGAGTCCCTGTATATAACAGAGTGTAGAGAGAGAGAGAGACCCAGTATATAACAGACCGTATAGAGAGAGAGAACCTGTATATAACAGACTGCAGAGAGAGACAAACCCAGTATATAACAGACTGTAGAGAGAGAGAGAAACCCTGTATATAAGAGTGTAGAGAGAGAGAGACCCTGTATATAACAGACTGTAGAGAGAGAGAGGGACCCTGTATATAACAGACTGTAGAGAGAGAGAGAGAGACCCTGTATATAACAGACTGTAGAGAGAGAGAGAGAGACCCTGTATATAACAGACTGTAGAGAGAGAGAGAGACCCTGTATATAACAGACTGTAGAGAGAGAGAGAGAGACCCTGTATATAACAGACTGTAGAGAGAGAGAGAGAGACCCTCGAAATAACAGACTGTAGAGAGAGAGAGATCCTGTATATAACAGACTGTAGAGAGAGAGAGAGAGACCCTGTATGTAACAGACTGTAGAAGAGAGAGAAACCCTGTATATAACAGAGTGTAGAGAGAGAGAGAGACCCTGTATATAACAGACTGTAGAGAGAGAGAGACCCTGTATATAACAGACTGTAGAGAGAGAGAAAAACCCTGTATATAACAGTGTGTAGAGAGAGAGAGAGACCCTGTATATAACAGACTGTAGAGAGAGAGAGAGACCCTGTATATAACAGACTGTAGAGAGAGAGAGAGAGAGAGACCCTGTATATAACAGTCTGTAGAGAGAGAGAGACCCTGTATATAACAGGCTGTAGAGAGAGAGAGAGACCCTGTATATAACAGACTGTAGAGAGAGAGAGACCCTTTATATAACAGACTGTAGAGAGAGAGAGAGAGACCCTGTTTTTAACAGACTG
Source organism: Scyliorhinus torazame (assembly GCF_047496885.1). Lineage (NCBI taxonomy): Eukaryota > Metazoa > Chordata > Chondrichthyes > Carcharhiniformes > Scyliorhinidae > Scyliorhinus > Scyliorhinus torazame. The sequence continues at coordinate 18,176,930 of NC_092710.1, read as the reverse complement.
TAGAGAGAGAGAGACCCTGTATATAACAGACTGTAGAGAGAGAGGGGCCCTGTATACAACAGACTGTAGAGAGAGAGAGACCCTGAATATAACAGATTAGAGAGAGAGGACCTGTATAAAACAGACTGTAGAGAGAGAGGGAGACACTGTACATAACAGACTAGAGAGAGAGACCATGTGTATAACAGACTGTTGAGAGAGTGAGACCCAGTATATAACAGACCGTAGAGAGAGAGAGACTCTGTATATAACAAACTGTAGAGTGAGACAAACCCAGTATATAACAGACTGTAGAGAGAGAGAGACCCTGTATATAACAGACTGTAGAGAGATAGAGACCCTGTATATAACAGACTGTAGAGAGAGGCCCTGTATATAACAGACTGCAGAGAGAGAGAGACCCTGTACATAACAGACTGTAGTGATAGAGACCCTGTATATAACAGACTGTAGAGAGAGAGAGAGACCCTGTGTATAACAGACTGTAGAGAGAGAGAGAGAGAGAGACCCTGTATATAGCAGACTGTAGAGAGAGAGAGACCCTGTATATAATGTATATAACAGACTGTAGAGAGAGAGAGAACCTTTATATAACAGACTGGAGAGAGAGACCCTGTATATAACAGAGTGTAGAGAGAGAGAGAGACCCTGTATATAACAGGCTGTAGAGAGAGAGAGAGAGAGACCCTGTATATAACAGACTGTAGGGAGAGAGAGACCCTGTATATAACAGACTGTAGAGAGAGAGAGAAACCCTGTATATAACAGAGTGTAGAGAGAGAGAGAGACCCTGTATATAACAGACTGTAGGGAGAGAGAGAAACCCTGTATATAACAGAGTGTAGAGAGAGAGAGAGACCCCGTATATAACAGACTGTAGAGAGAGAGAGAGAGACCCTGTATATAACAGACTGTAGAGAGAGAGAGAGAGAGACCCTGTATGTAACAGACTGTAGAGAGAGAGAGACCCTGTATATAACAGACTGTAGAGAGAGAGAGAAACCCTGTATATAAGAGTGTCGAGAGAGAGAGAGACCCTGTATTTCACAGACTGTAGAGAGAGAGAGGGACCCTGTATATAACAGACTGTAGAGAGAGAGAGAGAGAGAGACCCTGTCTTTAACAGACTGTAGAGAGAGAGAGAGAGACCCTGTATATAACAGACTGTAGAGAGAGAGAGTGAGACCCTGTATATAACAGACTGTAGAGAGAGAGAGAGACCCTGTATATAACAGACTGCAGAGAGAGGGAGAGAGACCCTGTATATAACAGACTGTAGAGAGAGAGAGACCCTGTATATAACAGACTGTAGAGAGAGAGAGAGACCCTGTATATAACAGACTGTAGAGAGAGAGTGAGACCCTGTATATAACAGACTGTGGAGAGAGAGAGACCCTGTATATAACAGACTGTAGAGAGAGAGAGACCCTGTATATAACAGACTGTAGAGAGAGAGAGAAACCCTGTATATAACAGAGTGTAGAGAGAGAGAGAGAGACCCTGTATATAACAGACTGTAGAGAGAGAGAGGGGCCCTGTATACAACAGACTGTAGAGAGAGAGAGACCCTGTATATAACAGACTAGAGAGAGAGACCCTGTATATAACAGACTGTAGAGAGAGAGAGACCCAGTATATAACAGACCGTAGTGAGAGAGTGACCCTGTATATAACAGACTGGAGAGAGAGAGAGAGACCCTGTATATACAGGCTGTAGAGGGAGAGAGGCCCTGTATATAACAGACTGTAGAGAGAGAGAGAGACCCTGTATATAACAGACTGTAGAGAGAGAGAGACCCTGTATATAACAGACTGGAGAGAGAGAGACCCTGTATATACAGGCTGTAGAGGGAGAGAGGCCCTGTATATAACAGACTGTAGAGAGAGAGAGACCCTGTATATAACATACTGTAGAGAGAGAGAGACCCTGTATATAACAGACTGTAGAGAGAGAGAGAGAGACCCTGTATATAACAGACTAGAGAGAGAGACCCTGTATATAACAGACCGTAGAGAGAGAGAGTGACCCTGTATGTAACAGACTGCAGAGAGAGACAAACCCAGTATATAACAGACTGCAGAGAGAGAGAGACCCTGTATATAACAGACTGTAGAGAGAGAGAAGCCCTGTATATAACAGACCGTATAGAGAGAGAGACCCTGTATATAACAGACCGTATAGAGAGAGAGACCCTGTATATAACAGACTGTAGAGAGAGAGAGAGACCCTGTATATAACAGACTGTAGAGAGAGAGAGAGAGAGGCCCTGTATATAACAGACTGTAGAGAGAGAGAGAGACCCTGTATATAACAGACTGTAGAGAGAGAGAGACCCTGTATATAACAGAATAGAGAGAGAGACCCTGTATATAACAGACTGTAGAGAGAGAGAGACAGACTGTAGAGAGAGAGAGACCCTGTACATAACAGACTGTAGAGAGAGAGAGAGAGAGACCCTGTATATAACAGACTGTAGAGAGAGAGAGACTCTGTATATAACAGACTGTAGAGAGAGAGAGACCCTGTATATAACAGACTGTAGAGAGAGAGAGACCCTGTATATAACAGAATAGAGAGAGAGACCCTGTATATAACAGACTGTAGAGTGAGAGTCCCTGTATATAACAGACTGTAGAGAGAGAGAGAGACCCTCTATATAACAGATTGTAGCGAGAGAGAGACCCTGTATTTAACAGACTGTAGAGAGAGAGAGGCCCTGCCTATAACAGACTGTAGAGAGAGAGAGAGACACTGTATGTAACAGACTGTAGAGAGAGAGAGACCCTGTATATAACAGAATAGAGAGAGAGACCCTGTATATAACAGACTGTAGAGGGAGAGAGACCCTGTATATAACAGACTGTAGAGAGAGAGAGACCCTGTATATAACAGACTGTAGAGAGAGAGAGAAACCCTGTATATAACAGAGTGTAGAGAGAGAGAGAGAGACCCTGTATATAACAGACTGTAGAGAGAGAGAGGGGCCCTGTATACAACAGACTGTAGAGAGAGAGAGACCCTGTATATAACAGACTAGAGAGAGAGACCCTGTATATAACAGACTGTAGAGAGAGAGAGACCCAGTATATAACAGACCGTAGTGAGAGAGTGACCCTGTATATAACAGACTGGAGAGAGAGAGAGACCCTGTATATACAGGCTGTAGAGGGAGAGAGGCCCTGTATATAACAGACTGTAGAGAGAGAGAGAGACCCTGTATATAACAGACTGTAGAGAGAGAGAGACCCTGTATATAACAGACTGGAGAGAGAGAGAGAGACCCTGTATATACAGGCTGTAGAGGGAGAGAGGCCCTGTATATAACAGACTGTAGAGAGAGAGAGACCCTGTATATAACATACTGTAGAGAGAGAGAGACCCTGTATATAACAGACTGTAGAGAGAGAGAGAGAGACCCTGTATATAACAGACTAGAGAGAGAGACCCTGTATATAACAGACCGTAGAGAGAGAGAGTGACCCTGTATGTAACAGACTGCAGAGAGAGACAAACCCAGTATATAACAGACTGCAGAGAGAGAGAGACCCTGTATATAACAGACTGTAGAGAGAGAGAAGCCCTGTATATAACAGACCGTATAGAACAAAGAACAAAGAACAAAGAAATGTACAGCACAGGAACAGGCCCTTCGGCCCTCCAAGCCCGTGCCGACCATACTGCCCGACTAAACTACAATCTTCTACACTTCCTGGGTCCGTATCCTTCTATTCCCATCCTATTCATATATTTGTCAAGATGCCCCTTAAATGTCCCTATCGTCCCTGCCTCCACTACCTCCTCCGGTAGTGAGTTCCAGGCACCCACTACCCTCTGCGTAAAAAACTTGCCTCGTACATCTACTCTAAACTTTGCCCCTCTCACCTTAAACCTATGCCCCCTAGTAATTGACCCCTCTACCCTGGGGAAAAGCCTCTGACTATCCACTCTGTCTATGCCCCTCATAATTTTGTATACCTCTATCAGGTCGCCCCTCAACCTCCTTCGTTCCAGTGAGAACAAACCGAGTTTATTCAATCGCTCCTCATAGCTTATGCCCTCCATACCAGGCAACATTCTGGTAAATCTCTTCTGCACCCTCTCTAAAGCCTCCACATCCTTCTGGTAGTGTGGCGACCAGAATTGAACACTATACTCCAAGTGTGGCCTAACTAAGGTTCTATACAGCTGCAACATGACTTGCCAATTCTTATACTCAATGCCCCGGCCAATGAAGGCAAGCATGCCGTATGCCTTCTTGACTACCTTCTCCACCTGTGTAGCCCCTTTCAGTGATCTGTGGACCTGTACTCCTAGATCTCTTTGACTTTCAATACTCTTGAGGGTTCTACCATTCACTGTATATTCCCTACCTGCATTAGCCCTTCCAAAATGCATTACCTCACATTTGTCCAGGTTAAACTCCATCTGCCATCTCTCCGCCCAAGTCTCCAGACAATCTAAATCCTGCTGTATCCTCAGACAGTCCTCATCGCTATCCGCAATTCCACCAACCTTTGTGTCGTCTGCAAACTTACTAATCAGACCAGTTACATTTTCCTCCAAATCATTTATATATACTACAAAGAGCAAAGGTCCCAGCACTGATCCCTGTGGAACACCACTGGTCACAGCCCTCCAATTAGAAAAGCATCCCTCCATTGCTACCCTCTGCCTTCTATGGCCTAGCCAGTTCTGTATCCACCTTGCCAGTTCACCCCTGATCCCGTGTGACTTCACCTTTTGTACTAGTCTACCATGAGGGACCTTGTCAAAGGCCTTACTGAAGTCCATATAGACAACATCTACTGCCCTACCTGCATCAATCATCTTAGTGACCTCCTCGAAAAACTCGATCAAGTTAGTGAGACACGACCTCCCCTTCACAAAACCGTGCTGCCTCTCACTAATACGTCCATTTGCTTCCAAATGGGAGTAGATCCTGTCTCGAAGAATTCTCTCCAGTAATTTCCCTACCACTGAAGTAAGGCTCACCGGCCTGTAGTTCCCGGGATTATCCCTGCCACCCTTCTTAAACAGAGGAACAACATTGGCTATTCTCCAGTCCTCCGGGACATCCCCTGAAGACAGCGAGGATCCAAAGATTTCTGTCAAGGCCTCAGCAATTTCCTCTCCAGCCTCCTTCAGTATTCTGGGGTAGATCCCATCCGGCCCTGGGGACTTATCTACCTTAATATTTTTTAAGACACCCAACACCTCGTCTTTTTGGATCACAATGTGACCCAGGCTATCTACACCCCCTTCTCCAGACTCAACATCTACCAATTCCTTCTCTTTGGTGAATACTGATGCAAAGTATTCATTTAGTACCTCGCCCATTTCCTCTGGCTCCACACATAGATTCCCTTGCCTATCCTTCAGTGGGCCAACCCTTTCCCTGGCTACCCTCTTGCTTTTTATGTAAGTGTAAAAAGCCTTGGGATTTTCCTTAACCCTATTTGCCAATGACTTTTCATGACCCCTTCTAGCCCTCCTGACTCCCTGCTTAAGTTCCTTCCTACTTTCCTTATATGCCACACAGGCTTCGCCTGTTCCCAGCCTTTTAGCCCTGACAAATGCCTCCTTTTTCTTTTTGACGAGGCCTACAATATCATTCGTCATCCAAGGTTCCCGAAAATTGCCGTATTTGTCTTTCTTCCTCACAGGAACATGCCTGTCCTGTATTCCTATCAACTGACACTTGAAAGCCTCCCACATGTCAGATGTTGATTTGCCCTCAAACATCCGCCCCCAATCTATGCTCTTCAGTTCCCGCCTAATATTGTTATAATTAGCCTTCCCCCAATTTAGCACATTCATCCTCGGACCACTCTTATCCTTGTCCACCAGTACTTTAAAACTTACTGAATTGTGGTCACTGTTACCGAAATGCTCCCCTACTGAAACATCTACCACCTGGCCGGGCGCATTCCCCAATACCAGGTCCAGTACCGCCTCTTCCCTAGTTGGACTGTTTACATATTGTTTTAAGAAGCCCTCCTGGATGCTCCTTACAAACTCTGCCCCGTCTAAGCCCCTGGCACTAAGTGAGTCCCAGTCAATATTGGGGAAGTTGAAGTCTCCCATCACCACAACCCTGTTGTTTTTACTCTTTTCCAAAATCTGTCTACCTATCTGCTCCTCTATCTCCCGCTGGCTGTTGGGAGGCCTGTAGTATACCCCCAACATTGTGACTGCACCCTTCTTATTCCTGATCTCTACCCATATAGCCTCACTGCCCTCTGAGGTGTCCTCTCGCTGTATAGCTGTGATACTCTCCTGAACAAGTAGCGCAACTCCGCCTCCCCTTTTACATCCCCCTCTATCCCGCCTGAAACATCTAAATCCTGGAACGTTTAGCTGCCAATCCTGCCCTTCCCTCAACCAGGTCTCTGTAATGGCAACAACATCATAGTTCCAAGTACTAATCCAAGCTCTAAGTTCATCTGCCTTACCCGTAATGCTCCTTGCATTAAAACATATGCACTTCAGGCCACCAGACCCGCTGTGTTCAGCAACTTCTCCCCGTCTGCTCTGCCTCAGAGCCACACTGTCCATATTCCCTAGTTCTCCCTCAACGCTCTCACCTTCTGACCTATTGCTCCCGTGCCCACCCCCCTGCCATACTAGTTTAAACCCTCCCGTGTGACACTAGCAAATCTCGCGGCCAGGATATTTATGCCTCTCCGGTTTAGATGCAACCCGTCCATCTTATACAGGTCACACCTGCCCCGGAAGAGCTCCCAGTGGTCCAGATAACCGAAACCCTCCCTCCTACACCAGCTGTTTAGCCACGTGTTTGTCTGCTCTATCTTCCTATTTCTAGCCTCACTGGCACGTGGCACAGGGAGTAATCCCGCGATTACAACCCTCGAGGTCCTGTCTTTTAACTTTCTGCCTAGCTCCCTGAACTCCTGCTGCAGGACCTCATGCCTCTTCCTGCCTATGTCGTTAGTACCAATATGTACAACGACCTCTACCTGTTTGCCCTCCCCCTTCAGGATTCCCTCTACCCGTTGGGAGACATCCTGGACCCTGGCACCAGGGAGGCAACATACCATCCTGGAGTCTCTTTCACGTCCACAGAAGCGCCTATCTGTTCCCCTGACTATAGAGTCCCCTATAACTATTACTCTTCTGCGCTTTGACCCTCCCTTCTGAACATCAGAGCCAGCCGTGGTGCCACTGCTCTGGCTGCTGCTGCTTTCCCCTGATAGGCTATCCCCCCCGACAGTATCCAAAGGGGTATACCTGTTCGAGAGGGGGACAACCACAGGGGATTCCTGCACTGACTGCCTGCCCTTTCTGGTGGTCACCCATTTCTCTGCCTGCACCTTGGGTGTGACCACATTTATATAACTGCGATCTATGACGCTTTCCGCCACCTGCATGCTCCTAAGTGCATCCAATTGCTGCTCCAACCGAACCATGCGGTCTGTGAGGAGCTGCAGTTGGGTGCACTTTCTGCAGATGAAGCCATCCATCTGTTATAGAGAGAGAGACCCTGTATATAACAGACCGTATAGAGAGAGAGACCCTGTATATAACAGACTGTAGAGAGAGAGAGAGACCCTGTATATAACAGACTGTAGAGAGAGAGAGAGAGGCCCTGTATATAACAGACTGTAGAGAGAGAGAGAGACCCTGTATATAACAGACTGTAGAGAGAGAGAGACCCTGTATATAACAGAATAGAGAGAGAGACCCTGTATATAACAGACTGTAGAGAGAGAGAGACAGACTGTAGAGAGAGAGAGACCCTGTACATAACAGACTGTAGAGAGAGAGAGTCCCTGTATATAACAGACTGTAGAGAGAGAGAGAGAGAGACCCTGTATATAACAGACTGTAGAGAGAGAGAGACTCTGTATATAACAGACTGTAGAGAGAGAGAGACCCTGTATATAACAGACTGTAGAGAGAGAGAGACCCTGTATATAACAGAATAGAGAGAGAGACCCTGTATATAACAGACTGTAGAGTGAGAGTCCCTGTATATAACAGACTGTAGAGAGAGAGAGAGACCCTCTATATAACAGATTGTAGCGAGAGAGAGACCCTGTATTTAACAGACTGTAGAGAGAGAGAGGCCCTGCCTATAACAGACTGTAGAGAGAGAGAGAGACACTGTATGTAACAGACTGTAGAGAGAGAGAGACCCTGTATATAACAGAATAGAGAGAGAGACCCTGTATATAACAGACTGTAGAGGGAGAGAGGCCCTGTATATAACAGACTGTAGATAGAGAGAGAGACCCTGTATATAACAGACTGTAGAGAGAGAGAGAGAGAGACCCTGTATATAGCAGACTGTAGAGAGAGAGAGACCCTGTATATAATGTATATAACAGACTGTAGAGAGAGAGAGAACCTGTATATAACAGACTGTAGAGAGAGACCCTGAATTGAACAGACTGTAGAGAGAGCGAGAGACCCTGTATATAACAGACTGTAGAGAGAGAGAGAGACCCTGTATATAACAGACTGTGGAGAGAGAGAGAGACCCTGTATATAACAGACTGTGGAGAGAGAGAGAGAGACCATGTATATAACAGACTGTAGAGAGAGAGAGACCCTGTATATGACAGACTGTAGAGAGAGAGAGACCCTGTATATAACAGACTATAGAGAGAGAGAGACCCTGTATATAACAGATTGTAGAGTGAGAGAGACCCTGTATATAACAGACTGTAGGGAGAGAGAGAAACCCTGTATATAACAGAGTGTAGAGAGAGAGAGAGACCCTGTATATAACAGACTGTAGAGTGAGAGAGACCCTGTATATAACAGACTGTAGGGAGAGAGAGAAACCCTGTATATAACAGAGTGTAGAGAGAGAGAGAGACCCCGTATATAACAGACTGTAGAGAGAGAGAGAGAGACCCTGTATATAACAGACTGTAGAGAGAGAGAGAGAGAGACCCTGTATGTAACAGACTGTAGAGAGAGAGAGACCCTGTATATAACAGACTGTAGAGAGAGAGAGAAACCCTGTATATAAGAGTGTCGAGAGAGAGAGAGACCCTGTATTTCACAGACTGTAGAGAGAGAGAGGGACCCTGTATATAACAGACTGTAGAGAGAGAGAGAGAGAGAGACCCTGTCTTTAACAGACTGTAGAGAGAGAGAGAGAGACCCTGTATATAACAGACTGTAGAGAGAGAGAGAGAGACCCTGTATATAACAGACTGTAGAGAGAGAGAGAGACCCTGTATATAACAGACTGTAGAGAGAGGGAGAGAGACCCTGTATATAACAGACTGTAGAGAGAGAGAGACCCTGTATATAACAGACTGTAGAGAGAGAGAGAGACCCTGTATATAACAGACTGTAGAGAGAGAGTGAGACCCTGTATATAACAGACTGTGGAGAGAGAGAGAGAGACCCTGTATATAACAGACTGTAGAGAGAGAGAGACCCTGTATATAACAGACTGTAGAGAGAGAGAGAAACCCTGTATATAACAGAGTGTGGAAAGAGAGAGAGAGACCCTGTATATAACAGACTGTAGAGAGAGAGAGGGGCCCTGTATACAACAGACTGTAGAGAGAGAGAGACCCTGTATATAACAGACTAGAGAGAGAGACCCTGTATATAACAGACTGTAGAGAGAGAGAGACCCAGTATATAACAGACCGTAGTGAGAGAGTGACCCTGTATATAACAGACTGGAGAGAGAGAGAGAGACCCTGTATATACAGGCTGTAGAGGGAGAGAGGCCCTGTATATAACAGACTGTAGAGAGAGAGAGAGACCCTGTATATAACAGACTGTAGAGAGAGAGAGACCCTGTATATAACAGACTGGAGAGAGAGAGAGAGACCCTGTATATACAGGCTGTAGAGGGAGAGAGGCCCTGTATATAACAGACTGTAGAGAGAGAGAGACCCTGTATATAACATACTGTAGAGAGAGAGAGACCCTGTATATAACAGACTGTAGAGAGAGAGAGAGAGACCCTGTATATAACAGACTAGAGAGAGAGACCCTGTATATAACAGACCGTAGAGAGAGAGAGTGACCCTGTATGTAACAGACTGCAGAGAGAGACAAACCCAGTATATAACAGACTGCAGAGAGAGAGAGACCCTGTATATAACAGACTGTAGAGAGACAGAAGCCCTGTATATAACAGACCGTAAAGAGAGAGAGACCCTGTATATAACAGACCGTATAGAGAGAGAGACCCTGTATATAACAGACTGTAGAGAGAGAGAGAGACCCTGTATATAACAGACTGTAGAGAGAGAGAGAGAGAGGCCCTGTATATAACAGACTGTAGAGAGAGAGAGAGACCCTGTATATAACAGACTGTAGAGAGAGAGAGACCCTGTATATAACAGAATAGAGAGAGAGACCCTGTATATAACAGACTGTAGAGAGAGAGAGACAGACTGTAGAGAGAGAGAGACCCTGTACATAACAGACTGTAGAGAGAGAGAGAGAGAGACCCTGTATATAACAGACTGTAGAGAGAGAGAGACTCTGTATATAACAGACTGTAGAGAGAGAGACCCTGTATATAACAGACTGTAGAGAGAGAGAGACCCTGTATATAACAGAATAGAGAGAGAAACCCTGTATATAACAGACTGTAGAGTGAGAGTCCCTGTATATAACAGACTGTAGAGAGAGAGAGAGACCCTCTATATAACAGATTGTAGCGAGAGAGAGACCCTGTATTTAACAGACTGTAGAGAGAGAGAGGCCCTGCCTATAACAGACTGTAGAGAGAGAGAGAGACCCTGTATATAACAGAATAGAGAGAGAGACCCTGTATATAACAGACTGTAGAGGGAGAGAGGCCCTGTATATAACAGACTGTAGATAGAGAGAGAGACCCTGTATATAACAGACTGTAGAGAGAAAGAGAGAGAGACCCTGTATATAGCAGACTGTAGAGAGAGAGAGACCCTGTATATAATGTATATAACAGACTGTAGAGAGAGAGAGAACCTGTATATAACAGACTGTAGAGAGAGACCCTGAATTGAACAGACTGTAGAGAGAGCGAGAGACCCTGTATATAACAGACTGTAGAGAGAGAGAGAGACCCTGTATATAACAGACTGTGGAGAGAGAGAGAGACCCTGTATATAACAGACTGTGGAGAGAGAGAGAGAGACCATGTATATAACAGACTGTAGAGAGAGAGAGACCCTGTATATGACAGACTGTAGAGAGAGAGAGACCCTGTATATAACAGACTATAGAGAAAGAGAGACCCTGTATATAACAGATTGTAGAGAGAGAGAGATAGAGACCCTGTATATAACAGACTGTCGAGACAGAGAGACCCTGTATATAAAAGACTGTAGAGAGAGAGTGAGACCCTGTATATAACAGACTGTAGAGAGAGACCCTGTATATAACAGACTGTAGAGAGAGAGAGACCCTGTATATAACAGACTGTAGAGAGAGAGAGACCCTGTATATAACACACTGTAGAGAGAGAGAGACCCTGTATATAACAGACTGTAGAGAGAGATAGAGACCCTGTATATAACAGGCTGTAGAGAGAGAGAGACCCTGTATGTAACAGACTGTGGAGAGAGAGAGAGAGACCCTGTATATAACAGACTGTAGAGAGAGAGAGACCCTGTATATAACAGACTGTGGAGAGAGCGAGAGACCCTGTGTATAACAGGCTGTAGAGAGAGAGAGACCCTGTATATAACAGGCTGTGGAGAGAGAGAGACCCTGTATATAACAGGCTGTAGAGAGAGAGAGACCCTGTATATAACAGACTGTAGAGAGAGAGAGAGACCCTATATATAACAGACTGTAGAGAGAGAGAGAGACCCTGTATATAACAGACTGTAGAGAGAGAGAGACCCTGTATATAACAGATTGTGGAGAGAGAGAGAGAGACCCTGTATATAACAGGCTGTAGAGAGAGAGAGACCCTGTATATAACAGACTGTAGAGAGAGAGAGACCCTGTATATAACAGACTGTGGAGAGAGAGAGAGACCCTGTATATAACAGGCTGTAGAGAGAGAGAGACCCTGTATATAATAGACTGTAGAAAGAGAGACCCTGTATATAACAGACGGTAGAGAGAGAGAGACCCTGTATATAACAGACTGTAGAGAGAGAGAGACCCTGTATATAACACACTGTAGAGAGAGAGAGATCCTGTATATAACAGACTGTGGAGAGAGAGAGAGAGACCCTGTATATAACAGACTGTAGAGATAGAGAGAGACCCTGTATGTAACAGACTGTAGAGAGAGAGAGACCCTGTATATAACAGACTGTGGAGAGAGAGAGACCCTGTATATAACAGACTGTAGAGAGAGAGAGAGACCCTGTATATAACAGACTGTGGAGAGAGAGAGAGAGACCCTGTATATAATAGACTGTAGAGAGAGAGAGAGACCCTGTATATAACACACTGTAGAGAGAGAGAGACCCTTTTGTATATCAGACTGTAGAGAGCGAGACCCTGTATATAACAGGCTGTAGAGAGAGAGAGATCCTGTATATAACAGACTAGAGAGAGAGACCCTGTATATAAGACTGTAGAGAGAGAGAGACCCTGTATATAACAGACTTTAGAGAGAGAGAGAGACCCTGTATATAACAGACTGCAGAGAGAGAGAGAGACCCTGTATATAACAGACTGTAGAGAGAGAGAGACCCTGTATATAACACACTGTAGAGAGAGGGAGACCCTGTATATAACAGACTGTAGAGAGAGGGAGAGACCCTGTATATAACAGACTGTAGAGAGAGAGAGACCCTGTATATAACACACTGTAGAGAGAGGGAGACCCTGTATATAACAGACTGTAGAGAGAGGGAGAGACCCTGTATATAACAGACTGTAGAGAGAGAGAGACCCTGTATATAACAGACTTTAGAGAGAGAGAGAGACCCTGTATATAACAGACTGTAGAGAGAGAGAGACCCTGTATATAACACACTGTAGAGAGAGGGAGACCCTGTATATAACAGACTGTAGAGAGAGAGAGAGACCCTGTATATAACAGACTGTAGAGAGAGAGAGACCCTGTATATAACAGACTGTAGAGAGAGAGAGAGAGAGAGACCCAGTATATAACAGACCGTAGAGAGAGAGAGACCCTGTATATAACAGACTGTAGAGAGAGAGAGACCCTGTATATAACAGACTGTAGAGAGAGAGAGAGACCCTGTATATAACAGACTGTAGAGAGAGAGAGACCCTGTATATAACAGACTGTAGAGAGAGAGAGAGACCCTGTATATAACAGACTGTAGAGAGAGAGAGACCCTGTATATAACAGACTGTAGAGAGAGACCCTGTATATAACAGGCTGTGGAGAGAGAGAGACCCTGTATATAACAGACTGTGGAGAGAGAGAGAGAGACCCTGTATATAACAGGCTGTAGAGAGAGAGAGACCCTGTATATAACAGACTGTAGAGAGAGAGAGAGACCCTGTATATAACAGACTGTAGAGAGAGAGAGACCCTGTATATAACAGACTGTAGAGAGAGACCCTGTATATAACAGGCTGTGGAGAGAGAGAGAGCCTGTATATAACAGGCTGTAGAGAGAGAGAGACCCTGTATATAACAGACTGTAGAGAGACAGAGAGACCCTGTATATAACAGACTGTAGAGAGAGAGCGAGACCCTGTATATAACAGACTGTAGAGAGAGAGAGACCCTGTATATAACAGACTGTGGAGAGAGAGAGAGAGACCCTGTATATAACAGGCTGTAGAGAGAGAGAGACCCTGTATATAACAGACTGTAGAGAGAGAGAGACCCTGTATATAACAGACTGTGGAGAGAGAGAGAGACCCTGTATATAACAGGCTGTAGAGAGAGAGAGACCCTGTATATAACAGACTGTAGAGAGAGAGAGACCCTGTATATAACAGACGGTAGAGAGAGAGAGACCCTGTATATAACAGACTGTAGAGAGAGAGAGACCCTGTATATAACACACTGTAGAGAGAGAGAGACCCTGTATATAACAGACTGTAGAGAGAGAGAGACCCTGTATATGACAGACTGTAGAGAGAGAGAGACCCTGTATATAACAGACTATAGAGAGAGAGAGACCCTGTATATAACAGATTGTAGAGAGAGAGAGATAGAGACCCTGTATATAACAGACTGTCGAGACAGAGAGACCCTGTATATAAAAGACTGTAGAGAGAGAGTGAGACCCTGTATATAACAGACTGTAGAGAGAGACCCTGTATATAACAGACTGTAGAGAGAGAGAGACCCTGTATATAACAGATTGTAGAGAGAGAGAGATAGAGACCCTGTATATAACAGACTGTCGAGACAGAGAGACCCTGTATATAAAAGACTGTAGAGAGAGAGTGAGACCCTGTATATAACAGACTGTAGAGAGAGACCCTGTATATAACAGACTGTAGAGAGAGAGAGACCCTGTATATAACAGACTGTAGAGAGAGAGAGACCCTGTATATAACACACTGTAGAGAGAGAGAGACCCTGTATATAACAGACTGTAGAGAGAGATAGAGACCCTGTATATAACAGGCTGTAGTGAGAGAGAGACCCTGTATGTAACAGACTGTGGAGAGAGAGAGAGAGACCCTGTATATAACAGACTGTAGAGAGAGAGAGACCCTGTATATAACAGACTGTGGAGAGAGCGAGAGACCCTGTGTATAACAGGCTGTAGAGAGAGAGAGACCCTGTATATAACAGGCTGTGGAGAGAGAGAGACCCTGTATATAACAGGCTGTAGAGAGAGAGAGACCCTGTATATAACAGACTGTAGAGAGAGAGAGAGACCCTATATATAACAGACTGTAGAGAGAGAGAGAGACCCTGTATATAACAGACTGTAGAGAGAGAGAGACCCTGTATATAACAGATTGTGGAGAGAGAGAGAGAGACCCTGTATATAACAGGCTGTAGAGAGAGAGAGACCCTGTATATAACAGACTGTAGAGAGAGAGAGACCCTGTATATAACAGACTGTGGAGAGAGAGAGAGACCCTGTATATAACAGGCTGTAGAGAGAGAGAGACCCTGTATATAATAGACTGTAGAAAGAGAGACCCTGTATATAACAGACGGTAGAGAGAGAGAGACCCTGTATATAACAGACTGTAGAGAGAGAGAGACCCTGTATATAACACACTGTAGAGAGAGAGAGATCCTGTATATAACAGACTGTGGAGAGAGAGAGAGAGACCCTGTATATAACAGACTGTAGAGATAGAGAGAGACCCTGTATGTAACAGACTGTAGAGAGAGAGAGACCCTGTATATAACAGACTGTGGAGAGAGAGAGACCCTGTATATAACAGACTGTAGAGAGAGAGAGAGACCCTGTATATAACAGACTGTGGAGAGAGAGAGAGAGACCCTGTATATAATAGACTGTAGAGAGAGAGAGAGACCCTGTATATAACACACTGTAGAGAGAGAGAGACCCTTTATATATCAGACTGTAGAGAGCGAGACCCTGTATATAACAGGCTGTAGAGAGAGAGAGATCCTGTATATAACAGACTAGAGAGAGAGACCCTGTATATAAGACTGTAGAGAGAGAGAGACCCTGTATATAACAGACTTTAGAGAGAGAGAGAGACCCTGTATATAAGAGACTGCAGAGAGAGAGAGAGACCCTGTATATAACAGACTGTAGAGAGAGAGAGACCCTGTATATAACACACTGTAGAGAGAGGGAGACCCTGTATATAACAGACTGTAGAGAGAGGGAGAGACCCTGTATATAACAGACTGTAGAGAGAGAGAGACCCTGTATATAACACACTGTAGAGAGAGGGAGACCCTGTATATAACAGACTGTAGAGAGAGGGAGAGACCCTGTATATAACAGACTGTAGAGAGAGAGAGACCCTGTATATAACAGACTTTAGAGAGAGAGAGAGACCCTGTATATAACAGACTGTAGAGAGAGAGAGACCCTGTATATAACACACTGTAGAGAGAGGGAGACCCTGTATATAACAGACTGTAGAGAGAGAGAGAGACCCTGTATATAACAGACTGTAGAGAGAGAGAGACCCTGTATATAACAGACTGTAGAGAGAGAGAGAGAGAGAGACCCAGTATATAACAGACCGTAGAGAGAGAGAGACCATGTATATAACAGACTGTAGAGAGAGAGAGACCCTGTATATAACAGACTGTAGAGAGAGAGAGAGACCCTGTATATAACAGACTGTAGAGAGAGAGAGACCCTGTATATAACAGACTGTAGAGAGAGAGAGAGACCCTGTATATAACAGACTGTAGAGAGAGAGAGACCCTGTATATAACAGACTGTAGAGAGAGACCCTGTATATAACAGGCTGTGGAGAGAGAGAGACCCTGTATATAACAGACTGTGGAGAGAGAGAGAGAGACCCTGTATATAACAGGCTGTAGAGAGGGAGAGACCCTGTATATAACAGACTGTAGAGAGAGAGAGAGACCCTGTATATAACAGACTGTAGAGAGAGAGAGACCCTGTATATAACAGACTGTAGAGAGAGACCCTGTATATAACAGGCTGTGGAGAGAGAGAGACCCTGTATATAACAGGCTGCAGAGAGAGAGAGACCCTGTATATAACAGACTGTAGAGAGAGAGAGAGACCCTGTATATAACAGACTGTAGAGAGAGAGCGAGACCCTGTATATAACAGACTGTAGAGAGAGAGAGACCCTGTATATAACAGACTGTGGAGAGAGAGAGAGAGACCCTGTATATAACAGGCTGTAGAGAGAGAGAGACCCTGTATATAACAGACTGTAGAGAGAGAGAGACCCTGTATATAACAGACTGTGGAGAGAGAGAGAGACCCTGTATATAACAGGCTGTAGAGAGAGAGAGACCCTGTATATAACAGACTGTAGAGAGAGAGAGACCCTGTATATAACAGACGGTAGAGAGAGAGAGACCCTGTATATAACAGACTGTAGAGAGAGAGAGACCCTGTATATAACACACTGTAGAGAGAGAGAGACCCTGTATATAACAGACTGTGGAGAGAGATAGAGACCCTGTATATAACAGACTGTAGAGATAGAGAGAGACCCTGTATGTAACAGACTGTAGAGAGAGAGAGACCCTGTATATAACAGACTGTGGAGAGAGAGAGACCCTGTATATAACAGACTGTGGAGAGAGAGAGAGACCCTGTATATAACAGACTGTGGAGAGAGAGAGAGAGACCCTGTATATAACAGACTGTAGAGAGAGAGAGAGACCCTGTATATAACACACTGTTGAGAGAGAGAGACCCTGTATATATCAGACTGTAGAGAGCGAGACCCTGTATATAACAGGCTGTAGAGAGAGACAGACCCTGTATATAACAGACTAGAGAGAGAGACCCTGTATATAAGACTGTAGAGAGAGAGAGACCCTGTATATAACAGACTTTAGAGAGAGAGAGAGACCCTGTATATAACAGACTGCAGAGAGAGAGAGAGACCCTGTATATAACACACTGTAGAGAGAGGGAGACCCTGTATATAACAGACTGTAGAGAGAGAGAGAGACCCTGTATATAACAGACTGTAGAGAGAGAGAGACCCTGTTTCTAACAGACTGTAGAGAGAGAGAGAGAACCTGTATTTAACAGACTGTAGAGAGAGAGAGAGACCCTGTATATAACAGACTGTAGAGAGAGAGAGACCCTGTATATAACAGACTGTAGAGAGAGAGAGACCCTGTATATAACAGACTGTAGAGAGAGAGAGACCCTGTATATAACAGACTGTAGAGAGAGACCCTGTATATAACAGACTGTAGAGAGAGAGAGTCCCTGTATATAACAGACTGTAGAGAGAGAGAGTCCCTGTATATAACAGACTGTAGAGAGAGAGAGAGAGACCCTGTATATAACAGACTGTAGAGAGAGAGAGACCCTGTATATAACAGACTGTAGAGAGAGACCCTGTATATAACAGACTGTAGAGAGAGAGACCCTGTATATAACAGACTGTAGAGAGAGACCCTGTATATAACAGACTGTAGAGAGAGACCCTGTATATAACAGACTGTAGAGAGAGACCCTGTATATAACAGACTGTAGAGAGAGAGAGTCCCTGTATATAACAGACTGTAGAAAGAGAGAGTCCCTGTATATAACACAGTCGAGAGAGAGAGTTTGCACATTCTCCCCGTGTCTGCGTGGTTTTCGCCCCCACAACCCAAAGATGTGCAGGGTGGGTTGATTGGCCACGCTCAATTGCCCCTTAATCGGAAAAATGAATTGGGTACTCTAAAATTTATTTTAAGAAAGGAGAGAGGGGAGATTACTCAAATTAAACCTGTTTCCACTCGAATTGAGAAGGTTAAGGGGCGATGTCATCGAATTTACAGGGCATTCGGCCCATCGAGTCCGCACGGCCCTTGGAAACAGCATCCCACCACCCTATCCCCGTAACCCAGTAACCCCACCCAACCTTTTTTTGTTGCGGCACGAAGGGCAATTTATCACGGCCAGTCCACCTAACCCGCACATCTTCGGACTGTGGGGGAGGAAACCGGAGCGCCCGGAGGAAACCCACGCAGGCAGGGGGAGGACGTGCAGACTCCGCACAGACAGTGACCTCCAAGCCGGGAATCGAACCTGGGACCCTGGAGCTGTGAAGCCGCAGTGCCGCCCAATGCTGTTCGAAGTATTCAAGATGTTAACAGGAAAAGACAGAGTCGAGAAGGATGAGCTATTTGCACTGGTTGGAGATTTTAAAACTCGGGAGAATAGTTTAAAATTAGGGCTCGACCATTCAGGAGAGGTCTTGGGAAGGACATCTTCACACTCCGAGATTTGGAACTCACCCGCACTCACAGCCGTTGAAGCTGGAACAGTTGTTAATGTTAAATCTGAGAGAGATTTTTGTTGAGCAAAGGTATTGAGGGATAGGGGCCCAAGGCAGGTACATGGAGTTAGCTCACATCAGCCATGATCTCATTGAATGGTGGGACAGACAGGAGGGGCTGAATGGCCTGGTCCTGGTCATAATGTTCCAATTGTTCCTCAAAGGCTCTCTGATTGGGTGTTAGGAGCTCTCTCTCTGATTGGGTGGCGCAGTGGTTTTGGTGCGGGCAAGGGGGAGGGGCTTACGACCTCCTTACCTGTTGGTTGTTGGTGAAGACGAGCGATGCTGGGATGTCCAGGATGACCAGGTGGTAGATGCGGTCGTTCAGGACGACGGACGGCCTGTACACGCCCCCGTGCGGGTTGCAGCTCTCCTCGGCGAACTGGTTCCACACAAACTGCTGGATGATCGCGGTCTTGCCCACTCCCGGGGCGCCCAAGATGGCAATCTTCAGGAAGTCGGCCATGGCGTAACAAAGAAGCATGAAGGCCCGTTTTTTGTGGGGGTTTTTTCGAAAAAGAGAGGAAGTGGCCTTGCCGTAAGTCGGGGGTGCAATGGGACCCAACTTGATCGCCGAACTCGAAATGGAACAGAGCAGAATACTTCACTGGAATCTCCAGCGAGGGCACAGTTCGGGCAGCGAGCTACTGAATGAAGCTAATCCTCGTGTCGGGATTCCCAAACCAGTCTTCCTTGAGTGGTTCATCTTCAGCTGCCCGGGCTGGGACCGTCCCAGAAAGGAAATCGACAGTTCATCCACCAGCCACCAGCGCCACACAGCTCCCCCCACCCCCCCCTACCCCCACCCCCCGCCCCCCCCCCCCCCCCCCCCTCTCCTGAGCTCTCTCTTCTGAAGGTGTATAAGCAACAGAGAGGGAGCAACGTCCATGGAAGTATTCCTTGGAGACTGGGAGCTGCTTTAACTGTTTCTGTTTTTGTTTTTGTTGGGAGAACTGCAAGAGGTTTCAGATTGACTATCTCGGGATGCCGGCCCCAGATCTGTCCATGGCTGAGGCAGATTTCCTCTTGGGCCTGGCTGGGGTCCTACTTTGGTGTTTCGAGTTGAGTATTCGGGGCCCAAACTTGATCAGGTCGCCGGAATGGGATATTTTGTCTCTCCCCCCCAGGGATCTCTTGAGTTTTGAACCTTTCCTCCGTTCGATTTGCTCCTCCGTTTCAAACCATTTCTCCCTGGTTGAGTTTGACGGATTCACAATTCTCCCTGGCTTCCAATCGCTCGCCCCAAGAGTTCCGTATCCTCTCGCCCTCCAAGTATCTGGCCGTCCCCAATTCCAATTCTCACCGACTTTCCAATCGGCAGTTCCAACGTGCCCTCAACTTCAGATCTTCGTCGGCTTTTGTGCATTGACTTCAAACTATTGTCTCTCTATCTCTCTGTCTCTCCGACATGCCCGTGTCTTGAGGGCGGAATGGATGATGGGTGGAACAGCCTTTTGGCTCAGATCAAGTGTCAGATCCTGCCCAAGCTGAGGTGCGACGCCTTTGCTTGACAGCTTGAATCTTGTGTGTCTCTCTTGTGGAGACCATGAATTGGACTCAATTTGAATTTGAATTGTTTTCTTGGGGGCAAGCCACTGAGATGGGTTCAGGGTTTGCCCTGTCCTCTCTGCTCATTGGCTTCGTAACGTGAACGGGTGCGAGGGAGCGGAGAGCTACCCTGTCCAAAATGGCTGGTCCAGCTTGGCTTGTTAACCCCTGAGGGGGGACCAACGAGCCTCCGACAAATCAGGACAGATCAGCCCAAGGTTGGAAGGAGAGTCGAGATCCAATATGAGTGGTGAGGGTGGGTGGGGGTGGGTTGATGGTGGGGGTGGTGGGACGGTGGCGACTGGTGTCTCTCGCTGCATCCACTGACGTCCGCACAATTTGGTTAAATGTCAAATTGGCGGCCAAATCCTCTCCTCTCCGGTGATCCCAGTCTTCCCCAGGGTAGCTTATCTTCCGGCCCCCTTCAAAGAAGCTGGAATCCCAAAATTGATGAGCGCACAAGGGGCTCCGTCCGAGCTCCCGATGGGGATTCCAGTCCCGATGCTCAACCACTTCGCAACTCAACAGCTCTCGTCCCTGAAGAAACGTTCCGACGTGTTCTAGCTCTGAGCAAGAGAGGAGGACAAGGGAGAGACAGGGGTCAGGACCAAGGTGCCGCAGAACGGACAACAAAACGCATCTGCAAATCCACAATTTTACAAACCTCTCTATCGGCTCCACAGGTGGAATCCTCACCGTTCCCTCCCTCAATAGCATGACCCACTACTCACGGCCAGCCCCTACAACCCTCCCTATCCCTGAAACCTCCTCCAGCCCGTACAACCCTCCCTATCCATGAAACCTCCTCCAGCCCCTACAACCCTCCCTATCCCTGAAACCTCCTCCAGCCCGTACAACCCTCCCTATACCTGAAACCTCCTCCAGCCCCTACAACACTCCCTATCCCTGAAACCTCCTCCAGCCCCTACAACCCTCCCTATCCCTGAAACCTCCTCCAGCCCCTACAACCCTCCCTATCCCTGAAACCTCCTCCAGCCTATACAACCCTCCCTATCCCTGAAACCTCCTCCAGCCCCTACAACCCTCCCTATCCCTGAAACCTCCTCCAGCCCCTACAACCCTCCCTATCCCTGAAACCTCCTCCAGCCCCTACCACCCTCCCTATCCCTGAAACCTCCTCCAGCCCCTACAACCCTCCCTATCCCTGAAACCTCCTCCAGCACCTACAACCCTCCCTATCCCTGAAACCTCCTCCAGCCCCTACAACCCCCCTATCTCTGTAACCTCCTCCAGCCCCTACAATCCTCCCTATCCCTGAAATTTCCTCCAGCCGCTACAACCCTCCCTATCTCTGTAACTTCCTCCATCCCCTACAACCCTCCCTGTCTCTGTAACCTCCTCCAGCCCCTACAACCCTCCCTATCCCTGTAACCGCCTCCAGCCCCTACAATCCTCCCTATCTCTGTAACCTCCTCCAGCCCCTACAACCCTCCCTGTCTCTGTAACCTCCTCCAGCCCCTACAACCCTCCCTATCCCTGTAACCGCCTCCAGCCCCTACAATCCTCCCTATCTCTGTAACCTCCTCCAGCCCCTACAATCCTTCCTATCTCTGTAACCTCCTCCAGCCCCTACAACCATCCCTATCTCTGTAACCTCCTCGAGCCCCTACAATACTCCCTATCTCTGTAACCTCCTGCAGCCCCTACAACCCTCCCTATCTCTGTAACCTCCTCCAGCCCCTACAGCACTCCCTATCTCTGTAACCTCCGACAGCCCCTACAACCCTCCCTATCTCTGTAACCTCCGACAGCCCAAACAACCCTCCCGATCTCTGTAACCTCCTCCAGCTCATACAACCCTCCCTATCTCTGTAACCTCCAGCCCCTACAACCCACCCTATCTCTGTAACCTCCTGCAGCCCCTACAACCCTCCCTATCTCTGTAACCTCCTCCATTCTCTACAACCCTCCCTGTCTCTGTAACCTCCTCCAGCCCCTACAACCCTCCCTATCTCTGTAATTTCCTCCAGCCCCTACAACCCTCCCTATCTCTGTAACCTCCTCCATCTCCTACAACCCTCCCTATCACTGTCACCTCCTCCAGCCCCTAACAACCCTCCCGATCTCTGTAACCTCCTCCAGACCCCACAACCCTCCCTATCTCTGTAACCTCCTCCATCCCCTACAACCCTCCCTATCTCTGTAGCCTTGTCCAGCCCCTACAACCCTCCCGATCTCTGTAACCTCCTCCAGACCCTACAACCCTCCCTATCTCTGTAACCTCCTCCATCCCCTACAACCCTCCCTATCTCTGTAGCCTCCTCCAGCCCCTACATCCCTCCCTATCACTGTAACCTCCTCCACCCCCTACAACTCTCCCGATCTCTGTAACCTCCTCCAGACCCCACAACCCTCCCTATCTCTGTAACCTCCTCCAGACCCCACAACCCTCCCGATCTCTGTAACCTCCTCCAGACCCTACAACCCTCCCTATCTCTGTAACCTCCTCCATCCCTACAACCCTCCCTATCTCTGTAGCCTCCTCCAGCCCCTACAACCCTCCCTATCTCTGTAACCTCCTCTCGCCCCTACAACCCTCCATATTTCTGTAGCCTCCTCCAGCCCCTACAACCCTCCCTATCTCTGTAACCTCCTCTCGCCCCTACAACCCTCCATATTTCTATAACCTCCTCCAGACCCTACAACCCTCCCTATCTCTGTAACCTCCTCCATCCCTACAACCCTCCCTATCTCTGTAGCCTCCTCCAGCCCCTACAACCCTCCCTATCTCTGTAACCTCCTCTCGCCCCTACAACCCTCCATATTTCTGTAGCCTCCTCCAGCCCCTACAACACTCCCTATCTCTGTAATCTCCTCCGGGGAGGATGGATTGTTTATACAGGAGGTGGAGGGAAGTGGGGCTGGTCAATTTGAGGGATCTGTATTTGGAGGAAGGGTTTGGTAGTCTGCAGGAGCTAAGGGAGAGGGTGGAACTGCCGAGGGGGAGTGAGTTCAGGTATCTGCAGGTTAAGGACTTTGCACGAAAGGTCTGGAGGGGGTTCCCTAGATTGCCGGGATACACCCTCCTGGAGCGACTGCTGCTTCCGGATGTGGAAGGGGAGGGAAGAATTGGGGATATATATAAGTGGCTGGGGGAGCAGGGAGGCGAGCGGGTGGTGAAGATCAAGCAGAAATGGGAAGCGGAGTTGGGAGAGGAGATTAATTGGGGAGTATGGAGTGAGGCACTGTGAAGGGTAAACGGGGCCTCCGCTTGCGCCAGGATGAGACTGATACAGTTTAAGGTGGTGCACAGGGTGTGTATAACTCGGGAGAGAATGAGTGGGTTCTTTCAGTGGGTAGCAGATGAGTGTGAGAGGTGTGGGCGGGGGCCAGCGAATCATGCGCACATGTTTCGGGGTTGCGAAAAATTGGGAAGATTCTGGGCGGGAGTGTTCGCCGTCTCAGCCAGGACAGTGGAGGAGGGAGTGGACCCGGACCCTTTGGGGGCGATATTCGGGGTTTCAGAGATGCCGGAGCTCGCGGAGAGGAGGAAGGCCAATGTCGTGGCCTTCGCCTTTAATAAAATACTTTTTTTTTAAAAGTCGGGATGTTGGAGGTGGACAGGAAGTATGCAGAGGCTGTGGATCCAGCACTGTTGAAGAGGAGGTGGGAGCTATAGGCGAATTTAAATCGGTTATCCACAAGGAAGGCGGTGTGCCGATTGAGGTATGCGAGGGGAGCTGTCTACGGGAATGGGGAGAAGGCTACGGGTATGGGGAGGGTATGGGCACGCTGGCAGGTAACCTTGGAGGGAGGCAGCGGCGAGGGAAATTGTTCAGGTGGAGGATAGGAGGGGGAAATTGGTGGTGGTCAGATCAATAGGGTGTTCGAGGAGGTTTACGAGAAATTGTACCGGTCGCAGACACCGGGGGAGGGTCGGGAGGTGCAGGAATTCCTGGATGGTTTGGAATATCCGAGGTTGGGGGAGGGAGACAGGGCCATAGTGGAGGGGGCGATAGCAGAGCAGGAGATAAAAGGTGCGATTGGGAGGATGCACTCGGGGAAGGTAGCAGGACTAGAGGGGTTCCCGGTGGACTATTACAAGAAATTTAGGGATAAGTTGGCGCCGCTGATGGTGGGGACTTTGAGGAGGCGATAGGGACGGGGGTGTTGCCACCGACTTTGGGGCAGGCATCGATCTCCCTGTTGCTCAAGAAGAATAAAGATCCGACAGAGTGTGGGTCGTATCGGCCCAAATCACTTTTAAATGTGGACGCGAAGGCGTTGGCGGGTCGGCTGGAGGAGTGCCTCCCGAAGGTGATAGGAGAAGATCAGACGGGGTTCGTGAAAGGGAGGCAGCTCTTTTCGAACATGAGGAGGGTGTTGAAAGTAGTTATGGCGCCGGCGGAGGGGAGGGAGGTAGTGGTGGCGTTGGAAAAGGTGTTTGACCGGCAATTGATGGCGATTTTGAAGCGGTTTGGGATTGGGCCGCGGTTCGTGGAATGGGTCAGACTGTTGTACAGGGAGCCGAGGACGAGTGGCCGCGTGAATAACATGAATTCTGGGTATTTTGCTCTGCACCGTGGGACCAGGCAGGGATGTTCTATGTGTCCCCCCCCTGTTGTTTGCGCTTACGATTGAGACTTTGGCCATTGCATTGAGGAGTTTGGGAGTGTGAAGGGGGGAATAATGCCGGGCCAGGGGGTGGTTGGGGGGGGGGGTGGGGGTGGAGCCTTGGGTACCTTAATACGCGAATGATTTATCATTGTACGTGTCAGAGCTGAGTGCTTCAATGGGTGGTATATTAGAACAACAACAAAGAAATGTAGAGCACAGGAACAGGCCCTTCGGCCCTCCAAGCCCGTGCCGACCATACTGCCCGACTAAACTACAATCTTCTACACTTCCTGGGTCCGTATCCCTCTATTCCCATCCTATTCATGTATTTGTCAAGATGCCCCTTAAATGTCCCTATCGTCCCTGCTTCCACCACCTCCTCCGGCAGCGAGTTCCAGGCACCCACTGCCCTCTGCGTAAAAAGCTTGCCTCGTACATCTACTCTAAACCTTGCCCCTCTCACCTTAAACCTTTGCCCCCTAGTAATTGACCCCTCTACCCCGGGGAAAAGCCTCTGACTATCCACTCTGTCTATGCCCTCAACCTCCGTCGTTCCAGTGAGAGCTGCTCTGAGTGCTTGGGTCTTTTCCAGGGTATAAGCTAAATTTAGACCAAGGTGACTATTTTGTGGTGACCCGGCCGGGGGTGGGGCAAGGGTGGGGGAGGAGGGGGTGCTACCATTCTGTAGGGCGGTAACCCACTTTAGATACTGGGGGGTGCAGGTGGCACGGGATTGGTTGGGGGCGAGGTACAATCTTAATAGTTTGGTGGAGAGAGTGAAAGCGGGTTTGGCAAGATGGGATTGCCTTCCTCTGTCGCTGGCAGGTCGGGTGCAGGCAAATGAGAGGGTGTGTTGCCGAGGGTTTTGTTTATTTTTCAGTGCCTGCCGATCTTCCTGCCAAAGGCATATTTTAAGGAAAGAGAAAAGATGATTACCTCGTTTATATGGGGGGCCGGGTTTAGGAATGTGCTGGAGCAGAGAGGACGGCAGTCAGGGGGGGGGGTTGGATCTTCCGAAGCTGCTATATTATTACTTGGCGGCGAATGCAGAGAAGGTGAGGAGTTGGGTTACAAACAAAAGAACAAAGAAATGCACAGCACAGGAACAGGCCCTTCGGCCCTCCAAGTCCGTGCCGACCATGCTGCCCGACTAAACTACAATCTTCTACACTTCCTGGGTCCGTATCCCTCTATTCCCATCCTATTCATGTATTTGTCAAGATGCCCCTTAAATGTCACTATCGTCCCTGCTTCCACCACCTCCGGCAGCGAGTTCCAGGCACCCACTACCCTCTGTGTAAAAAAACGTGCCTCGTACATCTCCTCTAAACATTGCCCCTCTCACCTTAAACCTATGCCCCCGAGTAATTGACCCCTCTACCCTGGGGAAAAGCCTCTGACTATCCACTCTGTCTATGACCCTCATAATTTTGTAGACCTCTATCAGGTCGCCCCTCAACCTCCGTCGTTCCAGTGAGAACAAACCGAGTTTATTCAACCGCTCCTCATAGCTAATGCCCTCCATACCAGGCAACATTAGAGGGGGGACTCACAGTGGATCAGAATGGAGGAGAGTCGGTGCAGGGGGCCGGGGCTGAGGGCGCTGGCAACAAGCCTGCTCCCGAGGGCACCGAGGAAATATTCGGGGAGTCCGGTGGTGGCGGCGACGTTGAAGGTCTGGAAGCAGTAGTGTGGTAGTCATACGTATATGAGAGGTAATACGGAAGGCTCCTGTACTGCAGGTAAGGGGGTAGATCCCTGCCTGCTGGCTCCGCCCAGTAGGCGGAGTATAAATGTGTGTGCTCACCAAGCTGCAGCCATTTCGGCAGCAGCTGTAGGAGGCAACACATCTCTGCTTAATAAAGCCTCGATTACTCTCTACTCTCGCCTCATCGTAATTGTTAGTGCATCAATTTATTACGCAGAGATTTCACAGCGATGGATCTCCGCATCAAGCCTGAGCGCCTGCAGCTGCACCCTCAAGCAGACAACGGCAAGTCGGCCTTCGCCCACTGGCTAGCTTGCTTCGAAAGATTCGACAATTGGCCAGCTTGCTTCGAAAGCTACGTCCGATCAGCGACTGAACAACCCTCGGACGAACAGAAACTTCAGGTCCTGTACACACGGTTGAGCTCCGATATTTTCCCCCTTATCCGGGATGCGCCCAACTATACTGAGGCCATGGGGCTTCTGAAAGGGAAAAACATCCGGCCCATCAACAAACTCTACGCCAGGCACCTCCTGTCCACGCGGCAACAGCTCCCGGTGAGTCATTGGACGCCCTGCACGCCCTGGCGAGGAACTGCGATTGCCAGAGTTCCGGCCGTTGAACATACTGAACTCCTAATCAGGGACGCCTTCGTTACGGGCAAGGGGTCGGCGTACGTCCGCCAGCGCCTCTTAGAAAGGGGGTACGCTCGACCTCGCGGCGATCAAGCAACTCGCGACCTCATTAACGGTAGCCTCCCGTAATGTACAATCGTACGCCCCCGACCGCACGGCGCCTGCCTCAAGGTTATCATGGGCCCCACCAGCTGCCGCCCCCAGCCCACCCCAAGCCTGCGCCGCTCGGCAGCCAGCCAACCCCGGGGGGCCCAATGCTATTTCTGCGGGCAGACCAAACACCCCCGGCAGCGCTGCCCGGCGCGGAGCGCAATCTGCAAGGCCTGCGGGAAGAAAGGACATTGCGCTGCGGTGTGCCAGGCCCGGTCGATCGCCGCTGTATCCAGGCCCATTGTTCCTGCACCCACCCACGTGTGGCCCCTGGGCGCCGCCATCTTCACACCATCAGACCTCGTGCGGCCCGTGGGCGCCGCCATCTTCCCCCATCAGACCTCGTGCGGCCCGTGGGCGCCGCCATCTTCGACGCCATTTTGGATGGCGCCTCAGGACCCCTGCTCGTTGTGGCCTTCGTCTGGCCATTCATCGCCCGCGACCGCCGCCGACCAGCCCGGGGCCCACCAACACCAGCCGCAGCTCGACTCCACCACGCTCGACCAGTCCCGGCCTCACAACCTCGCAACCGCGACGGCGACGGTGAAAGTCGATGGGCACAAGACCTCCTCGACTCCGGGAGCACGGAGAGCTTCATCCACCCCGCTACGGTAAGGCGCTGCTCCCTCGCGGTACACCCCATCAACCAGAGAATCTCCCTGGCCTCCAGATCCCACTCCGTGGAAATCCGGGGCTACTGTATCGCCACCCTCACCGTCCAGGGCGTAGAGTTCAGCAACTTCCGGCTCTACGTCCTCCCCAACCTCTGCGCTGCCCTGTTATTCGGCCTGGACTTCCAGTGCAACCGCCAAAGCTTAACTCTAAAATTTGGCGGGCCCCTACCAACCCTTACTGTCTGCGACCCCACGACCCTTAAGGTCGACCCACCTTCCCTGTTTGCGAACCTCACCCGGGATTGCAAACCCGTCGCCACTAGGAGCAGACGGTACAGTGCCCAGGACAGGACCTTCACCAGGTCTGAGGTCCAGCGGCTGTTGCGGGAAGGCATCATCGAGGCCAGTAACAGCCCCTGGAGAGCCCAAGTGGTAGTGGTAAAGACTGGGGAGAAACACAGGATGGTCATTGACTACAGTCAGACCATCAATCGGTACCCGCAGCTCGACACGTACCCCCTCCCACGCATATCTGATATGGTCAATCAGATTGCACAGTATCGGGTCTTCTCGCCAGTGGACCTGAAATCTGCCTACCACCAGCTCCCCATCCGCAAGGCGGACCGCCCATACACTGCGTTCGAAGCAGACGGCCGCCTTTACCACTTCCTCAGGGTTCCCTTCGGCGTCACTAATGGGGTCTCGGTCTTCCAACGAGAGATGGACCGAATGGTTGACCGGTACGGACTGTGGGCCACCTTCCTGTACCTGGATAGCGTCACCATCTGCGGCCAGGATCAGCAGGACCACGACGCTAACCTCAAATTCCTCCACACCGCCAAACTCCTTAACCTCACGTACAATAAGGAGAAGTGCGTGTTCCGCACCAACCGCTTAGCCATCCTCGGCTATGTGGTGCAAAATGGAGTTCTAGGGCCCGACCCCGACCGCATGCGCCCCCTCATGGAACTCCCCCTCCCCACTGCCCCAAGGCCCTCAAACGATGCCTGGGGTTCTTCTCGCACTACGCCCAGTGGATCCCTAACTATGTGGACAAGGCCCGCCCACTCATTCAATCCACAGTTTTCAACCGTATCAAGGCCGACATCGCCAAGGCCGCGATGGAAGCGGTCGACGAGACGCTCCCCTTTAAAGTCGAGAGCGATGCATCAGACGTCGCTCTGGCCGCCACCCTCAACCAGGCAGGCAGGCAGGCCCATGGCATTCTTTTCCCGCACCCTCCGAAATTCGGCACTCCTCTGTCAAAAAGGAGGCCCAAGCCATCGTGGAAGCTGTGCGGCACTGGAGGAATTACCTGGCCGGCAGGAGATTCACTCTCCTCACTGACCAACAGTCGGTTGCCTTCATGTTTAACACACAGCGGGGCAAGATCAAAAACGATAAAATCTTGAGGTGGAGGATCGAGCTCTCCACCTACAATTACGAGATTTTGTATCGCCCCGGGAAGCTCAACGAGCCCCCCAATGCCCTATCCCGAGGTACATGTGCCAGCGCATAAGTGGACCGACTCCGGGCCCTACACGATGGTCTCTGTCACTCAGGGGTCACCCGGTTCTTTCACTTCATAAAGGCCCGCAACCTGCCCTACTCCATCGAGGAAGTCAGGGCTATCACCAGAGACTGCCAGGTCTGCGCGGAGTGTAAACCGCACTTCTACCGGCCAGACCGTGCGTGCCTGGTGAAGGCCTCCCGTCCCTTTGAACGCCTCAGCGTGGACTTCAAAGGGCCCCTCCCCTCCACCGACCGAAACATGTACTTCCTGAACGTGGTCGCTGAATACTCCAGATTCCCCTTCGCCATCCCATGCCCCGATATGACTTCTGCCACGGTCATCAAAGCCCTCAATAGCATCTTCGCTCTGTTCGGTTTCCCCCCTTACGTCCACAGCGACCGGGGATCCTCCTTTATGAGAGATGAGCTGCATCAATTCCTGCTCATCAAGGGCATCGCCTCGAGCAGGACGACCAGCGACAACCCCCGGGGAAACGGGCAGGTGGAGAGGGAGAATGGGGCGGTCTGGAAGGCCGTTCTGCTGGCCTTACGGTCTAAAAATCTCCCGGTCTCGCGCTGGCAGGAGGTCCTCCCCGACGCCCTCCACTCCATTCGATCGCTACTCTGCACTACGACTAATGAAACCCCCCATGAACGTCTGTTTGCATTCCCCAGGAAGTCCACCTCCGGGGTTTCGTTCCCAATGTGGCTGGCAGCTCCAGGACCCGTTCTCCTCCACAAGGTGGACCCGTTGGTCGAGAGGGTACAACTGCTACATGCGAACCCGCAGTACGCCTACCGTACCCCGACGGCCGCCAGGACACAGTCTCCCTCGGGGACCTGGCACCAGCTAGTTCCCCCCTCCAATTGCCCCGGCGCCACCCACCCTCCCCCCAGCGCACCCTCCCCCCAGCACACCTCCCCCCAGCGCACCTCACCACAGCCCCGCTCCAGGACGATCCGTCATCCCATTGGTTCCACCCGGAGAAGAGGATGAGGACTACACGCTCCCGGAGTCACAGGCGACCAAGACGGCGCCTGCATCACCACCGGGACTGCGGCGCTCACAATGGAGGATCAAAGCATCCGACGACGAAATTTGTGAACTTTCGCCAAACTGTACTCCTTAAAAATGCTCACATACATGTAAATAGTTTTCCACCAACCCCGGGACTCTTTTTTGCTCCTGAACTACAGGTGAGGGTTGTAGATCCGTGCCTGCTGGCTCCGCCCAGCAGGTGGAGTATAAATGTGTGTGCTCACCGAGCTGCAGCCATTTTGGCACCAGCTGCAGGAGGCCACACATCTCTGCTTAATAACGCCTCGATTACTCTCTACCCTCGTCTCGTCGTAATTGATAGGGCTTCAAGTAGCGCACGCACTTTAGGCTGGGGGCGAGGTCAAGGGAAATGCCAATGAGGGGGAAAACACAGGTTTGAGCCAGGGAAGTGGGATGGGAGTTTTTGGAGACGGGAGGAGAGGGGAGTTAAGGTATTAAAGGACTTGTTTCAGGGGGGCCGTTTTGCGAGGCTGGCGGAGTTGGGGGAGAAATATGGACTGGGACAGGGGGAGATGTTTAGATATCTGCAGCTCTGGGATTTTGCCAGGAAGGAGGTTCAGAGCTTCCCAATAGTGCCGGCCTCCACATGGTTGGCGGAGATATTGACGGCAGGGTGAATGGAGAGGGGGTGCGGGCAAGATCCTGGGGAAGACAAAGTATTATTGGAGGGGATTAAAGCAAAGTGGGAGGAAGATTGGGTGAGGTCGAGACGTGCTTGTGAGCTGAACTGGACATTCTGAATTCTCCCTCCGTGTACCCAAACAGGCGCCGGAATGTGGCGACTAGGGGCTTTTCACAGTAACTTCATCGCAGTGTTAATGTCGGCCTACTTGTGACAATAAAAATTATTATGTATGTGATATGTGTGTGTGTGATATGTATGGTGGTTGTGTGTGGTATGTGTGATGTGTGCGTGTGTGACATGTATGTGTGTTTCTGTGTGATATGCGTGTGTGTGTGATATTTGTGTAATATGTGTGTACATGTGATGTGTGTCCTTCTACGTATGTCAGCTCCCCGAAGTTCACCCGTGTCCAGACTTCATGTCCCATGACATAATCACAAAATTCCAGCGTGAATCCAGTCTAGACGATGAGGTTCCCAAAACGGGAAGATGGACAACCATCCTGCACCACCCCCCCCCCCCGGCCCCCGACTTGCCCTCTGTCAGTGGACAGCCGGACCCCCTCAGACCCCCCACCTCATCCCCCGCCCCACCCCCTGCCCACCACCCAACCCCTCCTCAGCGGCGAGACCCCAGTTGAAGGAGCGATAGGACTGCTCCCACCCACAGCCCCACGAGAACTCGCTCCTCGGTGATAAATAATAGCATTTCCAGACACAGTCCAGTGAACTCTGCCCCCCGTCCCAGTCACAGAGGATTCCTGGCTACACCGCCCCACCCCCTCCCCCACTCCCACCTCACCGCCCCGCCCCCACCCCACCCCACCTCACCGTCCCCCCTCCTCCACTCCCACCTCACCTCACCGCCCTCCCCCCACTCCCATCCCACCCCACCTCACCGTCCCCCCTCCTCCACTCCAACCTCACCTCACCGCCCCCCCCACCCACCCCACCTCACCACCCCCCTCCTCCACTCCAACCTCACCTCACCGCCCCCCCCACCCACCCCACCTCACCGCCCCACCCCTCCCCCCCCACTCCCACACCGCCCCCCCACCCCAACCCACCTCACCGTCCCCCCTCCCCCACCCCACCTCACCTCACCGTCCCCCCTCCCCCACCTCACCGCCCCACCCCCTCACCCCCACTCCCACCTCACCGCCCCCCCCACCCCACCTCACCGCCCCACCCCCTCCCCCACTCCCACCTCACTGTCCCCCGCCACCCCAACCCACCTCACCGTCCCCCCTCCTCCACTCCCACCTCACCTCACCGTCCCCCCTCCCCACCCCACCTCACCGCCCCACCCCCTCCCCCATTCCCACCTCACCGCCCCCCCACCCCACCTCACTGTCCCCCCTCCTCCACTCCCACCTCACCTCACCGTCCCCCCTCCCCCCCACCCCACCTCACCGCCCCACTCCCTCCCCCACTCCCACCTCACCGTCCCCCCTCCTCCACTCCCACCTCACCTTACCGCCCCCCCCCACCCCAACTCACCTCACCGTCCCCCCTCCCCCACTCCCACCTCACCGCCCCCCCCCACCCCACCCCACCTCACCGCCCCCCCCCCCCCACCCCCTCCCGCCCCACCTCACCGTCACTCAGGCAGCACCGGCTCCACACAGCAGCAGCTGGAAATGCCTGCAGACGCTGCGATGGGGAACAGTTCAGGAAGGAGTGAATAGAGGATGGGAAGTCAGCCTGCGTTGCCATGGCACCCGAGTGACTGCTAAAACCATTGCGAATAAATTCGCGAGCAGCGGGCCCCATTCATGATGACAGGCGCCCAGGTTGATTCATAGCAAATGTAGTCTCCAATCCAATCGGGCGCAGCCCCCGTCCCCCCTCCCCGTCCCCCCTCCCCCTCCCACCAGCCCCAACCCCCGTCCCCCCTCCCCGTCCCCCATCCCCCTCTCACCAGCCCCCACCCCCCGTCCCCCCTCCCCCTCTCACCAGCCCCCACCCCCCCCACCTCCCACACCCGTCCCCCCTCCCCCTCTCACCAGCCCCCCTCCCCTTCTCACCAGCCCCCAACCTACCCCCCCGTCCCGTCCCCCCTCCCCCTCCCCCTCTCACCAGCCCCCACCCCCTAACCTATCCCCCCCGTCCCCCCTCACTCCTCTCACCAACCCCCATCTCCCCCTCCCCCTCTCACCAGCCCCCTCTCACCAGCCCCCCCCCCGGTCTCCCTCTCACCAGCCCCCGCCCCCCCTCCTCTCACCAGCCCCCACCTCCCCCCGTACCCCCTCCCCCTCTCTCCAGCCCCCACCTCCCCCCGTCCCTCCTCCCTCCTCTCACCAGCCCCCATCACCCAACCTCCCCCCCCATCCCCCCTCCCCCTCTCACCAGTCCCCACCTCCCCCCCCCCGTCCCCGTCCCCCTCCCTCCTCTCACCAGCCCCCCCCCCCCGGCTCCCCTCTCACCAGCCCCCACCTCCCCCATCCCCCCTCCCTCCTCGCACCAGCCCCCACCCGCCCCGTCCCCCCTCCCCCTCTCACCAGCCCCCACCCCCCCCAGGTCCCCCTCTCACCAGCACCCCCCCGTCCCATCTCCTTCCTCTCACCAGCCCCCACCTCCCCCATCCCCCCTCCCTCCTCTCACCAGCCCCCACCGCCCCCCGTCCCCCCTCCCTCTTCTCACCAGCTCCCACCCCCTAACCTCCCCCCCCCCCGCCCTGTCCCCCCTCGCCCACTCACCAGTCCCCACCTCCCCCCGCCCCTCCTCCCTCCTCTCACCAGCCCCCACCTCCCCCCGTACCTCCTCCCCCTCTCTCCAGCCCCCACCTCCCCCCGTTCCTCCTCCCTCCTCTCACCAGCCCCCACCACCCAACCTCCCCCCCCATCCCACCTCCCCCTCTCACCAGTCCCCACCTCCCCCCCGTCCCCCCTCCCTCCTCTCACCAGCCGCCCTCTCACCAACCCCCCCCCCCCCCCGGCTCCCCTCTCACCAGCCCCCACCTCCCCCGTCCCATCTCCTTCCTCTCACCAGCCCCCACCTCCCCCATCCCCCCTCCCTCCTCTCACCAGCCCCCACCGCCCCCCGTCCCCCCTCCATCTTCTCACCAGCTCCCACCCCCTAACCTCCCCCCCCGCCCTGTCCCCCCTCGCCCACTCACCAGTCCCCACCTCCCCCCTCCCTCCTCTCACCAGTCCCCACCTCCCCCCCCCCTCCCTCCTCTCACCAGCCGTCGTCCCCCCCCCCCCCCCCCCCCCCGCGTCCCTCCTCTCACCAGCCAGTCGATGAGGCTTTATTAAGCGTGACTTGTTCCCCGCAGTTCAGCAACAGACTGGCCTGCGGGGGAGAACTCCTGGTTCTTATACTCTGCCTTCAGGGCGGAGCTAGAGGTCAACAGCCAACCAGGACCCGGGATCTGTCAGCCAATGACATCACGGCTTCACAGTCCCACATGACCCCGAATGCATACTACCACATTCACCCCTTGTTAAAAATGAACCCGGCGGGGTGGTGCTTCGCATAGTGGTAGGGGTTTACAAGGCTGGTCCTGGGAGGAAAACTTTTGCATGTCATCACAGTATGTACAGGGTTTTTTTTGTTTTGAACTATTTACAGTATTCGTAAGAGGGAAAAAGGGAAAAAAATTCTCGTTAAAGTCCACAACATTCTTGTGTTACACCGATGCCACAAGTCGGTCGGGCGGTCTGGTCGTCCTTGTCGATCGCCTCAGCCCCGGTGGTGGTGCAGGTGCTTGTTCCAGTGTTGCCGTCTCCGGGAGCTTTACGGTTTCTGCTTCAGCTTCACTCCTGGTCGGACATGGGAGGAGGACCGATCCTCCCGGGAAGGGGGCGGTCGCGGGGTGCGCCGGTGGCAGGGAGGGGGTGATCGGTGTCGGGGGGGTGTGCGTGTTGCCGGCGGGCGCCAGATCTCGCAGGGAGACCGTGTCCTGTCGGCCGTCGGGGTACGCCACGTAGACGTACTGCGGGTTCGCGTGGAGGAGATGAACCCTCTCGACCAACGGGTCCGACTTGTGCGCCCGCACATGTTTCCGGAGCAAGATGGGTCCTGGGGCCGCCAGCCAGGTCGGCAGCGACGTTCCAGAGGAGGACCTCCTGGGGAAGACAAGGAGGCGCTCATGAGGTGTTTGGTTAGTGGTGGTACACAGTAGCGACCGGATGGAGTGGAGGGCGTCCGGGAGGACCTCCTGCCACCGTGAAACTGGGAGATCCCTGGACCGTAGGGCCAGTAGGACGGCCTTCCAGACCGTACCGTTCTCCCTCTCTACTTGCCCGTTCCCCCAGAGGTTGTAGCTGGTCATCCTGCTCGAGGCTATACCGTTGCTGAGCAGGAACTGGCGCAGCTCGTCACTCATGAAGGAGGACCCCCTGTCGCTATGGACGTATGCGGGGCAACCGAACAGTGTGAATATGTCGTACATGGGGCGCTGGGGGGGTTGGGGAGCGTTTGAATATGTCGTACATGGGGCGCTGGGGGGGTTGGGGAGCGTTTGAAACGCGCAGGACTCCTTGTTCTCCGGGGACAGCGGCGACCTCCTGGGACCGGCACACAGTCGCGAAATGGCCCTTTTTGCCGCAGCTCTTGCTAATCGCTGCGCGGGCCGGGCAGCGCTGCCGGGGGTGTTTCGCCTGGCCGCAGAAATAGCAGCGGGCTCCCCCGGGACGACTTGGCGTCTGAACCGCGCAAGCCTGTGGGGTGGGGGGGAGGGGGGGTTTGTCGTGACGGGGGTCCACGGAGCCCAAGGGGCTGCCGCGCGGTCGGGGCCGTACGCGCGGGCGTTTCGCGCGGCTACATCCAGGGAGTCTGCAAGGGCCCGTGCATCTGAGAGTCCCAGCGACTCTTTTTCTATCAGTCTTTGGCGGATTTGGGGAGAGCCACAAACGCATCGCGAATTAACATGTCCGTGTGTTCAATCGCGTTTACCGGCGGGCAGCTGCAGGCCCGTCCCAAAATTAGCAGCGCGGCGTAGAATTCGTCCAGCGATTCTCCGGGACTTTGCCGTCTCGTTGCGAGTTGGTAGCGTGCGTAGATCTGGTTCACTGGGCGAATATAGATGCTCTTTAGTGCTGCGAACGCCGTCTGGAAATCCTCTGCGTCTTCGATGAGAGGGAAAATTTCCGGGCTTACCCTCGAGAGCAGGACCTGTAGTTTCTGGTCTTCTGTGACCCGGCCGGGGGCCGTTCGGAGGTAGCCTTCGAAACAAGTCTGCCAGTGTTTAAAAACTGCTGCTGAGTTCACTGCGTGGGGGCTGAACCGCAGGCATTCCGGGGCGGTCCAGAGCTCCATAGTCCTTTAAGTCACGCTTAATAAATTGTAGCGCACAATGACTTACGAGAGACGAATAGAGATGAAGTCGATGAGGCTTTATTAAGCGTGACTTGTTCCCCGCAGTTCAGCAACAGACTGGCCTGCGGGGGAGAACTCCTGGTTCTTATACTCCGCCCTCAGGGCGGAGCTAGAGGTCAACAGCCAAC
Organism: Scyliorhinus torazame; assembly: GCF_047496885.1. NCBI lineage: Eukaryota > Metazoa > Chordata > Chondrichthyes > Carcharhiniformes > Scyliorhinidae > Scyliorhinus > Scyliorhinus torazame. The sequence goes on along the minus strand of NC_092710.1, from coordinate 18,140,234 downwards.
CAGGACCTGGGATCTGTCAGCCAATGACATCACGGCTTCACAGTCCCACATGACCCCTAATGCATACTACCACACTCTGTATCTAACCCCGTGCTGTACCTGTCCTGGGAGTGTTTGATGGGGACAGTGTAGAGGGAGCTTCACTCTGTATCTAACCCCGTGCTGTACCTGTCCTGGGAGTGTTTGATGGGGACAGTGTAGAGGGAGCTTTACTCTGTATCTAACCCCGTGCTGTACCTGTCCTGGGAGTGTTTGATGGGGACAGTGTAGAGGGAGCTTTACTCTGTATCTAACCACGTGCTGTACCTGTCCTGGGAGTGTTTGATGGGGCAGTGTAGAGGGAGCTTTACTCTGTATCTAACACCGTGCTGTACCTGTCCTGGAAGTGTTTGGTGGGGACAGATAGAGGGAGCTTTACTCTGTATCTAACCCCGTGCTGTACCTGTCCTGGGAGTGTTTGATGGGGACAGTGGAGAGGGAGCTTTACTCTGTATCTAACCCCTCGCTGTACCTGTCCTGGGAGTGTTTGATGGGGCAGTGTAGAGGGAGCTTTACTCTGTATCTAACCCCGTGCTGTACCTGTCCTAGGAGTGTTTGATGGGGACAGTGAAGAGGGAGCTTTACTCTGTATCTAACCCCTCGCTGTACCTGTCCTGTTTGTGTTTGATGGGGCAATGTAGAGGGAGCTTTACTCTGTATCTAACCCCGTGCTGTACCTGTCCTAGGAGTGTTTGATGGGGACAGTGTAGAGGGAGCTTTACTCTGTATCTAACCCCGTGCTGCACCTGTCCTGGGAGTGTTTGATGGGGACAATGTAGAGGGAGCTTTACTCTGTATCTAACCCCGTGCTGCACCTGTCCTGGGAGTGTGTGATGGAGACAGTGTAGAGGGAGCTTTACTCTGTATCTAACCCCGTGCTGCACCTGTCCTGGGAGTGTGTGATGGGGACAGTGTAGAGGGAGCTTTACTCTGTATCTAACCCCGTGCTGTACCTGTCCTGGGAGTGTGTGATGGGGACAGTGTAGAGTGAGCTTTCCTCTGTATCTAACCCCATACTGCATGATGCACTATCAATTACGACGAGACGAGAGTAGAGAGTAATCGAGGCTTTATTACGCAGAGATGTGTTGCCTCCTACAGCTGCTGCCGAAATGGCTGCAGCTCGGTGAGCACACACATTTATACTCCGCCTACTGGGCGGAGCCAGCAGGCAGAGATCTACCCCCGTGACTGTACTACAGGAGCCTTACCGTATTACATCTCATATGTGCACTATATACAAACAATGGTGACTACCACATTCACCCCCTGTTTAAAAAAAAAGAGTCCAGCGGGGGTGGAAAACTGTTTACATGTAAGTGAGCATTTTCTATGTGTACAGTTCTGGAAAAGTTCACAAATTCAGCCGGTCGGGTGCCTTGATCCTCCGCTGTGAGCGCCTCGGTCCCAGTGGCGATGCAGGCGCCGTCTTGGTCGGCGGTGACTCCGGGAGCGTGCAGTCCCCATCTTCATCCCCGGGTGGAACCAATGGGAGGACGGATCGTCCTGGGGCGGGGGCTGTGGTAAGGTGCGCTGGGGGGAGGGTGGGTGGCGCCGGGGCAGATGGGGGTGGGGATCCAGCTGGTGCCAGGTCCCTGAGGGAGACTGTGTCCTGACGCCCGTCGGGGTACGCCATGTAGGCGTACTGCGGGTTTGCATGGAGCAGGTGCACCCTCTCCACCAACGGGTCCGCCTTGTGCATCCGCACGTGTTTGCGGAGGAGGCTGGGTCCTGGGCTACCAGCCACGTTGGGAGCGAAACCCCGGAGGTGGACTTCCTGGGGAATGCAAGGAGACGTTCATGGGGGGTTCATTAGTTGCAGTGCAGAGTAGCGATCGGATGGAGTGGAGGGCGTCGGGGAGGACGTCCTGCCAGCGGGAGAACGGGAGATTTTTAGACCGTAAGGCCAGCAGGACGTCCTTCCAGACCGTCCCATTCTCCCTCTCCACCTACCCATTTCCCCGGGGGTTGTGGCTGGTCGTCCTGCCCGAGGCGATGCCCTTGATGAGCAGGAACTGTCGCAGCTCATCTCTCATAAAGGAGGATCCCCGGTCACTGTGGACGGAAGCGGGGAAACCGAACAGAGCGAAGATGGTGTTGAGGGCTTTGATGACCGTGGCAGACGTCATATCGGGGCATGGGATGGCGAAGGGGAATCTGGAGTATTCAGCGACCACGTTCAGGAAGTACGTGTTTCGGTCGGTGGAGGGGAGGGGCCCTTTGAAGTCCACGCTGAGGCATTCAAAGGGGAGGGAGGCCTTCGCCAGGCGCGCGGTGTGGCCGGTCGAAGTGCGGTTTACACTCCGCGCTGACCTGGCAGTCTCTGGTGATAGCCCTGACTTCCTCGATGGAGTAGGGCAGGTTGCGGGCCTTTATGAAGTGATAAAAACGGGTGACCCCTGGGTGACAGAGACCATCGTGTAGGGCCCGGAGTCGGTCCACTTATGCGCTGGCACATGTACCTCGGGATAGGGCATTGGGGGGCTCGTTGAGCTTCCCGGGGCGATACAAAATCTCGTAATTGTAGGTGGAGAGCTCGATCCGCCACCTCAAGATTTTATAGTTTTTGATCTCACCCCGCTGCGTGTTGTTGAACATGAAGGCAACCGACCGTTGGCCAGTGAGGAGAGTGAATCTCCTGCCGGCCAGGTAATGCCTCCAATGCCGCACAGCTTCCACGAAGGCTTGGGCCTCCTTTCCGACAGAGGAGTGCCGAATTTCGGAGGCATGGAGGGTGCGGGAAAAGAATGCCACGGGCCTGCCTGCCTGGTTGAGGGTGGCGGCCAGAGAGTCGTCTGATGCATCGCTCTCGACTTGGAAGGGGAGCGTCTAGTCGACCGCGTGCATCGCGGCCTTGGCGATGTCGGCCTTGATGCGGTTGAAGGCCTGGTGAGCCTCGGCCGTCAGGGGGAAAACTGTGGAGTGAATGAGTGGGCGGGCCTTGTCCGCGTAGTTAGGGACCCACTGGGCGTAGCATGAGAAGAACCCCAGGCATTGTTTGAGGGCTTTGGGGCAGTAGGGGAGGGGGGGGTTGTTGCCGCGTGGACAGGAGGTGCCTGGCGTAGAGTTTGTTGATGGGCCGGATGTTTTTCCCTTTCAGAAGCCCCATGGCCTCAGTGTAGTTGGGCGCATCCCGGATAAGGGGGAAAATATCGGAACTCAACCGTGTGTACAGGATCTGGAGCTTCTGTGCCTCTGAGGGTTGTTCAGTCGCTGATCGGAGGTAGGTTTCGAAGCAAGCTGGCCAATGGTCGAAGGCCGACATGGCGTTGTCTGCTTGAGGGTACAGCTGCAGGCGCTCAGGCTTGATGCGTAGATCCATCGCTGTAAAATCTCTGCGTAATAAATTGATGCACTATCGATTACGACGAGACGAGAGTAGAGAGTAATCGAGGCTTTATTAAGCAGAGATGTGTGGCCTCCTACAGCTGCTGCCGAAATGGTTGCAGCTCGGTGAGCACACACATTTATACTCTGCCTACTGGGCGGAGTCAGCAGGCAGGGATTTACCCCCTTACCTGTAGTACAGGGGCCTTACCGTATTACCTCTCATATATGTCATATATACAAACAGTGGTGACTACCACACTGTACCTGTCCTGGGAGTGTTTGATGGGGACAGTGTAGAGGGAGCTTTACTCTGTATCTAACCCCGTGCTGCACCTGTCCTGGGAGTGTTTGATGGGGACAATGTAGAGGGAGCTTTACTCTGTATCTAACCCCGTGCTGCACCTGTCCTGGGAGTGTGTGATGGGAACAGTGTAGAGGGAGCTTTACTCTGTATCTAACCCAGGGCTGTACCAATCCTGGGAGTGTTTGATGGGGCAGTGTAGAGGGAGTTTTACTCTGTATCTAACCCCGTACTGTACTTGTCCTGGGAGTGTTTGATGGGGACCGTGTAGAGGGAGCTTTTCTCTGTATCGAACCCCGTGCTGTACCTGTCCTGGGAGTGTTTTATGGGGACAGTGTAGAGGGAGCTTCACTCTGTATCTAACCCCGTACTGTACCTGTCCTGGGAGTGTTTGATGGGAACAGTGTAGAGGGTGCTTTACTCTGTATCTAACCCCGTGCTGTACCAATCCTGGGCGTGTTTGATGGGAACAGTGTAGAGGGAGCTTTACTCTGTATCTAACCCCGTGCTGTACCTGTCCTGGGAGTGTTTGATGGGGACAGTGTAGAGGGAGCTTTACTCTGTGTCTAACCCCGTGCTGTACCTGTCCTGGGAGTGTTTGATGGGGACAGTGTAGAGGGTGCTTTACTCTGTATCTAACCCCGTGCTGTACCTGTCCTGGGAGTGTTTGATGGGGACAGTGTAGAGGGAGCTTTACTCTGTATCTAACCCCGTGCTGTACCTGTCCTGGGAGTGTTTGATGAGGACAGTGTAGAGGGTGCTTTACTCTGTATCTAACCCCGTGCTGTACCTGTCCTGGGAGTGTTTGATGGGGACGGTGTAGAGGGAGCTTTACTCTGTATCTAACCCCGTGCTGTACCTGTCCTGGGAGTGTTTGATGGGGCAGTGGAGAGGGAGCTTTACTCTGTATCTAACCCTGTGCTGTACTTGTCCTGGGAGTGTTTGATGGGGACAGTGTAGAGGGAGCTTTACTCTGTATCTAACCCCGTGCTGTACCTGTCCTGGGAGTGTTTGATGGGGACAGTGTGATGCGTAATCAATTACTCTCGAGATAAGGTGAGTCATAACTAATAGGCTTTAATCGGCTAGAACTGTTCCCCAGCAGCTTCCATACAGAAAGTGAAGGCTGCTGGGGTGGCATCGGTTCTTATACTCCACCTCTGAGGGCGGAGCTAAGTACATCAGCCAATGGTAGACTCCTGGTATTACCACATTCACCCCCTGTTAAAAAGAGCCCGGCGGGGGGATGGCCAGCGTTAAAGTCGTCTTTCGCATGGTTGGACCAGGTATGAAGGTGCCGTGATGTCGAGGGTAATAGCAAAGTGTTCATGGTGCAGCAATCAGTCGTTCGGGTGGCCTGGTCATCCTTCTGGAGCGTCTGGGCCTCGGCGGTGATCCTGATGGGGGTCCCGGCGGTTGCGACTCCGGGAACGTGGTGTTGTCCTCCCAGGCAGCTTCGTCACCCCTAGGCGGCGCTGTTGGGGCAAAAAGGGGGCAGGTGACAGGGTCGCCTGTAGGGGGTGTCGGTGCTTGTTCGGGCCTACGTAGGGGCGGTGGGAGTACTGACCCTCCGGTCAGGTGCTGCGGGGAGGGTGGGGGTTGGGGCAATGGTGCAGGTGCGCGTGGGGCTCCGTCGGGTGCCAGGTCCCGGAGGGAGACAGTATCTTGGCGTCCGTCGGGGAACGCTACATAGGCGTACTGGGGGTTGGCATGCAGCAGGTGGACCCTCTCAACCAACGGGTCCGACTTGTGCGCCCTCGCATGTCTCCGAAGCAGGATGGGTCCGGGTGTCGCTAGCCAGGTTGGGAGCGAGATCCCGGAGGAGGACTTCCTGGGGAAAACAAGGAGACGTTCATGAGGTGTCTGATTTGTGGTAGTACAGAGCAGCGACCGGATGGAATGGAGGGCGACCGGGAGGACTTCCTGCCAGCGGGAGACTGTGAGATTCCTGGACCGTCGGGCCAACAGAACGGTCTTCCAGACCGTTCCGTTCTCCCTCTCTACCTGCCCGTTTCCCCGGGGGTTGTAACTGGTCGTCCTGCTCGAGGCTGTGCCCTTGCTGAGCAGGTATTGACGCAGTTCGTCACTCATAATGGAGGACCCCCTATCACTGTGAATCACTGCCCATCTGCTTCGAAGGCAGTGTACTGGCGGTCACCATGACGGAGGGGTAGCTGGTGGTAGGCAGACTTGAGATACACCGTGGAGAAGACTTTGTATTGCGCGATCCTGTTTACCAGGTCGGCTATACGGGGGAGAGGGTACGCGTCCAGTTGTGTAAACCGGTTGATGGTCTGACTGTAGTCGATGACCATCCTATGTTTCTCCCCGGTCTTTACCACCACGACTTGAGCCCTTCAGGGGCTGTTGCTCGCTTCGATGACCCCTTCCTTCAGCAGCCTTTGGACCTCGGACCTGATGAAGGTCCGGTCCTGGGCACTGTACCGTCTGCTCCTGGTGGCGACGGGTTTGCAATCCGGGGTGAGGTTCGCAAACAGAGAAGGCGGGTCGACCTTAAGGGTCGCGAGGCCGCAAACAGTAAGGGGGGTATAGGACCGCCGAATTTAAAAGTCAGGCTTTGTAGGTGGCACTGGAAATCCAGCCCCAGAAGGGTGGCTGCGCAGAGATGCGGAAGGACGTACAGGTGGAAATTGTTGAATCTCCTGCCTTGGACAGTGAGGTTCGCGAGGCAGATCCCTTTATCTCCACCAAGTGCGACCCGGAGGCCAGGGAGACCCTTTGTTTGACGGGATGGGTGACAAGAAAACAGCGCCTTACCGTGTTGGGGTGAACAAAGCTTTCCGTGCTCCCAGAGTCAATCAGGCACGACGTCTCGTGGCCGTTGATGGAGATCGTCGTTGTAGGTTTCGCAAGCGTCCGGGGCCGACTCTGGTCCAGAGTCACCGAGGCCAGCTGCAGTAATGGAGGGTTCTGGTCGGGCAGGGTGTGGTCGGCTGTGCTGGGGGCCTGGGGCCGCATCCAAGATGTCGTCAGCCATGGGTCGCACATGGAGTCCGGGGATGAAGAAGATGGCGGCAGCGAGGGACAAAATGGCGGCGCCCACCCGTCCGGCGTGGTGGCCGGGGAGGCAAAATGGCCGCGTCCGCGGGTCGCACGCGGCCTGGGGATAGGGGGGTGGTGGTGAGCGCTGGGCGGTCGGGGTCTGAAAGGGGGGCTGCCGATAGTCGCTGGAGACCACGGCCACGGCGCGGACCTGGCTGACCCCGACATAGTGGCCCTTCTTGCCGCACCCTTTGCAGGTGGCGATGCGGGCCGGGCAGCGCGGGCGGGGATGATTCGCCAGCCCGCAGAAGAAACAGCGTTGTCCGGCGGCGGTAGCGGGCCGTCTCGCCGCGCAGGCTTGCGGGGTCAGAGGGAAGGTCTGGGGGGGCTGCCGCAACGGGGTGCCACGCAGCCCAGGGGGCCGCCGCGTGTCCGGGAGCAAAAGCCAGCGCGTTATTATACGCAACGTCCATGGACCCCGCCAGGGCCCGTGCCTCAGTAAGTCCCAGTGTGTCCATTTCTAGGAGCCTTCGGCGGATATCGGGGGAGGTCATACCTGCCACGAAAGCATCCCTGATCAAAAATTCCGTGTGCTCGTTCCCCGAAACTGGCGGGCAGCCACAGTTTCGGCCCAGCACCAGCAGCGCCCGGTAGAAGTCTTCCAGCGTTTCTTCGGGGCTTTGCCTTCTAGTCGCCAGCAGGTGACGGGCGTAGACCTGGTTCACAGGGCGGATATAATATCCTTCAAGCAGCTTGATCGCGGCAGCATAATTCTCCGCCTCCTCGATCAGAGGATAGATCCCAGGGCTGACCCGGGAGCGTAGAAGGTGCACCTTTTGTCTTTCCATGGGGGTGTCGGCGGCCGTGTCGAGGTAGCCCTTAAAACACGCCAGCCAATGTTTGATGATAGCAGCAGAGTTGTCCGCGTGGGGGCTGAGCTGAAGGCACTCCGGTTTGATACGGAGATCCATCCTTTCAACTGAAATTGTAGCAGATTGAATTGATGAGCAATCAATTACTCTCGAGACAAGGTGAGTCATAACTAATAGGCTTTAATCAGCTAGAACTATTCCCCAGCAGCTTCGATACAGAAAGTGAAGGCTGCTGGGGTGGCATCGGTTCTTATACTCCGCCTCTCAGGGCGGAGCTATGTACATCAGCCAATGGTAGACTCCTAGCTCTAGCCAATGGTCATCCACCTCTCAGGTACCGCAATACCTGGTATTACCACACAGTGTAGAGAGAGTAGAGAGTAATCGAGGCTTTATTAAGCAGAGATGTGGAGCCTCCCGCAGCTGCCTCCGAAATGGCTGCAGCTCGGTGAGCACACGCATTTATACTCCGCCTACAGGGCGGAGCCAGCAGGCAGGGATCTACCCCCGTACCTGTAGTACAAGAGCCTTACCGTATTACCTCTCATATGTGTACTATATACAAACAGTGGTGACTACCACACTGTACCTGTCCTGGGCGTGTTTGATGGAACAGTGTAGAGGGAGCTTTACTCTGTATCTAACCCCATGCTGTACCTGTCCTGGGAGTGTTTGATGGGGACAGTGTAGAGGGAGCTTTACTCTGTATCTAACCCCGTGCTGTACCTGTCCTGGGAGTGTTTGATGGGGACAGTGTAGAGGGTGCTTTACTCTGTATCTAACCCTGTGCTGTGCCTGTCCTGGGCGTGTTTGATGGGGACAGTGTAGAGGGAGCTTTACTCTGTATCTAACCCCGTGCTGTACCTGTCCTGGGAGTGTTTGATGGGACAGTGTAGAGGGAGCTTTACTCTGTATCTAACCCCGCGCTGTACCTGTCCTGGGAGTGTTTGATGGGGACAGTGTAGAGGGAGCTTTACTCTGTATCTAACCCCGTGCTGTACCTGTCCTGGGAGTGTTTGATGGAGACAGTGTAGAGGGAGCTTTACTCTGTATCTAACCCCGCCTGTACCTGTCCTGGGAGTGTTTGATGGAGACAGTGTAGAGGGAGCTTTACTCTGTATCTCTTTCCCTCCTCGTCCTTATAAATCTATGTGCCGGCTGTGGAATCGACATGATCGGGGGGATGCACTCGCATTAACCAGGATGTTGCCTGGGCTGGAGAGTGTGGGTTCTGAAGAGGGACCGGATAGACCGGGGTTGTTTTCCACGGAGCAGGGGAGACTGAGGGGGACACGATTGAGATGGATAAAATGATGAGAGCCAGGAAGAAACCTTTCCCCCTTGGTGGAGGGATCGGTGTCCAGGGGACAGAAATGGAAGGTGAGGGTCAGGAGGTTCAGAGGGGGCGTGAGGAAAAGCCTTTTTACCCAGAGGGTGGTGGGAGTGTGGGACCTGCTGCCTGACAGGGTGGCGGAGGCAGAGACCCTCACAACAGGTTCGAAGTAGTTGGACGTGCCATTGCCGTGAGCCAAGTGCTTGGGAAACGCCTGGTTGTTTTTGACCGCCGCAGACGCGATGGGCCGAATGGGCCGTTTCTCTGCTGCATCCCTCTCTGACTCTACGACCGGCCTTTCAACCATCGGCCTCCGAGGCCTCTCCACTGACGGCCGCCTGGGTGGCACTGCTCCGGCCTGCTTCGATTTGACCCGACTGGACCCGGGGCGTCACTCGCTATGGCCTCTCTTCCTGTTCACGCACCGTTACCTCTGGTGTTTTCCCAGGATCACCCGCAACCACCACACTCAGACAGGGTTTGGAACATCTTTCCCTCGTCCTCCGCTGGACTCCACACACAATCCCTCCCCCTCACGGACACGGGGAATCCTACCCCCTCACGGACACGGGGAATCCCCCGCCCTCCACGGACAAGGGGAATCGCCCCCCTCACGGACACGGGGAATCCCCCCCCTCACGGACACGGGGAATCCCCCCCCTCACGGACACGGGGAATCCCCCCCTCACGGACACGGGGAATCCCCCCCTCTCACGGACACGGGGAATCCCCCACCTCAAAGACACGGGGAATCCCCCCCTCACGGACACGGGGAATCCTCCCCCTCACGGACACGGGGAATCCCCCCCTCACGGACACGGGGAATCCCCCCCCTCACGGACACGGGGAATCCTCCCCCTCACGGACACAGGGAATCCCCACAGGGAATCCCCCCCTCACGGACACGGGGAATCCACCCCCTCAGGGACACGGGAATCCTCCCCCTCACGGACACGGGGAATCCCCCCCCTCACGGACTTGGGGAATCCCCCCCTCATGGACACGGGGAATCCTCCCCCTCACGGACACGGGGAATCCACCCCCCTCATGGACACAGGGAATCCCCCCCCCTCACGGACTCAGGGAATCTCCCACCTCTCACGGACACAGGGACTCCTCCCCCTCACGGACACAGGGAGTCCCTCCCCCTCACGGGCACAGGGAATCCCCACAGGGAATCCCTCCCCCTCACAGACACAGGGAATCCCCACAGGAAATCCTCCTGCTCACGGACACGGGAATCCCTCCCTCACGGACCCGGGGAACCCTCCCCCTCACGGACACGGGGAATCCTCCCCCTCCCGGACACAGGGAATCCCTCCCCCTCACGGACACGGAGAATCCCCCCCCTCACGGACACGGGGAATCCTCCCCCTCACGGACACAGGGAATCCTCCCCCTCACGGACACAGGGAATCCCTCCCCTCACGGACACGGGAAATCGCCACCCCTTACTGACACGGGGAATCCTCCCCCTCACGGACGTGGGAAAACCTCCCCCTCACGGACACAGGGAATCCCTCCCCTCACTAACACGTGGAATCCGCACCCCTCACTGACACAGGGAATCACCACCCCTCAGTGACACGGGGAATCACTCCCCCTCACGGACGCAGGCAATCCTCCCCTCACGGACACGGGGAATAACCCCCTCACGGACACAGGGAATCCTCCCCCTCACGGACACGAGGAATCCTCCCCCTCCCGGACACAGGGAATCCCTCCCACTCACGGACACGGGGAATCCCCCCCTTCACGGACACGGGGAATCCTCCCCCTCATGGACACAGGGAATCCTCCCCATCACGGACACAGGGAATCCCTCCCCTCTCGGACACGGGAATTCGCCACCCTTCACTGACACGGGGAATCCTCCCCCTCACGGACGCGGGAAAACCTCCCCCTCACGGACACAGGGAATCCCTCCACTCACTAACACGTGGAATCCCCACCCCTCACTGACACGGGGAATCCCCACCCCTCACTGACACAGGGAATCACCACCCCTCAGTGACACGGGGAATCCCTCCCCCTCACGGACACAGGGAATCCTCTCCCTCACGGACACAGGGAATCCTCCACCTCATGGACACAGGGAATCCTCCCCCTCACGGACACGGGGAATCCTCCCCCTCATGGACACAGGGAATCCTCCCCCTCACGGACACAGGGAATAACCCCCTCAATCCCCCCCCTGACGGTCACGGGGAATCCCCCCTCACGGACACGGGGAATCCCCACCCCTCACTGACACGGGGAATCCTCCCCCTCACGGACACGGGAAATCCTCCCCCTCACGGATACAGGGAATCCTCCCCCTCACGGACACAGGGAATCCCCACCCCTCACGGACACAGTGAATTCCCGCAGGGAATCCCCACCCCTCACAGACACGGGGAATCCCCCCTCACGGACACGGGGAATCCCCCCTCACGGACACGGGGAATCCCCCCCTCACAGACATGGGGAATCCCCCCTCACGGACACAGGGAATCCCCCTCTCACGGACACGGGGAATCCCCCCCTCATGGACACGGGGAATCCCCCCCTCACGGACACGGGAATCCCCCCCCTCACGGACACGGGGAATCCCCCTCACGGACTTGGGGAATCCCCCCCCTCATGGACATGGGGAATCCTCCCCCTCACGGACACGGGGAATCCCACCCCTCACGGACACGGGCAATCCCCCCACACAGACACGGGGAATGCCCCCTCACAGACACGGGGAATCCCCCCCTTCACGGACACGGGGAATCCCCCCTCACGGACACGGGAATCCTCCCCCTCACGGACACGGGGAATCCCCCCTCACGGACACGGGAATCCTCCCCCTCACGGACATGGGGAATCCCCCCCTCACGGACTTGGGGAATCCCCCCCTTCATGGACACGGGGAATACTCCCCTTATGGACACGGGGAATCCCCCTCTCACGGACACGGGGAATACCCCCCTCACAGACACAGGGAATCCACCCCAGCTCACGGACTTGGGGAATCCCCCCCCTCATGGACATGGGGAATACTCCCCACACGGACACGGTGAATCACCCTCCTCACGGACTTGGGGAATCCCCCCTCATGGACACGGGGAATCCTCCCCCTCACGGACACGGGGAATCCCCCCCCCCCAAGGACACGAGGAATTCCCCCCTCACAGACACGGGGAATGCCCCCTCACAGACACAGGGAATCCTCACCCTCACGGACACGGGGAATCCCCCCTCACGGACACTGGAATCCTCCCCCTCACGGACATGGGGAATCCCCCCCTCACGGACTTGGGGAATCCCCCCCTCATGGACACGGGGAATACACCCCTCACGGACACGGGGAATCCCCCTCTCACGGACACGGGGAAGCCCCCCTCACGGACACGGGGAATCCCCCCCTCACGGACACGGGAATCGTCCCCCTCACGGACACGGGGAAACCCCACCCCTCACGGACTTGGGGAATCCCCCCCCCTCATGGACATGGGGAATCCTCCCCCTCACGGACACGGGGAATCCCCCCCTCACGGACACGGGGAATCCACCCCCCTCACGGACACAGGGAATCCTCCCCCCTCACGGACACAGGGAATCCTCCCCCCTCACGGACTCAGGGAATCTCCCACCTCTCACGGACACAGGGACTCCTCCCCCTCACGGACACAGGGAGTCCCTCCCCCTCACAGACACAGGGAATCCCCACAGGAAATCCTCCTGCTCACGGACACGGGAATCCCTCCCTCACGGACACGGGGAACCCTCCCCCTCACGGACACGGGGAATCCTCCCCCTCCCGGACACAGGGAATCCCTCCCCCTCACGGACACGGAGAATCCCCCCCCTCACGGACACGGGGAATCCTCCCCCTCACGGACACAGGGAATCCTCCCCCTCACGGACACAGGGAATCCCTCCCCTCACGGACACGGGAAATCGCCACCCCTTACTGACACGGGGAATCCTCCCCCTCACGGACGTGGGAAAACCTCCCCCTCACGGACACAGGGAATCCCTCCCCTCACTAACACGTGGAATCCCCACCCCTCACTGACACGGGGAATCCCCACCCCTCACTGACACAGGGAATCACCACCCCTCAGTGACACGGGGAATCACTCCCCCTCACGGACACAGGCAATCCTCCCCTCACGGACACGGGGAATAACCCCCTCACGGACACAGGGAATCCTCCCCTTCACGGACACGAGGAATCCTCCCCCTCCCGGACACAGGGAATCCCTCCCCCTCACGGACACGGGGAATCCCCCCCTTCACGGACACGGGGAATCCTCCCCCTCATGGACACAGGGAATCCTCCCCATCACGGACAAAGGGAATCCCTCCCCTCTCGGACACGGGAATTCGCCACCCTTCACTGACACGGGGAATCCTCCCCATCATGGACGCGGGGAAACCTCCCCCTCACGGACACAGGGAATCCCTCCCCTCACTAACACGTGGAATCCCCACCCCTCACTGACACGGGGAATCCCCACCCCTCACTAACACAGGGAATCACCACACCTCAGTGACACGGGGAATCCCTCCCCCTCATGGACACATGGAATCCTCCCCCTCATGGACACAGGGAATCCTCCCCCTCATGGACACGGGGAATCCTCCCCCTCATTGACACAGGGAATCCTCCCCCTCACGGACACAGGAATGCCCCCCGCTCACGGACACGGGGAATCCCCACCCCTCACTGACACGGGGAATCCTCCCCCTCACGGACACGGGAAATCCTCCCCCTCACGGACACAGGGAATCCTCCCCCTCATGGACACAGGGAATCCCCAACCCTCACGGACAGAGGGAATTCCCACAGGGAATCCCCACCCCTCACAGACACGGGGAATCCCCCCCTCACGGACACGGGGAATCCCCTCCTCAAGGACACGGGGAAGCCCCCCTCACAGACACGGGGAATCCCCCCCTCACGGACACAGGGAATCCCCCTCTCACGGACACGGGGAATCCCCCCGTCACGGACACGGGGAATCCCCCCCTCATGGACACGGGAATCCTCCCCCTCACGACACGGGGAATCCCCCCCTCGCGGACTTGGGGAATCCCCCGCCCTCTCATGGACATGGGGAATCCTCCCCCTCACGGACACGGGGAATCCCCCCCCTCACGGACACGGGGAATCCCCCCTCACAGACACGGGGAATGCCCCCTCACAGACACGGGGAATCCCCCCCTCACGGACACGGGGAATCCCCCCTCATGGACACGGGAATCCTCCCCCTCACGGACACGGGGAATCCCCACCCTCACGGACACAGGGAATTCCCCCCCTCACGGACACAGGGAATCCCCCCCCCTCACGGACACAGGGAATCTCCCACCCCTCACGGACAAAGGGACTCCTCCCCCTCACGGACACAGGGAGTCCCTCCCCCTCACGGGCACAGGGAATCCCCACAGGGAATCCTCCCCCTCATGGACACAGGGAATCCCCACAGGGAATCCCCCCACTCATGGATACAGGGAATCCCCATAGGGAATCCTCCCCGTCACGGACACGGGGAATCCCAACAGGGAATCCTCCCCGTCACGGACACGGCGAATCCTCCCCCTCACGGACACGGGGAATCCCCCCCTTCACGGACACGGGGAATCCTCCCCCTCACGGACACAGGGAATCCTTCCACTCATGGACACAGGGAATCCCTCCTCTCACGGACACGGGAAATCGCCACCCTTCGCTGACACGGGGAATCCTCCCCCTCACGGAACCGGGAAAACCTCCCCCTCACGGACACAGGGAATCCCTCCCCTCACTGGCACGTGGAATCGCCACCCTCACTGACACGGGAAATCCCCATCCCTCACTGACACAGGGAATCCCCACCCCTCAGTGACACGGGGAATCCCCCCCTCATGGACACGGGAATCCTCCCCCTCACGACACGGGGAATCCCCCCCTCGCGGACTTGGGGAATCCCCCGCCCTCTCATGGACATGGGGAATCCTCCCCCTCACGGACACGGGGAATCCCCCCCCTCACGGACACGGGGAATCCCCCCTCACAGACACGGGGAATGCCCCCTCACAGACACGGGGAATCCCCCCCTCACGGACACGGGGAATCCCCCCTCATGGACACGGGAATCCTCCCCCTCACGGACACGGGGAATCCCCACCCTCACGGACACAGGGAATTCCCCCCCTCACGGACACAGGGAATCCCCCCCCCCTCACGGACACAGGGAATCTCCCACCCCTCACGGACAAAGGGACTCCTCCCCCTCACGGACACAGGGAGTCCCTCCCCCTCACGGGCACAGGGAATCCCCACAGGGAATCCTCCCCCTCATGGACACAGGGAATCCCCACAGGGAATCCCCCCACTCATGGATACAGGGAATCCCCATAGGGAATCCTCCCCGTCACGGACCCGGGGAATCCCAACAGGGAATCCTCCCCGTCACGGACACGGCGAATCCTCCCCCTCACGGACACGGGGAATCCCCCCCTTCACGGACACGGGGAATCCTCCCCCTCACGGACACAGGGAATCCTTCCACTCATGGACACAGGGAATCCCTCCTCTCACGGACACGGGAAATCGCCACCCTTCGCTGACACGGGGAATCCTCCCCCTCACGGAACCGGGAAAACCTCCCCCTCACGGACACAGGGAATCCCTCCCCTCACTGGCACGTGGAATCGCCACCCTCACTGACACGGGAAATCCCCATCCCTCACTGACACAGGGAATCCCCACCCCTCAGTGACACGGGGAACCCCTCCCCCTCACGGACACGGGGAATCCCCCCTCACGGACACGGGGAATAACCCCCTCACGGACACGGGCAATCCTCCCCCTCATGGACACAAGGAATCCCTCCCCCTCACGGACACAGGGAATCCCCACCCCTCTCAGACACAGGGAATTCCCACAGGGAATCCCCACCCCTCATGGGCATGGGGAATCCCCACAGGAAATCCTCCTGCTCACGGACAAGGGAATCCCTCCCTCACGGACACGGGGAACCCCTCCCCTCACGGACACAGGGAGTCTTCCCCCTCACAGACACGGGGATTCCCCCCTCATCACAGACAGAGGGAATCCTCCCCCTCACGTACACAGAGAATCCCCACAGGGAATCCCTCCCTCACAGACAGAGGGAATCCTCCCGCTCACGGACACGGGGAATCCCCCCCTCACGGACACGGGGAATACTCCCCCAACACAGACACGGGTAATCCCCCCCCCACACGGACATGGGGAATCCCCCCCCCACGGACACGGGAATCCCCCCCCTCACGGACAAAGGGAATCCTCCCCCTCACGGACACGGGGAATCCTCACCCTCACGGACATGGGGAATCCCCATAGAGAATCCCTCCCGCTCACAGACACGGAGAATCCTCCCCTCATGGACATGGGAAATCCTCCCCCTCACGGACACAGGGAATCCTACCCTCACGGACATGGGTAATCCTCCCCCTCACGGACACAGGGAATCCCCACAGGGAATCCTCCCCCTCACGGACACAGGGAATCCTCCCCCTCACGGACACGGGGAATCCCTCCCCCTCACGGACACAGGCAATCCTCCCCCTCACGGACACGGGGAATCCCCCCCTCACGGACACGGGGAATACTCCCCCAACACGGACACGGGTAATCCCCCCCCTCACGGACATGGGGAATACACCCCCCACGGACACGGGAATCCCCCCCCTCACGGACACAGGGAATCGTCCCCCTCACGGACACGGGGAATCCTCACCCTCACGGACACGGGGAATCCTTCCCCTCACAGACACGGGGAATCCCCACAGGGAATCCCTACCCCTCACGGACAGAGGAATCCCCACAGGGAATCCTCCCCCTCACGAACACAGGAATCCCCACAGGGAATCCTGCGCCTCACGGACACGGGGAATCCCCACAGGGAATACTCCCCATCCCGGACACGGGGAATCCCTCCCACTCACGGACATGGGGAATCCCTCCCCCTCACGGACACGGAGAACCCCACAGGGAGTCCGTCCCCCTAACGGACATGAGGAATCCCTCCCCCTCACGGACACGGGGAACCCCCCTTCATGGACACAGGGAATACCCACAGGGAATCCCTCCCCCTCACGGACACGGGGAATCCCCCCCTCACGGACACGGGGAATACTCCCCCAACACGGACACGGGGAATCCCCCCCCCTCACGGACGTGGGAAAACCTCCCCCTCACGGACACAGGGAATCCCTCCCCTCACTAACACGTGGAATCCCCACCCCTCACTGACACGGGGAATCCCCACCCCTCACTGACACAGGGAATCACCACCCCTCAGTGACACGGGGAATCACTCCCCCTCACGGACACAGGCAATCCACCCCTCACGGACACGGGGAATAACCCCCACACGGACAAAGGGAATCCTCCCCCTCACGGACACGAGGAATCCTCCCCCTCCCGGACACAGGGAATCCCTCCCCCTCACGGACACGGGGAATCCCCCCCTTCAAGGACACGGGGAATCCTCCCCCTCATGGACACAGGGAATCCTCCCCATCACGGACACAGGGAATACCTCCCCTCTCAGACACGGGAATTCGCCACCCTTCACTGACACGGGGAATCCTGCCCCTCACGGACGCGGGAAACCTCCCCCTCACGGACACAGTGAATCCCTCCCCTCACTAACACGTGGAATCCCCACCCCTCACTGACACGGGGAATCCCCACCCCTCAGTGACACGGGGAATCCCTCCCCCTCACGGACACATGGAATCCTCTCCCTCACGGACACAGGTAATCCTCCCCCTCATGGACAGAGGGAATCCTCCCCCTCACGGACACGGGGAAACCTCCCCCTCACGGACACAGGGAATCCCTCCCCTAACTAACACGTGGAATCCACACCCCTCACTGACACGGGGAATCCCCACCCCTCACTGACACAGGGAATCACCACCCCTCAGTGACACGGGGAATCCCTCCCCCTCACGGACACATGGAATCCTCTCCCTCACGGACACAGGTAATCCTCCCCCTCATGGACAGAGGGAACCCTCCCCCTCACGGGCACAGGGAATCAACACAGGGAATCCTCCCGCTCATGGATACAGGGAATCCCCACAGGGAATCCTCCCCGTCACGGACACGGGGAATCCCAACAGGGAATCCTCCCCGTCACGGACACGGCGAATCCTCCCCCTCACGGACACGGGGAATCCCCCCTTCACGGACACGGGGAATCCTCCCCCTCACGGACACAGGGAATCCTTCCACTCATGGACACAGGGAATCCCTCCTCTCACGGACACGGGAAATCGCCACCCTTCACTGACACGGGGAATCCTCACCCTCACGGACCCGGGAAAACCTCCCCCTCACGGACACAGGGAATCCCTCCCCTCACTGGCACGTGGAATCGCCACCCTCACTGACACGGGAAATCCCCTCCCCTCACTGACACAGGGAATCCCCACCCCTCAGTGACACGGGGAACCCCTCCCCCTCACGGACACAGGGAACCCTCCCCTCACGGACACAGGGAATCCCTCCCCTCACTGGCACGTGGAATCGCCACCCTCACTGACACGGGAAATCCCCACCCCTCACTGACACAGGGAATCCCCACCCCTCAGTGACACGGGGAACCCCTCCCCCTCACGGACACAGGGAACCCTCACCCTCACGGACACGGGGAATCCTCCCCCTCATGGACACAGGGAATCCCCACCCCTCAGTGACATGGGGAATCCCTCCCCCTCACGGACACGGGGAATCCTCCCCTCACGGACACGGGGAATAACCCCCTCACGGACACAGGGAATCCTCCCCCTCACAGACACGGGGAATCCCCCCTCACGGACACGGGGAATAACCCCCTCACGGACACGGGCAATCCTCCCCCTCATGGACACAAGGAATCCCTCCCCCTCACGGACACAGGGAATTCCCACCCCTCTCAGACACAGGGAATTCCCACAGGGAATCCCCACCCCTCATGGGCATGGGGAATCCCCACAGGAAATCC
This sequence comes from Scyliorhinus torazame, assembly GCF_047496885.1. NCBI lineage: Eukaryota > Metazoa > Chordata > Chondrichthyes > Carcharhiniformes > Scyliorhinidae > Scyliorhinus > Scyliorhinus torazame. Next base: position 18,121,361 of record NC_092710.1, on the reverse strand, counting down.
TCCTGCTCACGGACACGGGAATCCCTCCCTCACGGACACGGGGAACCCCTCCCCTCACGGACACAGGGAGTCTTCCCCCTCACAGACACGGGGATTCCCCCCTCATCACAGACAGAGGGAATCCTCCCACTCACGTACACAGAGAATCCCCACAGGGAATCCCTCCCTCACAGACAGAGGGAATCCTCCCCCCACGGACACGGGGAATACTCCCCCAACACAGACACGGGTAATCCCCCCCCCCCCCACGGACACGGGAATCCCCCCCCCTCACGGACACAGGGAATCCTACCCCTCACGGACACGGGGAATCCTCACCCTCACGGGCATGGGGAATCCCCATAGAGAATCCCTCCCGCTCACAGACACGGGGAATCCCCCCTCACGGACACGGGGAATCCCTCCCGCTCACAGACACGGAGAATCCTCCCCTCATGGAAATGGGAAATCCTCCCCCTCACGGACACAGTGAATCCTACCCTCACGGACATGGGTAATCCTCCCCCTCACGGACACAGGGAATCCCCACAGGGAATCCTCCCCCTCACGGACACAGGGAATCCTCCCCCTCACGGACACGGGGAATCCCTCCACCTCACGGATACAGGCAATCCTCCCCCTCACGGACACGGGGAATCCCCCCCTCACGGACACGGGGAATACTCCCCCAACACGGACACGGGTCATCCCCCCCCTCACGGACATGGGGAATCCCCCCCCACGGACACGGGAATCCCCCCCCCTCACGGACACAGGGAATCCTCCCCCTCACGGACACAGGGAATCCTCCCCCTCACGGACACGGGGAATCCTCACCCTCACGGACACGGGAAATCCTCCCCCTCACGGACACAGGGAATCCTCCCCCTCACGGACACAGGGAATCCTCCCCCTCACGGACACAGGGAATCCCCACCCCTCACAGACACGGGGAATCCCCCCCTCACGGACACGGGGAATCCCCCCCTCACGGACACGGGGAATCCCCCCCTCACAGACACAGGGAATACCCCCTCACGGACACAGGGAATCCCCCCCCCCCCTCACGGACACAGGGAATCTCCCACCCCTCACGGACAAAGGGACTCCTCCCCCTCACGGACACAGGGAGTCCCTCCCCCTCACGGGCACAGGGAATCCCCACAGGGAATCCTCCCCCTCATGGACACAGGGAATCCCCACAGGGAATCCCCCCACTCATGGATACAGGGAATCCCCCCACTCATGGATACAGGGAATCCCCATAGGGAATCCTCCCCGTCACGGACCCGGGGAATCCCAACAGGGAATCCTCCCCGTCACGGACACGGCGAATCCTCCCCCTCACGGACACGGGGAATCCCCCCCTTCACGGACACGGGGAATCCTCCCCCTCACGGACACAGGGAATCCTTCCACTCATGGACACAGGGAATCCCTCCTCTCACGGACACGGGAAATCGCCACCCTTCGCTGACACGGGGAATCCTCCCCCTCACGGAACCGGGAAAACCTCCCCCTCACGGACACAGGGAATCCCTCCCCTCACTGGCACGTGGAATCGCCACCCTCACTGACACGGGAAATCCCCATCCCTCACTGACACAGGGAATCCCCACCCCTCAGTGACACGGGGAACCCCTCCCCCTCACGGACACGGGGAATCCCCCCTCACGGACACGGGGAATAACCCCCTCACGGACACGGGCAATCCTCCCCCTCATGGACACAAGGAATCCCTCCCCCTCACGGACACAGGGAATCCCCACCCCTCTCAGACACAGGGAATTCCCACAGGGAATCCCCACCCCTCATGGGCATGGGGAATCCCCACAGGAAATCCTCCTGCTCACGGACAAGGGAATCCCTCCCTCACGGACACGGGGAACCCCTCCCCTCACGGACACAGGGAGTCTTCCCCCTCACAGACACGGGGATTCCCCCCTCATCACAGACAGAGGGAATCCTCCCCCTCACGTACACAGAGAATCCCCACAGGGAATCCCTCCCTCACAGACAGAGGGAATCCTCCCCCCACGGACACGGGGAATACTCCCCCAACACAGACACGGGTAATCCCCCCCCCCCCCCCACGGACACGGGAATCCCCCCCCCTCACGGACACAGGGAATCCTACCCCTCACGGACACGGGGAATCCTCACCCTCACGGGCATGGGGAATCCCCATAGAGAATCCCTCCCGCTCACAGACACGGGGAATCCCCCCTCACGGACACGGGGAATCCCTCCCGCTCACAGACACGGAGAATCCTCCCCTCATGGAAATGGGAAATCCTCCCCCTCACGGACACAGTGAATCCTACCCTCACGGACATGGGTAATCCTCCCCCTCACGGACACAGGGAATCCCCACAGGGAATCCTCCCCCTCACGGACACAGGGAATCCTCCCCCTCACGGACACGGGGAATCCCTCCACCTCACGGATACAGGCAATCCTCCCCCTCACGGACACGGGGAATCCCCCCCTCACGGACACGGGGAATACTCCCCCAACACGGACACGGGTAATCCCCCCCCTCACGGACATGGGGAATCCCCCCCCACGGACACGGGAATCCCCCCCCTCACGGACACAGGGAATCCTCCCCCTCACGGACACAGGGAATCCTCCCCCTCACGGACACGGGGAATCCTCACCCTCACGGACACGGGAAATCCTCCCCCTCACGGACACAGGGAATCCTCCCCCTCACGGACACAGGGAATCCTCCCCCTCACGGACACAGGGAATCCCCACCCCTCACAGACACGGGGAATCCCCCCCTCACGGACACGGGGAATCCCCCCCTCACGGACACGGGGAATCCCCCCCTCACAGACACAGGGAATACCCCCTCACGGACACAGGGAATCCCCCCCCCCTCACGGACACAGGGAATCTCCCACCCCTCACGGACAAAGGGACTCCTCCCCCTCACGGACACAGGGAGTCCCTCCCCCTCACGGGCACAGGGAATCCCCACAGGGAATCCTCCCCCTCATGGACACAGGGAATCCCCACAGGGAATCCCCCCACTCATGGATACAGGGAATCCCCATAGGGAATCCTCCCCGTCACGGACCCGGGGAATCCCAACAGGGAATCCTCCCCGTCACGGACACGGCGAATCCTCCCCCTCACGGACACGGGGAATCCCCCCCTTCACGGACACGGGGAATCCTCCCCCTCACGGACACAGGGAATCCTTCCACTCATGGACACAGGGAATCCCTCCTCTCACGGACACGGGAAATCGCCACCCTTCGCTGACACGGGGAATCCTCCCCCTCACGGAACCGGGAAAACCTCCCCCTCACGGACACAGGGAATCCCTCCCCTCACTGGCACGTGGAATCGCCACCCTCACTGACACGGGAAATCCCCATCCCTCACTGACACAGGGAATCCCCACCCCTCAGTGACACGGGGAACCCCTCCCCCTCACGGACACGGGGAATCCCCCCTCACGGACACGGGGAATAACCCCCTCACGGACACGGGCAATCCTCCCCCTCATGGACACAAGGAATCCCTCCCCCTCACGGACACAGGGAATCCCCACCCCTCTCAGACACAGGGAATTCCCACAGGGAATCCCCACCCCTCATGGGCATGGGGAATCCCCACAGGAAATCCTCCTGCTCACGGACAAGGGAATCCCTCCCTCACGGACACGGGGAACCCCTCCCCTCACGGACACAGGGAGTCTTCCCCCTCACAGACACGGGGATTCCCCCCTCATCACAGACAGAGGGAATCCTCCCCCTCACGTACACAGAGAATCCCCACAGGGAATCCCTCCCTCACAGACAGAGGGAATCCTCCCGCTCACGGACACGGGGAATCCCCCCCTAACGGACACGGGGAATACTCCCCCAACACAGACACGGGTAATCCCCCCCCCACACGGACATGGGGAATCCCCCCCCCCACGGACACGGGAATCCCCCCCCTCACGGACAAAGGGAATCCTCCCCCTCACGGACACGGGGAATCCTCACCCTCACGGACATGGGGAATCCCCATAGAGAATCCCTCCCGCTCACAGACACGGAGAATCCTCCCCTCATGGACATGGGAAATCCTCCCACCCACGGACACAGGGAATCCTACCCTCACGGACATGGGTAATCCTCCCCCTCACGGACACAGGGAATCCCCACAGGGAATCCTCCCCCTCACGGACACAGGGAATCCTCCCCCTCACGGACACGGGGAATCCCTCCCCCTCACGGACACAGGCAATCCTCCCCCTCACGGACACGGGGAATCCCCCCCTCACGGACACGGGGAATACTCCCCCAACACGGACACGGGTAATCCCCCCCCTCACGGACATGGGGAATACACCCCCCACGGACACGGGAATCCCCCCCCTCACGGACACAGGGAATCGTCCCCCTCACGGACACGGGGAATCCTCACCCTCACGGACACGGGGAATCCTTCCCCTCACAGACACGGGGAATCCCCACAGGGAATCCCTACCCCTCACGGACAGAGGAATCCCCACAGGGAATCCTCCCCCTCACGAACACAGGAATCCCCACAGGGAATCCTGCGCCTCACGGACACGGGGAATCCCCACAGGGAATACTCCCCATCCCGGACACGGGGAATCCCTCCCACTCACGGACATGGGGAATCCCTCCCCCTCACGGACACGGAGAACCCCACAGGGAGTCCGTCCCCCTAACGGACATGAGGAATCCCTCCCCCTCACGGACACGGGGAACCCCCCTTCATGGACACAGGGAATACCCACAGGGAATCCCTCCCCCTCACGGACACGGGGAATCCCCCCCTCACGGACACGGGGAATACTCCCCCAACACGGACACGGGGAATCCCCCCCCCTCACGGACGTGGGAAAACCTCCCCCTCACGGACACAGGGAATCCCTCCCCTCACTAACACGTGGAATCCCCACCCCTCACTGACACGGGGAATCCCCACCCCTCACTGACACAGGGAATCACCACCCCTCAGTGACACGGGGAATCACTCCCCCTCACGGACACAGGCAATCCACCCCTCACGGACACGGGGAATAACCCCCACACGGACAAAGGGAATCCTCCCCCTCACGGACACGAGGAATCCTCCCCCTCCCGGACACAGGGAATCCCTCCCCCTCACGGACACGGGGAATCCCCCCCTTCAAGGACACGGGGAATCCTCCCCCTCATGGACACAGGGAATCCTCCCCATCACGGACACAGGGAATACCTCCCCTCTCAGACACGGGAATTCGCCACCCTTCACTGACACGGGGAATCCTGCCCCTCACGGACGCGGGAAACCTCCCCCTCACGGACACAGTGAATCCCTCCCCTCACTAACACGTGGAATCCCCACCCCTCACTGACACGGGGAATCCCCACCCCTCAGTGACACGGGGAATCCCCACCCCTCAGTGACACGGGGAATCCCTCCCCCTCACGGACACATGGAATCCTCTCCCTCACGGACACAGGTAATCCTCCCCCTCATGGACAGAGGGAATCCTCCCCCTCACGGACACGGGGAAACCTCCCCCTCACGGACACAGGGAATCCCTCCCCTAACTAACACGTGGAATCCACACCCCTCACTGACACGGGGAATCCCCACCCCTCACTGACACAGGGAATCCCCACCCCTCACTGACACAGGGAATCACCACCCCTCAGTGACACGGGGAATCCCTCCCCCTCACGGACACATGGAATCCTCTCCCTCACGGACACAGGTAATCCTCCCCCTCATGGACAGAGGGAACCCTCCCCCTCACGGGCACAGGGAATCAACACAGGGAATCCTCCCGCTCATGGATACAGGGAATCCCCACAGGGAATCCTCCCCGTCACGGACACGGGGAATCCCAACAGGGAATCCTCCCCGTCACGGACACGGCGAATCCTCCCCCTCACGGACACGGGGAATCCCCCCTTCACGGACACGGGGAATCCTCCCCCTCACGGACACAGGGAATCCTTCCACTCATGGACACAGGGAATCCCTCCTCTCACGGACACGGGAAATCGCCACCCTTCACTGACACGGGGAATCCTCACCCTCACGGACCCGGGAAAACCTCCCCCTCACGGACACAGGGAATCCCTCCCCTCACTGGCACGTGGAATCGCCACCCTCACTGACACGGGAAATCCCCTCCCCTCACTGACACAGGGAATCCCCACCCCTCAGTGACACGGGGAACCCCTCCCCCTCACGGACACAGGGAACCCTCCCCTCACGGACACAGGGAATCCCTCCCCTCACTGGCACGTGGAATCGCCACCCTCACTGACACGGGAAATCCCCACCCCTCACTGACACAGGGAATCCCCACCCCTCAGTGACACGGGGAACCCCTCCCCCTCACGGACACAGGGAACCCTCACCCTCACGGACACGGGGAATCCTCCCCCTCATGGACACAGGGAATCCCCACCCCTCAGTGACATGGGGAATCCCTCCCCCTCACGGACACGGGGAATCCTCCCCTCACGGACACGGGGAATAACCCCCTCACGGACACAGGGAATCCTCCCCCTCACAGACACGGGGAATCCCCCCTCACGGACACGGGGAATAACCCCCTCACGGACACGGGCAATCCTCCCCCTCATGGACACAAGGAATCCCTCCCCGTCACGGACACAGGGAATTCCCACCCCTCTCAGACACAGGGAATTCCCACAGGGAATCCCCACCCCTCATGGGCATGGGGAATCCCCACAGGAAATCCTCCTGCTCACGGACACGGGAATCCCTCCCTCACGGACACGGGGAACCCCTCCCCTCACGGACACAGGGAGTCTTCCCCCTCACAGACACGGGGATTCCCCCCTCATCACAGACAGAGGGAATCCTCCCACTCACGTACACAGAGAATCCCCACAGGGAATCCCTCCCTCACAGACAGAGGGAATCCTCCCCCCACGGACACGGGGAATACTCCCCCAACACAGACACGGGTAATCCCCCCCCCCCCCCCCCCACGGACACGGGAATCCCCCCCCCTCACGGACACAGGGAATCCTACCCCTCACGGACACGGGGAATCCTCACCCTCACGGGCATGGGGAATCCCCATAGAGAATCCCTCCCGCTCACAGACACGGGGAATCCCCCCTCACGGACACGGGGAATCCCTCCCGCTCACAGACACGGAGAATCCTCCCCTCATGGAAATGGGAAATCCTCCCCCTCACGGACACAGTGAATCCTACCCTCACGGACATGGGTAATCCTCCCCCTCACGGACACAGGGAATCCCCACAGGGAATCCTCCCCCTCACGGACACAGGGAATCCTCCCCCTCACGGACACGGGGAATCCCTCCACCTCACGGATACAGGCAATCCTCCCCCTCACGGACACGGGGAATCCCCCCCTCACGGACACGGGGAATACTCCCCCAACACGGACACGGGTAATCCCCCCCCTCACGGACATGGGGAATCCCCCCCCACGGACACGGGAATCCCCCCCCTCACGGACACAGGGAATCCTCCCCCTCACGGACACAGGGAATCCTCCCCCTCACGGACACGGGGAATCCTCACCCTCACGGACACGGGGAATCCTTCCCCTCACAGACACGGGGAATCCCCACAGGGAATCCTCCCCATCCCGGACACGGGGAATCCTCACCCTCACGGACACGGGGAATCCTTCCCCTCACAGACACGGGGAATCCCCACAGGGAATCCTCCCCATCCCGGACACGGGGAATCCCTCCCCCTCACGGACACGGGGAATCCTCCCCCTCACGGACACGGGGAATCCTTCCCCTCACAGACACGGGGAATCCCCACAGGGAATCCTCCCCATCCCGGACACGGGGAATCCTCACCCTCACGGACACGGGGAATCCTTCCCCTCACAGACACGGGGAATCCCCACAGGGAATCCTCCCCATCCCGGACACGGGGAATCCCTCCCACTCACGGACATGGGGAATCCCTCCCCCTCACGGACACGGAGAACCCCACAGGGAATACGTCCCCCTAACGGACATGAGGAATCCCTCCCCCTCACGGACACGGGGAACCCCCCCTCATGGACACAGGGAATCTCCAAAGGGAATCCCTCCCCCTCACGGACACGGGGAATCCCCCCCTCACGGACACGGGGAATACTCCCCCAACACGGACACGGGGAATCCCCCCCCTCACGGACACGGAGAACCCCACAGGGAATACGTCCCCCTAACGGACATGAGGAATCCCTCCCCCTCACGGACACGGGGAACCCCCCCTCATGGACACAGGGAATCTCCAAAGGGAATCCCTCCCCCTCACGGACACGGGGAATCCCCCCCTCACGGACACGGGGAATACTCCCCCAACACGGACACGGGGAATCCCCGCACTCACGGACGTGGGAAAACCTCCCCCTCACGGACACAGTGAATCCCTCCCCTCACTAACACGTGGAATCCACACCCCTCACTGACACGGGGAATCCCCACCCCTCACTGACACAGGGAATCACCACCCCTCAGTGACACGGGGAATCCCTCCCCCTCATGGACACAGGGAATCCCCACCCCTCAGTGACACGGGGAATCCCTCCCCCTCACGGACACAGGCAATCCTCCCCTCACGGACACGGGGAATAACCCCCACACGGACACGGGGAATAACCCCCTCACGGACACGGGGAATCCCCCCCTCACGGACACGGGGAATCCCCCCCTCACGGACACAGGGAATACCCCTCTCACGGACACGGGGAATCCCCCCGTCACGGACACGGGGAATCCTCCCCCTCATGGACAGAGGGAATCCTCCCCCTCACGGACACAGGGAATCCCCCTCTCACGGACACGGGGAATCCCCCCGTCACGGACACAGGTAATCCTCCCCCTCATGGACAGAGGGAATCCTCCCCCTCACGGACACGGGGAATCCTCCCCCTCATGGACACAGGGAATCCTCCCCCTCACAGACACAGGGAAGCCCCCCCCTCACGGACACGGGGAATCCCCCCTCACGGACACGGGGAATGCCCCCTCACAGACACGGGGAATGCCCCCTCACGGACACGGGGAATCCACCCCCTCACTGACACGGGGAATCCCCCCCCTCACGGACACAGGGAATCCTCCCCATCACGGACACAGGGAATCCCCCCCCTCACGGACACAGGGAATCCCTCCCCCTCACGGACACGGGAATTCGCCACCCTTCACTGACACGGGGAATCCTGCCCCTCACGGACGCAGGGGATCCCTCCCCTCACTAACACGTGGAATCCCCACCCCTCACTGACACAGGGAATCACCACAACTCAGTGACACGGGGAATCCCTCCCCCTCACGGACACATGGAATCCTCTCCCTCACGGACACAGGTAATCCTCCCCCTCATGGACAGAGGGAATCACCACCCCTCAGTGACACGGGGAATCCCCCCTCACGGACACGGGGAATCCCCCCCCTCACGGACACAGGGAATCCCCCCCCCCACGGACACAGGGAATCTGCCCCCCCTCACGGACTTGGGGAATACCTCCCCTCTCGGACACGGGAATTCGCCACCCTTCACTGACACGGGGAATCCTCCCCCTCCCGGACACGGGGAATCCCCACAGGGAAACCCTGCCCCTCACGGACACATGGAATCCTCCCCATCACGGACACAGGGAATCCTCCCCCTCACGGACACAGGGAATCCCTCCCCTCTCGGACACGGGAATTCGCCACCCTTCACTGACACGGGGAATCCTGCCCCTCACGGACACAGGGAATCCCTCCCCTCACTAACACGTGGAATCCCCACCCCTCACTGACACGGGGAATCCCCACCCCTCACTGACACAGGGAATCACCACCCCTCAGTGACACGGGGAATCCCTCCCCCTCACGGACACAGGTAATCCTCCCCCTCACGGACACGGGGAATCCTCCCCCTCATGGACAGAGGGAATTCTCCCCCTCACGGACACGGGGAATCCTCCCCCTCACGGACACAGGGAATCCTCCCCCTCACAGACACAGGGAAGCCCCCCGCTCACGGACACGGGGAATCCCCACCCCTCACTGACACGGGGAATCCTCCCCCTCACGGACACGGGAAATCCTCCCCCTCACGGACACAGGGAATCCTCCCCCTCACGGACACAGGGAATCCCCACCCCTCACGGACACAGGGAATTCCCACAGGGAATCCCCACCCCTCACAGACACGGGGAATCCCCCCCTCACGGACACGGGAAATCCTCCCCCTCACGGACACAGGGAATCCTCCCCCTCACGGACACAGGGAATCCTCCCCCTCACGGACACAGGGAATCCCCACCCCTCACAGACACGGGGAATCCCCCCCTCACGGACACGGGGAATCCCCCCCTCACGGACACGGGGAATCCCCCCCTCACAGACACAGGGAATACCCCCTCACGGACACAGGGAATCCCCCTCTCACGGACACGGGGAATCCCCCCGTCACGGACACAGGGAATCCTCCCCCTCATGGACAGAGGGAATCCTCCCCCTCACGGACACGGGGAATCCTCCCCCTCATGGACACAGGGAATCCTCCCCCTCACAGACACAGGGAAGCCCCCCCCTCACGGACACGGGGAATCCCCCCCCTCACGGACACGGGGAATGCCCCCTCACAGACACGGGGAATGCCCCCTCACAGACACGGGGAATCCACACTCCTCACTGACACGGGGAATCCCCACCCCTCACTGACACAGGGAATCACCACCCCTCAGTGACACGGGGAATCCCTCCCCCTCACGGACACATGGAATCCTCTCCCTCACGGACACAGGTAATCCTCCCCCTCATGGACAGAGGGAATCCTCCCCCTCATGGACACGGGGAATCCTCCCCCTCACGGACACGGGGAATCACCACCCCTCAGTGACACGGGGAATCCCCCCTCACGGACACGGGGAATCCCCCCCCTCACGGACACAGGGAATCCCCCCCCCACGGACACGGGGAATCCCCCCCCTCACGGATACAGGGAATCTGCCCCCCCTCACGGACTTGGGGAATCCCCCCCCTCATGAACATGGGGAATCCTCCCCCTCACGGACACGTGGAATCCTCCCCCTCACGGACACGGGAATCCCCCCCTTCACGGACACGGGGAATCCTCCCCCTCACGGACACAGGGAATCCTCCCCCTCACGGACACAGGGAATCCTTCCACTCACGGACACAGGGAATCCCTCCTCTCACGGACACGGGAAATCGCCACCCTTCACCGAAACGGGGAATCCTGCCCCTCACGGACCCGGGAAAACCTCCCCCTCACGGACACAGGGAATCCCTCCCCTCACTGGCACGTGGAATCCCCACCCCTCACTGACACGGGAAATCCCCACCCCTCACTGACACAGGGAATCCCCACCCCTCAGTGACACGGGGAACCCCTCCCCCTCACGGACACAGGGAACCCTCACCCTCACGGACACGGGGAATCCTCCCCCTCATGGACACAGGGAATCCCCACCCCTCAGTGACACGGGTAATCCCTCCCCCTCACGGACACAGGGAATCCCCACCCCTCAGTGACACGGGTAATCCCTCCCCCTCACGGACACGGGGAATCCTCCCCTCACAGACACGGGGAATAACCCCCTCACGGACACAGGAAATCCTCCCCCTCACAGACACGGGGAATCCCCCCCCTCACGGACACGGGGAATAACCCCCTCACGGACACGGGCAATCCTCCCCCTCATGGGCACAAGGAATCCCTCCCCCTCACGGACACAGGGAATCCCCACCCCTCTCGGACACAGGGAATTCCCACAGGGAATCCCCACCCCTCATGGACATGGGGAATCCCCACAGGAAATCCTCCTGCTCACGGACACGGGAATCCCTCCCTCACGGACACGGGGAACCCCCCCTCACGGACACAGGGAGTCTTCCCCCTCACAGACACGGGGATTCCCCCCTCATCACAGACAGAGGGAATCCTCCACCTCACGTACACAGAGAATCCCCACAGGGAATCCCCCCTCACAGACAGAGGGAATCCTCCCGCTCACGGACACGGGGAATCCCCCCCTCACGGACACGGGGAATACTCCCCCAACACAGACACGGGTAATCCCCCCCACACGGACATGGGGAATCCCCCCCCACGGACACGGGAATCCCCCCCCCTCACGGACACAGGGAATGCGCCCCCTCACGTACACAGAGAATCCCCACAGGGAATCCCTCCCTCACAGACAGAGGGAATCCTCCCCCTCACGGACACGGGGAATCCCCCCCTCACGGACACAGGGTATCCTCACGCTCACGGACACGGGGAATCCCCCCCTCACGGACACAGGGAATTCTCCCCCAACACAGACACGGGTAATCCTCCCCCACACGGACATGGGGAATCCCCCCCCCACGGACACGTGGAATCCCCACCCCTCACTGACACGGGGAATCCCCACCCCTCACTGACACGGGGAATCCCCACCCCTCACTGACACAGGGAATCACCATCCCTCACGGACACAGGCAATCCTCCCCTCACGGACACGGGGAATAACCCCCACACGGACACAGGGAATCCCTCCCCCTCACGGACACGGGGAATCCACCCCCTCACGGACACGGGGAATCCCCCCATTCACGGACACGTGGAATCCTCCCCCTCATGGACACAGGGAATCCTCCCCATCACGGACACAGGGAATCCCTCCCCTCACTGGCACGTGGAATCCCCACCCCTCACTGGCACGTGGAATCCCCACCCCTCACTGACACGGGGAATCCCCACCCCTCACTGACACGGGGAATCCCCACCCCTCACTGACACAGGGAATCACCACAACTCAGTGACACGGGGAATCCCTCCCCCTCACGGACACATGGAATCCTCTCCCTCACGGACACAGGTAATCCTCCCCCTCATGGACAGAGGGAATCCTCCCCCTCATGGACACGGGGAAACCTCCCCTCACGGACACAGGGAATCGCTCCCCTAACTAACACGTGGAATCCACACCCCTCACTGACACGGGGAATCCCCACCCCTCACTGACACAGGGAATCACCACCCCTCAGTGACACGGGGAATCCCTCCCCCTCACCGACACATGGAATCCTCTGCCTCACGGACACAGGTAATCCTCCCCCTCATGGACAGAGGGAATCCTCCCCCTCACGGACACGGGGAATCCTCCCCCTCATGGACACAGGGAATCCTCCCCCTCACAGACACAGGGAAGCCCCCCGCTCACGGACACGGGGAATCCCCACCCCTCACTGACACGGGGAATCCTCCCCCTCACGGACACAGGAAATCCTCCCCCTCACAGACACGGGGAATCCCCCCCCTCACGGACACGGGGAATAACCCCCTCACGGACACGGGCAATCCTCCCCCTCATGGACACAAGGAATCCCTCACCCTCACGGACACAGGGAATCCCCACCCCTCTCGGACAGAGGGAATTCCCACAGGGAATCCCCACCCCTCATGGACATGGGGAATCCCCACAGGAAATCCTCCTGCTCACGGACACGGGAATCCCTCCCTCACGGATACGGGGAACCCCCCCCTCACGGACACAGGGAGTCTTCCCCCTCACAGACACGGGGATTCCCCCCTCATCGCAGACAGAGAGAATCCTCCACCTCACGTACACAGAGAATCCCCACAGGGAATCCCCCCTCACAGACAGAGGGAATCCTCCCGCTCACGGACATGGGGAATCCCCCCCTCACGGACACGGGGAATACTCCCCCAACACAGACACGGGTAATCCCCCCCCACACGGACATGGGGAATCCCCCCCCCAGCGACACGGGAATCCCCCCCCCTCACGGACACAGGGAATGCGCCCCCTCACGTACACAGAGAATCCCCACAGGGAATCCCTCCCTCACAGACAGAGGGAATCCTCCCGCTCACGGACACGGGGAATCCACCCCTCACGGACACGGGGAATACTCCCCCAACACAGACACGGGTAATCCCCCCCCACACGGACACAGGGTATCCTCACGCTCACGGACACGGGGAATCCCCCCCTCACGGACACAGGGAATTCTCCCCCAACACAGACACGGGTAATCCTCCCCCACACGGACATGGGGAATCCCCCCCCCATGGACACGGGGAACCCCTCCTCCTCACGGACACAGGGAACCCTCACCCCTCACTGACACGGGGAATCCCCACCCCTCACTGACACGGGGAATCCCCACCCCTCACTGACACAGGGAATCACCACCCCTCACGGACACAGGCAATCCTCCCCTCACGGACACGGGGAATAACCCCCACACGGACACAGGGAATCCCTCCCCCTCACGGACACGGGGAATCCACCCCCTCACGGACACGGGGAATCCCCCCCTTCACGGACACGTGGAATCCTCCCCCTCATGGACACAGGGAATCCTCCCCATCACGGACACAGGGAATCCCTCCCCTCACTGGCACGTGGAATCCCCACCCCTCACTGGCACGTGGAATCCCCACCCCTCACTGACACGGGGAATCCCCACCCCTCACTGACACAGGGAATCACCACAACTCAGTGACACGGGGAATCCCTCCCCCTCACGGACACATGGAATCCTCTCCCTCACGGACACAGGTAATCCTCCCCCTCATGGACAGAGGGAATCCTCCCCCTCACGGACACGGGGAAACCTCCCCCTCACGGACACAGGGAATCGCTCCCCTAACTAACACGTGGAATCCACACCCCTCACTGACACGGGGAATCCCCACCCCTCACTGACACAGGGAATCACCACCCCTCAGTGACACGGGGAATCCCTCCCCCTCACCGACACATGGAATCCTCTCCCTCACGGACACGGGGAATCCCCACCCCTCACTGACGCGGGGAATCCTCCCCCTCACGGACACGGGAAATCCTCCCCCTCACGGACACAGGGAATCCTCCCCCTCACGGACACAGGGAATCCTCACCCCTCACGGACACAGGGAATTTCCACAGGGAATCCCCACCCCTCACAGACACGGGGAATCCCCCCCTCACGGACACGGGGAATCCCCCCCTCACGGACACGGGGAATCCCCCCTCACAGACACAGGGAATCCCCCCCTCACAGACACAGGGAATCCCCCCCTCACAGACACATGGAATCCCCCCGTCACGGACACGGGGAATCCCCCCCCCTCACAGACACAGGGAATCCCCCCCTCACGGACACGGGAACTCCTCCCCCTCACGGACACGGGGAATCCTCCCCCTCACGGACTCGGGAATCCTCCCCCTCACGGACACGGGGAATCCCCCCCTCACGGACGCGGGAATCCTCCCGCTCACGGACACGGGGAATCCCCCCTCACAGACACAGGGAATCCCCCCCTCACGGACACAGGGAATCCCCCTCTCACGGACACGGGGAATCCCCCCCTCACGGACTTGGGGAATCCCCCCCCTCATGGACATGGGGAATCCCCCCCTCATGGACACGGGGAATCCCCCCCCTCACGGACACGGGGAATGCCCCCTCACAGACACGGGGAATGCCCCCTCACAGACACGGTGAATCCCCCCCTCACGGACACGGGGAATCCCCCCTCACGGACACGGGAATCCTCCCCCTCACGGACACGGGGAATCCCCCCTCACGGACATGGGAATCCTCCCCCTCACGGACACGGGGAATCCCCCCCTCACGGACACAGGGAATCCCCCCCCTCACGGACACGGGGAATCCCCCCCCTCACGGACACAGTGAATCTCCCCCCCTCATGGACTTGGGGATTCCCCCCCCCCTCATGAACATGGGGAATCCTCCCCCTCACGGACACGTGGAATCCTCCACCTCACGGACACGGGGAATCCCCCCCTTCACGGACACGGGGAATCCTCCCCCTCACGGACACAGGGAATCCTTCCACTCACGGACACAGGGAATACCTCCTCTCACGGACACGGGAAATCGCCACCCTTCACCGACACGGGGAATCCTCCCCCTCACGGACCCGGAAAAACCTCCCCCTCACGGACACAGGGAATCCCTCCCCTCACTGGCACGTGGAATCGCCACCCTCACTGACACGGGAAATCCCCACCCCTCACTGACACAGGGAATCCCCACCCCTCAGTGACACGGGGAACCCCTCCCCCTCACGGACACAGGGAACCCTCACCCTCACGGACACGGGGAATCCCCCCCTCACGGACTTGGGGAATCCCCCCCCCTCATGGACATGGGGAATCCCCCCTCATGGGCACGGGGAATCCCCCCCTCACGGACACGGGGAATGCCCCCTCACAGACACGGGGAATGCCCCCTCACAGACACGGGGAATCCCCCCCTCACGGACACGGGGAATCCCCCCTCACGGACACGGGAATCCTCCCCCTCACGGACACGGGGAATCCCCCCTCACGGACACGGGAATCCTCCCCCTCACGGACACGGGGAATCCCCCCCTCACGGACACAGGGAATCCCCCCCCCACGGACACGGGGAATCCCCCCCCTCACGGACACAGGGAATCTGCCCCCCCTCACGGACTTGGGGAATCCCCCCCCTCATGAACATGGGGAATCCTCCCCCTCACGGACACGTGGAATCCTCCCCCTCACGGACACGGGAATCCCCCCCTTCACGGACACGGGGAATCCTCCCCCTCACGGACACAGGGAATCCTCCCCCTCACGGACACAGGGAATCCTTCCACTCACGGACACAGGGAATCCCTCCTCTCACGGACACGGGAAATCGCCACCCTTCACCGAAACGGGGAATCCTCCCCCTCACGGACCCGGGAAAACCTCCCCCTCACGGACACAGGGAATCCCTCCCCTCACTGGCACGTGGAATCGCCACCCTCACTGACACGGGAAATCCCCACCCCTCACTGACACAGGGAATCCCCACCCCTCAGTGACACGGGGAACCCCTCCCCCTCACGGACACAGGGAACCCTCACCCTCACGGACACGGGGAATCCTCCCCCTCATGGACACAGGGAATCCCCACCCCTCAGTGACACGGGTAATCCCTCCCCCTCACGGACACGGGGAATCCTCCCCTCACAGACACGGGGAATAACCCCCTCACGGACACAGGAAATCCTCCCCCTCACAGACACGGGGAATCCCCCCCCTCACGGACACGGGGAATAACCCCCTCACGGACACGGGCAATCCTCCCCCTCATGGGCACAAGGAATCCCTCCCCCTCACGGACACAGGGAATCCCCACCCCTCTCGGACACAGGGAATTCCCACAGGGAATCCCCACCCCTCATGGACATGGGGAATCCCCACAGGAAATCCTCCTGCTCACGGACACGGGAATCCCTCCCTCACGGACACGGGGAACCCCCCCTCACGGACACAGGGAGTCTTCCCCCTCACAGACACGGGGATTCCCCCCTCATCACAGACAGAGGGAATCCTCCACCTCACGTACACAGAGAATCCCCACAGGGAATCCCCCCTCACAGACAGAGGGAATCCTCCCGCTCACGGACATGGGGAATCCCCCCCTCACGGACACGGGGAATACTCCCCCAACACAGACACGGGTAATCCCCCCCCACACGGACATGGGGAATCCCCCCCCACGGACACGGGAATCCTCCCACTCACGTACACAGAGAATCCCCACAGGGAATCCCTCCCTCACAGACAGAGGGAATCCTCCCCCTCACGGACACGGGGAATCCCCCCCTCACGGACACAGGGTATCCTCACGCTCACGGACACGGGGAATCCCCCCCTCACGGACACAGGGAATTCTCCCCCAACACAGACACGGGTAATCCTCCCCCACACGGACATGGGGAATCCCCCCCCCACGGACACGTGGAATCCACACCCCTCACTGACACGGGGAATCCCCACCCCTCACTGACACGGGGAATCCCCACCCCTCACTGACACAGGGAATCACCATCCCTCACGGACACAGGCAATCCTCCCCTCACGGACACGGGGAATAACCCCCACACGGACACAGGGAATCCCTCCCCCTCACGGACACGGGGAATCCACCCCCTCACGGACACGGGGAATCCCCCCCTTCACGGACACGTGGAATCCTCCCCCTCATGGACACAGGGAATCCTCCCCATCACGGACACAGGGAATCCCTCCCCTCACTGGCACGTGGAATCCCCATCCCTCACTGGCACGTGGAATCCCCACCCCTCACTGACACGGGGAATCCCCACCCCTCACTGACACAGGGAATCACCACAACTCAGTGACACGGGGAATCCCTCCCCCTCACGGACACATGGAATCCTCTCCCTCACGGACACAGGTAATCCTCCCCCTCATGGACAGAGGGAATCCTCCCCCTCATGGACACGGGGAAACCTCCCCTCATGGACACAGGGAATCGCTCCCCTAACTAACACGTGGAATCCACACCCCTCACTGACACGGGGAATCCCCACCCCTCACTGACACAGGGAATCACCACCCCTCAGTGACACGGGGAATCCCTCCCCCTCACCGACACATGGAATCCTCTGCCTCACGGACACAGGTAATCCTCCCCCTCATGGACAGAGGGAATCCTCCCCCTCACGGACACGGGGAATCCTCCCCCTCATGGACACAGGGAATCCTCCCCCTCACAGACACAGGGAAGCCCCCCGCTCACGGACACGGGGAATCCCCACCCCTCACTGACACGGGGAATCCTCCCCCTCACGGACACAGGAAATCCTCCCCCTCACAGACACGGGGAATCCCCCCCCTCACGGACACGGGGAATAACCCCCTCACGGACACGGGCAATCCTCCCCCTCATGGACACAAGGAATCCCTCACCCTCACGGACACAGGGAATCCCCACCCCTCTCGGACAGAGGGAATTCCCACAGGGAATCCCCACCCCTCATGGACATGGGGAATCCCCACAGGAAATCCTCCTGCTCACGGACACGGGAATCCCTCCCTCACGGATATGGGGAACCCCCCCCTCACGGACACAGGGAGTCTTCCCCCTCACAGACACGGGGATTCCCCCCTCATCACAGACAGAGAGAATCCTCCACCTCACGTACACAGAGAATCCCCACAGGGAATCCCCCCTCACAGACAGAGGGAATCCTCCCGCTCACGGACATGGGGAATCCCCCCCTCACGGACACGGGGAATACTCCCCCAACACAGACACGGGTAATCCCCCCCCACACGGACATGGGGAATCCCCCCCCCAGCGACACGGGAATCCCCCCCCCTCACGGACACAGGGAATGCGCCCCCTCACGTACACAGAGAATCCCCACAGGGAATCCCTCCCTCACAGACAGAGGGAATCCTCCCGCTCACGGACACGGGGAATCCACCCCTCACGGACACGGGGAACACTCCCCCAACACAGACACGGGTAATCCCCCCCCACACGGACACAGGGTATCCTCACGCTCACGGACACGGGGAATCCCCCCCTCACGGACACAGGGAATTCTCCCCCAACACAGACACGGGTAATCCTCCCCCACACGGACATGGGGAATCCCCCCCCCATGGACACGGGGAACCCCTCCTCCTCACGGACACAGGGAACCCTCACCCCTCACTGACACGGGGAATCCCCACCCCTCACTGACACGGGGAATCCCCACCCCTCACTGACACAGGGAATCACCACCCCTCACGGACACAGGCAATCCTCCCCTCACGGACACGGGGAATAACCCCCACATGGACACAGGGAATCCCTCCCCCTCACGGACACGGGGAATCCACCCCCTCACGGACACGGGGAATCCCCCCCTTCACGGACACGTGGAATCCTCCCCCTCATGGACACAGGGAATCCTCCCCATCACGGACACAGGGAATCCCTCCCCTCACTGGCACGTGGAATCCCCACCCCTCACTGGCACGTGGAATCCCCACCCCTCACTGACACGGGGAATCCCCACCCCTCACTGACACAGGGAATCACCACAACTCAGTGACACGGGGAATCCCTCCCCCTCACGGACACATGGAATCCTCTCCCTCACGGACACAGGTAATCCTCCCCCTCATGGACAGAGGGAATCCTCCCCCTCACGGACACGGGGAAACCTCCCCCTCACGGACACAGGGAATCGCTCCCCTAACTAACACGTGGAATCCACACCCCTCACTGACACGGGGAATCCCCACCCCTCACTGACACAGGGAATCACCACCCCTCAGTGACACGGGGAATCCCTCCCCCTCACCGACACATGGAATCCTCTCCCTCACGGACACGGGGAATCCCCACCCCTCACTGACGCGGGGAATCCTCCCCCTCACGGACACGGGAAATCCTCCCCCTCACGGACACAGGGAATCCTCCCCCTCACGGACACAGGGAATCCTCACCCCTCACGGACACAGGGAATTTCCACAGGGAATCCCCACCCCTCACAGACACGGGGAATCCCCCCCTCACGGACACGGGGAATCCCCCCCTCACGGACACGGGGAATCCCCCCTCACAGACACAGGGAATCCCCCCCTCACGGACACAGGGAATCCCCCCCTCACAGACACATGGAATCCCCCCGTCACGGACACGGGGAATCCCCCCCCCTCACAGACACAGGGAATCCCCCCCTCACGGACACGGGAACTCCTCCCCCTCACGGACACGGGGAATCCTCCCCCTCACGGACTCGGGAATCCTCCCCCTCACGGACACGGGGAATCCCCCCCTCACGGACGCGGGAATCCTCCCGCTCACGGACACGGGGAATCCCCCCCTCACAGACACAGGGAATCCCCCCCTCACGGACACAGGGAATCCCCCTCTCACGGACACGGGGAATCCCCCCCTCACGGACTTGGGGAATCCCCCCCCTCATGGACATGGGGAATCCCCCCCTCATGGACACGGGGAATCCCCCCCCTCACGGACACGGGGAATGCCCCCTCACAGACACGGGGAATGCCCCCTCACAGACACGGTGAATCCCCCCCTCACGGACACGGGGAATCCCCCCTCACGGACACGGGAATCCTCCCCCTCACGGACACGGGGAATCCCCCCTCACGGACATGGGAATCCTCCCCCTCACGGACACGGGGAATCCCCCCCTCACGGACACAGGGAATCCCCCCCTCACGGACACGGGGAATCCCCCCCCTCACGGACACAGTGAATCTCCCCCCCTCATTGACTTGGGGATTCCCCCCCCCTCATGAACATGGGGAATCCTCCCCCTCACGGACACGTGGAATCCTCCACCTCACGGACACGGGGAATCCCCCCCTTCACGGACACGGGGAATCCTCCCCCTCACGGACACAGGGAATCCTTCCACTCACGGACACAGGGAATACCTCCTCTCACGGACACGGGAAATCGCCACCCTTCACCGACACGGGGAATCCTCCCCCTCACGGACCCGGAAAAACCTCCCCCTCACGGACACAGGGAATCCCTCCCCTCACTGGCACGTGGAATCGCCACCCTCACTGACACGGGAAATCCCCACCCCTCACTGACACAGGGAATCCCCACCCCTCAGCGACACGGGGAACCCCTCCCCCTCACGGACACAGGGAACCCTCACCCTCACGGACACGGGGAATCCCCCCCTCACGGACTTGGGGAATCCCCCCCCCTCATGGACATGGGGAATCCCCCCTCATGGGCACGGGGAATCCCCCCCTCACGGACACGGGGAATGCCCCCTCACAGACACGGGGAATGCCCCCTCACAGACACGGGGAATCCCCCCCTCACGGACACGGGGAATCCCCCCTCACGGACACGGGAATCCTCCCCCTCACGGACACGGGGAATCCCCCCTCACGGACACGGGAATCCTCCCCCTCACGGACACGGGGAATCCCCCCCTCACGGACACAGGGAATCCCCCCCCCACGGACACGGGGAATCCCCCCCCTCACGGACACAGGGAATCTGCCCCCCCTCACGGACTTGGGGAATCCCCCCCCTCATGAACATGGGGAATCCTCCCCCTCACGGACACGTGGAATCCTCCCCCTCACGGACACGGGAATCCCCCCCTTCACGGACACGGGGAATCCTCCCCCTCACGGACACAGGGAATCCTCCCCCTCACGGACACAGGGAATCCTTCCACTCACGGACACAGGGAATCCCTCCTCTCACGGACACGGGAAATCGCCACCCTTCACCGAAACGGGGAATCCTCCCCCTCACGGACCCGGGAAAACCTCCCCCTCACGGACACAGGGAATCCCTCCCCTCACTGGCACGTGGAATCGCCACCCTCACTGACACGGGAAATCCCCACCCCTCACTGACACAGGGAATCCCCACCCCTCAGTGACACGGGGAACCCCTCCCCCTCACGGACACAGGGAACCCTCACCCTCACGGACACGGGGAATCCTCCCCCTCATGGACACAGGGAATCCCCACCCCTCAGTGACACGGGTAATCCCTCCCCCTCACGGACACGGGGAATCCTCCCCTCACAGACACGGGGAATAACCCCCTCACGGACACAGGAAATCCTCCCCCTCACAGACACGGAGAATCCCCCCCCTCACGGACACGGGGAATAACCCCCTCACGGACACGGGCAATCCTCCCCCTCATGGGCACAAGGAATCCCTCCCCCTCACGGACACAGGGAATCCCCACCCCTCTCGGACACAGGGAATTCCCACAGGGAATCCCCACCCCTCATGGACATGGGGAATCCCCACAGGAAATCCTCCTGCTCACGGACACGGGAATCCCTCCCTCACGGACACAGGGAACCCTCACCCTCACGGACACGGGGAATCCTCCCCCTCATGGACACAGGGAATCCCCACCCCTCAGTGACACGGGTAATCCCTCCCCCTCACGGACACGGGGAATCCTCCCCTCACAGACACGGGGAATAACCCCCTCACGGACACAGGAAATCCTCCCCCTCACAGACACGGGGAATCCCCCCCCTCACGGACACGGGGAATAACCCCCTCACGGACACGGGCAATCCTCCCCCTCATGGGCACAAGGAATCCCTCCCCCTCACGGACACAGGGAATCCCCACCCCTCTCGGACACAGGGAATTCCCACAGGGAATCCCCACCCCTCATGGACATGGGGAATCCCCACAGGAAATCCTCCTGCTCACGGACACGGGAATCCCTCCCTCACGGACACGGGGAACCCCCCCTCACGGACACAGGGAGTCTTCCCCCTCACAGACACGGGGATTCCCCCCTCATCACAGACAGAGGGAATCCTCCACCTCACGTACACAGAGAATCCCCACAGGGAATCCCCCCTCACAGACAGAGGGAATCCTCCCGCTCACGGACACGGGGAATACTCCCCCAACACAGACACGGGTAATCCCCCCCCACACGGACATGGGGAATCCCCCCCCACGGACACGGGAATCCCCCCCCCTCACGGACACAGGGAATGCGCCCCCTCACGTACACAGAGAATCCCCACAGGGAATCCCTCCCTCACAGACAGAGGGAATCCTCCCCCTCACGGACACGGGGAATCCCCCCCTCACGGACACAGGGTATCCTCACGCTCACGGACACGGGGAATCCCCCCCTCACGGACACAGGGAATTCTCCCCCAACACAGACACGGGTAATCCTCCCCCACACGGACATGGGGAATCCCCCCCCCACGGACACGTGGAATCCCCACCCCTCACTGACACGGGGAATCCCCACCCCTCACTGACCCGTGAATCCCCACCCCTCACTGACACAGGGAATCACCATCCCTCACGGACACAGGCAATCCTCCCCTCACGGACACGGGGAATAACCCCCACACGGACACAGGGAATCCCTCCCCCTCACGGACACGGGGAATCCACCCCCTCACGGACACGGGGAATCCCCCCATTCACGGACACGTGGAATCCTCCCCCTCATGGACACAGGGAATCCTCCCCATCACGGACACAGGGAATCCCTCCCCTCACTGGCACGTGGAATCCCCACCCCTCACTGGCACGTGGAATCCCCACCCCTCACTGACACGGGGAATCCCCACCCCTCACTGACACAGGGAATCACCACAACTCAGTGACACGGGGAATCCCTCCCCCTCACGGACACATGGAATCCTCTCCCTCACGGACACAGGTAATCCTCCCCCTCATGGACAGAGGGAACCCTCCCCCTCATGGACACGGGGAAACCTCCCCTCACGGACACAGGGAATCGCTCCCCTAACTAACACGTGGAATCCACACCCCTCACTGACACGGGGAATCCACACCCCTCACTGACACAGGGAATCACCACCCCTCAGTGACACGGGGAATCCCTCCCCCTCACCGACACATGGAATCCTCTGCCTCACGGACACAGGTAATCCTCCCCCTCATGGACAGAGGGAATCCTCCCCCTCACGGACACGGGGAAACCTCCCCCTCACGGACACAGGGAATCGCTCCCCTAACTAACACGTGGAATCCACACCCCTCACTGACACGGGGAATCCCCACCCCTCACTGACACAGGGAATCACCACCCCTCACTGACACGGGGAATCCCTCCCCCTCACGGACACGGGGAATCCTCCCCCTCATGGACACAGGGAATCCTCCCCCTCACAGACACAGGGAAGCCCCCCGCTCACGGACACGGGGAATCCCCACCCCTCACTGACACGGGGAATCCTCCACTTCACGGACACAGGAAATCCTCCCCCTCACAGACACGGGGAATCCCCCCCCTCACGGACACGGGGAATAACCCCCTCACGGACACGGGCAATCCTCCCCCTCATGGACACAAGGAATCCCTCACCCTCACGGACACAGGGAATCCCCACCCCTCTCGGACAGAGGGAATTCCCACAGGGAATCCCCACCCCTCATGGACATGGGGAATCCCCACAGGAAATCCTCCTGCTCACGGACACGGGAATCCCTCCCTCACGGACACGGGGAACCCCCCCCTCACGGACACAGGGAGTCTTCCCCCTCACAGACACGGGGATTCCCCCCTCATCACAGACAGAGAGAATCCTCCACCTCACGTACACAGAGAATCCCCACAGGGAATCCCCCCTCACAGACAGAGGGAATCCTCCCGCTCACGGACACGGGGAACCCCCCCCTCACGGACACGGGGAATACTCCCCCAACACAGACACGGGTAATCCCCCCCCCACACGGACATGGGGAATCCCCCCCCCAGCGACACGGGAATCCCCCCCCCTCACGGACACAGGGAATGCGCCCCCTCACGTACACAGAGAATCCCCACAGGGAATCCCTCCCTCACAGACAGAGGGAATCCTCCCCCTCACGGACACGGGGAATCCACCCCTCACGGACACGGGGAATACTCCCCCAACACAGACACGGGTAATCCCCCCCCACACGGACACAGGGTATCCTCACGCTCACGGACACGGGGAATCCCCCCCTCACGGACACAGGGAATTCTCCCCCAACACAGACACGGGTAATCCTCCCCCACACGGACATGGGGAATCCCCCCCCCATGGACACGGGGAACCCCTCCTCCTCACGGACACAGGGAACCCTCACCCCTCACTGACACGGGGAATCCCCACCCCTCACTGACACGGGGAATCCCCACCCCTCACTGACACAGGGAATCACCACCCCTCACGGACACAGGCAATCCTCCCCTCACGGACACGGGGAATAACCCCCACACGGACACAGGGAATCCCTCCCCCTCACGGACACGGGGAATCCACCCCCTCACGGACACGGGGAATCCCCCCCTTCACGGACACGTGGAATCCTCCCCCTCATGGACACAGGGAATCCTCCCCATCACGGACACAGGGAATCCCTCCCCTCACTGGCACGTGGAATCCCCACCCCTCACTGGCACGTGGAATCCCCACCCCTCACTGACACGGGGAATCCCCACCCCTCACTGACACAGGGAATCACCACAACTCAGTGACACGGGGAATCCCTCCCCCTCACGGACACATGGAATCCTCTCCCTCACGGACACAGGTAATCCTCCCCCTCATGGACAGAGGGAATCCTCCCCCTCACGGACACGGGGAAACCTCCCCCTCACGGACACAGGGAATCGCTCCCCTAACTAACACGTGGAATCCACACCCCTCACTGACACGGGGAATCCCCACCCCTCACTGACACAGGGAATCACCACCCCTCAGTGACACGGGGAATCCCTCCCCCTCACCGACACATGGAATCCTCTCCCTCACGGACACGGGGAATCCCCACCCCTCACTGACGCGGGGAATCCTCCCCCTCACGGACACGGGAAATCCTCCCCCTCACGGACACAGGGAATCCTCCCCCTCACGGACACAGGGAATCCTCACCCCTCACGGACACAGGGAATTTCCACAGGGAATCCCCACCCCTCACAGACACGGGGAATCCCCCCCTCACGGACACGGGGAATCCCCCCCTCACGGACACGGGGAATCCCCCCTCACAGACACAGGGAATCCCCCCCTCACGGACACAGGGAATCCCCCCCTCACAGACACATGGAATCCCCCCGTCACGGACACGGGGAATCCCCCCCCCTCACAGACACAGGGAATCCCCCCCTCACGGACACGGGAACTCCTCCCCCTCACGGACACGGGGAATCCTCCCCCTCACGGACTCGGGAATCCTCCCCCTCACGGACACGGGGAATCCCCCCCTCACGGACGCGGGAATCCTCCCGCTCACGGACACGGGGAATCCCCCCCTCACAGACACAGGGAATCCCCCCCTCACGGACACAGGGAATCCCCCTCTCACGGACACGGGGAATCCCCCCCTCACGGACTTGGGGAATCCCCCCCCTCATGGACATGGGGAATCCCCCCCTCATGGACACGGGGAATCCCCCCCCTCACGGACACGGGGAATGCCCCCTCACAGACACGGGGAATGCCCCCTCACAGACACGGTGAATCCCCCCCTCACGGACACGGGGAATCCCCCCTCACGGACACGGGAATCCTCCCCCTCACGGACACGGGGAATCCCCCCTCACGGACATGGGAATCCTCCCCCTCACGGACACGGGGAATCCCCCCCTCACGGACACAGGGAATCCCCCCCCTCACGGACACGGGGAATCCCCCCCCTCACGGACACAGTGAATCTCCCCCCCCTCATGGACTTGGGGATTCCCCCCCCCTCATGAACATGGGGAATCCTCCCCCTCACGGACACGTGGAATCCTCCACCTCACGGACACGGGGAATCCCCCCCTTCACGGACACGGGGAATCCTCCCCCTCACGGACACAGGGAATCCTTCCACTCACGGACACAGGGAATACCTCCTCTCACGGACACGGGAAATCGCCACCCTTCACCGACACGGGGAATCCTCCCCCTCACGGACCCGGAAAAACCTCCCCCTCACGGACACAGGGAATCCCTCCCCTCACTGGCACGTGGAATCGCCACCCTCACTGACACGGGAAATCCCCACCCCTCACTGACACAGGGAATCCCCACCCCTCAGTGACACGGGGAACCCCTCCCCCTCACGGACACAGGGAACCCTCACCCTCACGGACACGGGGAATCCCCCCCTCACGGACTTGGGGAATCCCCCCCCCTCATGGACATGGGGAATCCCCCCTCATGGGCACGGGGAATCCCCCCCTCACGGACACGGGGAATGCCCCCTCACAGACACGGGGAAAGCCCCCTCACAGACACGGGGAATCCCCCCCTCACGGACACGGGGAATCCCCCCTCACGGACACGGGAATCCTCCCCCTCACGGACACGGGGAATCCCCCCTCACGGACACGGGAATCCTCCCCCTCACGGACACGGGGAATCCCCCCCTCACGGACACAGGGAATCCCCCCCCTCACGGACACGGGGAATCCCCCCCCTCACGGACACAGTGAATCTCCCCCCCCTCACGGACTTGGGGATTCCCCCCCCTCATGAACATGGGGAATCCTCCCCCTCACGGACACGTGGAATCCTCCACCTCACGGACACGGGGAATCCCCCTTCACGGACACGGGGAATCCTCCCCCTCACGGACACAGGGAATCCTTCCACTCACGGACACAGGGAATCCCTCCTCTCACGGACACGGGAAATCGCCACCCTTCACCGAAACGGGGAATCCTCCCCCTCACGGACCCGGGAAAACCTCCCCCTCACGGACACAGGGAATCCCTCCCCTCACTGGCACGTGGAATCGCCACCCTCACTGACACGGGAAATCCCCACCCCTCACTGACACAGGGAATCCCCACCGCTCAGTGACACGGGGAACCCCTCCCCCTCACGGACACAGGGAACCCTCACCCTCACGGACACGGGGAATCCTCCCCCTCATGGACACAGGGAATCCCCACCCCTCAGTGACACGGGGAACCCCTCCCCCTCACGGACACAGGGAACCCTCACCCTCACGGACACGGGGAATCCTCCCCCTCATGGACACAGGGAATCCCCACCCCTCAGTGACACGGGGAATCCCTCCCCCTCACGGACACGGGGAATCCTCCCCTCACAGACACGGGGAATAACGCCCTCACGGACACAGGAAATCCTCCCCCTCACAGACACGGGGAATCCCCCCCCTCACGGACACGGGGAATAACCCCCTCACGGACACGGGCAATCCTACCCCTAATGGACACAAGGAATCCCTCCCCCTCACGGACACAGGGAATCCCCACCCCTCTCGGACACAGGGAATTCCCACAGGGAATCCCCACCCCTCATGGACATGGGGAATCCCCACAGGAAATCCTCCTGCTCACGGACACGGGAATCCCTCCCTCACGGACACGGGGAACCCCCCCCCTCACGGACACAGAGAATCCCCACAGGGAATCCCCCCTCACAGACAGAGGGAATCCTCCCGCTCACGGACATGGGGAATCCCCCCCTCACGGACACAGGGAATACTCCCCCAACACAGACACGGGTAATCCCCCCCCACACGGACATGGGGAATCCCCCCCCCACGGACACGGAAATCCCCCCCCCTCACAGACAGAGGGAATCCTCCCGCTCACGGACACGGGGAATCCCCCCCTCACGGACACGGGGAACACTCCCCCAACACAGACACGGGTAATCCCCCCCCACACGGACATGGGGAATCCCCCCCCCACGGACACGGGAATCCCCCCCCTCACGGACACAGGGAATCCTCCCCCTCACGGACACGGGGAAACCTCACCCTCACGGACATGGGGAATCCCCATAGAGAATCCCTCCCGCTCACGGACACGGAGAATCCTCCCCTCATGGACATGGGTAATCCTCCCCCTCACGGACACAGGGAATCCCCACAGGGAATCCTCCCCCTCACGGACACAGGGAATCCTCCCCCTCACGGACACGGGGAATCCCTCCCCCTCACGGGCACAGGCAATCCTCCCCTTCACGGACACGGGGAATAACCCCCTCACGGACACAGGGAATCCTCCCCCTCACAGACACGGGGAATCCCCCCCTCACGGACACGGGGAATAACCCCCTCACAGACACGGGCAATCCTCCCCCTCATGGACACAAGGAATCCCTCCCCCTCACGGACACAGGGAATCCCCACCCCTCTCGGACACAGGGAATTCCCACAGGGAATCCCCACCCCTCATGGACATGGGGAATCCCCACAGGAAATCCTCCTGCTCACGGACACGGGAATCCCTCCCTCACGGACACGGGGAACACCCCCCTCACGGACACAGGGAGTCTTCCCCCTCACAGACACGGGGTTTCCCCCCTAATCACAGACAGAGGGAATCCTCCCCCTCACGGACACGGGGAATCCCCCCTCACAGACAGAGGGAATCCTCCCCCTCACGTACACAGAGAATCCCCACAGGGAATCCCTCCCTCACAGACAGAGGGAATCCTCCCGCTCACGGACACGGGGAATCACCCCCTCACGGACACGGGGAATACTCCCCCAACACAGACACGGGTAATCCCCCCCCACACGGACATGGGGAATCCCCCCCCAAGGACACGGGAATCCCCCCCCCTCACGGACACAGGGAATCCTCCCCCTCACGGACACGGGGAATCCTCACCCTCACGGACATGGGGAATCCCCCTAGGGAATCCCTCCCACTCACAGACACGGAGAATCCTCCCCTCATGGACATGGGAAATCTTCCCCCTCACGGACACAGGGAATCCTCCCCCTCACAGACATGGGTAATCCTCCCCCTCACGGACACAGGGAATCCCCACAGGGAATCCTCCCCCTCACGGACACAGGGAATCCTCCCCCTCACGGACACGGGGAATCCCTCCCCCTCACGGGCACAGGCAATCCTCCCCCTCACGGACACGGGGAATCCCCCCCTCACGGACACGCGGAATACTCCCCCAACACGGACACGGGTAAACCCCCCCTCACGGACATGGGGAATCCCCCCCCACGGACACGGGAATCCCCCCCCTCACGGACACAGGGAATCCTCCCCCTCACGGACACGGGGAATCCTCACCCTCACGGACACGGGGAATCCTTCCCCTCACAGACACGGGGAATTCCCACAGGGAATCCCTACCCCTCACGGACAGAGGAATCCCCACAGGGAATCCTCCCCCTCACGGACACAGGAATCCCCACAGGGAATCCTGCGCCTCACGGACACGGGGAATCCCCACAGGGAATACTCCCTATCCCGGACACGGGGAATCCCTCCCACTCACGGACATGGGGAATCCCTCCCCCTCACGGACACGGGGAACCCCGCAGGGAATCCGTCCCCCTAACGGACATGAGGAATCTCTCCCCCTCACGGACACGGGGAACCCCCCCTCATGGACACAGGGAATCCCCACAGGGAATCCCTCCCCCTCACAGACACGGGGAATCCCCCCCTCACGGACACGGGGAATACTCCCCCAACACGGACACGGGGAATCCCCCCCCTCACGGACATGGGGAATACGCCCCCCACGGACACGGGAATTCCCCCCTCACGGACTCAGGGAATCATCCCCCTCACGGACACGGGGAATCCTCACCCTCACGGACACGGGGAATCCTTCCCCTCACAGACACGGGGAATCCCCACAGGGAATCCCTACCCCTCACGGACAGAGGAATCCCCACAGGGAATCCTCCCCCTCACGGACACAGGAATCCCCACAGGGAATCCTGCCCCTCACGGACACGGGGAATACCCACAGGGAATACTCCCCATCCCGGACACGGGGAATCCCTCCAACTCACGGACATGGGGAATCCCTCCCCCTCACGGACACGGGGAACCCCACAGGGAATCCCTCCCCCTAACGGACATGAGGAATCCCTCCCCCTCACGGACACGGGGAATCCCCCCCTCACGGACACAGGGAATTCCCATAGAGAATCCCTCCCCCTCACGGACACGGGAAATCCTCCACCTCACAGACACGGGGAATCCCCACAGAGAATCCCTCCCCCTCACGGACACAGGGAATCCCCACCTCACGGACACGGGGAACCCCCCCTCATGGACATGGGGAATCCCCCCTCACGGGCACGGGGAATCCCCGCTCGCGGACATGGGGAATCCCCCCCTTACGGACACGGGGATTCCCCCCTCACGGACACGGGGAATCCCCCCTCACGGACACGGGGAATCCCCCCCTTACGGACACGGGGATTCCCCCCTCACGGACACGGGGAATCCCCCCCTCACGGACATGGGGAATCCTCCCCCACACGGACACAGGGAATCCTCCCCCTCACGGACACGGGGAACCCCTCCTCCTCACGGACACAGGGAACCCTCACCCTCACGGACACGGGGAATCCTCCCCCTCATGGACACAGGGAATCCCCACCCCTCAGTGACACGGGGAATCCCTCCCCCTCACGGACACGGGGAATCCTCCCCTCACGGACACGGGGAATAACCCCCTCACGGACACAGGGAATCCTCCCCCTCACAGACACAGGGAAGCCCCCCCTCACGGACACGGGGAATAACCCCCTCACGGACACGGGCAATCCTCCCCCTCATGGACACAAGGAATCCCTCCCCCTCACGGACACAGGGAATCCTCCCCCTCACAGACACGGGGAATCCCCCCCTCACGGACACGGGGAATAACCCCCTCACGGACACGGGCAATCCTCCCCCTCATGGACACAAGGAATCCCTCCCCCTAACGGACACAGGGAATCCCCACCCCTCTCGGACACAGGGAATTCCCACAGGGAATCCCCACCCCTCATGGACATGGGGAATCCCCACAGGAAATCCTCCTGCTCACGGACACGGGAATCCCTCCCTCACGGACACGGGGAACCCCTCCCCTCACGGACACGGAGTCTTCCCCCTCACAGACACGTATTCCCCCCTCATCACAGACAGAGGGAATCCTCCCCCTCACGTACACAGAGAATCCCCACAGGGAATCCCTCCCTCACAGACAGAGGGAATCCTCCCGCTCACGGACATGGGGAATCCCCCCCTCACGGACACGGGGAATACTCCCCCAACACAGACACGGGTAATCCCCCCCCCACACGGACATGGGGAATCCCCCCCCACGGACACGGGAATCCCCCCCTCACGGACACGGGAATCCCCCCCTCACGGACACGGGGAATACTCACCCTCACGGACATGGGGAATCCCCATAGAGAATCCCTCCCGCTCACAGGCACGGAGAATCCTCCCCTCATGGACATGGGAAATCCTCCCCCTCACGGACACAGGGAATCCTCCCCCTCACGGACACAGGGAATCCCCACAGGGAATCCTCCCCCTCACGGACACAGGGAATCCTCCCCCTCACGGACACGGGGAATCCCTCCCCCTCACGGGCACAGCCAATCCTCCCCCTCACGGACACGGGGAATCCCCCCCTCACGGACACGGGGAATACTCCCCCAACATGGACACGGGTAATCCCCCCCCTCACGGACATGGGGATTCCCCCTCACGGACAGAGGAATCCCCACAGGGAATCCTCCCCCTCACGGACACAGGAATCCCCACAGGGAATCCTGCCCCTCACGGACGCGGGGAATCCCCACAGGAAATGCTCCCCATCCCGGACACGGGGAATCCCTCCAACTCACAGACATGGGGAATCCCTCCCCCTCACGGACACGGGGAACCCCACAGGGAATCCCTCCCCCTAACGGACATGAGGAATCCCTCCCCCTCACGGACTCGGGGAATCCCCCCCTCACGGACACAGGGAATTCCCATAGAGAATCCCTCCCCCTCACGGACACGGGGAATCCCCACAGAGAATCCCTCCCCCTCACGGTCACAGGGAATCCCCACCTCACGGACTCGGGGAATCCCCCCCTCACGGACACAGGGAGTCCCCATAGAGAATCCCTACCCCTCACGGACACGGGAAATCCTCCACCTCACAGACACGGGGAATCCCCACAGAGAATCCCTCCCCCTCACGGAAACAGGGAATCCCCACCTCACGGACACGGGGAATCCCCCCCTCACGGACATGGGGAATCCCCCCTCACGGGCACGGGGAATCCCCGCTCTTGGCATGGGGAATCCCCCCCTCACGGACACGGGGATTCCCCCCTCACGGACATGGGGAATCCCCCCTCACGGACACGGGGAATCCCCCCTCAAGGACACGAGGAATCACCCCTCACGGACACGGGAATCCTCCCCCTCACGGACACGGTGAATCCACCCCCTCACAGACTTGGGGAATCCCCCCCCCCCTCATGGACACGGGGAATGCTCCCCCTCAAGGACACGGGGAATCCTCCCCCTCATGGACACATGGAATCCCTCCCCCTCACGGACACAGGGAATCCCCACCCCTCACGGACACAGTGAATTACCACAGGGAATCCCCACCCCTTATGGACATGGGGAATCCCCACAGGAAATCGTCCTGCTCACGGACAGGGGAATCTCTCCCTCACGGACACAAGGAACGCCTCCCCTCACGGACACAGGGAGTCTTCCCCCTCACAGACACGGGGATTCCCCCCTCATCACAGACACAGTGAATCCTCCCACTCACGTACACAGAGAATCCCCAAAGGGAATCCCCCCTCACAGACAGAGGGAATCCTGCCGCTCACGGACACGGGGAATCCCCCCCTCACGGACACGGGGAATACTCCCCCAACACGGACACGGGGAATCCCCCCCTCACGGACATGGGGAATCTCCCCCCCACAGACACGGGAATCCCCCCCCCCCTCACGGACACAGGGAATCCTCCCCCTCACGGACACGGGGAATCACTCCATCACGGACACAGGGAACCCTCCCCCTCACGGACACAGGGAATCCCCACAGGGAATCGCCCCCTCACAGAAAGAGGGAATCCTCCCGCTCACGGACACGGGGAATCCCCCCCTCACGGGCACGGGGAATACTCCCCGAACACGGACACGGGAATCCCCCCCCTCACAGACATGGGGAATCCCCCCCCCATGGACATGAGGAATCCCCCCCACTCACGGACACGGAAAATCCCCACAGGGAATCTCACCCCCTCACGGACACGGGGAATCCGCACCCTCACGGACACGGGGAATCCCCACAGGGAATCCCTAACCCTCACGGACAGAGGAATGCCCACAGGGAATCCTCCCCCTCACGGACACGCGGAATCCCCACAGGGAATACTCCCCATCCCGGACACGGGGAATCCCTCCCACTAACGGACATGGGGAATCCCTCCCCCTCACGGACACAGGGGACCCCACAGGGAATCCCTCCCCCTAACGGACATGAGGAATCCCTCCCCCTCACGGACATGGGGAATCCCCCCCTCACGGACACAGGGAATCCCCACAGGGAATCCGTTCCCCTCGCGGACACAGGGAATCCCCATAGAGAATCCCTCCCGCTCACAGACACGGAGAATCCTCCCCTCATGGACATGGGGAATCCCTACCCCTCACGGACACGGGGAACCCCACAGGGAATCCCTCCCCCTAACGGACATGAGGAATCCCTCCCCCTCACGGACACGGGAAATCCCCCCCTCACGGACACAGGGAATCCCCACAGGGAATCCCTCCCCCTCACGGACACAGGGAATCCTCCCCCTCACGGACATGGGTAATCCTCCCCCTCACGGACACAGGGAATCCCCACAGGGAATCCTCCCCCTCACGGACACAGGGAATCCTCCCCCTCACGGACACGGGGAATCCCACCCCCTCACGGACACAGGCAATCCTCCCCCTCACGGACACGGGGAATCCCCCCCTCACGGACACGGAGAATAACCCTCTCACAGATACGGGGAATCCTCCCCCTCATGGACACCGGGAATCCTCCACCTCACAGACACGGAAAATCCCCAAAGGGAATCACTCCCCCTCACGGACACGGGGAATCCTCCCTTCACGGACATGGGGAATCTCCATAGGGAATTATCCCCCTCACGGACACAGGAATCTCCACAGGGAATCCTCCCCCTCACAGACACGGGGAATCCTCCACCTCACAGACACAGGGAATCCTCCCCCTCACGGACACGGGCAATACCTCCCCCTCACGGACACAGGGAATCCTCCCCCTCACAGACACGAGAAATCCCCACATGGAATCCCTCCTCCTCACGGACATAGGAATCCCCACAGGGAATCCTCCCCCTCACGGACATGGGGAATCCCCACAGGGAATCCCTGCCCCTCATGGACAAAGGGAATCCCCACAGGGAATCCTCCCCCTCACGGACACAGGAATCCCACCCTCACGGACATGGGGAATCCCCCCCCCCTCACGGACACAGGGAATCCCCACAGGGACTCCCCCCCTCACGGACACGGGGAATCCCCCCCTCACAGACACGGGGAATCCCTCCCCTGACGGACACAGGGAATCCCCCCTCAAGGACACGGGGAATCCTCCCCCTCATGGACACAAGGAATCCCTCCCCCACACGGACACAGGGAATCCCCACCCCTCACGGACACAGTGAATTCCCACAGGGAATCCCCACCCCATGGACATGGGGAATCCCCACAGGAAATCCTCCTGCTCACAGACACGGGAATCCCTCCCTCACGGACACGAGGAACCCCTCCCCTCACGGACACAGGGAGTCTTCCCCCTCACAGACACGGGGATTCCCCCCTCATCACAGACACAGTGAATCCTCCCACTCACGTACACAGGGAATCCCCAAAGGGAATCCCTCCTCACAGACAGAGGGAATCCTCCCGCTCACGGACACGGGGAATCCCCCCCTCACGGACACGGGGAATACTCCCCCAACACGGACACGGGGAATCCCCCCCTCACGGACATGGGGAATCCCCCCCCACAGACACGGGAATCCCCCCTCACGGACACAGGGAATCCTCCCCCTCACGGACACGGGGAATCCCCCCCCTCACGGACTTGGGGAACCCCCCCCCTCATGGACACGGGGAATCCTCCCCCTCACGGACAAGGGGAATCCCCCCTCACGGACACGGGGAATCCCCCCCTCACGGACACGGGGAATCCCTCACTCACAGACACAGGGAATCCCCCCGTCACAGACACGGGGAATCCGCCCCCTCACGGACACGGGAATCCTCCCCCTCACGGACACGGGGAATCCACCCCCTCACGGACACGGGGAATCCCCCCCCCTCACGGACACAGAGAATCCCCCACCCCTCACGGACACAGGGACTCCTCCCCCTCACGGACACAGGGAGACCCTCCCCCTCACGGGCACAGGGAATCCCCACAGGGAATCCCTCCCCCTCACAGACACAGGGAATCGCCACAGGAAATCCTCCTGCTCACGGACACGGGAATCCCTCCCTCACGGACACAGGGAACCCTCTCCCTCACGGACACAGGGAATCCCCACAGGGAATCCCTCCCCCTCACAGACACAGGGAATCGCCACAGGAAATCCTCCTGCTCACGGACACGGGGAATCTCCCCCTCACGGACACGGGGAATACTCCCCCAACACGGACACGGGGAATCCCCCCCCTCACGGACATGGGGAATACCCCCCCACGGTCACGGGAATCCCCCCCCTCACGGACACAGGGAATCCTCCCCCTCACGGATACGGGGAATCCTCACCCTCACGGACACGGGGAATCCTTCCCCTCACAGACACGGGGAATCCCCACAGGGAATCCCTACCCCTCACGGACACAGGAATCCCCACAGGGAATCCTGCCCCTCACGGACACGGGGAAACCCCACAGGGAATACTCACCATCCCGGAAACGGGGAATCCCTCCAACACACGGACATGGGGAATCCCTCCCCCTCACGGACACGGGGAACCCCACAGGGAATCCCTCCCCCTAACGGACATGAGGAATCCCTCCCCCTCACGGACACGGGGAAACCCCGCTCACGGACACAGGGAATTCCCATAGAGAATCCCTCCCCCTCACGGACACGGGGAATCCCCACAGAGAATCCCTCCCCCTTACGGTCACAGGGAATCCCCACCTCACGGACACAGGGAATCCCCCCCCTCACGGACACAGGAAATCCCCATAGAGAATCCCTCCCCCTCACGGACACGGGGAATCCTCCACCTCACAGACACGGGGAATCCCCACAGAGAATCCCTCCCCCTCACGGACACAGGGAATCCCCACCTCACGGACACGGGGAATCCCCCCCTCATGGACATGGGGAATCCCCCCTTAACGGGCACGGGGAATCCCCGCTCGCGGACACGGGGAATCACCCCTCACGGACACGGGGATTCCCCCCCTCACGGACATGGGGAATCCCCCCTCACGGACACGGGGAATCCCCCCCTCACGGACACGGGGAATCACCCCCTCAGGGACACGGGAATCCTCCCCCTCACGGACACGGTGAATCCACCCCCTCACAGTCTTGGGGAATCCCCCCCCCCTCATGGACACGGGGAATGCTCCCCCTCACGGACACGGGGAATCCTCCCCCTCATGGACACAAGGAATCCCTCCCCCTCACGGACACAGGGAATCCCTACCCCTCACGGACACAGTGAATTCCCACAGGGAATCCCCACACCTTATGGACATGGGGAATCCCCACAGGAAATCCTCCTGCTCACGGACACGGGAATCCCTCCCTCACGGACACGAGGAACCCCTCCCCTCATGGACACAGGGAGTCTTCCCCCTCACAGACACGGGGATTCCCCCCTCATCACAGACACAGTGAATCCCCCCACTCACGTACACAGGGAATCCCCCCTCACAGACAGAGGGAATCCTCCCGCTCACGGACACGGGGAATCCCCCCCTCACGGACACGGGGAATACTCCCCCAACACGGACACGGGGAATCCCCCCCTCACGGACATGGGGAATCCTCCCCCTCACGGACACAGGGAATCCTCCCCCTCACGGACACGGGGAATCCTCACCCTCACGGACACGGGAATCCTCCCCCTCACGGACACGGGGAATCCCCCCCCTCACGGACTTGGGGAACCCCCCCTCATGGACACGGGGAATCCTCCCCCTCACGGACACGGGGAATCCCCCCTCTCACGGACACGGGAATCCTCCCCCTCACGGACACGGGGAATCCCCCCCTCACGGACACGGGGAATCCCCCTCATGGACACGGGGAATCCTCCCCCTCACGGACACGGGGAATCCCCCCTCTCACGGACACGGGGAATCCCCCCCTCACGGACACGGGGAATCCCCCCCTCACAGACACAGGGAATCCCCCCCTCACGGACACGGGGAATCCGCCCCCTCACGGACACGTGGAATCCCCCCTCACGGACACGGGAATCCTCCCCCTCACGGACACGGGGAATCCCTCCCTCACGGACACAGGGAATCCCCCCCTCACGGACACGGGGAATCCACCCCCTCACGGACACGGGGAATCCCCCCCCTTCACG
This sequence comes from Scyliorhinus torazame, assembly GCF_047496885.1. NCBI lineage: Eukaryota > Metazoa > Chordata > Chondrichthyes > Carcharhiniformes > Scyliorhinidae > Scyliorhinus > Scyliorhinus torazame. The sequence goes on along the minus strand of NC_092710.1, from coordinate 18,082,713 downwards.
GACACAGGGAATCCCCCACCCCTCACGGACACAGGGACTCCTCCCCCTCACGGACACAGGGAGTCCCTCCCCCTCACGGGCACAGGGAATCCCCACAGGGAATCCCTCCCCCTCACAGACACTTGGAATCGCCACAGGAAATCCTCCTGCTCACGGACACGGGAATCCCTCCATCACGGACACAGGGAACCCTCCCCCTCACGGACACAGGGAATCCCCACAGGGAATCGCCCCCTCACAGAAAGAGGAAATCCTCCCGATCACGGACACGGGGAATCCCCCCCTCACGGACACGGGGAATACTCCCCCAACACGGACACGGGGAATCCCCCCCCTCACAGACATGGGGAATCCCCCCCACACGGACATGAGGAATCCCCCCCATTCACGGACACGGAAAATCCCCACAGGGAATCCCACCCCCTCACGGACACGGGGAATCCGCACCCTCACGGACACGGGGAATCCTTCCCCTCACAGACACGGGGAATCCCCACCGGGAATCCCTAACCCTCACGGACAGAGGAATCCCCACAGGGAATCCTCCCCCTCACGGACACGGGGAATCCCCACAGGGAATACTCCCCATCCCGGACACAGGGAATCCCTCCCACTAACGGACATGGGGAATCCCTCCCCCTCACGGACACGGGGAACCCCACAGGGAATCCCTCCCCCTAACGGACATGAGGAATCCCTCCCCCTCACGGACATGGGGAATCCCCCCTCACGGACACAGGGAATCCCCACAGGGAATCCCTTCCCCTCGTGGACACAGGGAATCCCCATAGAGAATCCCTCCCGCTCACAGACACGGAGAATCCTCCCCTCATGGACATGGGGAATCCCTACCCCTCACGGACACGGGGAACCCCACAGGGAATCCCTCCCCCTAACGGACATGAGGAATCCCTCCCCCTCACGGACACGGGAAATCCCCCCCTCACGGACACAGGGAATCCCCACAGGGAATCCCTCCCCCTCACGGACACAGGGAATCCTCCCCCTCACGGACATGGGTAATCCTCCCCCTCACGGACACAGGGAATCCCCACAGGGAATCCTCCCCCTCACGGACACAGGGAATCCTCCCCCTCACGGACACGGGGAATCCCCCCCTCACGGACACGGGGAATAACCCTCTCACAGACACGGGGAATCCTCCCCCTCATGGACACCGGGAATCCTCCACCTCACAGACACGGAAAATCCCCAAAGGGAATCACTCCCCCTCACGGACACGGGGAATCCTCCCTTCACGGACATGGGGAATCTCCATAGGGAATTATCCCCCTCACGGACACAGGAATCTCCACAGGGAATCCTCCCCCTCACAGACACGGGGAATCCTCCCCCTCACAGACACAGGGAATCCTTCCCCTCACGGACACGGGCAATACCTCCCCCTCACGGACACAGGGAATCCTCCCCCTCATAGACACGAGGAATCCCCACAGGGAATCCCTCCTCCTCACGGACATAGGAATCCCCACAGGGAATCCTCCCCCTCACGGACATGGGGAATCCCCACAGGGAATCCCTGCCCCTCACGGAACAAAGGGAATCCCCACAGGGAATCCTCCCCCTCACGGACACAGGAATCCCCCCCTCACGGACATGGGGAATCCCCCCCTCACGGACACAGGGAATCCCCACAGGGAATCCCCCCCTCACGGACACGGGGAATCCCCCCCTCACAGACACGGGGAATCCCTCCCCTCACGGATACAGGGAATCCCCCCTCACGGACATGGGGAATCCCCCCCTCACGGACACTGGGAATCCCCACAGGGAATCCCCCCCTCACGGACACGGGGAATCCCCACAGGGAATCCCCCCCTCAATGACACGGGGAATACTGCCCCTCACGGTCATGGGGAATCCTCACCCTCACGGACACAGGGAATCCTCCCCCTCACAGACACGGGGAATCCCCACCCCTCACTGACATGGGGAATCCTCCCCTTCAGGGCCACGGGAAATCCTCCCCCTCATGGATACAGGGAATCCTCCCCCTCATGGACAGAGGGAATCCCCACCCCTCACGGACACAGGGAATCCCCACGGGGAATCTCCACACCTCATGGACACAGGGAATCCTCCCTGTCAAGGACAAGGGGAATCCTCCCCCTCACGGACACGGGGAATCCCCACAGGGAATCCCTCCCCCAGACAGACACGGGGAATCCCCACAGGAAATCGTCCTGCTCAAGGACACGGGGAAACCCTCCACTCACGGACACGGGAAATCCCTCCACTCACGGACACAGGGGATCCTCCCTCTCAAGGACACTGGGATTCCCTTCCCTCACGGACACAGGGAATCCTCCCCCTCACCAACATGGTGAATCCCTCCACTCACGGACACGGGGAATCCCTCCACTCACGGACACAGGGAATCCTCCCCCTCACGGACATGGGGATTCCCCACAGGGAATCCCTCCCCCTGACGGACACGGGGAATCCCCACAGGAAATCATCCTGCTCACGGACACGGGGAATCCCTCCCTCACGGACACGGGGAATCCTCCCCCTCACGGACACGGGGAATCCCTCCCCTCACGGACACAGGGAATCCTCCCCCTCACGGACACGGGGAATCCATCCACTCACGGACACGGGGAATCCCTCCACTCACGGACACGGGGAATCCCTCCACTCACGGACACAGGGAATCCACCCCCTCACAGACATGGGGATTCCCCCCTCCTCACGGACACAGGTAATCCTCCCCCTCACGGTCACAGGGAATCCCCACAGGGAATCCCCCCCTCACAGAGGGAATCATCCCGCTCACGGACACGGGGAATCCCCCTCTCGCGGAACCGGGGAATACACCCCCACACACGGACACGGGGAATCCCCCCTCACGGACATGGGGAATCCCCCCCCCCACGGACACGGGGAATCCCCCCCTCACGGTCACAGGAAATCCTCACAGGGAATCCTCCCCCTCATTGACAGAGGGAATCCCCACAGGGAATCCTCCCGCTCACAGACACGGAGGATCCTCACCTCATGGACACGGGAATCCCTCCCCCTCACGGACACGGGGAATCCTTCCCCTCACAGACACGGGGAATCCCCACCGGGAATCCCTCCCCCTCACGGACACGGGGAATCCCCATAGGGAATTATCCCCCTCACGGACAGAGGAATCTCCACAGGGAATCCTCCCCCTCATGGACACGGGGAATACCCCCCTCACAGACACGTGGAATCCTCCCCCTCACAGACACGGGGAATCCCCCCCCTCATGGACACGGGCAATACCTCCCCCTCACGGACATAGGGAATCCTCACCCTCACAGACACGAGGAATCCCCACAGGGAATCCATCCCCCTGACGGACATGGGGAATCCCCACAGGGAATCCCTGCCCCTCACGGACACGAGGAATCCCCACAGGGAATCCTCCCCCTCACTGACACGAGGAATCCCCACAGGGAATCCCTGCCCCTCACGGACACAGGGAATCCCCACAGGGAATCCTCGCCCTCACGGAGACAGGAATCCCCACAGAGAATCCTCCCCCTCACGGACATAGGAATCCCTACAGGGAATCCTCCCCCTCACGGACATGGGGAATCCCCACAGGGACGCCCTGCCCCTCACGAACACAGGGAATACCCACAGGGAATCCTCCCCCTCACGGACACAGGAATCCCCACTGGGAATCCTCCCCCTCACGGACACGGGGATCCCCACAGGGAATCCTCACCATCACGGACACGGGGAATCCTTCCGCTCACAGACACGGGGAATCCTCACCCTCACGGACACGGGGTATCCTCACCCCCATGGATACGGGGAATCCTACCCCTCACAGACACGGGGAATCCCCACAGGGAATCCCTACCCCTCACGGAGAGAGGAATCCCCACAGGTAATCCTCCCCCTCACGGACACAGGAATCCCCACAGGGAATCCTGCCCCTCACGGACACAGGGAATCCCCACAGGGAATACTCCCCATTCCGGACACGGTGAATCCCTCCCCCTCACGGACACAGGGAACCCCACAGGGAATCCCTCCCCCTAACGGACATGAGGAATCCCTCCCCCTCACGGACACGGGGAATCCCCCCCTCACGGACACAGGGAATCCCCACAGGGAATCCCTCCCCCTCACGGACACAGGGAATCCCCATAGAGAATCCTTCCCCCTCACGGACACGGGGAATCCTCCACCTCACAGACACGGGGAATCTCCACAGAGAATCCCTCCCCCTCATGGACACAGGGAATCCCCACCTCACGGACACGGGGAATCCCCCCCCTCATGGACATGGGGAATCCACCCCTCACGGGCACGGGGAAACCCCGCTCACGGACACAGGGAATCCCACCCTCACGGACACGGGGATTCCCCCCTCACAGACACGGGGAATCCACCCCTCACGGACACGGGGAATCCCCCCCCTCACGGACACGGGGAATTCCCCCCCTCACGGACACAGGAATCCTCCCCTCCACGGACACGGGGAATCCCCCCCCTCACGGACTTGGGGAATCCCCCCCCCATGGACACGGGGAATCCTCCCCCTCACGGACACGGGGAATCCCCCCCTCACGGAGACGGGGAATCCCCCCCCTCACGGACACGGCGAATCCCCCCCTCACAGACACAGGGAATCCCCCCATCACGGACACGGGGAATCCGCCCCCTCACGGACACGGGGAATCCCCCCTCACGGACACGGGAATCCTCCCCCTCACGGACACGGGGAATCCCTCCCTCACGGACACGGGGAATCCCCCCCTCACAGACACAGGGAATCCCCCCATCACGGACACGGGGAATCCCCCCCTCACAGACACAGGGAATCCCCCCATCACGGACACGGGGAATCCGCCCCCTCACGGACACGGGGAATCCCACCTCACGGACACGGGGAATCCCCCCACTCATGGACACGGGGAATCCGCCCCCTCACGGACACGGGGAATCCCCCCCCTCATGGACACGGGGAATCCCCCCCCCCACGGACACGGGGAATCCCCCCCCTCACGGACACGGAAAATCTCCACAGGGAATCCCTCCCCTCACGGACACGGGGAATCCTCACCCTCACGGATACGGGGAATCCTTCCCCTCACAGACACGGGTAATCCCCACCGGGAATCCCTAACCCTCACGGACAGAGGAATCCCCACAGGGAATCCTCCCCCTCACGGACACGGGGAATCCCCACAGGGAATACTCCCCATCCAGGGCACAGGGAATCCATCCCATTAACGGACATGGGGAATCCCTCCCCCTAACGGACATGAGGAATCCCTTCCCCTCACGGACACGGGGAATCCCCCCTCACGGACACAGGGAATCCCCACAGAGAATCCCTCCCCCTCACGGACACAGGGAATCCCCATAGAGAATCCCTCCCGCTCACAGACACGGAGAATCCTCCCCTCATGTACACGGGAAATCCTCCTCCTCACGGACACAGGGAATCCTCCCCCTCACGGACATGGGTAATACTCCCCCTCACGGACACAGGGAACCCCCACAGGGAATCCTCGCCCTAACGGACACAGGGAAACCTCCCCCTCACGGACACGGGGAATCCCTCCCCCTCACGGACACAGGCAATCCTCCCCCTCACGGACACGGGGAATCCCCCCCTCACGGACACGGAGAATAAACCCCTCACAGACACGGGGAATCCTCCCCCTCATGGACACGGAGAATCCTCCACCTCACAGACACGGAAAATCTCCAAAGGGAATCACTCCCCCTCACGGACACGGGGAAGCCTCCCCCTCACGGACACGGGGAATCCCCATAGGGAATTATCCCCCTCACGGACACAGGAATCTCCACAGGGAATCCTCCCCCTCATGGACACGGGGAATCCCCCCCCTAACAGACACGGGGAATCCTCCCCCTCACAGACACGGGGAATCCTCCCCCTCAGGACACTGGCAATACCTCCCCCTCACGGACATAGGGAATCCTCCCCCTCACAGACACGAGGAATCCCCACAGGGAATCCCTGCCCCTCATGGACATAGGAATCCCCACAGGGGATCCTCCCCCTCACGGACACAGGGAATCCCACAGGGAATCCACCCCCTCACGGACACAGGAATCCCCACAGGGAATCCTCCCCCTCACGGACACGGGGAATCCCCACAGGGAATACGCCCCATCACGGACACGGGGAATCCCTCCCACTCACGGACATGGGGAATCCCTGCCCCTCACGGACACGGGGAACCCCACAGAGATCCCTCCGCCTCACGGACACGGGGAACACCACAGAGATCCCTACCCCTCACGGACAGAGGAATCCCCACAGGGAATACCTCCCCCTAACGGACACGAGGAATCCCTCCCCCTCACGGACATGGGGAATCCCCACAGGGAATCCCTGCCCCTCATGGACACAGGGAATCCCCACAGGGAGTCCCTCCCCCTCACGGATACGGGGAATCCCCATGGAGAATCCCTCCCCCTCACGGACACAGGGAATCCTCGCCCTCACGGACATGGGTAATACTCCCCCTCACGGACACAGGGAATCCCCACAGGGAATCCTCGCCCTCACGGACACAGGGAATCCTCCCCCTCATGGACACGGGGAATCCCTCCCCCTCACGGACACAGGCAATCCGCCCCCTCACGGACACGGGGAAACCCCCCCTCACGGACACGGGGAATAACCCCCTCACAGACACGGGGAATCCTCCCCCTCATGGACACGGAGAATCCTCCACCTCACAGACACGGAAAATCTCCAAAGGGAATCACTCCCCCTCACGGACACGGGGAATCCTCCCCCTCACGGACACGGGGAATCCCCATAGGGAATTATCCCCATCACGGACACGGGGAATCCCCACCGGGAATCCCTAACCCTCACGGACAGAGGAATCCCCACAGGGAATCCTCCCCCTCACGGACACGGGGAATCCCCACAGGGAATACTCCCCATCCCGGACACAGGGAATCCCTCCCACTAACGGACATGGGGAATCCCTCCCCCTCACGGACACGGGGAACCCCACAGGGAATCCCTCCCCCTAACGGACATGAGGAATCCCTCCCCCTCACGGACATGGGGAATCCCCCCTCACGGACACAGGGAATCCCCACAGGGAATCCCTTCCCCACGTGGACACAGGGAATCCCCATAGAGAATCCCTCCCGCTCACAGACACGGAGAATCCTCCCCTCATGGACATGGGGAATCCCTACCCCTCACGGACACGGGGAACCCCACAGGGAATCCCTCCCCCTAACGGACATGAGGAATCCCTCCCCCTCACGGACACGGGAAATCCCCCCCTCACGGACACAGGGAATCCCCACAGGGAATCCCTCCCCCTCACGGACACAGGGAATCCTCCCCCTCACGGACATGGGTAATCCTCCCCCTCACGGACACAGGGAATCCCCACAGGGAATCCTCCCCCTCACGGACACAGGGAATCCTCCCCCTCACGGACACGGGGTATCCCTCCCCCTCACGGACACAGGCAATCCTCCCCCTCACGGACACGGGGAATCCCCCCCTCACGGACACGGGGAATAACCCTCTCACAGACACGGGGAATCCTCCCCCTCATGGACACCGGGAATCCTCCACCTCACAGACACGGAAAATCCCCAAAGGGAATCACTCCCCCTCACGGACACGGGGAATCCTCCCTTCACGGACATGGGGAATCTCCATAGGGAATTATCCCCCTCACGGACACAGGAATCTCCACAGGGAATCCTCCCCCTCACAGACACGGGGAATCCTCCCCCTCACAGACACAGGGAATCCTTCCCCTCACGGACACGGGCAATACCTCCCCCTCACGGACACAGGGAATCCTCCCCCTCACAGACACGAGGAATCCCCACAGGGAATCCCTCCTCCTCACGGACATAGGAATCCCCACAGGGAATCCTCCCCCTCACGGACATGGGGAATCCCCACAGGGAATCCCTGCCCCTCACGGACAAAGGGAATCCCCACAGGGAATCCTCCCCCTCACGGACACAGGAATCCCCCCCTCACGGACATGGGGAATCCCCCCCTCACGGACACAGGGAATCCCCACAGGGAATCCCCCCCTCACGGACACGGGGAATCCCCCCCTCACAGACGCGGGGAATCCCTCCCCTCACGGATACAGGGAATCCCCCCTCACGGACATGGGGAATCCCCCCCTCACGGACACTGGGAATCCCCACAGGGAATCCCCCCCTCACGGACACGGGGAATCCCCACAGGGAATCCCCCCCTCAATGACACGGGGAATACTGCCCCTCACGGTCATGGGGAATCCTCACCCTCACGGACACAGGGAATCCTCCCCCTCACAGACACGGGGAATCCCCACCCCTCACTGACATGGGGAATCCTCCCCTTCAGGGCCACGGGAAATCCTCCCCCTCATGGATACAGGGAATCCTCCCCCTCATGGACAGAGGGAATCCCCACCCCTCACGGACACAGGGAATCCCCACGGGGAATCTCCACACCTCATGGACACAGGGAATCCTCCCTGTCAAGGACAAGGGGAATCCTCCCCCTCACGGACACGGGGAATCCCCACAGGGAATCCCTCCCCCAGACGGACACGGTGAATCCCCACAGGAAATCGTCCTGCTCAAGGACACGGGGAAACCCTCCACTCACGGACACGGGAAATCCCTCCACTCACGGACACAGGGGATCCTCCCTCTCAAGGACACTGGGATTCCCTTCCCTCACGGACACAGGGAATCCTCCCCCTCACCAACATGGTGAATCCCTCCACCCACGGACACGGGGAATCCCTCCACTCACGGACACAGGGAATCCTCCCCCTCACGGACATGGGGATTCCCCACAGGGAATCCCTCCCCCTGACGGACACGGGGAATCCCCACAGGAAATCATCCTGCTCACGGACACGGGGAATCCCTCCCTCACGGACATGGGGAATCCCCCCCCCACGGACACGGGGAATCCCCCCCTCACGGTCACAGGAAATCCTCACAGGGAATCCTCCCCCTCATTGACAGAGGGAATCCCCACAGGGAATCCTCCCGCTCACAGACACGGAGAATCCTCCCCTAATGGACACGGGAAATCCTCCCTCTCAGGGACACAGGGAATCGCGACAGGGAATCATCCCCCTCATGGACACGGGAATCCCTCCCCCTCACGGACACGGGGAATCCTTCCCCTCACAGACACGGGGAATCCCCACCGGGAATCCCTCCCCCTCACGGACACGGGGAATCCCCATAGGGAATTATCCCCCTCACGGACAGAGGAATCTCCACAGGGAATCCTCCCCCTCATGGACACGGGGAATACCCCCCTCACAGACACGTGGAATCCTCCCCCTCACAGACACGGGGAATCCTCCCCCTCATGGACACGGGCAATACCTCCCCCTCACGGACATAGGGAATCCTCCCCCTCACAGACACGAGTAATCCCCACAGGGAATCCATCCCCCTGACGGACATGGGGAATCCCCACAGGGGATCCCTGCCCCTCACGGACACGAGGAATCCCCACAGGGAATCCTCCCCCTCACTGACACGAGGAATCCCCACAGGGAATCCCTGCCCCTCACGGACACAGGGAATCCCCACAGGGAATCCTCGCCCTCACGGACACAGGAATCCCCACAGAGAATCCTCCCCCTCACGGACATAGGAATCCCTACAGGGAATCCTCCCCCTCACGGACATGGGGAATCCCCACAGGGACGCCCTGCCCCTCACGAACACAGGGAATACCCACAGGGAATCCTCCCCCTCACGGACACAGGAATCCCCACTGGGAATCCTCCCCCTCACGGACACGGGGATCCCCACAGGGAATCCTCACCATCACGGACACGGGGAATCCTTCCGCTCACAGACACGGGGAATCCTCACCCTCACGGACACGGGGTATCCTCACCCCCATGGATACGGGGAATCCTACCCCTCACAGACACGGGGAATCCCCACAGGGAATCCCTACCCCTCACGGAGAGAGGAATCCCCACAGGTAATCCTCCCCCTCACGGACACAGGAATCCCCACAGGGAATCCTGCCCCTCACGGACACAGGGAATCCCCACAGGGAATACTCCCCATTCCGGACACGGTGAATCCCCCCCTCATGGACACAGGGAATCCCCACAGGGAATCCCTCCCCCTCACGGACACAGGGAATCCCCATAGAGAATCCTTCCCCCTCACGGACACGGGGAATCCTCCACCTCACAGACACGGGGAATCTCCACAGAGAATCCCTCCCCCTCATGGACACAGGGAATCCCCACCTCACGGACACGGGGAATCCCCCCCCTCATGGACATGGGGAATCCCCCCCTCACGGGCACGGGGAAACCCCGCTCACGGACACAGGGAATCCCACCCTCACGGACACGGGGATTCCCCCCTCACAGACACGGGGAATCCACCCCTCACGGACACGGGGAATCCCCCCCTCACGGACACGGGGAATTCCCCCCCTCACGGACACGGGAATCCTCCCCTCCACGGACACGGGGAATCCCCCCCCTCACGGACTTGGGGAATCCCCCCCCATGGACACGGGGAATCCTCCCCCTCACGGACACGGGGAATCCCCCCCTCACGGAGACGGGGAATCCCCCCCCTCACGGACACGGCGAATCCCCCCCTCACAGACACAGGGAATCCCCCCATCACGGACACGGGGAATCCGCCCCCTCACGGACATGGGGAATCCCACCTCACGGACACGGGGAATCCCCCCACTCATGGACACGGGGAATCCGCCCCCTCACGGACACAGGGAGTCCCTCCCCCTCATGGGCACAGGGAATCCCCACCAGAAATCCTCCTGCTCACGGACACGGGAATCCCTCTCTCACGGACACGGGGAATCCTCCCCCTCACGGACACGGGGAATCTCTCCCCTCACGGACACAGGGAATCCCCCACCCCTCACGGACACAGGGACTCCTCCCCCTCACGGACACAGGGAGTCTCTCCCCCTCACGGGCACAGGGAATCCCCACAGGGAATCCCTCCCCCTCACAGACACTTGGAATCGCCACAGGAAATCCTCCTGCTCACGGACACGGGAATCCCTCCATCACGGACACAGGGAACCCTCCCCCTCACGGACACAGGGAATCCCCACAGGGAATCGCCCCCTCACAGAAAGAGGAAATCCTCCCGCTCACGGACACGGGGAATCCCCCCTCACGGACACGGGGAATACTCCCCCAACACGGACACGGGGAATCCCCCCCCTCACAGACATGGGGAATCCGCCCCACACGGACATGAGGAATCCCCCCCATTCACGGACACGGAAAATCCCCACAGGGAATCCCACCCCCTCACAGACACGTGGAATCCTCCCCCTCACAGACACGGGGAATCCTCCTCCTCATGGACACGGGCAATACCTCCCCCTCACGGACATAGGGAATCCTCCCCCTCACAGACACGAGGAATCCCCACAGGGAATCCATCCCCCTGACGGACATGGGGAATCCCCACAGGGAATCCCTGCCCCTCACGGACACGAGGAATCCCCACAGGGAATCCTCCCCCTCACTGACACGAGGAATCCCCACAGGGAATCCCTGCCCCTCACGGACAGAGGGAATCCCCACAGGGAATCCTCGCCCTCACGGACACAGGAATCCCCACAGAGAATCCTCCCCCTCACGGACATAGGAATCCCTACAGGGAATCCTCCCCCTCACGGACATGGGGAATCCCCACAGGGACGCCCTGCCCCTCACGAACACAGGGAATACCCACAGGGAATCCTCCCCCTCACGGACACAGGAATCCCCACTGGGAATCCTCCCCCTCACGGACACGGGGATCCCCACAGGGAATCCTCACCATCACGGACACGGGGAATCCTTCCGCTCACAGACACGGGGAATCCTCACCCTCACGGACACGGGGTATCCTCACCCCCATGGATACGGGGAATCCTACCCCTCACAGACACGGGGAATCCCCACAGGGAATCCCTACCCCTCACGGAGAGAGGAATCCCCACAGGTAATCCTCCCCCTCACGGACACAGGAATCCCCACAGGGAATCCTGCCCCTCACGGACACAGGGAATCCCCACAGGGAATACTCCCCATTCCGGACACGGTGAATCCCTCCCCCTCACGGACACAGGGAACCCCACAGGGAATCCCTCCCCCTAACGGACATGAGGAATCCCTCCCCATCACGGACACGGGGAATCCCCCCCTCACGGACACAGGGAATCCCCACAGGGAATCCCTCCCCCTCACGGACACAGGGAATCCCCATAGAGAATCCTTCCCCCTCACGGACACGGGGAATCCTCCACCTCACAGACACGGGGAATCTCCACAGAGAATCCCTCCCCCTCATGGACACAGGGAATCCCCACCTCACGGACACGGGGAATCCCCCCCCTCATGGACATGGGGAATCCCCCCCTCACGGGCACGGGGAAACCCCGCTCACGGACACAGGGAATCCCACCCTCACGGACACGGGGATTCCCCCCTCACAGACACGGGGAATCCACCCCTCACGGACACGGGGAATCCCCCCCTCACGGACACGGGGAATTCCCCCCCTCACGGACACGGGAATCCTCCCCTCCACGGACACGGGGAATCCCCCCCCTCACGGACTTGGGGAATCCCCCCCCCATGGACACGGGGAATCCTCCCCCTCACGGACACGGGGAATCCCCCCCTCACGGAGACGGGGAATCCCCCCCCTCACGGACACGGCGAATCCCCCCCTCACAGACACAGGGAATCCCCCCATCACGGACACGGGGAATCCGCCCCCTCACGGACACGGGGAATCCCACCTCACGGACACGGGGAATCCGCCCACTCATGGACACGGGGAATCCGCCCCCTCACGGACACAGGGAGTCCCTCCCCCTCATGGGCACAGGGAATCCCCACCAGAAATCCTCCTGCTCACGGACACGGGAATCCCTCTCTCACGGACACGGGGAATCCTCCCCCTCACGGACACGGGGAATCTCTCCCCTCACGGACACAGGGAATCCCCCACCCCTCACGGACACAGGGACTCCTCCCCCTCACGGACACAGGGAGTCCCTCCCCCTCACGGGCACAGGGAATCCCCACAGGGAATCCCTCCCCCTCATAGACACTTGGAATCGCCACAGGAAATCCTCCTGCTCACGGACACGGGAAACCCTCCATCACGGACACAGGGAACCCTCCCCCTCACGGACACAGGGAATCCCCACAGGGAATCGCCCCCTCACAGAAAGAGGAAATCCTCCCGCTCACGGACACGGGGAATCCCCCCTCACGGACACGGGGAATACTCCCCCAACACGGACACGGGGAATCCCCCCCCTCACAGACATGGGGAATCCCCCCCACACGGACATGAGGAATCCCCCCCATTCACGGACACGGAAAATCCCCACAGGGAATCCCACCCCCTCACGGACACGGGGAATCCGCACCCTCACGGACACGGGGAATCCTTCCCCTCACAGACACGGGGAATCCCCACCGGGAATCCCTAACCCTCACGGACAGAGGAATCCCCACAGGGAATCCTCCCCCTCACGGACACGGGGAATCCCCACAGGGAATACTCCCCATCCCGGACACAGGGAATCCCTCCCACTAACGGACATGGGGAATCCCTCCCCCTCACGGACACGGGGAACCCCACAGGGAATCCCTCCCCCTAACGGACATGAGGAATCCCTCCCCCTCACGGACATGGGGAATCCCCCCTCACGGACACAGGGAATCCCCACAGGGAATCCCTTCCCCACGTGGACACAGGGAATCCCCATAGAGAATCCCTCCCGCTCACAGACACGGAGAATCCTCCCCTCATGGACATGGGGAATCCCTACCCCTCACGGACACGGGGAACCCCACAGGGAATCCCTCCCCCTAACGGACATGAGGAATCCCTCCCCCTCACGGACACGGGAAATCCCCCCCTCACGGACACAGGGAATCCCCACAGGGAATCCCTACCCCTCACGGACACAGGGAATCCTCCCCCTCACGGACATGGGTAATCCTCCCCCTCACGGACACAGGGAATCCCCACAGGGAATCCTCCCCCTCACGGACACAGGGAATCCTCCCCCTCACGGACACGGGGTATCCCTCCCCCTCACGGACACAGGCAATCCTCCCCCTCACGGACACGGGGAATCCCCCCCTCACGGACACGGGGAATAACCCTCTCACAGACACGGGGAATCCTCCCCCTCATGGACACCGGGAATCCTCCACCTCACAGACACGGAAAATCCCCAAAGGGAATCACTCCCCCTCACGGACACGGGGAATCCTCCCTTCACGGACATGGGGAATCTCCATAGGGAATTATCCCCCTCACGGACACAGGAATCTCCACAGGGAATCCTCCCCCTCACAGACACGGGGAATCCTCCCCCTCACAGACACAGGGAATCCTTCCCCTCACGGACACGGGCAATACCTCCCCCTCACGGACACAGGGAATCCTCCCCCTCACAGACACAAGGAATCCCCACAGGGAATCCCTCCTCCTCACGGACATAGGAATCCCCACAGGGAATCCTCCCCCTCACGGACATGGGGAATCCCCACAGGGAATCCCTGCCCCTCACGGACAAAGGGAATCCCCACAGGGAATCCTCCCCCTCACGGACACAGGAATCCCCCCCTCATGGACATGGGGAATCCCCCCCTCACGGACACAGGGAATCCCCACAGGGAATCCCCCCCTCACGGACACGGGGAATCCCCCCCTCACAGACACGGGGAATCCCTCCCCTCACGGATACAGGGAATCCCCCCTCACGGACATGGGGAATCCCCCCCTCACGGACACTGGGAATCCCCACAGGGAATCCCCCCCTCACGGACACGGGGAATCCCCACAGGGAATCCCCCCCTCAATGACACGGGGAATACTGCCCCTCACGGTCATGGGGAATCCTCACCCTCACGGACACAGGGAATCCTCCCCCTCACAGACACGGGGAATCCCCACCCCTCACTGACATGGGGAATCCTCCCCTTCAGGGCCACGGGAAATCCTCCCCCTCATGGATACAGGGAATCCTCCCCCTCATGGACAGAGGGAATCCCCACCCCTCACGGACACAGGGAATCCCCACGGGGAATCTCCACACCTCATGGACACAGGGAATCCTCCCTGTCAAGGACAAGGGGAATCCTCCCCCTCACGGACACGGGGAATCCCCACAGGGAATCCCTCCCCCAGACGGACACGGTGAATCCCCACAGGAAATCGTCCTGCTCAAGGACACGGGGAAACCCTCCACTCACGGACACGGGAAATCCCTCCACTCACGGACACAGGGGATCGTCCCTCTCAAGGACACTGGGATTCCCTTCCCTCACGGACACAGGGAATCCTCCCCCTCACCAACATGGTGAATCCCTCCACTCACGGACACGGGGAATCCCTCCACTCACGGACACAGGGAATCCTCCCCCTCACGGACATGGGGATTCCCCACAGGGAATCCCCCCCCCTGACGGACACGGGGAATCCCCACAGGAAATCATCCTGCTCACGGACACGGGGAATCCCTCCCTCACGGACACGGGGAATCCTCCCCCTCACGGACACGGGGAATCCCTCCCCTCACGGACACGGGGAATCCTCCCCCTCACGGACACGGGGAATCCCTCCCCTCACGGACACAGGGAATCCTCCCCCTCACGGACACGGGGAATCCATCCACTCACGGACACGGGGAATCCCTCCACTTACGGACACAGGGAATCCTCCCCCTCACGGACATGGGGATTCCCCCCTCCTCACGGACACAGGTAATCCTCCCCCTCACGGTCACAGGGAATCCCCACAGGGAATCCCCCCCTCACAGAGGGAATCATCCCGCTCACGGACACGGGGAATCCCCCTCTCGGGGAACCGGGGAATACACCCCCACACACGGACACGGGGAATCCCCCCCTCACGGACATGGGGAATCCCCCCCCCACGGACACGGGGAATCCCCCCCTCACGGTCACAGGAAATCCTCACAGGGAATCCTCCCCCTCATTGACAGAGGGAATCCCCACAGGGAATCCTCCCGCTCACAGCCACGGAGAATCCACCCCTCATGGACACGGGAATCCCTCCCCCTCACGGACACGGGGAATCCTTCCCCTCACAGACACGGGGAATCCCCACCGGGAATCCCTCCCCCTCACGGACACGGGGAATCCCCATAGGGAATTATCCCCCTCACGGACAGAGGAATCTCCACAGGGAATCCTCCCCCTCATGGACACGGGGAATACCCCCCTCACAGACACGTGGAATCCTCCCCCTCACAGACACGGGGAATCCTCCCCCTCATGGACACGGGCAATACCTCCCCCTCACGGATATAGGGAATCCTCCCCCTCACAGACACGAGGAATCCCCACAGGGAATCCATCCCCCTGACGGACATGGGGAATCCCCACAGGGAATCCCTGCCCCTCACGGACACGAGGAATCCCCACAGGGAATCCTCCCCCTCACTGACACGAGGAATCCCCACAGGGAATCCCTGCCCCTCACGGACACAGGGAATCCCCACAGGGAATCCTCGCCCTCACAGACACAGGAATCCCCACAGAGAATCCTCCCCCTCACGGACATAGGAATCCCTACAGGGAATCCTCCCCCTCACGGACATGGGGAATCCCCACAGGGACGCCCTGCCCCTCACGAACACAGGGAATACCCAC
This sequence comes from Scyliorhinus torazame, assembly GCF_047496885.1. NCBI lineage: Eukaryota > Metazoa > Chordata > Chondrichthyes > Carcharhiniformes > Scyliorhinidae > Scyliorhinus > Scyliorhinus torazame. The sequence goes on along the minus strand of NC_092710.1, from coordinate 18,066,013 downwards.
AGGGAATCCTCCCCCTCACGGACACAGGAATCCCCACTGGGAATCCTCCCCCTCACGGACACGGGGATCCCCACAGGGAATCCTCACCATCACGGACACGGGGAATCCTTCCGCTCACAGACACGGGGAATCCTCACCCTCACGGACACGGGGTATCCTCACCCCCATGGATACGGGGAATCCTACCCCTCACAGACACGGGGAATCCCCACAGGGAATCCCTACCCCTCACGGAGAGAGGAATCCCCACAGGTAATCCTCCCCCTCACGGACACAGGAATCCCCACAGGGAATCCTGCCCCTCACGGACACAGGGAATCCCCACAGGGAATACTCCCCATTCCGGACACGGTGAATCCCTCCCCCTCACGGACACAGGGAACCCCACAGGGAATCCCTCCCCCTAACGGACATGAGGAATCCCTCCCCCTCACGGACACGGGGAATCCCCCCCTCACGGACACAGGGAATCCCCACAGGGAATCCCTCCCCCTCACGGACACAGGGAATCCCCATAGAGAATCCTTCCCCCTCACGGACACGGGGAATCCTCCACCTCACAGACACGGGGAATCTCCACAGAGAATCCCTCCCCCTCATGGACACAGGGAATCCCCACCTCACGGACACGGGGAATCCCCCCCTCATGGACATGGGGAATCCCCCCCTCACGGGCACGGGGAAACCCCGCTCACGGACACAGGGAATCCCACCCTCACGGACACGGGGATTCCCCCCTCACAGACACGGGGAATCCACCCCTCACGGACACGGGGAATCCCCCCCCTCACGGACACGGGGAATTCCCCCCCTCACGGACACAGGAATCCTCCCCTCCACGGACACGGGGAATCCCCCCCCTCACGGACTTGGGGAATCCCCCCCCCATGGACACGGGGAATCCTCCCCCTCACGGACACGGGGAATCCCCCCCTCACGGAGACGGGGAATCCCCCCCCTCACGGACACGGCGAATCCCCCCTCACAGACACAGGGAATCCCCCCATCACGGACACGGGGAATCCCCCCCCTCACGGACACGGCGAATCCCCCCCTCACGGACATGGGGAATCCCACCTCACGGACACGGGGAATCCCCCCACTCATGGACACGGGGAATCCGCCCCCTCACGGACACAGGGAGTCCATCCCCCTCATGGGCACAGGGAATCCCCACAGGAAATCCTCCTGCTCACGGACACGGGAATCCCTCTCTCACGGACACGGGGAATCCTCCCCCTCACGGACACGGGGAATCTCTCCCCTCACGGACACAGGGAGTCCTCCCCCTCACAGACACGGGGATTCCCCCCTCATCACAGACACAGGGAACCCTCCCCATCACGGACACAGGGAATCCCCACAGGGAATCGCCCCCTCACAGAAAGAGGGAATCCTCCCGCTCACGGACACGGGGAATCCCTTCTCACGGACACGGGGAATACTCCCCAACATGGACACGGGGAATACCACCCCTCACGGACATGGGGAATCCCCCCCCCACGGACACGGGGAATCCCCCCCCTCACGGACACGGAAAATCTCCACAGGGAATCCCTCCCCTCACGGACACGGGGAATCCTCACCCTCACGGATACGGGGAATCCTTCCCCTCACAGACACGGGTAATCCCCACCGGGAATCCCTAACCCTCACGGACAGAGGAATCCCCACAGGGAATCCTCCCCCTCACGGACACGGGGAATCCCCACAGGGAATACTCCCCATCCAGGGCACGGGGAATCCATCCCATTAACGGACATGGGGAATCCCTCCCCCTAACGGACATGAGGAATCCCTTCCCCTCACGGACACGGGTAATCCCCCCTCACGGACACAGGGAATCCCCACAGAGAATCCCTCCCCCTCACGGACACAGGGAATCCCCATAGAGAATCCCTCCCGCTCACAGACACGGAGAATCCTCCCCTCATGTACACGGGAAATCCTCCTCCTCACGGACACAGGGAATCCTCCCCCTCACGGACATGGGTAATACTCCCCCTCACGGACACAGGGAACCCCCACAGGGAATCCTCGCCCTAACGGACACAGGGAAACCTCCCCCTCACGGACACGGGGAATCCCTCCCCCTCACGGACACAGGCAATCCTGCCCCTCACGGACACGGGGAATCCCCCCCTCATGGACACGGAGAATAAACCCCTCACAGACACGGGGAATCCTCCCCCTCATGGACACGGAGAATCCTCCACCTCACAGACACGGAAAATCTCCAAAGGGAATCCTCGCCCTAACGGACACAGGGAAACCTCCCCCTCACGGACACGGGGAATCCCTCCCCCTCACGGACACAGGCAATCCTCCCCCTCACGGACACGGGGAATCCCCCCCTCATGGACACGGAGAATAAACCCCTCACAGACACGGGGAATCCTCCCCCTCATGGACACGGAGAATCCTCCACCTCACAGACACGGAAAATCTCCAAAGGGAATCACTCCCCCTCACGGACACGGGGAAGCCTCCCCCTCACGGACACGGGGAATCCCCATAGGGAATTATCCCCCTCACGGACACAGGAATCTCCACAGGGAATCCTCCCCCTCATGGACACGGGGAATCCCCCCCCTAACAGACACGGGGAATCCTCCCCCTCACAGACACGGGGAATCCTCCCCCTCAGGACACGGGCAATACCTCCCCCTCACGGACATAGGGAATCCTCCCCCTCACAGACACGAGGAATCCCCACAGGGAATCCCTGCCCCTCATGGACATAGGAATCCCCACAGGGGATCCTCCCCCTCACGGACATGGGGAATCCCCACAGGGAATCCCTGCCCCTCACGGACACAGGGAATCCCACAGGGAATCCACCCCCTCACGGACACAGGAATCCCCACAGGGAATCCTCCCCCTCACGGACACGGGGAATCCCCACAGGGAATACGCCCCATCACGGACACGGGGAATCCCTCCCACTCACGGACATGGCGAATCCCTGCACCTCACGGACACGGGGAACCCCACAGAGGTCCCTCCGCCTCACGGACACGGGGAACACCACAGAGATCCCTACCCCTCACGGACAGAGGAATCCCCACAGGGAATACCTCCCCCTAACGGACACGAGGAATCCCTCCCCCTCACGGACATGGGGAATCCCCACAGGGAATCCCTGCCCCTCATGGACACAGGGAATCCCCACAGGGAGTCCCTCCCCCTCACGGATACGGGGAATCCCCATGGAGAATCCCTCCCCCTCACGGACACAGGGAATCCTCGCCCTCACGGACATGGGTAATACTCCCCCTCACGGACACAGGGAATCCCCACAGGGAATCCTCGCCCTCACGGACACAGGGAATCCTCCCCCTCATGGACACGGGGAATCCCTCCCCCTCACGGACACAGGCAATCCGCCCCCTCACGGACACGGGGAAACCCCCCCTCACGGACACGGGGAATAACCCCCTCACAGACACGGGGAATCCTCCCCCTCATGGACACGGAGAATCCTCCACCTCACAGACACGGAAAATCTCCAAAGGGAATCACTCACCCTCACGGACACGGGGAATCCTCCCCCTCACGGACACGGGGAATCCCCATAGGGAATTATCCCCATCACGGACACGGGGAATCCCCACCGGGAATCCCTAACCCTCACGGACAGAGGAATCCCCACAGGGAATCCTCCCCCTCACGGACACGGGGAATCCCCACAGGGAATACTCCCCATCCCGGACACATGGAATCCCTCCCACTAACGGACATGGGGAATCCCTCCCCCTCACGGACACGGGGAACCCCACAGGGAATCCCTCCCCCTAACGGACATGAGGAATCCCTCCCCCTCACGGACATGGGGAATCCCCCCTCACGGACACAGGGAATCCCCACAGGGAATCCCTTCCCCACGTGGACACAGGGAATCCCCATAGAGAATCCCTCCCGCTCACAGACACGGAGAATCCTCCCCTCATGGACATGGGGAATCCCTACCCCTCACGGACACGGGGAACCCCACAGGGAATCCCTCCCCCTCACGGACACAGGGAATCCTCCCCCTCACGGACACGGGGTATCCCTCCCCCTCACGGACACAGGCAATCCTCCCCCTCACGGACACGGGGAATCCCCCCCTCACGGACACGGGGAATAACCCTCTCACAGACACGGGGAATCCTCCCCCTCATGGACACCGGGAATCCTCCACCTCACAGACACGGAAAATCCCCAAAGGGAATCACTCCCCCTCACGGACACGGGGAATCCTCCCTTCACGGACATGGGGAATCTCCATAGGGAATTATCCCCCTCATGGACACAGGAATCTCCACAGGGAATCCTCCCCCTCACAGACACGGGGAATCCTCCCCCTCACAGACACAGGGAATCCTTCCCCTCACGGACACGGGCAATACCTCCCCCTCACGGACACAGGGAATCCTCCCCCTCACAGACACGAGGAATCCCCACAGGGAATCCCTCCTCCTCACGGACATAGGAATCCCCACAGGGAATCCTCCCCCTCACGGACATGGGGAATCCCCACAGGGAATCCCTGCCCCTCACGGACAAAGGGAATCCCCACAGGGAATCCTCCCCCTCACGGACACAGGAATCCCCCCTCACGGACATGGGGAATCCCCCCCTCACGGACACAGGGAATCCCCACAGGGAATCCCCCCCTCACGGACACGGGGAATCCCCCCCTCACAGACACGGGGAATCCCTCCCCTCACGGATACAGGGAATCCCCCCTCACGGACATGGGGAATCCCCCCCTCACGGACACTGGGAATCCCCACAGGGAATCCCCCCATCACGGACACGGGGAATCCCCACAGGGAATACCCCCTCAATGACACGGGGAATACTGCCCCTCACGGTCATGGGGAATCCTCACCCTCACGGACACAGGGAATCCTCCCCCTCACAGACACGGGGAATCCCCACCCCTCACTGACATGGGGAATCCTCCCCTTCAGGGCCACGGGAAATCCTCCCCCTCATGGATACAGGGAATCCTCCCCCTCATGGACAGAGGGAATCCCCACCCCTCACGGACACAGGGAATCCCCACGGGGAATCTCCACACCTCATGGACACAGGGAATCCTCCCTGTCAAGGACAAGGGGAATCCTCCCCCTCACGGACACGGGGAATCCCCACAGGGAATCCCTCCCCCAGACGGACACGGTGAATCCCCACAGGAAATCGTCCTGCTCAAGGACACGGGGAAACCCTCCACTCACGGACACGGGAAATCCCTCCACTCACGGACACAGGGGATCCTCCCTCTCAAGGACACTGGGATTCCCTTCCCTCACGGACACAGGGAATCCTCCCCCTCACCAACATGGTGAATCCCTCCACTCACGGACACGGGGAATCCCTCCACTCACGGACACAGGGAATCCTCCCCCTCACGGACATGGGGATTCCCCACAGGGAATCCCTCCCCCTGACGGACACGGGGAATCCCCACAGGAAATCATCCTGCTCACGGACACGGGGAATCCCTCCCTCACGGACACGGGGAATCCTCCCCCTCACGGACACGGGGAATCCCTCCCCTCACGGACACAGGGAATCCTCCCCCTCACGGACACGGGGAATCCATCCACTCACGGACACGGGGAATCCCTCCACTCACGGACACAGGGAATCCACCCCCTCACAGACATGGGGATTCCCCCCTCCTCACGGACACAGGGAATCCTCCCCCTCACGGTCACAGGGAATCCCCACAGGGAATCCCCCCCTCACAGAGGGAATCATCCCGCTCACGGACACGGGGAATCCCCCTCTCGGGGAACCGGGGAATACACCCCCACACACGGACACGGGGAATCCCCCCCTCACGGACATGGGGAATCCCCCCCCCACGGACACGGGGAATCCCCCCCTCACGGTCACAGGAAATCCTCACAGGGAATCCTCCCCCTCATTGACAGAGGGAATCCCCACAGGGAATCCTCCCGCTCACAGCCACGGAGAATCCTCCCCTCATGGACACGGGAATCCCTCCCCCTCACGGACACGGGGAATCCTTCCCCTCACAGACACGGGGAATCCCCACCGGGAATCCCTCCCCCTCACGGACACGGGGAATCCCCATAGGGAATTATCCCCCTCACGGACAGAGGAATCTCCACAGGGAATCCTCCCCCTCATGGACACGGGGAATACCCCCCTCACAGACACGTGGAATCCTCCCCCTCACAGACACGGGGAATCCTCCCCCTCATGGACACGGGCAATACCTCCCCCTCACGGACATAGGGAATCCTCCCCCTCACAGACACGAGGAATCCCCACAGGGAATCCATCCCCCTGACGGACATGGGGAATCCCCACAGGGAATCCCTGCCCCTCACGGACACGAGGAATCCCCACAGGGAATCCTCCCCCTCACTGACACGAGGAATCCCCACAGGGAATCCCTGCCCCTCACGGACACAGGGAATCCCCACAGGGAATCCTCGCCCTCACAGACACAGGAATCCCCACAGAGAATCCTCCCCCTCACGGACATAGGAATCCCTACAGGGAATCCTCCCCCTCACGGACATGGGGAATCCCCACAGGGACGCCCTGCCCCTCACGAACACAGGGAATACCCACAGGGAATCCTCCCCCTCACGGACACAGGAATCCCCACTGGGAATCCTCCCCCTCACGGACACGGGGATCCCCACAGGGAATCCTCACCATCACGGACACGGGGAATCCTTCCGCTCACAGACACGGGGAATCCTCACCCTCACGGACACGGGGTATCCTCACCCCCATGGATACGGGGAATCCTACCCCTCACAGACACGGGGAATCCCCACAGGGAATCCCTACCCCTCACGGAGAGAGGAATCCCCACAGGTAATCCTCCCCCTCACGGACACAGGAATCCCCACAGGGAATCCTGCCCCTCACGGACACAGGGAATCCCCACAGGGAAGACTCCCCATTCCGGACACGGTGAATCCCTCCCCCTCACGGACACAGGGAACCCCACAGGGAATCCCTCCCCCTAACGGACATGAGGAATCCCTCCCCCTCACGGACACGGGGAATCCCCCCCTCACGGACACAGGGAATCCCCACAGGGAATCCCTCCCCCTCACGGACACAGGGAATCCCCATAGAGAATCCTTCCCCCTCACGGACACGGGGAATCCTCCACCTCACAGACACGGGGAATCTCCACAGAGAATCCCTCCCCCTCATGGACACAGGGAATCCCCACCTCACGGACACGGGGAATCCCCCCCCTCATGGACATGGGGAATCCCCCCCTCACGGGCACGGGGAAACCCCGCTCACGGACACAGGGAATCCCACCCTCACGGACACGGGGATTCCCCCCTCACAGACACGGGGAATCCACCCCTCACGGACACGGGGAATCCCCCCCTCACGGACACGGGGAATTCCCCCCCTCACGGACACGGGAATCCTCCCCTCCACGGACACGGGGAATCCCCCCCCTCACGGACTTGGGGAATCCCCCCCCCATGGACACGGGGAATCCTCCCCCACACGGACACGGGGAATCCCCCCCTCACGGAGACGGGGAATCCCCCCCCTCACGGACACGGCGAATCCCCCCCCTCACAGACACAGGGAATCCCCCCATCACGGACACGGGGAATCCGCCCCCTCACGGACACGGGGAATCCCACCTCACGGACACGGGGAATCCCCCCACTCATGGACACGGGGAATCCGCCCCCTCACGGACACAGGGAGTCCCTCCCCCTCATGGGCACAGGGAATCCCCACCAGAAATCCTCCTGCTCACGGACACGGGAATCCCTCTCTCACGGACACGGGGAATCCTCCCCCTCACGGACACGGGGAATCTCTCCCCTCACGGACACAGGGAATCCCCCACCCCTCACGGACACAGGGACTCCTCCCCCTCACGGACACAGGGAGTCTCTCCCCCTCACGGGCACAGGGAATCCCCACAGGGAATCCCTCCCCCTCACAGACACTTGGAATCGCCACAGGAAATCCTCCTGCTCACGGACACGGGAATCCCTCCATCACGGACACAGGGAACCCTCCCCCTCACGGACACAGGGAATCCCCACAGGGAATCGCCCCCTCACAGAAAGAGGAAATCCTCCCGCTCACGGACACGGGGAATCCCCCCTCACGGACACGGGGAATACTCCCCCAACACGGACACGGGGAATCCCCCCCCTCACAGACATGGGGAATCCGCCCCACACGGACATGAGGAATCCCCCCCATTCACGGACACGGAAAATCCCCACAGGGAATCCCACCCCCTCACAGACACGTGGAATCCTCCCCCTCACAGACACGGGGAATCCTCCTCCTCATGGACACGGGCAATACCTCCCCCTCACGGACATAGGGAATCCTCCCCCTCACAGACACGAGGAATCCCCACAGGGAATCCATCCCCCTGACGGACATGGGGAATCCCCACAGGGAATCCCTGCCCCTCACGGACACGAGGAATCCCCACAGGGAATCCTCCCCCTCACTGACACGAGGAATCCCCACAGGGAATCCCTGCCCCTCACGGACACAGGGAATCCCCACAGGGAATCCTCGCCCTCACGGACACAGGAATCCCCACAGAGAATCCTCCCCCTCACGGACATAGGAATCCCTACAGGGAATCCTCCCCCTCACGGACATGGGGAATCCCCACAGGGACGCCCTGCCCCTCACGAACACAGGGAATACCCACAGGGAATCCTCCCCCTCACGGACACAGGAATCCCCACTGGGAATCCTCCCCCTCACGGACACGGGGATCCCCACAGGGAATCCTCACCATCACGGACACGGGGAATCCTTCCGCTCACAGACACGGGGAATCCTCACCCTCACGGACACGGGGTATCCTCACCCCCATGGATACGGGGAATCCTACCCCTCACAGACACGGGGAATCCCCACAGGGAATCCCTACCCCTCACGGAGAGAGGAATCCCCACAGGTAATCCTCCCCCTCACGGACACAGGAATCCCCACAGGGAATCCTGCCCCTCACGGACACAGGGAATCCCCACAGGGAATACTCCCCATTCCGGACACGGTGAATCCCTCCCCCTCACGGACACAGGGAACCCCACAGGGAATCCCTCCCCCTAACGGACATGAGGAATCCCTCCCCCTCACGGACACGGGGAATCCCCCCCTCACGGACACAGGGAATCCCCACAGGGAATCCCTCCCCCTCACAGACACAGGGAATCCCCATAGAGAATCCTTCCCCCTCACGGACACGGGGAATCCTCCACCTCACAGACACGGGGAATCTCCACAGAGAATCCCTCCCCCTCATGGACACAGGGAATCCCCACCTCACGGACACGGGGAATCCCCCCCCTCATGGACATGGGGAATCCCCCCCTCACGGGCACGGGGAAACCCCGCTCACGGACACAGGGAATCCCACCCTCACGGACACGGGGATTCCCCCCTCACAGACACGGGGAATCCACCCCTCACGGACACGGGGAATCCCCCCCCTCACGGACACGGGGAATTCCCCCCCTCACGGACACGGGAATCCTCCCCTCCACGGACACGGGGAATCCCCCCCCTCACGGACTTGGGGAATCCCCCCCCCATGGACACGGGGAATCCTCCCCCTCACGGACACGGGGAATCCCCCCCTCACGGAGACGGGGAATCCCCCCCCTCACGGACACGGCGAATCCCCCCCTCACAGACACAGGGAATCCCCCCATCACGGACACGGGGAATCCGCCCCCTCACGGACACGGGGAATCCCACCTCACGGACACGGGGAATCCCCCCACTCATGGACACGGGGAATCCGCCCCCTCACGGACACAGGGAGTCCCTCCCCCTCATGGGCACAGGGAATCCCCACCAGAAATCCTCCTGCTCACGGACACGGGAATCCCTCTCTCACGGACACGGGGAATCCTCCCCCTCACGGACACGGGGAATCTCTCCCCTCACGGACACAGGGAATCCCCCACCCCTCACGGACACAGGGACTCCTCCCCCTCACGGACACAGGGAGTCCCTCCCCCTCACGGGCACAGGGAATCCCCACAGGGAATCCCTCCCCCTCACAGACACTTGGAATCGCCACAGGAAATCCTCCTGCTCACGGACACGGGAAACCCTCCATCACGGACACAGGGAACCCTCCCCCTCACGGACACAGGGAATCCCCACAGGGAATCGCCCCCTCACAGAAAGAGGAAATCCTCCCGCTCACGGACACGGGGAATCCCCCCTCACGGACACGGGGAATACTCCCCCAACACGGACACGGGGAATCCCCCCCCTCACAGACATGGGGAATCCCCCCCACACGGACATGAGGAATCCCCCCCATTCACGGACACGGAAAATCCCCACAGGGAATCCCACCCCCTCACGGACACGGGGAATCCGCACCCTCACGGACACGGGGAATCCTTCCCCTCACAGACACGGGGAATCCCCACCGGGAATCCCTAACCCTCACGGACAGAGGAATCCCCACAGGGAATCCTCCCCCTCACGGACACGGGGAATCCCCACAGGGAATACTCCCCATCCCGGACACAGGGAATCCCTCCCACTAACGGACATGGGGAATCCCTCCCCCTCACGGACACGGGGAACCCCACAGGGAATCCCTCCCCCTAACGGACATGAGGAATCCCTCCCCCTCACGGACATGGGGAATCCCCCCTCACGGACACAGGGAATCCCCACAGGGAATCCCTTCCCCACGTGGACACAGGGAATCCCCATAGAGAATCCCTCCCGCTCACAGACACGGAGAATCCTCCCCTCATGGACATGGGGAATCCCTACCCCTCACGGACACGGGGAACCCCACAGGGAATCCCTCCCCCTAACGGACATGAGGAATCCCTCCCCCTCACGGACACGGGAAATCCCCCCCTCACGGACACAGGGAATCCCCACAGGGAATCCCTACCCCTCACGGACACAGGGAATCCTCCCCCTCACGGACATGGGTAATCCTCCCCCTCACGGACACAGGGAATCCCCACAGGGAATCCTCCCCCTCACGGACACAGGGAATCCTCCCCCTCACGGACACGGGGTATCCCTCCCCCTCACGGACACAGGCAATCCTCCCCCTCACGGACACGGGGAATCCCCCCCTCACGGACACGGGGAATAACCCTCTCACAGACACGGGGAATCCTCCCCCTCATGGACACCGGGAATCCTCCACCTCACAGACACGGAAAATCCCCAAAGGGAATCACTCCCCCTCACGGACACGGGGAATCCTCCCTTCACGGACATGGGGAATCTCCATAGGGAATTATCCCCCTCACGGACACAGGAATCTCCACAGGGAATCCTCCCCCTCACAGACACGGGGAATCCTCCCCCTCACAGACACAGGGAATCCTTCCCCTCACGGACACGGGCAATACCTCCCCCTCACGGACACAGGGAATCCTCCCCCTCACAGACACGAGGAATCCCCACAGGGAATCCCTCCTCCTCACGGACATAGGAATCCCCACAGGGAATCCTCCCCCTCACGGACATGGGGAATCCCCACAGGGAATCCCTGCCCCTCACGGACAAAGGGAATCCCCACAGGGAATCCTCCCCCTCACGGACACAGGAATCCCCCCCTCATGGACATGGGGAATCCCCCCCTCACGGACACAGGGAATCCCCACAGGGAATCCCCCCTCACGGACACGGGGAATCCCCCCCTCACAGACACGGGGAATCCCTCCCCTCACGGATACAGGGAATCCCCCCTCACGGACATGGGGAATCCCCCCCTCACGGACACTGGGAATCCCCACAGGGAATCCCCCCCTCACGGACACGGGGAATCCCCACAGGGAATCCCCCCCTCAATGACACGGGGAATACTGCCCCTCACGGTCATGGGGAATCCTCACCCTCACGGACACAGGGAATCCTCCCCCTCACAGACACGGGGAATCCCCACCCCTCACTGACATGGGGAATCCTCCCCTTCAGGGCCACGGGAAATCCTCCCCCTCATGGATACAGGGAATCCTCCCCCTCATGGACAGAGGGAATCCCCACCCCTCACGGACACAGGGAATCCCCACGGGGAATCTCCACACCTCATGGACACAGGGAATCCTCCCTGTCAAGGACAAGGGGAATCCTCCCCCTCACGGACACGGGGAATCCCCACAGGGAATCCCTCCCCCAGACGGACACGGTGAATCCCCACAGGAAATCGTCCTGCTCAAGGACACGGGGAAACCCTCCACTCACGGACACGGGAAATCCCTCCACTCACGGACACAGGGGATCGTCCCTCTCAAGGACACTGGGATTCCCTTCCCTCACGGACACAGGGAATCCTCCCCCTCACCAACATGGTGAATCCCTCCACTCACGGACACGGGGAATCCCTCCACTCACGGACACAGGGAATCCTCCCCCTCACGGACATGGGGATTCCCCACAGGGAATCCCTCCCCCTGACGGACACGGGGAATCCCCACAGGAAATCATCCTGCTCACGGACACGGGGAATCCCTCCCTCACGGACACGGGGAATCCTCCCCCTCACGGACACGGGGAATCCCTCCCCTCACGGACACGGGGAATCCTCCCCCTCACGGACACGGGGAATCCCTCCCCTCACGGACACAGGGAATCCTCCCCCTCACGGACACGGGGAATCCATCCACTCACGGACACGGGGAATCCCTCCACTTACGGACACAGGGAATCCTCCCCCTCACGGACATGGGGATTCCCCCCTCCTCACGGACACAGGTAATCCTCCCCCTCACGGTCACAGGGAATCCCCACAGGGAATCCCCCCCTCACAGAGGGAATCATCCCGCTCACGGACACGGGGAATCCCCCTCTCGGGGAACCGGGGAATACACCCCCACACACGGACACGGGGAATCCCCCCCTCACGGACATGGGGAATCCCCCCCCCACGGACACGGGGAATCCCCCCCTCACGGTCACAGGAAATCCTCACAGGGAATCCTCCCCCTCATTGACAGAGGGAATCCCCACAGGGAATCCTCCCGCTCACAGCCACGGAGAATCCACCCCTCATGGACACGGGAATCCCTCCCCCTCACGGACACGGGGAATCCTTCCCCTCACAGACACGGGGAATCCCCACCGGGAATCCCTCCCCCTCACGGACACGGGGAATCCCCATAGGGAATTATCCCCCTCACGGACAGAGGAATCTCCACAGGGAATCCTCCCCCTCATGGACACGGGGAATACCCCCCTCACAGACACGTGGAATCCTCCCCCTCACAGACACGGGGAATCCTCCCCCTCATGGACACGGGCAATACCTCCCCCTCACGGACATAGGGAATCCTCCCCCTCACAGACACGAGGAATCCCCACAGGGAATCCATCCCCCTGACGGACATGGGGAATCCCCACAGGGAATCCCTGCCCCTCACGGACACGAGGAATCCCCACAGGGAATCCTCCCCCTCACTGACACGAGGAATCCCCACAGGGAATCCCTGCCCCTCACGGACACAGGGAATCCCCACAGGGAATCCTCGCCCTCACAGACACAGGAATCCCCACAGAGAATCCTCCCCCTCACGGACATAGGAATCCCTACAGGGAATCCTCCCCCTCACGGACATGGGGAATCCCCACAGGGACGCCCTGCCCCTCACGAACACAGGGAATACCCACAGGGAATCCTCCCCCTCACGGACACAGGAATCCCCACTGGGAATCCTCCCCCTCACGGACACGGGGATCCCCACAGGGAATCCTCACCATCACGGACACGGGGAATCCTTCTGCTCACAGACACGGGGAATCCTCACCCTCACGGACACGGGGTATCCTCACCCCCATGGATACGGGGAATCCTACCCCTCACAGACACGGGGAATCCCCACAGGGAATCCCTACCCCTCACGGAGAGAGGAATCCCCACAGGTAATCCTCCCCCTCACGGACACAGGAATCCCCACAGGGAATCCTGCCCCTCACGGACACAGGGAATCCCCACAGGGAATACTCCCCATTCCGGACACGGTGAATCCCTCCCCCTCACGGACACAGGGAACCCCACAGGGAATCCCTCCCCCTAACGGACATGAGGAATCCCTCCCCCTCACGGACACGGGGAATCCCCCCCTCACGGACACAGGGAATCCCCACAGGGAATCCCTCCCCCTCACGGACACAGGGAATCCCCATAGAGAATCCTTCCCCCTCACGGACACGGGGAATCCTCCACCTCACAGACACGGGGAATCTCCACAGAGAATCCCTCCCCCTCATGGACACAGGGAATCCCCACCTCACGGACACGGGGAATCCCCCCCTCATGGACATGGGGAATCCCCCCCTCACGGGCACGGGGAAACCCCGCTCACGGACACAGGGAATCCCACCCTCACGGACACGGGGATTCCCCCCTCACAGACACGGGGAATCCACCCCTCACGGACACGGGGAATCCCCCCCCTCACGGACACGGGGAATTCCCCCCCTCACGGACACAGGAATCCTCCCCTCCACGGACACGGGGAATCCCCCCCCTCACGGACTTGGGGAATCCCCCCCCATGGACACGGGGAATCCTCCCCCTCACGGACACGGGGAATCCCCCCCTCACGGAGACGGGGAATCCCCCCCCTCACGGACACGGCGAATCCCCCCCTCACAGACACAGGGAATCCCCCCATCACGGACACGGGGAATCCCCCCCCTCACGGACACGGCGAATCCCCCCCTCACGGACATGGGGAATCCCACCTCACGGACACGGGGAATCCCCCCACTCATGGACACGGGGAATCCGCCCCCTCACGGACACAGGGAGTCCATCCCCCTCATGGGCACAGGGAATCCCCACAGGAAATCCTCCTGCTCACGGACACGGGAATCCCTCTCTCACGGACACGGGGAATCCTCCCCCTCACGGACACGGGGAATCTCTCCCCTCACGGACACAGGGAGTCCTCCCCCTCACAGACACGGGGATTCCCCCCTCATCACAGACACAGGGAACCCTCCCCATCACGGACACAGGGAATCCCCACAGGGAATCGCCCCCTCACAGAAAGAGGGAATCCTCCCGCTCACGGACACGGGGAATCCCTTCTCACGGACACGGGGAATACTCCCCAACATGGACACGGGGAATACCACCCCTCACGGACATGGGGAATCCCCCCCCCCCGGACACGGGGAATCCCCCCCCTCACGGACACGGAAAATCTCCACAGGGAATCCCTCCCCTCACGGACACGGGGAATCCTCACCCTCACGGATACGGGGAATCCTTCCCCTCACAGACACGGGTAATCCCCACCGGGAATCCCTAACCCTCACGGACAGAGGAATCCCCACAGGGAATCCTCCCCCTCACGGACACGGGGAATCCCCACAGGGAATACTCCCCATCCAGGGCACGGGGAATCCATCCCATTAACGGACATGGGGAATCCCTCCCCCTAACGGACATGAGGAATCCCTTCCCCTCACGGACACGGGTAATCCCCCCTCACGGACACAGGGAATCCCCACAGAGAATCCCTCCCCCTCACGGACACAGGGAATCCCCATAGAGAATCCCTCCCGCTCACAGACACGGAGAATCCTCCCCTCATGTACACGGGAAATCCTCCTCCTCACGGACACAGGGAATCCTCCCCCTCACGGACATGGGTAATACTCCCCCTCACGGACACAGGGAACCCCCACAGGGAATCCTCGCCCTAACGGACACAGGGAAACCTCCCCCTCACGGACACGGGGAATCCCTCCCCCTCACGGACACAGGCAATCCTGCCCCTCACGGACACGGGGAATCCCCCCCTCATGGACACGGAGAATAAACCCCTCACAGACACGGGGAATCCTCCCCCTCATGGACACGGAGAATCCTCCACCTCACAGACACGGAAAATCTCCAAAGGGAATCCTCGCCCTAACGGACACAGGGAAACCTCCCCCTCACGGACACGGGGAATCCCTCCCCCTCACGGACACAGGCAATCCTCCCCCTCACGGACACGGGGAATCCCCCCCTCATGGACACGGAGAATAAACCCCTCACAGACACGGGGAATCCTCCCCCTCATGGACACGGAGAATCCTCCACCTCACAGACACGGAAAATCTCCAAAGGGAATCACTCCCCCTCACGGACACGGGGAAGCCTCCCCCTCACGGACACGGGGAATCCCCATAGGGAATTATCCCCCTCACGGACACAGGAATCTCCACAGGGAATCCTCCCCCTCATGGACACGGGGAATCCCCCCCCTAACAGACACGGGGAATCCTCCCCCTCACAGACACGGGGAATCCTCCCCCTCAGGACACGGGCAATACCTCCCCCTCACGGACATAGGGAATCCTCCCCCTCACAGACACGAGGAATCCCCACAGGGAATCCCTGCCCCTCATGGACATAGGAATCCCCACAGGGGATCCTCCCCCTCACGGACATGGGGAATCCCCACAGGGAATCCCTGCCCCTCACGGACACAGGGAATCCCACAGGGAATCCACCCCCTCACGGACACAGGAATCCCCACAGGGAATCCTCCCCCTCACGGACACGGGGAATCCCCACAGGGAATACGCCCCATCACGGACACGGGGAATCCCTCCCACTCACGGACATGGGGAATCCCTGCACCTCACGGACACGGGGAACCCCACAGAGATCCCTCCGCCTCACGGACACGGGGAACACCACAGAGATCCCTACCCCTCACGGACAGAGGAATCCCCACAGGTAATCCTCCCCCTCACGGACACAGGAATCCCCACAGGGAATCCTGCCCCTCACGGACACAGGGAATCCCCACAGGGAATCCTCGCCCTAACGGACACAGGGAAACCTCCCCCTCACGGACACGGGGAATCCCTCCCCCTCACGGACACAGGCAATCCTGCCCCTCACGGACACGGGGAATCCCCCCCTCATGGACACGGAGAATAAACCCCTCACAGACACGGGGAATCCTCCCCCTCATGGACACGGAGAATCCTCCACCTCACAGACACGGAAAATCTCCAAAGGGAATCCTCGCCCTAACGGACACAGGGAAACCTCCCCCTCACGGACACGGGGAATCCCTCCCCCTCACGGACACAGGCAATCCTCCCCCTCACGGACACGGGGAATCCCCCCCTCATGGACACGGAGAATAAACCCCTCACAGACACGGGGAATCCTCCCCCTCATGGACACGGAGAATCCTCCACCTCACAGACACGGAAAATCTCCAAAGGGAATCACTCCCCCTCACGGACACGGGGAAGCCTCCCCCTCACGGACACGGGGAATCCCCATAGGGAATTATCCCCCTCACGGACACAGGAATCTCCACAGGGAATCCTCCCCCTCATGGACACGGGGAATCCCCCCCCTAACAGACACGGGGAATCCTCCCCCTCACAGACACGGGGAATCCTCCCCCTCAGGACACGGGCAATACCTCCCCCTCACGGACATAGGGAATCCTCCCCCTCACAGACACGAGGAATCCCCACAGGGAATCCCTGCCCCTCATGGACATAGGAATCCCCACAGGGGATCCTCCCCCTCACGGACATGGGGAATCCCCACAGGGAATCCCTGCCCCTCACGGACACAGGGAATCCCACAGGGAATCCACCCCCTCACGGACACAGGAATCCCCACAGGGAATCCTCCCCCTCACGGACACGGGGAATCCCCACAGGGAATACGCCCCATCACGGACACGGGGAATCCCTCCCACTCACGGACATGGGGAATCCCTGCACCTCACGGACACGGGGAACCCCACAGAGATCCCTCCGCCTCACGGACACGGGGAACACCACAGAGATCCCTACCCCTCACGGACAGAGGAATCCCCACAGGGAATACCTCCCCCTAACGGACACGAGGAATCCCTCCCCCTCACGGACATGGGGAATCCCCACAGGGAATCCCTGCCCCTCATGGACACAGGGAATCCCCACAGGGAGTCCCTCCCCCTCACGGATACGGGGAATCCCCATGGAGAATCCCTCCCCCTCACGGACACAGGGAATCCTCGCCCTCACGGACATGGGTAATACTCCCCCTCACGGACACAGGGAATCCCCACAGGGAATCCTCGCCCTCACGGACACAGGGAATCCTCCCCCTCATGGACACGGGGAATCCCTCCCCCTCACGGACACAGGCAATCCGCCCCCTCACGGACACGGGGAAACCCCCCCTCACGGACACGGGGAATAACCCCCTCACAGACACGGGGAATCCTCCCCCTCATGGACACGGAGAATCCTCCACCTCACAGACACGGAAAATCTCCAAAGGGAATCACTCACCCTCACGGACACGGGGAATCCTCCCCCTCACGGACACGGGGAATCCCCATAGGGAATTATCCCCATCACGGACACGGGGAATCCCCACCGGGAATCCCTAACCCTCACGGACAGAGGAATCCCCACAGGGAATCCTCCCCCTCACGGACACGGGGAATCCCCACAGGGAATACTCCCCATCCCGGACACATGGAATCCCTCCCACTAACGGACATGGGGAATCCCTCCCCCTCACGGACACGGGGAACCCCACAGGGAATCCCTCCCCCTAACGGACATGAGGAATCCCTCCCCCTCACGGACATGGGGAATCCCCCCTCACGGACACAGGGAATCCCCACAGGGAATCCCTTCCCCACGTGGACACAGGGAATCCCCATAGAGAATCCCTCCCGCTCACAGACACGGAGAATCCTCCCCTCATGGACATGGGGAATCCCTACCCCTCACGGACACGGGGAACCCCACAGGGAATCCCTCCCCCTCACGGACACAGGGAATCCTCCCCCTCACGGACACGGGGTATCCCTCCCCCTCACGGACACAGGCAATCCTCCCCCTCACGGACACGGGGAATCCCCCCCTCACGGACACGGGGAATAACCCTCTCACAGACACGGGGAATCCTCCCCCTCATGGACACCGGGAATCCTCCACCTCACAGACACGGAAAATCCCCAAAGGGAATCACTCCCCCTCACGGACACGGGGAATCCTCCCTTCACGGACATGGGGAATCTCCATAGGGAATTATCCCCCTCATGGACACAGGAATCTCCACAGGGAATCCTCCCCCTCACAGACACGGGGAATCCTCCCCCTCACAGACACAGGGAATCCTTCCCCTCACGGACACGGGCAATACCTCCCCCTCACGGACACAGGGAATCCTCCCCCTCACAGACACGAGGAATCCCCACAGGGAATCCCTCCTCCTCACGGACATAGGAATCCCCACAGGGAATCCTCCCCCTAACGGACATGGGGAATCCCCACAGGGAATCCCTGCCCCTCACGGACAAAGGGAATCCCCACAGGGAATCCTCCCCCTCACGGACACAGGAATCCCCCCCTCACGGACATGGGGAATCCCCCCCTCACGGACACAGGGAATCCCCACAGGGAATCCCCCCCTCACGGACACGGGGAATCCCCCCCTCACAGACACGGGGAATCCCTCCCCTCACGGATACAGGGAATCCCCCCTCACGGACATGGGGAATCCCCCCCTCACGGACACTGGGAATCCCCACAGGGAATCCCCCCATCACGGACACGGGGAATCCCCACAGGGAATCCCCCCCTCAATGACACGGGGAATACTGCCCCTCACGGTCATGGGGAATCCTCACCCTCACGGACACAGGGAATCCTCCCCCTCACAGACACGGGGAATCCCCACCCCTCACTGACATGGGGAATCCTCCCCTTCAGGGCCACGGGAAATCCTCCCCCTCATGGATACAGGGAATCCTCCCCCTCATGGACAGAGGGAATCCCCACCCATCACGGACACAGGGAATCCCCACGGGGAATCTCCACACCTCATGGACACAGGGAATCCTCCCTGTCAAGGACAAGGGGAATCCTCCCCCTCACGGACACGGGGAATCCCCACAGGGAATCCCTCCCCCAGACGGACACGGTGAATCCCCACAGGAAATCGTCCTGCTCAAGGACACGGGGAAACCCTCCACTCACGGACACGGGAAATCCCTCCACTCACGGACACAGGGGATCCTCCCTCTCAAGGACACTGGGATTCCCTTCCCTCACGGACACAGGGAATCCTCCCCCTCACCAACATGGTGAATCCCTCCACTCACGGACACGGGGAATCCCTCCACTCACGGACACAGGGAATCCTCCCCCTCACGGACATGGGGATTCCCCACAGGGAATCCCTCCCCCTGACGGACACGGGGAATCCCCACAGGAAATCATCCTGCTCACGGACACGGGGAATCCCTCCCTCACGGACACGGGGAATCCTCCCCCTCACGGACACGGGGAATCCCTCCCCTCACGGACACAGGGAATCCTCCCCCTCACGGACACGGGGAATCCATCCACTCACGGACACGGGGAATCCCTCCACTCACGGACACAGGGAATCCACCCCCTCACAGACATGGGGATTCCCCCCTCCTCACGGACACAGGGAATCCTCCCCCTCACGGTCACAGGGAATCCCCACAGGGAATCCCCCCCTCACAGAGGGAATCATCCCGCTCACGGACACGGGGAATCCCCCTCTCGGGGAACCGGGGAATACACCCCCACACACGGACACGGGGAATCCCCCCTCACGGACATGGGGAATCCCCCCCCCACGGACACGGGGAATCCCCCCCTCACGGTCACAGGAAATCCTCACAGGGAATCCTCCCCCTCATTGACAGAGGGAATCCCCACAGGGAATCCTCCCGCTCACAGCCACGGAGAATCCTCCCCTCATGGACACGGGAATCCCTCCCCCTCACGGACACGGGGAATCCTTCCCCTCACAGACACGGGGAATCCCCACCGGGAATCCCTCCCCCTCACGGACACGGGGAATCCCCATAGGGAATTATCCCCCTCACGGACAGAGGAATCTCCACAGGGAATCCTCCCCCTCATGGACACGGGGAATACCCCCCTCACAGACACGTGGAATCCTCCCCCTCACAGACACGGGGAATCCTCCCCCTCATGGACACGGGCAATACCTCCCCCTCACGGACATAGGGAATCCTCCCCCTCACAGACACGAGGAATCCCCACAGGGAATCCATCCCCCTGACGGACATGGGGAATCCCCACAGGGAATCCCTGCCCCTCACGGACACGAGGAATCCCCACAGGGAATCCTCCCCCTCACTGACACGAGGAATCCCCACAGGGAATCCCTGCCCCTCACGGACACAGGGAATCCCCACAGGGAATCCTCGCCCTCACAGACACAGGAATCCCCACAGAGAATCCTCCCCCTCACGGACATAGGAATCCCTACAGGGAATCCTCCCCCTCACGGACATGGGGAATCCCCACAGGGACGCCCTGCCCCTCACGAACACAGGGAATACCCACAGGGAATCCTCCCCCTCACGGACACAGGAATCCCCACTGGGAATCCTCCCCCTCACGGACACGGGGATCCCCACAGGGAATCCTCACCATCACGGACACGGGGAATCCTTCCGCTCACAGACACGGGGAATCCTCACCCTCACGGACACGGGGAATCCCCACAGGGAATCCCTACCCCTCACGGAGAGAGGAATCCCCACAGGTAATCCTCCCCCTCACGGACACAGGAATCCCCACAGGGAATCCTGCCCCTCACGGACACAGGGAATCCCCACAGGGAATACTCCCCATTCCGGACACGGTGAATCCCTCCCCCTCACGGACACAGGGAACCCCACAGGGAATCCCTCCCCCTAACGGACATGAGGAATCCCTCCCCCTCACGGACACGGGGAATCCCCCCCTCACGGACACAGGGAATCCCCACAGGGAATCCCTCCCCTCACGGACACAGGGAATCCCCATAGAGAATCCTTCCCCCTCACGGACACGGGGAATCCTCCACCTCACAGACACGGGGAATCTCCACAGAGAATCCCTCCCCCTCATGGACACAGGGAATCCCCACCTCACGGACACGGGGAATCCCCCCCTCATGGACATGGGGAATCCCCCCCTCACGGGCACGGGGAAACCCCGCTCACGGACACAGGGAATCCCACCCTCACGGACACGGGGATTCCCCCCTCACAGACACGGGGAATCCACCCCTCACGGACACGGGGAATCCCCCCCCTCACGGACACAGGGAATTCCCCCCCTCACGGACACAGGAATCCTCCCCTCCACGGACACGGGGAATCCCCCCCCTCACGGACTTGGGAATCCCCCCCCCATGGACACGGGGAATCCTCCCCCTCACGGACACGGGGAATCCCCCCCTCACGGAGACGGGGAATCCCCCCCTCACGGACACGGCGAATCCCCCCCTCACAGACACAGGGAATCCCCCCCTCACGGACACGGGGAATCCCACCTCACGGACACGGGGAATCCCCCCACTCATGGACACGGGGAATCCGCCCCCTCACGGACACAGGGAGTCCATCCCCCTCATGGGCACAGGGAATCCCCACAGGAAATCCTCCTGCTCACGGACACGGGAATCCCTCTCTCACGGACACGGGGAATCCTCCCCCTCACGGACACGGGGAATCTCTCCCCTCACGGACACAGGGAGTCCTCCCCCTCACAGACACGGGGATTCCCCCCTCATCACAGACACAGGGAACCCTCCCCATCACGGACACAGGGAATCCCCACAGGGAATCGCCCCCTCACAGAAAGAGGAAATCCTCCCGCTCACGGACACGGGGAATCCCTTCTCACGGACACGGGGAATACTCCCCAACATGGACACGGGGAATACCACCCCTCACGGACATGGGGAATCCCCCCCCCACGGACACGGGGAATCCCCCCCCTCACGGACACGGAAAATCTCCACAGGGAATCCCTCCCCTCACGGACACGGGGAATCCTCACCCTCACGGATACGGGGAATCCTTCCCCTCACAGACACGGGTAATCCCCACCGGGAATCCCTAACCCTCACGGACAGAGGAATCCCCACAGGGAATCCTCCCCCTCACGGACACGGGGAATCCCCACAGGGAATACTCCCCATCCAGGGCACGGGGAATCCATCCCATTCACGGACATGGGGAATCCCTCCCCCTAACGGACATGAGGAATCCCTTCCCCTCACGGACACGGGGAATCCCCCCTCACGGACACAGGGAATCCCCACAGAGAATCCCTCCCCCTCACGGACACAGGGAATCCCCATAGAGAATCCCTCCCGCTCACAGACACGGAGAATCCTCCCCTCATGTACACGGGAAATCCTCCTCCTCACGGACACAGGGAATCCTCCCCCTCACGGACATGGGTAATACTCCCCCTCACGGACACAGGGAACCCCCACAGGGAATCCTCGCCCTAACGGACACAGGGAAACCTCCCCCTCACGGACACGGGGAATCCCTCCCCCTCACGGACACAGGCAATCCTCCCCCTCACGGACACGGGGAATCCCCCCCTCACGGACACGGAGAATAAACCCCTCACAGACACGGGGAATCCTCCCCCTCATGGACACGGAGAATCCTCCACCTCACAGACACGGAAAATCTCCAAAGGGAATCACTCCCCCTCACGGACACGGGGAAGCCTCCCCCTCACGGACACGGGGAATCCCCATAGGGAATTATCCCCCTCACGGACACAGGAATCTCCACAGGGAATCCTCCCCCTCATGGACACGGGGAATCCCCCCCCTAACAGACACGGGGAATCCTCCCCCTCACAGACACGGGGAATCCTCCCCCTCAGGACACGGGCAATACCTCCCCCTCACGGACATAGGGAATCCTCCCCCTCACAGACACGAGGAATCCCCACAGGGAATCCCTGCCCCTCATGGACATAGGAATCCCCACAGGGAATCCTCCCCCTCACGGACATGGGGAATTCCCACAGGGAATCCCTGCCCCTCACGGACACAGGGAATCCCACAGGGAATCCACCCCCTCACGGACACAGGAATCCCCACAGGGAATCCTCCCCCTCACGGACACGGGGAATCCCCACAGGGAATACGCCCCATCACGGACACGGGGAATCCCTCCCACTCACGGACATGGGG
The DNA here is from genome assembly GCF_047496885.1 of Scyliorhinus torazame. NCBI lineage: Eukaryota > Metazoa > Chordata > Chondrichthyes > Carcharhiniformes > Scyliorhinidae > Scyliorhinus > Scyliorhinus torazame. Next base: position 18,042,000 of record NC_092710.1, on the reverse strand, counting down.
AATCCCTGCCCCTCACGGACACGGGGAACCCCACAGAGATCCCTCCGCCTCACGGACACGGGGAACACCACAGAGATCCCTACCCCTCACGGACAGAGGAATCCCCACAGGGAATACCTCCCCCTAACGGACACGAGGAATCCCTCCCCCTCACGGACATGGGGAATCCCCACAGGGAATCCCTGCCCCTCATGGACACAGGGAATCCCCACAGGGAGTCCCTCCCCCTCACGGATACGGGGAATCCCCATGGAGATTCCCTCCCCCTCACGGACACAGGGAATCCTCGCCCTCACGGACATGGGTAATACTCCCCCTCACGGACACAGGGAATCCCCACAGGGAATCCTCGCCCTCACGGACACAGGGTATCCTCCCCCTCATGGACACGGGGAATCCCTCCCCCTCACGGACACAGGCAATCCGCCCCCTCACGGACACGGGGAAACCCCCCCTCACGGACACGGGGAATAACCCCCTCACAGACACGGGGAATCCTCCCCCTCATGGACACGGAGAATCCTCCACCTCACAGACACGGAAAATCTCCAAAGGGAATCACTCCCCCTCACGGACACGGGGAATCCTCCCCCTCACGGACACGGGGAATCCCCATAGGGAATTATCCCCATCACGGACACAGGAATCTCCACAGGGAATCCTCCCCCTCATGGACTTGGGGAATCCACCCCCTAACAGACACGGGGAATCCACCCCCTCACAGACACGGGGAATCCTCCCCCTCACGGACACGGGCAATACCTCCCCCTCACGGACATAGGGAATCCCTCCCCTCACGGACACGGGGAATCCTCACCCTCACGGATACGGGGAATCCTTCCCCTCACAGACACGGGTAATCCCCACCGGGAATCCCTAACCCTCACGGACAGAGGAATCCCCACAGGGAATCCTCCCCCTCACGGACACGGGGAATCCCCACAGGGAATACTCCCCATCCAGGGCACGGGGAATCCATCCCATTCACGGACATGGGGAATCCCTCCCCCTAACGGACATGAGGAATCCCTTCCCCTCACGGACACGGGGAATCCCCCCTCACGGACACAGGGAATCCCCACAGAGAATCCCTCCCCCTCACGGACACAGGGAATCCCCATAGAGAATCCCTCCCGCTCACAGACACGGAGAATCCTCCCCTCATGTACACGGGAAATCCTCCTCCTCACGGACACAGGGAATCCTCCCCCTCACGGACATGGGTAATACTCCCCCTCACGGACACAGGGAACCCCCACAGGGAATCCTCGCCCTAACGGACACAGGGAAACCTCCCCCTCACGGACACGGGGAATCCCTCCCCCTCACGGACACAGGCAATCCTCCCCCTCACGGACACGGGGAATCCCCCCCTCACGGACACGGAGAATAAACCCCTCACAGACACGGGGAATCCTCCCCCTCATGGACACGGAGAATCCTCCACCTCACAGACACGGAAAATCTCCAAAGGGAATCACTCCCCCTCACGGACACGGGGAAGCCTCCCCCTCACGGACACGGGGAATCCCCATAGGGAATTATCCCCCTCACGGACACAGGAATCTCCACAGGGAATCCTCCCCCTCATGGACACGGGGAATCCCCCCCCTAACAGACACGGGGAATCCTCCCCCTCACAGACACGGGGAATCCTCCCCCTCAGGACACGGGCAATACCTCCCCCTCACGGACATAGGGAATCCTCCCCCTCACAGACACGAGGAATCCCCACAGGGAATCCCTGCCCCTCATGGACATAGGAATCCCCACAGGGAATCCTCCCCCTCACGGACATGGGGAATCCCCACAGGGAATCCCTGCCCCTCACGGACACAGGGAATCCCACAGGGAATCCACCCCCTCACGGACACAGGAATCCCCACAGGGAATCCTCCCCCTCACGGACACGGGGAATCCCCACAGGGAATACGCCCCATCACGGACACGGGGAATCCCTCCCACTCACGGACATGGGGAATCCCTGCCCCTCACGGACACGGGGAACCCCACAGAGATCCCTCCGCCTCACGGACACGGGGAACACCACAGAGATCCCTACCCCTCACGGACAGAGGAATCCCCACAGGGAATACCTCCCCCTAACGGACACGAGGAATCCCTCCCCCTCACGGACATGGGGAATCCCCACAGGGAATCCCTGCCCCTCATGGACACAGGGAATCCCCACAGGGAGTCCCTCCCCCTCACGGATACGGGGAATCCCCATGGAGAATCCCTCCCCCTCACGGACACAGGGAATCCTCGCCCTCACGGACATGGGTAATACTCCCCCTCACGGACACAGGGAATCCCCACAGGGAATCCTCGCCCTCACGGACACAGGGTATCCTCCCCCTCATGGACACGGGGAATCCCTCCCCCTCACGGACACAGGCAATCCGCCCCCTCACGGACACGGGGAAACCCCCCCTCACGGACACGGGGAATAACCCCCTCACAGACACGGGGAATCCTCCCCCTCATGGACACGGAGAATCCTCCACCTCACAGACACGGAAAATCTCCAAAGGGAATCACTCCCCCTCACGGACACGGGGAATCCTCCCCCTCACGGACACGGGGAATCCCCATAGGGAATTATCCCCATCACGGACACAGGAATCTCCACAGGGAATCCTCCCCCTCATGGACTTGGGGAATCCACCCCCTAACAGACACGGGGAATCCACCCCCTCACAGACACGGGGAATCCTCCCCCTCACGGACACGGGCAATACCTCCCCCTCACTGACATAGGGAATCCTCCCCCTCACAGACACGAGGAATCCCCACAGGGAATCCCTGCCCCTCACGGACACAGGAATCCCCACAGGGAATCCTCCCCCTCACGGACATGGGGAATCCCCACAGGGAATCCCTGCCCCTCACGGACACAGGGAATCCCCACAGGGAATCCACCCCCTCACGGACACAGGAATCCCCACAGGGAATCCTCCCTCTCACGGACATGGGGAATCCCCACAGGGAATCCCTGCCCCTCACGGACACAGGGAATCCCCACAGGGAATCCACCCCCTCACGGACACAGGAATCCCCACAGGGAATCCTCCCCCTCACGGACACGGGGAATCCCCACAGGGAATACGCCCCATCACGGACACGGGGAATCCCTCCCACTCACGGACATGGGGAATCCCTGCCCCTCACGGACACGGGGAACCCCACAGAGATCCCTACGCCTCACAGACACGGGGAACGCCACAGAGATCCCTACCCCTCACGGACAGAGGAATCCCCACAGGGAATACCTCCCCCTAACGGACACGAGGAATCCCCCCCTCACAGACACGGGGAATCCTCCCCCTCACAGACAAGGGAAATCCTCCCCCTCACGGACACGGGCAATACCTCCCCCTCACGGACATAGGGAATACCTCCCCCTAACGGACACGAGGAAACCCTCCCCCTCACGGACAGGGGAATCCCCCCCCTCACGGACACAGGATATCCCCACAGGGAGTCCCTCCCCCTCATGGATACGGGGAATCCCCATGGAGAATCCCTCCCCCTCACGGACACGGGGAATCCCTCCACCTCACAGACACGGGGAATCCCCACAGAGAATCCCTCCCCCTCACGGACACAGGGAATCACCACCTCACTAACACGGGGAATCCCCCCCTCATGGACATGGGGAATCCCCCCCTCACGGGCATGCGGAATCCCCCTCACGGACATGGGGAATCCCCCCTCACGGACACAGGGAAACCCTACAGGGAATCCCTCCCCTCAAGGACACAGGGAATCCCCCCTCACGGACATGGGGAATCCCCCCCTCACGGACACAGGGAATCCCCACAGGGAATCCCCCCCTCAATGACACGGGGAATACTCCCCTCACGGTCACGGGGAATCCTCACCCTCACAAACACATGGAATCCTCCCCCTCACGGACACGGGGAATCCCCACCCCTCACTGACACGGGGAATCCTCCCCTTCAGGGACACGGGAAATCCTCCCCCTCACGGATACAGGGAATCCTCCCCCTCACGGACAGAGGGAATCCCCACCCCTCACGGACAAGGGGAATCCCCACGGGGAATCCCCACCCATCATGGACACAGGGAATCCTCCCTCTCAAGGACACGGGGAATCCTCCCCCTCACGGACACGGGGAATCCCCACAGGGAATCCCTCCCCCTGACGGACACGGGGAATCCCCACAGGAAATCGTCCTGCTCACGGAAACGGGGAATCCCTCCCTCACGGACACGGGGAATCCTCCCCCTCACACACGGGGAAACCCTCCCCTCACGGACACAGGGAATCCTGCCCCTCACAGACACAGGGAATCCCTCCACTCACGGACAAGGGGAATCCCTCCACTCACGGACACAGGGAATCCTCCCCCTCACGGACAAGGAGATTCCCCCCTCCTCACGGACACAGGTAATCCTCCCCCTCACGGTCACAGGGAATCCCCACAAGGAATCCCCCTCTCACAGAGGGAATCCTCCCGCTCACGAACACGGGGAATCCCCCCCTCACCGACCCGGGGAATACCCCCCCACTCACGGACACGGGGAATACCCCCCCTCACGGACATGGGGAATCCCCCCCACGGACACGGGGAATCCCCCCTCACGGACACAGGGAATCCTCACAGGGAATCCTGCCCCTCATTGGCACAGCGAATCCCCACAGGGAATCCTCTCGCTCACAGACACGGAGAATCCTCCCCTCATGGACACGGGAAATCCTCCCTCTCAGGGACACAGGGAATCGCGACAGGGAATCCTCCCCCTCACGGACATGGGTAATTCCCCCCCTCACGGTCACAGGGAATCCCCACAGGGAATCCTCGCCCTCATGGACACAGGGAATCCCCACAGGGAATCCTCCCCCTCACGGACACAGGAATCCCCACAGGGAATCCTCCCCCTCACGGACACGGGGAATCCCCACAGGGAATACGCCCCATCACGGACACGGAGAATCCCACCCACTCACGGACATGGGGAATCCCTTTCCCTCACGGACACGGGGAACCCCACAGAGATCCCTACGCCTCACGGACACGGTGAACGCCACAGAGATCCCTACCCTTCACGGACAGAGGAATCCCCACAGGGAATACCTCCCATAACGGACACGAGGAATCCCTCCCCCTCAAGGACAGGGGAATCCCCCCCCTCACGGACACAGGGAATCCCCACAGGGAATCCCTCCCCCTCACGGATACGGGGAATCCCCATAGAGAATCCCTCCCCCTCACGGACACGGGGAATCCCTCCACCTCACAGACACGGGGAATCCCCACAGAGAATCCCTCCCCCTCACGGACACAGGGAATCACCACCTCACTGACACAGCGAATACCCCCCTCATGGACATGGGGAATCCCCCCCTCACGGACACGCGGAATCCCCCTCACGGACATGGGGAATCCCCACAGGGAATACGCCCCATCACGGACACGGGGAATCCCTCCCACTCACGGACATGGGGAATCCCTGCCCCTCACGGACACGGGGAACCCCACAGAGATCCCTACGCCTCACAGACACGGGGAACGCCACAGAGATCCCTACCCCTCACGGACAGAGGAATCCCCACAGGGAATACCTCCCCCTAACGGACACGAGGAATCCCTCCCCCTCACGGACATGGGGAATCCCCACAGGGAATCCCTGCCCCTCACGGACACAGGGAATCCCCACAGGGAGTCCCTCCCCCTCACGGATACGGGGAATCCCCATGGAGAATCCATCCCCCTCTCGGACACGGGGAATCCCCCCCTCACAGACACGGGGAATCCTCCCCCTCACAGACAAGGGAAATCCTCCCCCTCACGGACACGGGCAATACCTCCCCCTCACGGACATAGGGAATACCTCCCCCTAACGGACACGAGGAAACCCTCCCCCTCACGGACAGGGGAATCCCCCCCCTCACGGACACAGGGAATCCCCACAGGGAGTCTCTCCCCCTCACGGATACGGGGAATCCCCATGGAGAATCCCTCCCCTCACGGACACGGGGAATCCCTCCACCTCACAGACACGGGGAATCCCCACAGAGAATCCCTCCCCCTCACGGACACAGGGAATCACCACCTCACTAACACGGGGAATCCCCCCCTCATGGACATGGGGAATCCCCCCCTCACGGGCATGCGGAATCCCCCTCACGGACATGGGGAATCCCCCCTCACGGACACAGGGAAACCCTACAGGGAATCCCTCCCCTCAAGGACACAGGGAATCCCCCCTCACGGACATGGGGAATCCCCCCCTCACGGACACAGGGAATCCCCACAGGGAATCCCCCCCTCAATGACACGGGGAATACTCCCCTCACGGTCACGGGGAATCCTCACCCTCACGGACAAAGGGAATCCTCACCCTCACAAACACATGGAATCCTCCCCCTCACGGACACGGGGAATCCCCACCCCTCACTGACACGGGGAATCCTCCCCTTCAGGGACACGGGAAATCCTCCCCCTCACGGATACAGGGAATCCTCCCCCTCACGGACAGAGGGAATCCCCACCCCTCACGGACAAGGGGAATCCCCACGGGGAATCCCCACCCATCATGGACACAGGGAATCCTCCCTCTCAAGGACACGGGGAATCCTCCCCCTCACGGACACGGGGAATCCCCACAGGGAATCCCTCCCCCTGACGGACACGGGGAATCCCCACAGGAAATCGTCCTGCTCACGGACACGGGGAATCCCTCCCTCACGGACACGGGGAATCCTCCCCCTCACACACGGGGAAACCCTCCCCTCACGGACACAGGGAATCCTGCCCCTCACAGACACAGGGAATCCCTCCACTCACGGACAAGGGGAATCCCTCCACTCACGGACACAGGGAATCCTCCCCCTCACGGACAAGGAGATTCCCCCCTTCTCACGGACACAGGTAATCCTCCCCCTCACGGTCACAGGGAATCCCCACAAGGAATCCCCCTCTCACAGAGGGAATCCTCCCGCTCACGAACACGGGGAATCCCCCCCTCACCGACCCGGGGAATACCCCCCCACTCACGGACACGGGGAATACCCCCCCTCACGGACATGGGGAATCCCCCCCACGGACATGGGGAATCCCCCCTCACGGACACAGGGAATCCTCACAGGGAATCCTCCCCCTCATTGGCACAGCGAATCCCCACAGGGAATCCTCTCGCTCACAGACACGGAGAATCCTCCCCTCATGGACACGGGAAATCCTCCCTCTCAGGGACACAGGGAATCGCGACAGGGAATCCTCCCCCTCACGGACATGGGTAATTCCCCCCCTCACGGTCACAGGGAATCCCCACAGGGAATCCTCGCCCTCATGGACACAGGGAATCCCCACAGGGAATCCTCCCCCTCACGGACACAGGAATCCCCACAGGGAATCCTCCCCCTCACGGACACGGGGAATCCCCACAGGGAATACGCCCCATCACGGACACGGAGAATCCCACCCACTCACGGACATGGGGAATCCCTTTCCCTCACGGACACGGGGAACCCCACAGAGATCCCTACGCCTCACGGACACGGGGAACGCCACAGAGATCCCTACCCTTCACGGACAGAGGAATCCCCACAGGGAATACCTCCCATAACGGACACGAGGAATCCCTCCCCCTCAAGGACAGGGGAATCCCCCCCCTCACGGACACAGGGAATCCCCACAGGGAATCCCTCCCCCTCACGGATACGGGGAATCCCCATAGAGAATCCCTCCCCCTCACGGACACGGGGAATCCCTCCACCTCACAGACACGGGGAATCCCCACAGAGAATCCCTCCCCCTCACGGACACAGGGAATCACCACCTCACTGACACAGCGAATACCCCCCTCACGGACACGCGGAATCCCCCTCACGGACATGGGGAATCCCCCCCGTCACGGACACAGGGAAACAATACAGGGAATCCCTCCCCTCACGGACACAGGGAATCCCCCCTCACGGACATGGGGAATCCCCCCCTCACGGACACAGGGAATCCCCACAGGGAATCCCCCCCTCACGGACACAGGGAATCCCCAAAGCGAATCCCCCCATCAATGACACGGGAAATACTCCCCCTCACGGTCACGGGGAATCCTCACCCTCATGGACACAGGGAATCCTCACCCTCACAAACACATGGAATCCTCCCCCTCACGGACATGGGGAAACCCCACCCCTCACTGACACGGGGAATCCTCCCCTTCAGGGACAGGGAAATCCTCCCCCTCACGGATACATGGAATCCTCTCCCTCACGGACACAGGGAATACCCACTCCTCAAGGACACGGGGAATCCTCCCCCTCACAGGCAGAGGGAATCCCCACCCCTCACGGACACGGGGAATCCTCCCTGTCAAGGACATGGGGAATCCTCCCCCTCACGGACACGGGGATTCCCCACAGGGAATCCCTTCCCCTGACGGACACGGGGAATCCCCATAGGGAATCGTCCTGCTCACGGACACGGGGAATCCCTCCCTCACGGACACGGGGAATCCTCCCCCTCACGGACACGGGGAAACCCTCCACTCACGGACACGGGGAATCCCTCCACTCACGGATTTAGGGAATCCTCCGCCTCACCGACATGGGGATTCCCCCCTCCTCACGGACACAGGTAATCCTCCCCCTCACGTTCACAGGGAATCCCCACAGGGAATCCCCCCCTCACAGAGGGAATCCTCCCGCTCACGGACACGGGGAATCCCCCTCTCACGGAACCGGGGAATACACCCCCACACACGGACACGGGGAATCCCCCCTCACGGACATGGGGAATCCCCCCCCTCACGGACACAGGGAATCCTCACAGGGTATTCTCCCCCTCATTGACACAGGGAATCCCCACAGGGAATCCTCCCACTCACAGACACGGAGAATCCTCCCCTCATGGACACGGGAAATCCTCCCCCTCACGGACACAGGGAATCGCGACAGGGAATCCTCCTCCTCACTGACATGAGTAATCCTCCCCCTCACGGACATAGGGAATCCCCACAGGGAATCCTCGCCCTCACGGACACAGGGAATCCTCCCCCTCACGGACACGGGGAATCCCTCCCCATCACGGACACAGGCAATCCTCCCCCTCACGGACACGGGGAATCCCCCCCTCACGGACACGGGGAATAACCCCCTCACGGACACGGGGAATCCTCCCCCTCACGGATACAGGAATCCCCACAGGGAATTATCCCCCTCACGGACACAGGAATCTCCACAGGGAATCCTCCCCCTCATGGACATGGGGGAATACCCCCCCTCACAGACACGTGGAATCCTCCCCCTCACAGACACGGGGAATCCTCCCCCTCATGGACACGGGCAATACCTCCCCCTCACGGACACAGGGAATCCTCCCCCTCACAGACACGAGGAATCCCCACAGGGAATCCCTGCCCCTCACGGACACAGGGAATCTCCACAGGGAATCCTCCCCCTCACGGACATAGGAATCCCCACAGGGAATCCTCCCCCTCACGGACACAGGGAATCCCCACTGGGAAGCCCTGCCCCTCACGGACACAGGAATCCCAACAGGGAATCCTCCCCCTCACGGACACGGGGAATCCCTCCCACTCACGGACATGGGGAATCCCTACCCCTCACGGACACGGGGAACCCCACAGAGATCCCTAACCCTCACGGACAGAAGAATCCCCACAGGGAATACCTCCCCGTAACGGACACGAGGAATCCCTCCCCCTCACGGACAGGGGAATCCCCCCCTCACGGACACAGGGACTCCCCACAGGGAATCTCTCCCCCTCACGGATACGAGGAATCCCCATAGAGAATCCCTCCCCCTCACGGACACTGGAATCCCTCCACCTCACAGACACGGGGAATACCCACAGAGAATCCCTCCCCCTAACGGACACAGGGAATCCCCACCTCACGGACACGGGGAATCCCCCCCCTCATGGACATGGGGAATCCCCCCCTTACGGACACGGGGAATCCCCCCTCACGGACATGGGGAATCCCCCCCTCACGGACACAGGGAAACCCCACAGGGAATCCCTCCCCTCACGGACAGGTGGAATCCTCCCCCTCACGGACACGGGGAATCCCTCCACTCACGGACACGGGGATTCCCCCCTCCTCATGGACAGAGGTAATCCTCCCCCTCACGTACACAGGGAAACCCCACAAAGAATCTCTCCCTCACAGAGGGAATCCTCCCGCTCACGGACACGGGGAATCCCCACAGGGAATCCCTCCCCTCACAGAGGGAATCCTCCCGCTCACGGACACGGGGAATCCCCCGCTCACGGACCCGGGGAATACCCCCACACACACGGACACGGGGAATCCCCCCCCTCACGGACATGGGCATTCCCCCCCCACGGACACGGGGAATCCCCCCCTCACGGACATGGGGAATCCCCCCCACGGACACGGGGAATCCCCCCCTCACGGACACAGGGAATCCTCACAGGGAATCCTCCCCCTCATTGACACAGTGAATCCCCACAGGGAATCCTCCCGCTCACAGACACGGAGAATCCCCCCCTCATGGACACGGGAAATCCTCCCTCTCAGGGACACAGGGAATCGCGACAGGGAATCCTCCCCCTCACGGACATGGGTAATCCTCCCCCTCACGGACACAGGGAATCCCCACAGGGAATCCTCGCCCTCACGGACACAAGGAATCCTACTGCACACGGACATGGGTAATCCTCCCCTCACGGACACAGGGAATCCCCACAGGGAATCATCCCCCTCACGGACACGGGGAATCCTCCCCCTCACAGACACAGGGAATCCTCCCCCTCACGGACACAGGAATCACCACAGGGAATTATCCCACTCACGGACACAGGAATCCCTGCTCCTGCTCACGGACATGGGTAATCCTCCCCTCACGGACACAGGGAATCCCCACAGGGAATCCTCCCCCTCACGGACACGGGGAATCCTCCCCCTCACGGACATGGGGAATCCCTCCAGTCACGGACACAGGGAATCCTCCCCCTCACGGACACGGGGAATCCCTCCATCATGGACAAGGGGAATCCTCCCCCTCACGGACACGGGGAATCCCTCCAGTCACGGACACAGGGAATCCTCCCCCTCACGGACACGGGGATTACCCCCTCCTCACGGACACCGGGAATACTCCCCCTCACGGACACAGGGAATCCCCACAGGGAATCCCCCCTCACAGAGGGAATCCTTCCGCTCACGGACACGGAGAATCCCCCCCCACACGGACACGGGGAATCCCCCCCTCACGGACATGGGGAATCCCCCCCACGGACACGGGGAATCCCACCCTCACGGACATGGGGATTCCCCCCTCCTCATGGACACAGGTAATCCTCCCCCTCACGTACACAGGGAAACCCCACAAAGAATCTCTCCCTCACAGAGGGAATCCTCCCGCTCACGGACACGGGGAATCCCCACAGGGAATCCCTCCCCCTGACGGACACGGGGAATCCCCACAGGAAATCGTCATGCTCATGGACACGGGGAATCCCTCCCTCACGGACACGGGGATTCCTCCCCCTCACGGACACGGGGAAACCCTCCACTCACGGACACGGGGAATCCCTCCACTCACGGACACTGGGAATCCTCCCTCTCACGGACACGGGGAATCCTCCCTCTCAAGGACACGGGGAATCCTCCCCCTCACGGACACGGGGAATCCCCACAGGGAATCCCTCCCCCTGACGGACACGGGGAATCACCACAGGAAATCGTCCTGCTCACGGACACGGGGAATCCCTCCCTCACGGACACGGGGAATCCTCCCCCTCACGGACACGGGGAATCCATCCCCTCACAGACACAGGGAATCCTCCCCCTCACGGACACGGGGAATCCCTCCACTCACGGACACGGGGAATCCCTCCACTCACGGACACAGGGAATCCTCCCCCTCACGGACAAGGAGATTCCCCCCTCCTCACGGACACAGGTAATCCTCCCCCTCATGGTCATAGGGAATCCCCACAGGGAATCCCCCCCTCACAGAGGGAATCCTCCCGCTCACGGACACGGGGAATCCCCCGCTCACGGACCCGGGGAATACCCCCACACACACGGACACGGGGAATCGCCCCCTCACGGACATGGGCATTCCCCCCCCACGGACACGGGGAATCCCCCCCTCACGGACACAGGGAATCCTCACAGGGAATCCTCCCCCTCATTGACACAGGGAATCCCCACAGGGAATCCTCCCGCTCACAGACACGGAGAATCCTCCCCTCATGGACACGGGAAATCCTCCCTCTCAGGGACACAGGGAATCGCGACAGGGAATCCTACCCCTCACGGACACGGGGAATCCTCCCCCTCACAGACACAGGGAATCCTCCCCCTCACGGACACAGGAATCACCACAGGGAATTATCCCCCTCACGGACACAGGAATCCCTGCTCCTGCTCACGGACATGGGTAATCCTCCCCCTCACGGACACAGGGAATCCCCACAGGGAATCCTCCCCCTCACGGACACGGGGAATCCTCCCCCTCACGGACACGGGGAATCCCTCCAGTCACGGACACAGGGAATCCTCCCCCTCACGGACACGGGGAATCCCTCCCTCATGGACAAGGGGAATCCTCCCCCTCACGGACACGGGGAATCCCTCCAGTCACGGACACAGGGAATCCTCCCCCTCACGGACACGGGGATTCCCCCCTCCTCACGGACACCGGGAATACTCCCCCTCACGGACACAGGGAATCCCCACAGGGAATCCCCCCTCACAGAGGGAATCCTCCCGCTCACGGACACGGAGAATCCCCCCCCACACGGACACGGGAAATCCCCCCCTCACGGACATGGGGAATCCCTCCCCACGGACACGGGGAAGCCCACCCTCACGGACACAGGGAATCCTCACAGGGAATCCTCCCCCTCATTGACACAGGGAATCCCCACAGGGAATCCTCCCTCTCACAGACACGGAGAATCCTCCCGTCATGGACACGGGAAATCCTCCCCCTCACGGACACAGGGAATCGCGACAGGGAATCCTCCCCCTCACGGATACAGGGAATCCTCACAGGGAATCCTCCCCCTCATTGACACAGGGAATCCCCACAGGGAATCCTCCCCCTCACGGACATGGGTAATCCTCACCCTCACGGACACAGGGAATCCTCCCCCTCACGGACACGGGGAATCCCTCCCACTCACGGACATGGGTAATCCTCCCCCTCACGGACACAGGGAATCCCAACAGGGAATCCTCGCCCTCACAGACACGGGGAATCCTCCCCCTCACAGACACAGGGAATCCTCCCCCTCACGGACACAGGAATCACCACAGGGAATTATCCCCCTCACGGACACAGGAATCCCTGCTCCTGCTCACGGACATGGGTAATCCTCCCCCTCACGGACACAGGGAATCCCCACAGGGAATCCTCCCCCTCACGGACACGGGGAATCTCTCCCCCTCACGGACACGGGGAATCCTCCCCCTCACGGACACGGGGAATCCTCCCCCTCACGGACACGGGGAATCCCTCCAGTCACGGACACAGGGAATCCTCCCCCTCACGGACACGGGGATTCCCCCCTCCTCACGGACACCGGGAATACTCCCCCTCACGGACACAGGGAATCCCCACAGGGAATCCCCCCTCACAGAGGGAATCCTCCCGCTCACGGACACGGAGAATCCCCCCCCACACGGACACGGGGAATCACCCCCTCACGGACATGGGGAATCCCCCCCACGGACACGGGGAATCCCACCCTCAGGGACACAGGGAATTCTCACAGGGAATCCTCCCCCTCATTGACACAGGGAATCCCCACAGGGAATCCTGCCGCTCACAGACACGGAGAATCCTCCCTTCATGGACACGGGAAATCCTCCCCCTCACGGACACAGGGAATCGCGACAGGGAATCCTCCCCCTCACGGACATGGGTAATCCTCCCCTTCACGGACACAGGGAATCCCCACAGGGAATCCTCGCCCTCACGGACACAGGGAATCCCCCCCTCACAGACACGGGAAATCCTCCCCCTCACGGACACAGGGAATCCTCCCCCTCACGGACACAGGAATCACCACAGGGAATTATCCCCCTCACGGACATAGGAATCCCTGCTCCTGCTCACGGACATGGGTAATCCTCCCCCTCACGGACACAGGGAATCCCCACAGGGAATCCTCCCCCTCACGGACACAGGCAATCCCTCCCCCTCACGGACACAGGGTATCCTCCACCCCACGGACACGGGGAACCCCCCCCTCACGGACACGGGGAATCCCCCCCTAACGGACACGGGGAATCCTCGCCCTCACGGACACGGGGAAACCTCCACCTCACAGACACGGGGAATCCCCACCGGGAATCCCTCCATCTCACGGACACGGGGAATCCCCATCAGGAATTATCCCCCTCACAGACAAAGGAATCCCCACAGGGAATCCTCCCCCTCATAGACACGGGAAATCCCCCCCTGACAGACACGGGGAATCCCCACCGGTTATCCCTCCCCCTCACGGACAAAGGAATCCCCACAGGGAATCCTCCCTCTCATCGACACAGGGAATCCTCCCCCTCACGGACACGGGCAATACCTCCCCCTCACAGACACAGGGAATCCCCCCCCTCACGGACACAGGGAATCCACCCCCTCACGGACACAGGGAATTCCCCCCTCACAGTGACGGGGAATCCTCCCCCTCACAGACACGTGGAATCCTCCCCCTCACGAACACGGGGTATCCCCCCCTCACGGACACGGGGAACACTTCCCCTCATGGACACGGGGAACTCTCCCCCTCACGGACACAGGGAATCCTCCCCCTCACGGACTCGGGGAATACTTCCCCTCAAAGACACGGGGAATCCCCACCGGGAATCCCTCCCCCTCACGGACACAGGAATCCCCACAGGGAATTATCCCCCGCACGGACACAGGAATCTCCACAGGGAATCCTCCCCCTCACAGACACGGGGAATCCCCCCCTCACAGACACGGGGAATCCTCCCACTCACAGACACAGGAATCACCACAGGGAATTATCCCCCTCACGGACACAGGAATCCCCACAGGGAATCCTCACCCTCACAGACACGGGGAATCCCCCCCTCACAGACACGTGGAATCATCCCCCTCACAGAAACGGGGAATACTCCCCCTCACGGACACAGGGAATCGCGACAGGGAATCCTCCCCCTCACTGACATGTGTAATCCTCGCCCTCACGGACACAGGGAATCCTCCCCCTCACGGACACGGGGAATCCCTCCCACTCACGGACACAGGGAATCCTCCCCCTCATGGACACGGGGAAACCCCCCCTCACGGAGACGGGGAATAACCTCCTCACGGTCACGAGAATCCTCCCCCTTATGGACCCGGGGAATCCTCCACCTCACGGACATGGAAAATCCCCAAAGGGAATCCCTCCCCCTCACGGACACGGGGAATCCTTCCCCTCACAGACACGGGGAATCCCCACCGGGAATCCCTTCCCCTCAAGGACACAGGAATCCCCACAGGGAATTATCCCCCTCACGGACACTGGAATCTCCACAGGGAATCCTCCCCCTCATGGACACGGGGAATCCTCCCCCTCACGGACACGGGCAATACCTCCCCCTCACGGACACGGGGAATCCTCCCCCTTACGGACACGGGGAATCCTCACCCTCACGGACACGGGGAATCCTCCCCCTCACAGACACGAGGAATCCCCACAGGGAATCCCACCTCCTCACGGACATAGGAATCCCCACAGGGAATCCTCCCCCTCACGGACACGGGGAATCCCCACAGGGAATCCCTGCCCCTCACGGACACAGGGAATCCCCACAGGGAATCCTCCCCCTCACGGACATGGGGAATCCCCACAGGGAATCCTCCCCCTCACGGACACAGGAATCCCCACAGGGAATCCTCCCCCTCACGGACACGGGGAATCCCGACAGGGAATACTCCCCATCACAGACACGGGGAATCCCTCCCACTCACGGACATGGGGAATCCCTCCCCCTCACGGACACGGGGAACCCCACAGAGATCCCTACACCTCACGGACAGAAGAATCCCCACAGGGAATCCTCCCCCTCACGGACACAGGAATCCCCACAGGGAATCCTTCCCCTCACGGACACGGGGAACCCCACAGGGAATCCCTCCCCCTAACGGACACGAGGAATCCCTCCACCTCACGGACAGGGGAATCCCCCCTTATGGACACAGGGAATCCCCACAGGGAATCCCTCCCCCTCACGGACACGGGGAATCCCCATAGAGAATCCCTCCCCCTCACGGACACGGGGAATCCCTCCAGCTCACAGACACGGGGAATCCCCACAGCAAATCCCTCCCCCTCACGGGCACAGGGAATCCCCGCAGGGAATCTACCCCTCACAGAGGGAATCCTCCCGCTCATGGACACGGGGAATCCCCCCTCACGGACATGGGGAATCCCCCCCCACGGGGATTCCCCCCCCTCGCGGACACAGAGAATCCTCACAGGGAATCCTCCCCCTCATTGACACAGGGAATCCCCACAGGGAATCCTTCCCCTCACAGACACGGGGAATCCCCACCGGGAATCCCTCCCCCTCACGGACACAGGAATCCCCACAGGGAATTATCCCCCTCACGGACACTGGAATCTCCACAGGGAATCCTCCCCCTCACGGACATGGGGAACCCCCCCTCACAGACACGGGGAATCCTCCCCCTCACTGACACGGGGAATCCTTCCCCTCACGGACACGGGCAATACCTCCCCCTCACGGACACAGGGAATCCTCCCCCTCACAGACACGAGGAATCCCCACAGGGAATCCTTCCTCCTCACGGACATAGGAATCCCCACAGGGAATCCTCCCCCTCACGGACACGGGGAATCCCCACAGGGAATCCCTGCCCCTCACGGACACAGGGAATCCCCACAGGGAATCCTCCCCCTCACGGACATGGGGAAACCCCACAGGGAATCCTCCCCCTCACGGACACAGGAATCCCCACAGGGAATCCTCCCCCTCACGGACACGGGGAATCCCGACAGGGAATACTCCCCATCACAGACACGGGGAATCCCTCCCACTCACGGACATGGGGAATCCCTCCCCCTCACGGACACGGGGAACCCCACAGAGATCCCTACACCTCACGGACAGAAGAATCCCCACAGGGAATCCTCCCCCTCACGGACACAGGAATCCCCACAGGGAATCCTCCCCCTCACGGACACGGGGAACCCCACAGGGAATCCCTCCCCCTAACGGACACGAGGAATCCCTCCCCCTCACGGACAGGGGAATCCCCCCTCACGGTCAGAGGGAATCCCCACAGGGAATCCCTCCCCCTCACGGACACGTGAAATCCTCCCGCTCACAGACACGGAGAATCCTCCCCTCATGGACATGGGAAATCCTCCCCCTCACGGACACAGGGAATCGCGACAGGGAATCCTCTCCGTCACGGACATGGGTAATCCTCCCCCTCACGGACACAGGGAATCCCCACAGGGAATTCTCGCCCTCACGGACACAGGGAATCCTCCCCCTCACGGACACGGGGAATCCCCCCCTCACGGACACGGGGAATAACCCCTTCACGGACACAGGGAATCGCGATAGGGAATCCTCTCCGTCACGGACATGGGTAATCCTCCCCCTCACGGACACAGGGAATCCCCACAGGGAATTCTCGCCCTCACGGACACAGGGAATCCTCCCCCTCACGGACACGGGGAATCCCCCCCTCACGGACACGGGGAACAACCCCCTCACGGACACGGGGAATCCTCCCCCTCACGGACACGGGGAATCCTCCACCTCACGGACACGGAAAATCCCCAAAGGGAATCCCTCCCCCTGACGAACACGGGGAATCCCCACAGGAAATCCTCCTGCTCACGGACACGGGGAATCCCTCCCTCACGGACACAGGGAATCCTCCCCCTCACGGACACGGGGAATCCCCACAGGGAATCCCTCCCCCTCACGGACACGGGGAATCCTCCCCCTCACAGACACGGGGAATCCTCCCCCTCACGGACACGGGCAATACCTCCCTCTCACGGACATAGGGAATCCTCCCCCTCACAGACACGAGGAATCCCCTCAGGGAATCCCTCCCCCTGACGGACATGGGGAATCCCCACAGGGAATCCTCCCGCTCACAGACACGGAGAATCCTCACCTCATGGACACGGGAAATCCTCCCCCTCACGGAAACAGGGAGTCGCGGCAGGGAATCCTCCTCCTCACGGACATGGGTAATTCCCCCCCTCACGGTCACAGGGAATCCCCACAGGGAATCCTCGCCCTCACGGACACAGGAAATCCTCCTGCTCACGGACACGGGGAATCCCTCCCTCACGGACACAGGGAATCCTCCCCCTCACGGACACGGGGAATCCCTCCAGTCACGGACACAGGGAATCCTCCCCCTCACGGACACGGGGAATCCCTCCAGTCACGGACACAGGGAATCCTCCCCCTCACGGACACAGGGAATCCCCACAGGGAATCCCCCCCTCACAGAGGGAATCCTCCCGCTCACGGACACGGAGAATCCCCCCCCCACACGGACATGGGGAATCCCCCCCTCACGGACATGGGGAATCCCCCCCCATGGACACGGGGAATCCCCCCCTCACGGACACAGGGAATCCTCACAGGGAATCCTCCCCCTCATTGACACAGGGAATCCCCACAGGGAATCGTTCCGCTCACAGACACGGAGAATCCTCCCTTCATGGACACGGGAAATCCTCCCCCTCACGGACACAGAGAATCGCGACAGGGAATCCTCCCCCTCACGGACATGGGTAATCCTCCCCCTCACGGACACAGGGAATCCCCACAGGGAATCCTCGCCCTCACGGACACAGGGAATCCTCCCCCTCACGGACACGGGGAATCCCTCCCACTCACGGACACAGGGAATCCTCCCCCTCATGGACACGGGGAAACCCCCCCTCACGGAGACGGGGAATAATCTCCTGACGGACACGAGAATCCTCCCCCTCACGGACCCGGGGAATCCTCCCCCTCACGGACATGGAAAATCCCCAAAGGGAATCCCTCCCCCTCACGGACACGGGGAATCCTTCCCCTCACAGACACGGGGAATCCCCACCGGGAATCCCTCCCCCTCAAGGACACAGGAATCCCCACAGGGAATTATCCCCCTCACGGACACTGGAATCTCCACAGGGAATCCTCCCCCTCATGGACACGGGGAATCCTCCCCCTCACGGACACGGGCAATACCTCCCCCTCACGGACACGGGGAATCCTCCCCCTCACGGACACGGGGAATCCTCACCCTCACGGACACGGGGAATCCTCCCCCTCACAGACACGAGGAATCCCCACAGGGAATCCCACCTCCTCACGGACATAGGAATCCCCACAGGGAATCCTCCCCCTCACGGACACGGGGAATCCCCACAGGGAATCCCTGCCCCTCACGGACACAGGGAATCCCCACAGGGAATCCTCCCCCTCACGGACATGGGGAATCCCCACAGGGAATCCTCCCCCTCACGGACACAGGAATCCCCACAGGGAATCCTCCCCCTCACGGACACGGGGAATCCCGACAGGGAATACTCCCCATCACAGACACGGGGAATCCCTCCCACTCACGGACATGGGGAATCCCTCCCCCTCACGGACACGGGGAACCCCACAGAGATCCCTACACCTCACGGACAGAAGAATCCCCACAGGGAATCCTCCCCCTCACGGACACAGGAATCCCCACAGGGAATCCTTCCCCTCACGGACACGGGGAACCCCACAGGGAATCCCTCCCCCTAACGGACACGAGGAATCCCTCCACCTCACGGACAGGGGAATCCCCCCTTATGGACACAGGGAATCCCCACAGGGAATCCCTCCCCCTCACGGACACGGGGAATCCCTCCAGCTCACAGACACGGGGAATCCCCACAGCAAATCCCTCCCCCTCACGGGCACAGGGAATCCCCGCAGGGAATCTACCCCTCACAGAGGGAATCCTCCCGCTCATGGACACGGGGAATCCCCCCTCACGGACATGGGGAATCCCCCCCCACGGGGATTCCCCCCCCTCGCGGACACAGAGAATCCTCACAGGGAATCCTCCCCCTCATTGACACAGGGAATCCCCACAGGGAATCCTTCCCCTCACAGACACGGGGAATCCCCACCGGGAATCCCTCCCCCTCACGGACACAGGAATCCCCACAGGGAATTATCCCCCTCACGGACACTGGAATCTCCACAGGGAATCCTCCCCCTCACGGACATGGGGAACCCCCCCTCACAGACACGGGGAATCCTCCCCCTCACTGACACGGGGAATCCTTCCCCTCACGGACACGGGCAATACCTCCCCCTCACGGACACAGGGAATCCTCCCCCTCACAGACACGAGGAATCCCCACAGGGAATCCTTCCTCCTCACGGACATAGGAATCCCCACAGGGAATCCTCCCCCTCACGGACACGGGGAATCCCCACAGGGAATCCCTGCCCCTCACGGACACAGGGAATCCCCACAGGGAATCCTCCCCCTCACGGACATGGGGAAACCCCACAGGGAATCCTCCCCCTCACGGACACAGGAATCCCCACAGGGAATCCTCCCCCTCACGGACACGGGGAATCCCGACAGGGAATACTCCCCATCACAGACACGGGGAATCCCTCCCACTCACGGACATGGGGAATCCCTCCCCCTCACGGACACGGGGAACCCCACAGAGATCCCTACACCTCACGGACAGAAGAATCCCCACAGGGAATCCTCCCCCTCACGGACACAGGAATCCCCACAGGGAATCCTCCCCCTCACGGACACGGGGAACCCCACAGGGAATCCCTCCCCCTAACGGACACGAGGAATCCCTCCCCCTCACGGACAGGGGAATCCCCCCTCACGGTCACAGGGAATCCCCACAGGGAATCCCTCCCCCTCACGGACACGTGAAATCCTCCCGCTCACAGACACGGAGAATCCTCCCCTCATGGACATGGGAAATCCTCCCCCTCACGGACACAGGGAATCGCGACAGGGAATCCTCTCCGTCACGGACATGGGTAATCCTCCCCCTCACGGACACAGGGAATCCCCACAGGGAATTCTCGCCCTCACGGACACAGGGAATCCTCCCCCTCACGGACACGGGGAATCCCCCCCTCACGGACACGGGGAATAACCCCTTCACGGACACAGGGAATCGCGATAGGAAATCCTCTCCGTCACGGACATGGGTAATCCTCCCCCTCACGGACACAGGGAATCCCCACAGGGAATTCTCGCCCTCACGGACACAGGGAATCCTCCCCCTCACGGACACGGGGAATCCCCCCCTCACGGACACGGGGAACAACCCCCTCACGGACACGGGGAATCCTCCCCCTCACGGACACGGGGAATCCTCCACCTCACGGACACGGAAAATCCCCAAAGGGAATCCCTCCCCCTGACGAACACGGGGAATCCCCACAGGAAATCCTCCTGCTCACGGACACGGGGAATCCCTCCCTCACGGACACAGGGAATCCTCCCCCTCACGGACACGGGGAATCCCCACAGGGAATCCCTCCCCCTCACGGACACGGGGAATCCTCCCCCTCACAGACACGGGGAATCCTCCCCCTCACGGACACGGGCAATACCTCCCTCTCACGGACATAGGGAATCCTCCCCCTCACAGACACGAGGAATCCCCTCAGGGAATCCCTCCCCCTGACGGACATGGGGAATCCCCACAGGGAATCCTCCCGCTCACAGACACGGAGAATCCTCACCTCATGGACACGGGAAATCCTCCCCCTCACGGAAACAGGGAGTCGCGGCAGGGAATCCTCCTCCTCACGGACATGGGTAATTCCCCCCCTCACGGTCACAGGGAATCCCCACAGGGAATCCTCGCCCTCACGGACACAGGAAATCCTCCTGCTCACGGACACGGGGAATCCCTCCCTCACGGACACAGGGAATCCTCCCCCTCACGGACACGGGGAATCCCTCCAGTCACGGACACAGGGAATCCTCCCCCTCACGGACACGGGGAATCCCTCCAGTCACGGACACAGGGAATCCTCCCCCTCACGGACACAGGGAATCCCCACAGGGAATCCCCCCCTCACAGAGGGAATCCTCCCGCTCACGGACACGGAGAATCCCCCCCCCACACGGACATGGGGAATCCCCCCCTCACGGACATGGGGAATCCCCCCCCATGGACACGGGGAATCCCCCCCTCACGGACACAGGGAATCCTCACAGGGAATCCTCCCCCTCATTGACACAGGGAATCCCCACAGGGAATCGTTCCGCTCACAGACACGGAGAATCCTCCCTTCATGGACACGGGAAATCCTCCCCCTCACGGACACAGAGAATCGCGACAGGGAATCCTCCCCCTCACGGACATGGGTAATCCTCCCCCTCACGGACACAGGGAATCCCCACAGGGAATCCTCGCCCTCACGGACACAGGGAATCCTCCCCCTCACGGACACGGGGAATCCCTCCCACTCACGGACACAGGGAATCCTCCCCCTCATGGACACGGGGAAACCCCCCCTCACGGAGACGGGGAATAATCTCCTGACGGACACGAGAATCCTCCCCCTCACGGACCCGGGGAATCCTCCCCCTCACGGACATGGAAAATCCCCAAAGGGAATCCCTCCCCCTCACGGACACGGGGAATCCTTCCCCTCACAGACACGGGGAATCCCCACCGGGAATCCCTCCCCCTCAAGGACACAGGAATCCCCACAGGGAATTATCCCCCTCACGGACACTGGAATCTCCACAGGGAATCCTCCCCCTCATGGACACGGGGAATCCTCCCCCTCACGGACACGGGCAATACCTCCCCCTCACGGACACGGGGAATCCTCCCCCTCACGGACACGGGGAATCCTCACCCTCACGGACACGGGGAATCCTCCCCCTCACAGACACGAGGAATCCCCACAGGGAATCCCACCTCCTCACGGACATAGGAATCCCCACAGGGAATCCTCCCCCTCACGGACACGGGGAATCCTCACAGGGAATCCCTGCCCCTCACGGACACAGGGAATCCCCACAGGGAATCCTCCCCCTCACGGACATGGGGAATCCCCACAGGGAATGCTCCCCCTCACGGACACAGGAATCCCCACAGGGAATCCTCCCCCTCACGGACACGGGGAATCCCGACAAGGAATACTCCCCATCACAGACACGGGGAATCCCTCCCACTCACGGACATGGGGAATCCCTCCCCCTCACGGACACGGGGAACCCCACAGAGATCCCTACACCTCACGGACAGAAGAATCCCCACAGGGAATCCTCCCCCTCACGGACACAGGAATCCCCACAGGGAATCCTTCCCCTCACGGACACGGGGAACCCCACAGGGAATCCCTCCCCCTAACGGACACGAGGAATCCCTCCACCTCACGGACAGGGGAATCCCCCCTTATGGACACAGGGAATCCCCACAGGGAATCCCTCCCCCTCACGGACACGGGGAATCCCCATAGAGAATCCCTCCCCCTCACGGACACGGGGAATCCCTCCAGCTCACAGACACGGGGAATCCCCACAGTAAATCCCTCCCCCTCACGGACACAGGGAATCCCCGAAGGGAATCTACCCCTCACAGAGGGAATCCTCCCGCTCATGGACACGGGGAATCCCCCCTCACGGACATGGGGAATCCCCCCCCATGGGGATTCCCCCCCCTCGCGGACACAGAGAATCCTCACAGGGAATCCTCCCCCTCATTGACACAGGGAATCCCCACAGGGAATCCTTCCCCTCACAGACACGGGGAATCCCCACCGGGAATCCCTCCCCCTCACGGACACAGGAATCCCCACAGGGAATTATCCCCCTCACGGACACTGGAATCTCCACAGGGAATCCTCCCCCTCACGGACATGGGGAACCCCCCCTCACAGACACGGGGAATCCTCCCCCTCACAGACACGGGGAATCCTTCCCCTCACGGACACGGGCAATACCTCCCCCTCACGGACACAGGGAATCCTCCCCCTCACAGACACGAGGAATCCCCACAGGGAATCCTTCCTCCTCACGGACATAGGAATCCCCACAGGGAATCCTCCCCCTCACGGACACGGGGAATCCCCACAGGGAATCCCTGCCCCTCACGGACACAGGGAATCCCCACAGGGAATCCTCCCCCTCACGGACATGGGGAAACCACACAGGGAATCCTCCCCCTCACGGACACAGGAATCCCCACAGGGAATCCTCCCCCTCACGGACACGGGGAATCCCTCCAGTCACGGACACAGGGAATCCTCCCCCTCACGGACACGGGGATTCCCCCCTCCTCACGGACACCGGGAATACTCCCCCTCACGGACACAGGGAATCCCCACAGGGAATCCCCCCTCACAGAGGGAATCCTCCCGCTCACGGACACGGAGAATCCCCCCCCACACGGACACGGGGAATCCCCCCCTCACGGACATGGGGAATCCCTCCCCACGGACACGGGGAATCCCACCCTCACGGACACAGGGAATCCTCACAGGGAATCCTCCCCCTCATTGACACAGGGAATCCCCACAGGGAATCCTCCCTCTCACAGACACGGAGAATCCTCCCTTCATGGACACGGGAAATCCTCCCCCTCACGGACACAGGGAATCGCGACAGGGAATCCTCCCCCTCACGGACACAGGGAATCCTCACAGGGAATCCTCCCCCTCATTGACACAGGGAATCCCCACAGGGAATCCTCCCCCTCACGGACATGGGTAATCCTCACCCTCACGGACACAGGGAATCCTCCCCCTCACGGACACGGGGAATCCCTCCCACTCACGGACATGGGTAATCCTCCCCCTCATGGACACAGGGAATCCCAACAGGGAATCCTCGCCCTCACAGACACGGGGAATCCTCCCCCTCACAGACACAGGGAATCCTCCCCCTCACGGACACAGGAATCACCACAGGGAATTATCCCCCTCACGGACACAGGAATCCCTGCTCCTGCTCACGGACATGGGTAATCCTCCCCCTCACGGACACAGGGAATCCCCACAGGGAATCCTCCCCCTCACGGACACGGGGAATCTCTCCCCCTCACGGACACGGGGAATCCTCCTCCTCACGGACACGGGGAATCCTCCCCCTCACGGACACGGGGAATCCCTCCAGTCACGGACACAGGGAATCCTCCCCCTCACGGACACGGGGATTCGCCCCTCCTCACGGACACCGGGAATCCTCCCCCTCACGGACACAGGGAATCCCCACAGGGAATCCCCCCTCACAGAGGGAATCCTCCCGCTCACGGACACGGAGAATCCCCCCCCACACGGACACGGGGAATCACCCCATCACGGACATGGGGAATCCCCCCCACGGACACGGGGAATCCCACCCTCAGGGACACAGGGAATCCTCACAGGGAATCCTCCCCCTCATTGACACAGGGAATCCCCACAGGGAATCCTCCCGCTCACAGACACGGAGAATCCTCCCTTCATGGACACGGGAAATCCTCCCCCTCACGGACACAGGGAATCGCGACAGGGAATCCTCCCCCTCACGGACATGGGTAATCCTCGCCCTCACGGACACAGGGAATCCTCCCCCTCACGGACACGGGGAATCCCTCCCACTCACGGACATGGGTAATCCTCCCCCCTCACGGACACAGGGAATCCCAACAGGGAATCCTCGCCCTCACGGACACAGGGAATCCCCCCCTCACAGACACGGGGAATCCTCCCCCTCACAGACACAGGGAATCCTCTCCCTCACGGACACAGGAATCACCACAGGGAATTATCCCCCTCACGGACACAGGAATCCCTGCTCCTGCTCACGGACATGGGTAATCCTCCCCCTCACGGACACAGGGAATCCCCACAGGGAATCCTCCCCCTCACGGACACGGGGAATCCTCCCCCTCACGGACATGGGGAATCCCTCCAGTCACGGACACAGGGAATCCTCCCCCTCACGGACACGGAGAATCCTCACCTCATGGACACGGGAAATCCTCCCCCTCACGGACACAGGGAATCCCCACAGGGAATCCCCCCTCACAGAGGGAATCCTCCCGCTCACGGACACGGAGAATCCCCCCCCACACGGACACGGGGAATCACCCCATCACGGACATGGGGAATCCCCCCCCACGGACACGGGGAATCCCACCCTCAGGGACACAGGGAATCCTCACAGGGAATCCTCCCCCTCATTGACACAGGGAATCCCCACAGGGAATCCTGCCGCTCACAGACACGGAGAATCCTCCCTTCATGGACACGGGAAATCCTCCCCCTCACGGACACAGGGAATCGCGACAGGGAATCCTCCCCCTCACGGACATGGGTAATCCTCACCCTCACGGACACAGGGAATCCTCCCCCTCACGGACACGGGGAATCCCTCCCACTCACGGACATGGGTAATCCTCCCCCCTCACGGACACAGGGAATCCCAACAGGGAATCCTCGCCCTCACGGACACAGGGAATCCCCCCCTCACAGACACGGGGAATCCTCCCCCTCACAGACACAGGGAATTATCCCCCTCACGGACACAGGAATCCCCACAGGGAATTATCCCCCTCACGGACACAGGAATCCCTGCTCCTGCTCACGGACATGGGTAATCCTCCCCCTCACGGACACAGGGAATCCCCACAGGGAATCCTCCCCCTCACGGACACGGGGAATCCTCCCCCTCACGGACATGGGGAATCCCTCCAGTCACGGACACAGGGAATCCTCCCCCTCACGGACACGGAGAATCCTCACCTCATGGACACGGGAAATCCTCCCCCTCACGGACACAGGGAGTCGCGGCAAGGAATCCTCCTCCTCACGGACATGGGTAATTCCCTCCCTCACGGTCACAGGGAATCCCCACAGGGAATCCTCGCCCTCACGGACACAGGGAATCCTCCTGCTCACGGACATGGGTAATCCTCCCCCTCACGGACACAGGGAATCCCCACAGGGAATCCTCCCCCTCACGGACACAGGGAATCCCCACAGGGAATCCTCCCCCTCACGGACACGGGGAATCCTCCCCCTCACGGACACGGGGAATCCTCCCCCTCATGGACACGGGGAATCCCCACAGGGAATCCTCACCCTCACGGACACGGGGAATCCCTCCCCCTGACGGACACAGGGTATCCTCCCCCTCATGGACACGGGGAATCCCTCCCCCTCACGGACACAGGGCATCCTCCACCCCACGGACACGGGGAACCCCCCCCCTCACGGACACGGGGAATCCCCCCCTAACGGACACGGGGAATCCTCGCCCTCACGGACACGGGGAAACCTCCACCTCACAGAAACGGGGAATCCCCACCGGGAATCCCTCCATCTCACGGACACGGGGAATCCCCATCAGGAATTATCCCCCTCACAGACAAAGGAATCCCCACAGGGAATCCTCCCCCTCATAGACACGGGAAATCCCCCCCTGACAGACACGGGGAATCCCCACCGGTTATCCCTCCCCCTCACGGACAAAGGAATCCCCACAGGGAATCCTCCCTCTCATCGACACAGGGAATCCTCCCCCTCACGGACACGGGCAATACCTCCCCCTCACAGACACAGGGAATCCCCCCCCTCACGGACACAGGGAATCCACCCCCTCACGGACACAGGGAATCCACCCCCTCACGGACACAGGGAATTCCCCCCTCACAGTGACGTGGAATCCTCCCCCTCACGAACACGGGGAATCCCCCCTCACGGACACGGGGAACACTTCCCCTCATGGACACGGGGAACCCTCCCCCTCACGGACACAGGGAATCCTCCCCCTCACGGACTCGGGGAATCCTTCCCCTCAAAGACACGGGGAATCCCCACCGGGAATCCCTCCCCCTCACGGACACAGGAATCCCCACAGGGAATCCTCCCCCTCACAGACACGGGGAATCCCCCCCTCACAGACACGGGGAATCCTCCCACTCACAGACACAGGAATCACCACAGGGAATTATCCCCCTCACGGACACAGGAATCCCCACAGGGAATCCTCACCCTCACAGACACGGGGAATCCCCCCCTCACAGACACGGGGAATCCTCCCACTCACAGACACAGGAATCACCACAGGGAATTATCCCCCTCACGGACACAGGAATCCCCACAGGGAATCCTCACCCTCACAGACACGGGGAATCCCCCCCTCACAGACACGTGGAATCATCCCCCTCACAGAAACGGGGAATACTCCCCCTCACGGACACAGGGAATCGCGACAGGGAATCCTCCCCCTCACTGACATGGGTAATCCTCGCCCTCACGGACACAGGGAATCCTCCCCCTCACGGACACGGGGAATCCCTCCCACTCACGGACACAGGGAATCCTCCCCCTCATGGACACGGGGAAACCCCCCCTCACGGAGACGGGGAATAACCTCCTCACGGTCACGAGAATCCTCCCCCTCATGGACCCGGGGAATCCTCCACCTCACGGACATGGAAAATCCCCAAAGGGAATCCCTCCCCCTCACGGACACGGGGAATCCTTCCCCTCACAGACACGGGGAATCCCCACCGGGAATCCCTTCCCCTCAAGGACACAGGAATCCCCACAGGGAATCCTCGCCCTCACAGACACGGAGAATCCTCCCTTCATGGACACGGGAAATCCTCCCCCTCACGGACACAGAGAATCGCGACAGGGAATCCTCCCCCTCACGGACATGGGTAATCCTCCCCCTCACGGACACAGGGAATCCCCACAGGGAAAACTCGCCCTCACGGACACAGGGAATCCTCCCCCTCACGGACACGGGGAATCCCTCCCACTCACGGACACAGGGAATCCTCCCCCTCATGGACACGGGGAAACCCCCCCTCACGGAGACGGGGAATAATCTCCTGACGGACACGAGAATCCTCCCCCTCACGGACCCGGGGAATCCTCCACCTCACGGACATGGAAAATCCCCAAAGGGAATCCCTCCCCCTCACGGACACGGGGAATCCTTCCCCTCACAGACACGGGGAATCCCCACCGGGAATCCCTCCCCCTCAAGGACACAGGAATCCCCACAGGGAATTATCCCCCTCACGGACACTGGAATCTCCACAGGGAATCCTCCCCCTCATGGACACGGGGAATCCTCCCCCTCACGGACACGGGCAATACCTCCCCCTCACGGACACGGGGAATCCTCCCCCTCACGGACACGGGGAATCCTCACCCTCACGGACACGGGGAATCCTCCCCCTCACAGACACGAGGAATCCCCACAGGGAATCCCACCTCCTCACGGACATAGGAATCCCCACAGGGAATCCTCCCCCTCACGGACACGGGGAATCCCCACAGGGAATCCCTGCCCCTCACGGACACAGGGAATCCCCACAGGGAATCCTCCCCCTCACGGACATGGGGAATCCCCACAGGGAATCCTCCCCCTCACGGACACAGGAATCCCCACAGGGAATCCTCCCCCTCACGGACACGGGGAATCCCGACAGGGAATACTCCCCATCACAGACACGGGGAATCCCTCCCACTCACGGACACGGGGAATCCCTCCCCCTCACGGACACGGGGAACCCCACAGAGATCCCTACACCTCACGGACAGAAGAATCCCCACAGGGAATCCTCCCACTCACGGACACAGGAATCCCCACAGGGAATCCTTCCCCTCACGGACAGGGGGAACCCCACAGGGAATCCCTCCCCCTAACGGACACGAGGAATCCCTCCACCTCACGGACAGGGGAATCCCCCCTTATGGACACAGGGAATCCCCACAGGGAATCCCTCCCCCTCACGGACACGGGGAATCCCCATAGAGAATCCCTCCCCCTCACGGACACGGGGAATCCCTCCAGCTCACAGACACGGGGAATCCCCACAGCAAATCCCTCCCCCTCACGGACACAGGGAATCCCCGCAGGGAATCTACCCCTCACAGAGGGAATCCTCCCGCTCATGGACACGGGGAATCCCCCCTCACGGACATGGGGAATCCCCCCCCACGGGGATTCCCCCCCCTCGCGGACACAGAGAATCCTCACAGGGAATCCTCCCCCTCATTGACACAGGGAATCCCCACAGGGAATCCTTCCCCTCACAGACACGGGGAATCCCCACCGGGAATCCCTCCCCCTCACGGACACAGGAATCCCCACAGGGAATTATCCCCCTCACGGACACTGGAATCTCCACAGGGAATCCTCCCCCTCACGGACATGGGGAACCCCCCCTCACAGACACGGGGAATCCTCCCCCTCACAGACACGGGGAATCCTTCCCCTCACGGACACGGGCAATACCTCCCCCTCACGGACACAGGGAATCCTCCCCCTCACAGACACGAGGAATCCCCACAGGGAATCCTTCCTCCTCACGGACATAGGAATCCCCACAGGGAATCCTCCCCCTCACGGACACGGGGAATCCCCACAGGGAATCCCTGCCCCTCACGGACACAGGGAATCCCCACAGGGAATCCTCCCCCTCACGGACATGGGGAATCCCCACAGGGAATCCTCCCCCTCACGGACACAGGAATCCCCACAGGGAATCCTCCCCCTCACGGACACGGGGAATCCCGACAGGGAATACTCCCCATCACAGACACGGGGAATCCCTCCCACTCACGGACATGGGGAATCCCTCCCCCTCACGGACACGGGGAACCCCACAGAGATCCCTACACCTCACGGACAGAAGAATCCCCACAGGGAATCCTCCCCCTCACGGACACAGGAATCCCCACAGGGAATCCTCCCCCTCACGGACACGGGGAACCCCACAGGGAATCCCTCCCCCTAACGGACACGAGGAATCCCTCCCCCTCACGGACAGGGGAATCCCCCCTCACGGACACAGGGAATCCCCACAGGGAATCCCTCCCCCTCACGGACACGTGAAATCATCCCCCTCACAGAAACGGGGAATACTCCCCCTCACGGACACAGGGAATCGCGACAGGGAATCCTCCCCCTCACTGACATGGGTAATCCTCGCCCTCACGGACACAGGGAATCCTCCCCCTCACGGACACGGGGAATCCCTCCCACTCACGGACACAGGGAATCCTCCCCCTCATGGACACGGGGAAACCCCCCCTCACGGAGACGGGGAATAACCTCCTCACGGTCACGAGAATCCTCCCCCTCATGGACCCGGGGAATCCTCCACCTCACGGACATGGAAAATCCCCAAAGGGAATCCCTCCCCCTCACGGACACGGGGAATCCTTCCCCTCACAGACACGGGGAATCCCCACCGGGAATCCCTTCCCCTCAAGGACACAGGAATCCCCACAGGGAATCCTCGCCCTCACAGACACGGAGAATCCTCCCTTCATGGACACGGGAAATCCTCCCCCTCACGGACACAGAGAATCGCGACAGGGAATCCTCCCCCTCACGGACATGGGTAATCCTCCCCCTCACGGACACAGGGAATCCCCACAGGGAAAACTCGCCCTCACGGACACAGGGAATCCTCCCCCTCACGGACACGGGGAATCCCTCCCACTCACGGACACAGGGAATCCTCCCCCTCATGGACACGGGGAAACCCCCCCTCACGGAGACGGGGAATAATCTCCTGACGGACACGAGAATCCTCCCCCTCACGGACCCGGGGAATCCTCCACCTCACGGACATGGAAAATCCCCAAAGGGAATCCCTCCCCCTCACGGACAAGGGGAATCCTTCCCCTCACAGACACGGGGAATCCCCACCGGGAATCCCTCCCCCTCAAGGACACAGGAATCCCCACAGGGAATTATCCCCCTCACGGACACTGGAATCTCCACAGGGAATCCTCCCCCTCATGGACACGGGGAATCCTCCCCCTCACGGACACGGGCAATACCTCCCCCTCACGGACACGGGGAATCCTCCCCCTCACGGACACGGGGAATCCTCACCCTCAAGGACACGGGGAATCCTCCCCCTCACAGACACGAGGAATCCCCACAGGGAATCCCACCTCCTCACGGACATAGGAATCCCCACAGGGAATCCTCCCCCTCACGGACACGGGGAATCCCCACAGGGAATCCCTGCCCCTCACGGACACAGGGAATCCCCACAGGGAATCCTCCCCCTCACGGACATGGGGAATCCCCACAGGGAATCCTCCCCCTCACGGACACAGGAATCCCCACAGGGAATCCTCCCCCTCACGGACACGGGGAATCCCGACAGGGAATACTCCCCATCACAGACACGGGGAATCCCTCCCACTCACGGACATGGGGAATCCCTCCCCCTCACGGACACGGGGAACCCCACAGAGATCCCTACACCTCACGGACAGAAGAATCCCCACAGGGAATCCTCCCACTCACGGACACAGGAATCCCCACAGGGAATCCTTCCCCTCACGGACAGGGGGAACCCCACAGGGAATCCCTCCCCCTAACGGACACGAGGAATCCCTCCACCTCACGGACAGGGGAATCCCCCCTTATGGACACAGGGAATCCCCACAGGGAATCCCTCCCCCTCACGGACACGGGGAATCCCCATAGAGAATCCCTCCCCCTCACGGACACGGGGAATCCCTCCAGCTCACAGACACGGGGAATCCCCACAGCAAATCCCTCCCCCTCACGGACACAGGGAATCCCCGCAGGGAATCTACCCCTCACAGAGGGAATCCTCCCGCTCATGGACACGGGGAATCCCCCCTCACGGACATGGGGAATCCCCCCCCACGGGGATTCCCCCCCCTCGCGGACACAGAGAATCCTCACAGGGAATCCTCCCCCTCATTGACACAGGGAATCCCCACAGGGAATCCTTCCCCTCACAGACACGGGGAATCCCCACCGGGAATCCCTCCCCCTCACGGACACAGGAATCCCCACAGGGAATTATCCCCCTCACGGACACTGGAATCTCCACAGGGAATCCTCCCCCTCACGGACATGGGGAACCCCCCCTCACAGACACGGGGAATCCTCCCCCTCACAGACACGGGGAATCCTTCCCCTCACGGACACGGGCAATACCTCCCCCTCACGGACACAGGGAATCCTCCCCCTCACAGACACGAGGAATCCCCACAGGGAATCCTTCCTCCTCACGGACATAGGAATCCCCACAGGGAATCCTCCCCCTCACGGACACGGGGAATCCCCACAGGGAATCCCTGCCCCTCACGGACACAGGGAATCCCCACAGGGAATCCTCCCCCTCACGGACATGGGGAATCCCCACAGGGAATCCTCCCCCTCACGGACACAGGAATCCCCACAGGGAATCCTCCCCCTCACGGACACGGGGAATCCCGACAGGGAATACTCCCCATCACAGACACGGGGAATCCCTCCCACTCACGGACATGGGGAATCCCTCCCCCTCACGGACACGGGGAACCCCACAGAGATCCCTACACCTCACGGACAGAAGAATCCCCACAGGGAATCCTCCCCCTCACGGACACAGGAATCCCCACAGGGAATCCTCCCCCTCACGGACACGGGGAACCCCACAGGGAATCCCTCCCCCTAACGGACACGAGGAATCCCTCCCCCTCACGGACAGGGGAATCCCCCCTCACGGACACAGGGAATCCCCACAGGGAATCCCTCCCCCTCACGGACACGTGAAATCCTCCCGCTCACAGACACGGAGAATCCTCCCCTCTTGGACATGGGAAATCCTCCCCCTCACGGACACAGGGAATCGCGACAGGGAATCCTCTCCGTCACGGACATGGGTAATCCTCCCCCTCACGGACACAGGGAATCCCCACAGGGAATTCTCGCCCTCACGGACACAGGGAATCCTCCCCCTCACGGACACGGGGAATCCCCCCCTCACGGACACGGGGAATAACCCCTTCACGGACACAGGGAATCGAGACAGGGAATCCTCTCCGTCACGGACATGGGTAATCCTCCCCCTCACGGACACAGGGAATCCCCACAGGGAATTCTCGCCCTCACGGACACAGGGAATCCTCCCCCTCACGGACACGGGGAATCCCCCCCTCAAGGACACGGGGAATAACCCCCTCACGGACACGGGGAATCCTCCCCCTCACGGACACGGGGAATACTCCACCTCACGGACACGGAAAATCCCCAAAGGGAATCCCTCCCCCTGACGAACACGGGGAATCCCCACAGGAAATCCTCCTGCTCACGGACACGGGGAATCCCTCCCTCACGGACACAGGGAATCCTCCCCCTCACGGACACGGGGAATCCCCACAGGGAATCCCTCCCCCTCACGGACACGGGGAATCCTCCCCCTCACAGACACGGGGAATCCTCCCCCTCACGGACACGGGCAATACCTCCCTCTCACGGACATAGGGAATCCTCCCCCTCACAGACACGAGGAATCCCCACAGGGAATCCCTCCCCCTGACGGACATGGGAAATCCCCACAGGGAATCCTCCCGCTCACAGACACGGAGAATCCTCACCTCATGGACACGGGAAATCCTCCCCCTCACGGAAACAGGGAGTCGCGGCAGGGAATCCTCCTCCTCACGGAAATGGGTAATTCCCCCCCTCACGGTCACAGGGAATCCCCACAGGGAATCTTCGCCCTCACGGACACAGGAAATCCTCCTGCTCACGGACACGGGGAATCCCTCCCTCACGGACACAGGGAATCCTCCCCCTCACGGACACGGGGAATCCCTCCAGTCACGGACACAGGGAATCCTCCCCCTCACGGACACGGGGATTCCCCCCTCCTCACGGACACCGGGAATCCTCCCCCTCACGGACACAGGGAATCCCCACAGGGAATCCCCCCCTCACAGAGGGAATCCTCCCGCTCACGGACACGGAGAATCCCCCCCCCCACACGGACATGGGGAATCCCCCCCTCACGGACATGGGGAATCCCCCCCCATGGACACGGGGAATCCCCCCCTCACGGACACAGGGAATCCTCACAGGGAATCCTCCCCCTCATTGACACAGGGAATCCCCACAGGGAATCGTTCCGCTCACAGACACGGAGAATCCTCCCTTCATGGACATGGGTAATCCTCCCCCTCACGGACACAGGGAATCCCCACAGGGAAAACTCGCCCTCACGGACACAGGGAATCCTCCCCCTCACGGACACGGGGAATCCCTCCCACTCACGGACACAGGGAATCCTCCCCCTCACGGACATGGGGAATCCCCCCCCATGGACACGGGGAATCCCCCCCTCACGGACACAGGGAATCCTCACAGGGAATCCTCCCCCTCATTGACACAGGGAATCCCCACAGGGAATCCTCCCGCTCACAGACACGGAGAATCCTCCCTTCATGGACACGGGAAATCCTCCCCCTCACGGACATGGGTAATCCTCCCCCTCACGGACACAGGGAATCCCCACAGGGAATCCTCGCCCTCACGGACACAGGGAATCCTCCTCCTCACGGACACGGGGAATCCCTCCCACTCACGGACACAGGGAATCCTCCCCCTCATGGACACGGGGAAACCCCCCCTCACGGAGACGGGGAATAATCTCCTGACGGACACGAGAATCCTCCCCCTCACGGACCCGGGGAATCCTCCACCTCACGGACACGGAAATCCCCAAAGGGAATCCCTCCCCCTCACGTACACAGGGAATCCTTCCCCTCACAGACACGGGGAATCCCCACCGGGAATCCCTCCCCCTCACGGACACAGGAATCCACACAGGGAATTATCCCCCTCACGGACACTGGAATCTCCACAGGGAATCCTCCCCCTCACAGACACGGGGAATCCTCCCCCTCACAGACACGGGCAATACCTCCCCCTCACGGACACAGGGAATCCTCCCCTCACAGACACGAGGAATCCCCACAGGGAATCCCTCCTCCTCACGGACACGGGGAATCCCCACAGGGAATCCCTACCCCTCACGGACACAGGAATCCCAACAGGGAATACTCCCCATCACAGACACGGGGAATCCCCACAGGGAATACTCCCCATCACAGACACGGGGAATCCCTCCCACTCACGGACATGGGGAATCCCTCCCCCTCACGGACACGGGGAACCCTACAGAGATCCCTACACCTCACGGACAGAAGAATCCCCACAGGGAATCCTCCCCCTCACGGACTCAGGAATCCCCACAGGGAATCCTCCCCCTCACAGACACGGGGAACCCTACAGGGAATCCCTCCCCCTAACGGACACGAGGAATCCCTCCCCCTCACGGACACGGGGAATCCCCATAGAGAGTCCCTCCCCCTCACGGACACGGGGAATCCCTCCACCTCACAGAGACGGGGAATCCCCACAGAAAATCCCTCCACCACACGGACACAGGGAATCCCTCCCCCTCACGAAAACTGGGAATTCTCCCCCTCACGGACACGGGGAATCCCCACAGGGAATCCCTCCCCCTCATGGACACAGGGAATCCCCACAGAGAATCCTCCCCCTCACGGACACGGGGAATTCCCATAGAGAATCCCTCCACCTCACAGACACAGGGAATCCCCACAGGGAATCCCAATCCCCCCCTCACGAACACAGGGGTCCCCACAGGGAATCCCGCCCCCTCACGGACACTGGGAATCCTCCCCCTCACGGACACGGGGAATCCCCATAGAGAATCCGTCCCCCTCACGGGCACTGGGAATCCTCCCCCTCACGGACAAGGGGAATCCCCTTGGGAATCCCTCCCCCTCACAGACACTGGGAACACTCCCCCTCACGGACACGAGGAATTCCCATCGAGAACCCCTCCCCCTCACGGACACTGGGAATCCTTCCCCTCACGGACACAGGGAATCCCCACAGTTAATCCCTCCCACTCACGGACACGGGGAATCCCCCTCTCACAGACACAGGGAATCGTCCCCCTCACGGACACGGGGAATCCCCACAGGGTATCCTCCCCCTCACGAACACAGGGAATCCCCACAGAGAATCCCTCCCCCTCACGGACACGTGAAATACCCCCCCTCACAGACACGGGGAATCCCCATTGAGAATCCCTCCACCTCACAGATACGGGGAATCCCCACAGAGATTCCTACCCCTCACGGACAGAGGAATCCGGACAGGGAATCCTCCCCCACACGGACACAGGAATCCCCACATGGAATCCTCCCCCTCACGGACACTGGGAACCCCACAGGGAATCCCTCCCCCTAACGGACACGAGGAATCCCTCCCCCTCACGGACAGGGGAATCCCCACAGGGAATCCTCCCCCTCACAGACACGGGGAACCCCACAGGGAATTCCCTCCTCCTAACGGACACGAGGAATCCCTCCCCCTCACGGACATGAGGAATCCCTCCCCCTCACGGACACGGGGAACCCACAGAGATCCCTACCCCTCACGGACAGAGGAATCCCCACAGGGAATCCACCCCCTCACGGACACAGGAATCTCCACAGGGAATCCTCCCCCTCACGGACACGGGGAATCCCACAGGGAATCCCTCCCCCTCACGGACACGAGGAATCCCTCCGCCTCACGGACAGGGGAATCCCACCCTCAAGGACACAGGGAATCCCCACAGGGAATCCTTCCCCCTCACGGACACGGGGAATCCCCATAGAGAATCCCTCCCCCTCACGGACACGGGGAATCCCTCCACCTCACAGACACGGGGAATCCCCACAGAGAATCCCTCCCCCTCACGGACACAGGGAATCCCCACCTCACGGAAACGGGGAGTCCCCCCCTCTCATGGACATGGGGAATCCCCCCTCACGGACATGGGGAATCCCCCCCTCACGGACACAAGGAAACCCCACAGGGAATCCCTCCCCTCACGGACATGACGAATCCCCCCTCACAGACACGGGGAATCCTCACCCTCACGGACACAGGGAATCCTCACCCTCACAAACACATGGAATCCTCCCCCTCACTGACACGGGGAATCCTCCCCTTCAGGGACACAGGAAATCCTCCCCCTCACGGATACAGGGAATCCTCCCCCTCACGGACACAGGGAATCCCCACCCCTCATGGACACAGGGAATCCTCCCTCTCAAGGACACGGGGAATCCTCCCCCTCACGGACACGGGGAATCCACACAGGGAACCCTCCCCCTCACGGACACGGGGAATCCCCATAGAGAGTCCCTCCCCCTCACGGACACGGGGAATCCCTCCACCTCACAGACACGGGGAATCCCCACAGAAAATCCCTCCCCCTCACGGACACAAGGAATCCCCGCCTCACGGACACGGGGAATCCCCCCCTTCATGGACATGGGTAATCCCCCCTCACGGACACTGGGAATCCCCCATCACGGACATGGGGAATCCCCCCTCACGGACACTAGGAAACCCCACAGGGAATCCCTCCCCTCACGGACACGGGGAATCCCCCCTCACAGACATGTGGAATCCCCCCTCACGGACACAGGGAATCCCCACAGGGAATCCCCCCCTCACGAACACAGGGAATCCCCACAGGGAATCCCTCCCCCTCACGAAAACTGGGAATTCTCCCCCTCACGGACACGGGGAATCCCCACAGGGAATCCCTCCCCCTCATGGACACAGGGAATCCCCACAGAGAATCCTCCCCCTCACGGACACGGGGAATCCCCATAGAGAATCCCTCCACCTCACAGACACAGGGAATCCCCACAGGGAATCCCAATCCCCCCCCTCACGAACACAGGGATCCCCACAGGGAAACCCGCCCCCTCACGGACACTGGGAATCCTCCCCCTCACGGACACGGGGAATCCCCATAGAGAATCCGTCCCCCTCACGGGCACTGGGAATCCTCCCCCTCACGGACAAGGGGAATCCCCATAGAGAATCCCTCCCCCTCACAGACACTGGGAACCCTCCCCCTCACGGACACGAGGAATTCCCATCGAGAACCCCTCCCCCTCACGGACACTGGGAATCCTTCCCCTCACGGACACAGGGAATCCCCACAGTGAATCCCTCCCACTCACGGACACGGGGAATCCCCCCCTCACAGACACAGGGAATCGTCCCCCTCAGGGACACGGGGAATCCCTCCACCTCACAGACACGGGGAATCCCCACAGAAAATCCCTCCCCCTCACGGACACAGGGAATCCCCGCCTCACGGACACGGAGAATCCCCCCCCTTCATGGACATGGGTAATCCCCCCTCACGGACACTGGGAATCCCCCCTCACGGACATGGGGAATCCCCCCCTCACGGACACAGGGAAACCCCACAGGGAATCCCTCCCCTCACGGACACGGGGAATCCCCCCTCACAGACATGGGGAATCCCCACTCACGGACACAGGGAATCCCACAGGGAATCCCCCCCTCACGGACACGGGGAATACTCTCCTCACGGACACGGGGAATCCTCCCCCTCACGGACACAGGGAATCCTCACCCTCACAAAAACATGGAATCCTCCCCCTCACGGACACGGGAAATCCCTATCCCTCACTGACACGGGGAATCCTCCCCTTCAGGGACACGGGAAATCCTCCCCCTCACGGATACAGGGAATACTCCCCCTCACGGACACAGGGAATCCCCACCCCTCACGGACATGGGGAATGCCCACAGGGAATCCCCACCCCTCATGGACACAAGGAATCCTCCCTCTCAAGGACACGGGGAATCCTCCCCCTCACGTACACGGGGAATCCCCACAGGGAATCCTTCCCCCTCACGGACACGGGGAATCCCCACAGGAAATCGTCCTGCTCACGGACACGGGGAATCCCTCACTCACGGACAAAGGGGAATCCTCCCCCTCACAGACATGGGGATCCCACCCCTCGTGGACACATGGAACCCTCCCCCTACGGGGAGTCCCCCCCTCTCATGGACATGGGGAATCCCCCCTCACGGACATAGGGAATCCCCCCCTCACGGACATAGGGAATCCCCCCCTCACGGACACAAGGAAACCCCACAGGGAATCCCTCCCCTCACGGACATGACGAATCCCCCCTCACGGACACGGGGAATCCTCACCCTCACGGACACAGGGAATCCTCACCCTCACAAACATATGGAATCCTCCCCCTCACTGACACGGGGAATCCTCCCCTTCAGGGACACAGGAAATCCTCCCCCTCACGGATACAGGGAATCCTCCCCCTCACGGACACAGGGAATCCCCACCCCTCATGGACACAGGGAATCCTCCCTCTCAAGGACACGGGGAATCCTCCCCCTCACGGACACGGGGAATCCACACAGGGAACCCTCCCCCTCACGGACACGGGGAATCCCCATAGAGAGTCCCTCCCCCTCACGGACACGGGGAATCCCTCCACCTCACAGACACGGGGAATCCCCACAGAAAATCCCTCCCCCTCACGGACACAGGGAATCCCCGCCTCACGGACACGGGGAATCCCCCCCTTCATGGACATGGGTAATCCCCCCTCACGGACACTGGGAATCCCCCCTCACGGACATGGGGAATCCCCCCTCACGGACACAGGGAAACCCCACAGGGAATCCCTCCCCTCACGGACACGGGGAATCCCCCCTCACAGACATGGGGAATCCCCCCTCACGGACACAGGGAATCCCCACAGGGAATCCCCCCCTCACGAACACAGGGAATCCCCACAGGGAATCCTTCCCCCTCACGAAAACTGGGAATTCTCCCCCTCACGGGCACGGGGAATCCCCACAGGGAATCCCTCCCCCTCATGGACACAGGGAATCCCCACAGAGAATCCTCCCCCTCACGGACACGGGGAATCCCCATAGAGAATCCCTCCACCTCACAGACACAGGGAATCCCCACAGGGAATCCCAATCCCCCCCCTCACGAACACAGGGATCCCCACAGGGAAACCCGCCCCCTTACGGACATTGGGAATCCTCCCCCTCACGGACACGGGGAATCCCCATAGAGAATCCATCCCCCTCACGGGCACTGGGAATCCTCCCCCTTACGGACAAGGGGAATCCCCATAGAGAATCCCTCCCCCTCACAGACACTGGGAACCCTCCCCCTCACGGACACGAGGAATTCCCATCGAGAACCCCTCCCCCTCACGGACACTGGGAATCCTTCCCCTCACGGACACAGGGAATCCCCACAGTGAATCCCTCCCACTCACGGACACGGGAAATCCCCCCCTCACAGACACAGGGAATCGTCCCCCTCAGGGACACGGGGAATCCCTCCACCTCACAGACACGGGGAATCCCCACAGAAAATCCCTCCCCCTCACGGACACAGGGAATCCCCGCCTCACGGACACGGGGAATCCCCCCCCTTCATGGACATGGGTAATCCCCCCTCACGGACACTGGGAATCCCCCCTCACGGACATGGGGAATCCCCCCCTCACGGACACAGGGAAACCCCACAGGGAATCCCTCCCCTCACGGACACGGGGAATCCCCCCTCACAGACATGGGGAATCCCCCCTCACGGACACAGGGAATCCCCACAGGGAATCCCCCCCTCACGGACACGGGGAATACTCTCCTCACGGACACGGGGAATCCTCCCCCTCACGGACACAGGGAATCCTCACCCTCACAAAAACATGGAATCCTCCCCCTCACGGACACGGGAAATCCCTATCCCTCACTGACACGGGGAATCCTCCCCTTCAGGGACACGGGAAATCCTCCCCCTCACGGATACAGGGAATACTCCCCCTCACGGACACAGGGAATCCCCACCCCTCACGGACATGGGGAATCCCCACAGGGAATCCCCACCCCTCATGGACACAAGGAATCCTCCCTCTCAAGGACACGGGGAATCCTCCCCCTCACGGACACGGGGAATCCCCACAGGGAATCCTTCCCCCTGACGGACACGGGGAATCCCCAAAGGAAATCGTCCTGCTCACGGACACGGGGAATCCCTCACTCACGGACAAAGGGGAATCCTCCCCCTCACAGACATGGGGATCCCTCCCCTCATGGACACATGGAACCCTCCCCCTCACGGACACAGGGAATCCCCGCAGGGAATCTCCCCCTCATAGAGGGAATCCTCCCGCTCATGGACACGGGGAATCCCCCCTCACGGACACGGGGAATACCCCCCAACACAGACACGGGGAATCCCCCCCTCACAGACATGGGGAATCCCACCCCACGGACACGGGGAATCCCCCCCCCTCACGGACACATGGAATCCTCACAGGGAATCCTCCCCCTCATTGACACAGGGAATCCCCACAGGGAATCCTCCCGCTCACAGACACGGAGGATCCTCACCTCATGGACACGGGAAATCCTCCCCCTCACGGACAGAGGGAGTCGCGGCAGGGAATCCTCCTCCTCACGGACATGGGTAATTCCCCCCCTCACGGTCACAGGGAATCCGCACAGGGAATCCTCGCCCTCACGGACACAGGTAATCCTCCTGCTCACGGACATGGGTAATCCTCCCCCTCACGGACACAGGGAATCCCCACAGGGAATCCTCTCCCTCACGGACACAGGGAATCCTCCCCCTCATGGACACGGGGAATCCCTCCCCCTCGCGGACACAGGGAATCCTCCCCTTCAAGGACACGTGGATTCCCCTCTCCTCACGGACACCGGGAATCCTCCCCCTCACGGACACAGGGAATCCCCACAGGGAATCCCCCCCTCACAGAGGGAATCCCCCCACTCACGGACATGGGGAAACCCCCCCACGGACACGGGGAATCCCCCCTCACGGACACAGGGAATCCTCACAGGGAATCCTCCCCCTCATTGACACAGGGAATCCCCACAGGGAATCCTCCCACTTACAGACGCGGAGAATCCTCCCCTCATGGACACGGGAAATCCTCCCCCTCACGGACACAGGGAATCGCGACAGGGAATCATCCCCCTCACGGACATGGGTAATCCTCGCCCCCACGGACACAGGGAATCCTCCCCCTCACGGACACGGGGAATCCCTCCCACTCACGGACACAGGGAATCCCCACAGGGAATCCTCGCCCACACGGACACAGGGAATCCTCCCCCTCACGGACACGGGGAGTCCCTCCCCCTCACGGACACAGGGAGTCCTCCCCTTCACGGACACGGGGAATCCCTCCCCCTCACGGACACGGGGAATAACCCCCTCACGGACACGGGGAATCCTCCACTTCACGGACACGGGGAATCCTCCACCTCACGGACACGGGGAATCCCCACCGGGAATCCCTCCCCCTCACGGACACAGGAATCCACACAGGGAATTATCCCCCTCACCGACACAGGAATCTCCACAGGGAATCCTCCCCCTCACGGACACGGGGAATCCCCCCCCTCACAGACACGGGGAATCCTCCCCCTCACAGACACAGGGAATCCTCCCCCTCACGGACACGGGCAATTCCTCCACCTCACGGACACAGGGAATCCTCCCCCTCACAGACACGAGGAATCCCCACAGGGCATCCCTCCTCCCCACGGACATAGGAATCCCCACAGGGAATCCTCCCCCTCACGGACACGGGGAATCCCCACAGGGAATCCTCCCCCTCATTGACACAGGGAATCCCCACAGGGAATCCTCCCACTTACAGACGCGGAGAATCCTCCCCTCATGGACACGGGAAATCCTCCCCCTCACGGACACAGGGAATCGCGACAGGGAATCATCCCCCTCACGGACATGGGTAATCCTCGCCCTCACGGACACAGGGAATCCTCCCCCTCACGGACACGGGGAATCCCTCCCACTCACGGACACAGGGAATCCCCACAGGGAATCCTCGCCCACACGGACACAGGGAATCCTCCCCCTCACGGACACGGGGAGTCCCTCCCCCTCACGGACACAGGGAGTCCTCCCCTTCACGGACACGGGGAATCCCTCCCCCTCACGGACACGGGGAATAACCCCCTCACGGAAACGGGGAATCCTCCCCTTCACGGACACGGGGAATCCTCCACCTCACGGACACGGGGAATCCCCACCGGGAATCCCTCCCCCTCACGGACACAGGAATCCCCACAGGGAATTATCCCCCTCACCGACACAGGAATCTCCACAGGGAATCCTCCCCCTCACGGACACGGGGAATCCCCCCCCTCACAGACACGGGGAATCCTCCCCCTCACAGACACAGGGAATCCTCCCCCTCACGGACACGGGCAATTCCTCCACCTCACGGACACAGGGAATCCTCCCCCTCACAGACACGAGGAATCCCCACAGGGCATCCCTCCTCCCCACGGACATAGGAATCCCCACAGGGAATCCTCCCCCTCACGGACACGGGGAATCCCCACAGGGAATCCTCCCCCTCACGGACATGGGGAATCCCCACAGGGAATCCTCCCCCTCACGGACACCGGAATCCCCACAGGGAATCCTCCCCCTCACGGACACGGGGAATCCCTCCCAATCACGGACATGGGGAATCCCTCCCCCTCACGGACACGGGGAACCCCACAGAGATCCCTACCCCTCACGGACACAGGAATCCCCACAGGGAATCCTCCCCCTCACAGACACGGGGAATCCCCCACCTCACGGACACGGGGAATCCTCACCCTCACGGACACAGGGAATCCTCCCCCTCACGGACACAGTGAATCCCTCCCCCTCACGGACACGGGGAATCCTCACCCTCACGGACACGGCAAATCCTTCCCCTCACGACACGGGGAATCCCCCCCTCACGGACACGGGGAATCCCCCTCCTCACGGACACAGGGAATTCTC
Organism: Scyliorhinus torazame; assembly: GCF_047496885.1. Classification (NCBI taxonomy): domain Eukaryota; kingdom Metazoa; phylum Chordata; class Chondrichthyes; order Carcharhiniformes; family Scyliorhinidae; genus Scyliorhinus; species Scyliorhinus torazame. The sequence goes on along the minus strand of NC_092710.1, from coordinate 17,997,465 downwards.
CCTCTCACATCGACGGGGAATCCCCACAGGGAATCCCTGCCCCTCACACACACAGGGAATCCTCCCCTTCACGGACACAGGGAATCCTCCCCCTCACGGACACGGGGAATACTCTCCTCACGGACACGGGGAATCCTCCCCCTCACGGACACAGGGAATCCTCACCCTCACAAAAACATGGAATCCTCCCCCTCACGGACACGGGAAATCCCTATCCCTCACTGACACGGGGAATCCTCCCCTTCAGGGACACGGGAAATCCTCCCCCTCACGGATACAGGGAATACTCCCCCTCACGGACACAGGGAATCCCCACCCCTCACGGACATGGGGAATCCCCACAGGGAATCCCCACCCCTCATGGACACAAGGAATCCTCCCTCTCAAGGACACGGGGAATCCTCCCCCTCACGGACACGGGGAATCCCCACAGGGAATCCTTCCCCCTGACGGACACGGGGAATCCCCACAGGAAATCGTCCTGCTCACGGACACGGGGAATCCCTCACTCACGGACAAAGGGGAATCCTCCCCCTCACAGACATGGGGATCCCTCCCCTCATGGACACATGGAACCCTCCCCCTCACGGACACAGGGAATCCCCGCAGGGAATCTCCCCCTCATAGAGGGAATCCTCCCGCTCATGGACACGGGGAATCCCCCCTCACGGACACGGGGAATACCCCCCAACACAGACACGGGGAATCCCCCCCTCACAGACATGGGGAATCCCACCCCACGGACACGGGGAATCCCCCCCCCTCACGGACACATGGAATCCTCACAGGGAATCCTCCCCCTCATTGACACAGGGAATCCCCACAGGGAATCCTCCCGCTCACAGACACGGAGGATCCTCACCTCATGGACACGGGAAATCCTCCCCCTCACGGACAGAGGGAGTCGCGGCAGGGAATCCTCCTCCTCACGGACATGGGTAATTCCCCCCCTCACGGTCACAGGGAATCCGCACAGGGAATCCTCGCCCTCACGGACACAGGTAATCCTCCTGCTCACGGACATGGGTAATCCTCCCCCTCACGGACACAGGGAATCCCCACAGGGAATCCTCTCCCTCACGGACACAGGGAATCCTCCCCCTCATGGACACGGGGAATCTCTCCCCCTCGCGGACACAGGGAATCCTCCCCTTCAAGGACACGTGGATTCCCCTCTCCTCACGGACACCGGGAATCCTCCCCCTCACGGACACAGGGAATCCCCACAGGGAATCCCCCCCTCACAGAGGGAATCCCCCCACTCACGGACATGGGGAAACCCCCCCACGGACACGGGGAATCCCCCCTCACGGACACAGGGAATCCTCACAGGGAATCCTCCCCCTCATTGACACAGGGAATCCCCACAGGGAATCCTCCCACTTACAGACGCGGAGAATCCTCCCCTCATGGACACGGGAAATCCTCCCCCTCACGGACACAGGGAATCGCGACAGGGAATCATCCCCCTCACGGACATGGGTAATCCTCGCCCCCACGGACACAGGGAATCCTCCCCCTCACGGACACGGGGAATCCCTCCCACTCACGGACACAGGGAATCCCCACAGGGAATCCTCGCCCACACGGACACAGGGAATCCTCCCCCTCACGGACACGGGGAGTCCCTCCCCCTCACGGACACAGGGAGTCCTCCCCTTCACGGACACGGGGAATCCCTCCCCCTCACGGACACGGGGAATAACCCCCTCACGGACACGGGGAATCCTCCACTTCACGGACACGGGGAATCCTCCACCTCACGGACACGGGGAATCCCCACCGGGAATCCCTCCCCCTCACGGACACAGGAATCCACACAGGGAATTATCCCCCTCACCGACACAGGAATCTCCACAGGGAATCCTCCCCCTCACGGACACGGGGAATCCCCCCCCTCACAGACACGGGGAATCCTCCCCCTCACAGACACAGGGAATCCTCCCCCTCACGGACACGGGCAATTCCTCCACCTCACGGACACAGGGAATCCTCCCCCTCACAGACACGAGGAATCCCCACAGGGCATCCCTCCTCCCCACGGACATAGGAATCCCCACAGGGAATCCTCCCCCTCACGGACACGGGGAATCCCCACAGGGAATCCTCCCCCTCATTGACACAGGGAATCCCCACAGGGAATCCTCCCACTTACAGACGCGGAGAATCCTCCCCTCATGGACACGGGAAATCCTCCCCCTCACGGACACAGGGAATCGCGACAGGGAATCATCCCCCTCACGGACATGGGTAATCCTCGCCCTCACGGACACAGGGAATCCTCCCCCTCACGGACACGGGGAATCCCTCCCACTCACGGACACAGGGAATCCCCACAGGGAATCCTCGCCCACACGGACACAGGGAATCCTCCCCCTCACGGACACGGGGAGTCCCTCCCCCTCACGGACACAGGGAGTCCTCCCCTTCACGGACACGGGGAATCCTTCCCCCTCACGGACACGGGGAATAACCCCCTCACGGAAACGGGGAATCCTCCCCTTCACGGACACGGGGAATCCTCCACCTCACGGACACGGGGAATCCCCACCGGGAATCCCTCCCCCTCACGGACACAGGAATCCCCACAGGGAATTATCCCCCTCACCGACACAGGAATCTCCACAGGGAATCCTCCCCCTCACGGACACGGGGAATCCCCCCCCTCACAGACACGGGGAATCCTCCCCCTCACAGACACAGGGAATCCTCCCCCTCACGGACACGGGCAATTCCTCCACCTCACGGACACAGGGAATCCTCCCCCTCACAGACACGAGGAATCCCCACAGGGCATCCCTCCTCCCCACGGACATAGGAATCCCCACAGGGAATCCTCCCCCTCACGGACACGGGGAATCCCCACAGGGAATCCTCCCCCTCACGGACATGGGGAATCCCCACAGGGAATCCTCCCCCTCACGGACACCGGAATCCCCACAGGGAATCCTCCCCCTCACGGACACGGGGAATCCCTCCCAATCACGGACATGGGGAATCCCTCCCCCTCACGGACACGGGGAACCCCACAGAGATCCCTACCCCTCACGGACACAGGAATCCCCACAGGGAATCCTCCCCCTCACAGACACGGGGAATCCCCCACCTCACGGACACGGGGAATCCTCACCCTCACGGACACAGGGAATCCTCCCCCTCACGGACACAGTGAATCCCTCCCCCTCACGGACACGGGGAATCCTCACCCTCACGGACACGGCAAATCCTTCCCCTCACGACACGGGGAATCCCCCCCTCACGGACACGGGGAATCCCCCTCCTCACGGACACAGGGAATTCTCCCTCTCACATCGACGGGGAATCCCCACAGGGAATCCCTGCCCCTCACACACACAGGGAATCCTCCCCTTCACGGACACAGGGAATCCTCCCCCTCACGGACACAGGGAATCCTCCCCCTCACGGACACGGGGAATCCTCCCCCTCACGGACACAGGGAATCCCCCCCCTCACGGACCCGGGGAATCCCCACAGGGAATTCTCCCCCTCACGGACACAGGGAATCCCCACAGGGAATCCTCCCCCTCACGGACACATGGAATCCCCACAGGGAATCCTCCCCCTCACGGACACGGGCAATCCCCACAGGGAATCCCTCCCCCTACCGGACACGAGGAATTCCCACAGGGAATCTCCCCTCACGGACATGGGGATTCCCCACAGGGAATCCCTCCCCCTCACGGACAGGGGGAATTCTCCCCCTGATGGACACAGGGACTCCTCCCCCTCACGGACACGGGGAATCCTTCTCCTCACGGACAGGGTGAATCCCCACAGGGAATCCCTCCCCCTCATGGACACGGGGAATCCTCGCCCTCACGGACACGGGGAATCCTTCCCCTCACAGACAGGGGGAATCCCCACAGGGAATCCCTCCCCCTCACGGACACGGGGAATCCCCATAGAGAATCCCTCCCCCTCACGGACACAGGGAATCCCCACCTCACGGACACGGGGAGTCCCCACCCCTCATGGACATGGGGAATCCCCCCTCACGGACATGGGGAATCCCCCCCTCACGGACACAGGGAAACCCCACAGGGAATCCCTCCCCTCACGGACATGGGGAATCCCCCCTCACGGACACGGGGAATCCTCACCCTCACAAACACATGGAATCCTCCCCCTCACTGACACGGGGACTCCTCCCCCTCACGGACACGGGGAATCCTTCTCCTCACGGACAGGGTGAATCCCCACAGGGAATCCCTCCCCCTCATGGACACGGGGAATCCTCGCCCTCACGGACACGGGGAATCCTTCCCCTCACAGAGAGGGGGAATCCCCACAGAGAATCCCTCCCCCTCATGGACACAGGGAATCCTCCCCCTCATGGACACGGGGAATCCTCACCCTCACGGACACAGGGAATCCTTCCCCTCACGGACACGGGGAATCCCACCCCTCACGGACACGGGGAATCCCCCTCCTCACGGACACGGGGAATCCCCCTCCTCACGGACACAGGGAATCCTCCCTCTCACATCGACGGGGAATCCCCACAGGGAATCCCTCCCCCCCCACACACACAGGGAATCCTTCCCCTCACGGACACGGGGAATCCTCCCCCTCACGGACACGGGGAATCCCTCGCCCTCACGGACACGGGGAATCCTTCTGCTCACAGAGACGGGGAATCCCCACTGGGAATCCCTCCCCCTCAGGGACACAGGAATCCCCATAGAGAATCCCTCCCCCTCACGGACAGGGGGAATCCCTCCACCTCACAGACACGGAGAATCCCCACACAGAGTCCCTCCCCCTCACGGACACAGGGAATCACCACAGGGAATCCCCCCTCACGAACACAGGGAATCCCCACAGGGAATCCCTCCCCCTCACGAACACTGGGAATTCTCCCCTCACGGACACGGGGAATCCCCACAGGGAATCCCTCCCCCTCATGGACACAGGGAATCCCCACAGGGAATCCTCCCCCTCACGGACATGGGGAATCCCCATAGAGAATCCCTCCACCTCACAGACACAGGGAATCCCCACAGGGAATCCCAATCCCCCCCTCACGAACACATGGATCCCCACAGGTAATCCCACCCCCTCACGGACACTGGGAATCCTTCCCCTCACGGACACGGGGAATCCCCATAGAGAATCCCCCCCCCTCACGGACACTGGGAATCCTCCTCCTCACGGACAAGGGGAATCCCCATAGAGAATTCCTCCCCCTCACAGACACTGGGAATCCTCCCCCTCACGGACACGAGGAATCTCCAAAGAGAATCCCTCCCCCTCACAGACACTGGGAATCCTCCCCCTCACGGACACAGGGAATCCCCACAGGGAATCCCTCCCACTCATGGACACGGGGAATCCCCCTCTCACAGACACAGGGAATCGTCCCCCTCACGGACATGGGGAATCCCCACAGGGTATCCTCCCCCTCACGAACACAGGGAATCCCCACAGGGAATCCCTCCCCCTCACGGACACGGCGAATCTCCATTGAGAATCCATCCCCTTCACGGACAAGGGGAATCCCTCCACCTCACAGACACGGAGAATCCCCACACAGAATCCCTCCCCCTCACGGCCACAGGGAATCCCCACATGGAATCCCCGTCCCCCTCACGAACACAGGGAATCCCCACAGGGAAAAACTCCCCCTCACGAACACTGGGAATTCTCCCCCTCACGGACACGGGGAATCCCCACAGGGAATCCCTCCCCCTCATGGACACAGGGAATCCCTACAGGGAATCCTCCCCCTCACGGACACGGGGAATCCTCATAGAGAATCCCTCCACCTCACAGACACAGGGAATCCCCACAGGGAATCCCAATCCCCCCCTCACGAACACAGGGATCTCCACAGGGAATCCCGCCCCCTCACGGACACTGGGAATCCTCCCCCTCACGGACATGGGGAATCCCCATAGAGAATCCCTCCCCCTCACGGACACTGGAAATCCTCCCCCTCACGGACAAGGGGAATCCCCATAGAGAATCCCTCCCCCTCACAGACACTGGGAATCCTCCCCCTCACGGACACGAGGAATCCCCATAGAGAATCCCTCCCCCTCACAGACACTGGGAATCCTCCCACTCACGGACACAGGGAATCCCCACAGGGAATTCCTCCCACTCATGGACACGGGAAATCCCCCCCCCACAGACACAGGGAATCGTCCCCCTCACGAACACAGGGAATCCCCACAGGGAATCCCACCCCCTCACGGACACGGCAAATCCCCATTGAGAATCCATCCCCCTCACGGAAACTGGGAATCCTCCCCCTCACGGACACGGGGTATCCCTATAGAGAATCCCTCCACCTCACAGATACGGGGAATCCCCACAGAGAATCCCTCCACCTCACGGACACAGGGAATCCCCACAGAGAATCCCTCCCCCTCACAGACACGGTTATCCCCCACCTCAGGGATGCCGGGAATCCTCCCCCTCACGGACACGGGGAATCCCCACAGGGAAGCCTCCCCATCACGGACACGGGGAATCCGTCCCCCTCACGGACATGGGGAATCCCCACAGGGAATCCTCACCCTCACGGACACGGGGAATCCCTCCCCCTCATGGACATGGGGATTCCCCACAGGGAATCCCTCTCCCTCAAGGTCACGGGGAATCCCTCCCCCTCTTGGACACGGGGAATCCCCCCCTCACGGACACACGGAAACCCCACAGGGAAACCCTCCCCGTCACGGACACGGGGAATCCCCAGAGAGAATCCCTCCCCCTTACGGACACGGGGAATCCATCCACCTCACAGACACGGGGAATCCCCACACAGAGTCCCTCCCCCTTACGGACACAGGTAATCGCCACAGGGAATCCCCCCCCCTCACGAACACAGGGAATCCCCACAGGGAATCCCTCCCCCTCACGGACACTGGGAATCCTCCCCCTCACGGACAAGGGGAATCCTTCACCTCACGGACACAGGGAATCTTCCCCCTCTCGGACATGGGGAATCCCCACAGGGAATCCTCCCCCTCACGGACACGAGGAATCCTCCCCCTCTCGGACACGGGGAATCCCTCCCCCTCACGGACACAGGGAATCCTCCCCCTCACGGACACGGGGAATACCCCCCTCACGGACACGGGGAATCCCCCACAGGGAATCCCCCCCCTCACAGACACAGGGAATCCCCACAGGAAATCCTCCCCCTCACGGACACTGGGAATCCTCTCCCTCACCGACACGGGGAATCCCCCCCTCACAGACATGGGGAATCCTCCCCCTCACGGACACGGGGAATCCCTCCACCTCACGGACACAGGGATCCCCTCCCCTCACGGACACGGGAAATCCCCCTCCTCACAGACACAGGGAATCCTCCCCCTCACAGAGACGGTGAATCCCCACAGGGAATCCCTCCCCCTTACAGACACGTGAAATTCCCCCCCTCACAGACACGGGGAATCCCCCCCCTCACGGACACTGGGAATCCTCCCCCTCACGGACACGGGGAATCCCCATAGAGAATCCCTCCACCTCACAGATACGGGGAATCCCCACAGAGAATCCCTCCCCCTGACGGACACGGGGAATCCCCCCCCTCACGGACACGGGGAATCGTCCACCTCACGGACACGAGGAATACTCCCCCTCACGGACATGGGGTATCCCCACAGGGTATCCTCCCCCTCACGAACACAGGGAATCCCCACAGGGAATCCCACCCCCTCACAGACACTGGGAATCCTCCCCCCTCATGGACACGGGGAATCCCCATAGAGAATCCCTCCACCTCACAAACATGGGGAATCCCCACAGGGAATCCCTCCCCCTCACAGACACTGGGAATCCTCCCCCCTCACGGACACGGGGAATCCCCATAGAGAATCCCTCCACCTCACAAACATGGGGAATCCCCACAGGAAATCCCTCCCCCTCACAGACACTGGGAATCCTCCCCCCTCACAGACACAGGGAATCCCCACAGGAAATCCCTCCCCCTCACGGACACGGGGAATCCCCCCCTCACGGACACAGGGAATCCTCTCCCTCACGGACACGGGGAATCCCCCCCTCATGGACACAGGGAATCCTCTCCCTCACGGACACGGGGAATCCTCCCCCTCACGGTCACGGGGAATCCCCACAGTCAATCCTCCCCCTCATGGACACGGGGAATCCTCCCCCTCACGGACACAGGGAACCCTCCCCCTCACAGACACGGGGAATCCTCCCCCGCACCGACACAGGTTATCCCCCACCTCACGGAAACGGGGAACCCTCCCCCTAACGGACACGGGAATCCTCCCTCTAACGGACACGAGGAAACCTCCCCCTCACGGACATGGGAATCCTCCCCCTCATGGACACGGGGAGTCCTCTCCCTCACGGACACGGGAATCCTCCCCCTAATGGACACGGGGACTCCTCCCCCTCGCGGACACACGGGAATCCTCCCCCTAACGGACACAGGGAATCCTCCCCCTCACGGACACGGGAATCCTCCCCCTAACGGACACGGTGAATCCCCACAGGGAATCCTCCCCCTCACGGACACGGGGAATCCTCCCCCTCACGGACACAGGGAATCCTCCCCCTCACAGACACAGGGAATCCCCACAGGGAATCCTCCCCCTCACGGACACAGGTAATCCTCCCCCTCACGGACACGGGGAATCCCCACAGGGAATCCTCCCCCTCACGGACATGGGGAATCCTCCCCCTCATGGACACGGGGAATCCCCCACCTCACGAATACGGGTAATTCCCTCACCTCACGGACACAGGGAATCCTCCCGCTCACGGACACAAGGAATCCTCCTCATCACTGACACAGGGAATCCCTCCAACTCACGGACACGGGGAATCCCTCCCCCTCACGGACACGGGGAATCCCCACAGGGAATCCTCTCCCTCACGGACACGGGGAATCCTCCCCCTCACGGTCACGAGGAATCCCCACAGTCAATCCTCCCCCTCATGGACATGGGAAATCCCTCCCCCTCACGGACACAGGGAACCCTCCCCCTCACAGACACGGGGAATCCTCCCCCGCACCGACACAGGGTATCCCCCACCTCACGGAAACGGTGAACCCTCTCCCTAACGGACACGGGAATCCTCCCTCTAACGGACACGAGGAATCCTCCCCCTAACGGAAACGAGGAATCCTCCCCCTCATGGACACGGGAATCCTCCCCCTCATGGACACGGGGAATCCTCCCCCTCACGGACACGGGAATCCTCCCCCTAACGGACACAGGGAATCCTCCCCCTCACGGACACGGGGAATCCTCCCCCTCACGGACACAGGGAATCCTCCCCCTCACGGACACAGGGAATCCCCACAGGGAATCCCCCCCTCACAGAGGGAATCCTACCGCTCACGGACACGGGGAATCCTCCCCTCACGGACACAGGGAATACCCCCCCACACAGACACGGGGAATCCCCCCCCTCACGGACACGGGGAATCCCTCCCCACACAGACACGGGGAATACCCCCCTCACGGACACGAGGAATCCCTCCCCCTCACGGACACAGGGAATCCCCACAGGGAATCCATGCCCCTCACGGACACAGGAATCCCCACAGGGAATCCTCCCCCTCACGGACACAGGTAATCCTCCCCCTCACGGACACGGGGAATCCCCACAGGGAATCCTCCCCCTCACGGACACGGGGAATCCTCCCCCTCATGGACACGGGGAATCCCCCCACCTCACGAATACGGGTAAATCCCCCACCTCATGGACACGGGGAATCCCCACAGGGAATCCTCCTCATCACTGACACAGGGAATCCCTCCAACTCACGGACACGGGGAATCCCTCCCCCTCACGGACACAGGAATCCCCACAGGGAATCCCTCCCCCTCACGGACCCAGGGAAACCCTCCCTCTCACGGACACGGGGAATCCCCACAGGGAATCCTCCCCCTCACGGACACGGGTAATCCCCCACCTCACGGACACAGGGAATCCTCCCCCTCACGGATACGGGAATCCCCACAGGGAATCCCTCCCCCTCACCGACACGGGGAATCCTCCCCCTCACGGACACGGGGAATCCTCCCCCTCACGGACACGGGGAATCCTCCCCCTCACGGACACGGGAAATCCTCCCCCTCACGGACACGGGTAATCCCCCACCTCACGGACACGGGGAATCCCCCCCCCGTCACAGACACGGGGAATCCACCCCTCACGGACACATGGAATCCACCCCTCACGGGCACGGGGAATCCCCCCCCTCGCGGCACGGGGAATCCCCCCCTCGCGGTCACGGGGAATCCCCCCCCTCACGGACACAGGGAATCCCCCCCCTCACGGACACGGGGAATCCACCCCCCTCACGGACACGGGGAATCCCCCCCCTCACGGACACGGGGAATCCACCCCCCTCACGGACACAGGGAATCCCCCCCCTCACGGACACGGGGAATCCTCCCCCTCACGGACACGGGGAATCCCCCCCCTCACGGACACGGGGAATCCACCCCCCTCACGGACACGGGCAATCCCCACAGGGAATCCCCCCCTCACGGACACGGGGAATTCCCCCCCCTCACGGACACGGGGAATCCTCCCCCTCACGGACACGGGGAATCCTCCCCCTCACGGACACGGGGAATCCCCCCCCTCACGGACACAGGAAATCCCCGCAGAGACATGGGGAACACCCACAAGAAATTACCGCCCCACAGAAACAGGAAAACCCCACAATGGATCCGTCCACCTCATGGGGAACCCCACCCACCCCCACACCTTAAAACCCGGGAATGCCTCCCAGGGTTTTCTCCTCCTCCCCTTAAGAACATGGGAAACCACAGCCCATGGACCTCTGTATCGGAAAGCTATGAGATGCCTGTGGGGTGGTGGGGTCGGGGATGGGGGCATTGCCGAGGTACTGCCCAGGCATGACCCTGTCCGCCTCAGGATGTACCTACCTGTGTGTCCCCAGGGAATTCCCTTCGCAAACCCGTCACCGTCACAGAATGTAGACAGGAGGGATAATGATCGAGCAGGTATGTCCGCCAATGTGTGCTAATCGGGAACCTAAGAGCACGTCTTTCGGGACTTGTGGGAGGAAACCGGAGCGCCCGGAGGAAACCCGCGCAAGACACGGGGGAGAACGTGCAGACTCCGCGCAGACAGTGACCCCAGCCGGGAATCGAACCCGGGACCCCTGGCGCTGTGAAGCAACAGTGCTAGCCACTGTGCCACCGTTCCTCCCATCGCCGTTCCTTCACTGTTGCCGGGTTAAAATCCTCCCTCCCTGATCGGGGACAATCGAAAGGCGAAAACGCACCATTTGGGGGCTCCCGCTGGATTTTCCGCCCCTCCGGGCATTGCCGCCTGCCGAGAACGAGGGGAGGGAGAATCTCCCCCACCCTCCCTCCCGAGAAGCTAAGCTCGCACCGAAAGCAACGCTCCAGTCTGAGAAAAGTTGGCACCCAGTTGGCCCACAGGAAGCTCCCACAAACCAACGTCGTCAGAAGCCCATCATCTGCTGCTACCGATGTTGAGTAAGGGTCCAGGACCCCGCAGGGAACTCCCCGATCTGCTCTTCCCTCACTAATAGCTGGTGGGGGGTCCAGTACGCTCCCCCCCCCCCCCCCCCCCCGCAGGGGGCGGGCAGGGCCTCGGGTTTGATGTGCCGATGGAGGGACGGCACACTGTCAATGGAGCCTCCGGGCCTCCTTCCTTCTCACCGAAGCTCGATAACCTCCTCCCAAAGTGTTCGGTATCCCCGGAAAAAGAGGCAGGGAGCCAGACCGTTTGATCGGGAACAAGGACAATTGTTCTGTTCATTCACGAGGTGGGTGCGTCGCAAAGGCCTTGTTACCCATCGCTCGTTGAAAGTGGGGGTGAGCTGCCTTCTTGAACCGCTGCAGTCCCCGAGGGGCAGGTACACCCACTGTGCTGTTGGGGAGGGAGCGCCAGGGTTTCAACCCGGCCGCCGTGAAGGAACGGCGATGAGAGGAACGGTAGCACAGTGGTAAGCGCTGTTGCTTCACAGTTCCAGGGTCCCGGGTTCGATTCCCGGCTTGGGTCACTGTGTGGAGTCTGCACGTTCGCCCCGTTGCGTGGGTTTCCTCCGGGCGCTCCGGTTTCCGCCCACAAGTCCCGAAAGACGTGCTCTTAGGCGACTGGAGAAGTAAAACTGCATTGCAGTGTTAATATAAGCCTACTTGTGACGCTAATAAATATTATTATCTCTTTGCAAGTCGGGGCGGCGAGTGACTCGGAGGGGGACCTCCAGGTGGTGGGGTTCCCAGGTATCTGCTGCTCTTGTCCTTCGAGATGGTCGTGGGTTTGGAAGGTGCTGCCTAAGGAAACTTGGTGGGTTCCTAACTCACCAAGTGCATCTTGTAGATGGTACACAAGGCAGCGTCGATGGTGGAGGGGGTTAGGGTTAGGGTTAGGGTTAGGGTGGAGGGAGTGCATGTTTAAATCTTTTCCGTTTCAGGGGGCAAGTTTAGTAATAATAAGAATAAGGATAATACTTGCTGGAGGCATTTACAGTATATCCTTTGCATGGCCAAAGGGCATCGAAGAGGAATTTCCCTGAGAATTCTTTCTTTTTGGTGTTTTTCTTTCGAGGCTTGTGTGACGTGAGTAGAAGAGGAGGGAAAGGGATTGGGGATGGAGGGGGGGGGTTCTGGTGGGTGAGTCTAGATGCTGCACTGTACCTGGATAAGGGAGGGTTTAATCTGCCATCTCATCTGGCATCAAATCCAGCCGCTCCAGTCCTCCCATTGCAGGCCGATGTGATATTCACAGTTATAATCACACTCACTCCCCCTTCAATCACTCATACACCACACGGTTCGAAATTTTACAATGATCCTTTTTTTATTTTTACAAATTTTACAGAACAGGGCAACAGGTTCAGGTCAAACAAAAGTTCAGATGTTAATTTCCAGACGGACAGAATTGAAAAACATTCAATTTATTACATTCATTGTTGTTTATATGACAATAAGTACGTTCCCTTGATATCAAATCTTGGGTTAGCCCACACTGGGAGTCACTGTGCACAGTTCCTGTCTCCGAATCACACTGGGAGTCACTGTGCACAGTTCCTGTCTCCGAATCACACTGGGAGTCACTGTGCACAGTCCCTGTCTCCGTATCACACTGGGAGTCACTGTGCACAGTTCCTGTCTCTGTATCACACTGGGAGTCACTGTGCACAGTTCCGGTCTCCGTATCACACTGGGAGTCACTGTGCACAGTTCCTGTCGCTGTATCACACTGGGAGTCACTGTGCACAGTTCCTGTCTCCGTATCACACTGGGAGTCACTGTGCACAGCTCCTGTCTCTGTATCACACTGGGAGTCACTGTGCACAGTTCCGGTCTCCGTATCACATTGGGAATCACTGTGCACAGTTCCTGTCTCAGTACCACACTGGGAGTCACTGTGCACAGTTCCTGTCTCTGTATCACACTGGGAGTCACTGTGCACAGTTCCTGTCTCCGTATCACACTGGGAGTCACTGTGCACAGTTCCTGTCTCTGTATCACACTGGGAGTCACTGTGCACAGTTCCTGTCTCCGTATCACACTGGGAGTCACTGTGCACAGTTCCTGTCTCTGTATCACACTGGGAGTTACTGTGCACAGTTCCTGTCTCCGTGTCACACTGGGAGTCACTGTGCACAGTTCCGGTCTCCGTATCACACTGGGAGTCACTGTGCACAGTTCCGGTCTCCGTATCACACTGGAAGTCACTGTGCACAGTTCCTGTCTCTGTATCACACTGGGAGTCACTGTGCACAGTTCCTGTCTCCGTATCTCACTGGGAGTCACTGTGCACAGTCCCTGTCTCCGTATCACACTGGGAGTCACTGTGCACAGTTCCTGTCTCCGTATCACACTGGGAGTCACTGTGCACAGCTCCTGTCTCCGTATCACACTGGGAGTCACTGTGCACAGTTCCTGTCTCCGTATCACACTGGGAGTCACTGTGCACAGTTCCTGTCTCTGTATCACACTGGAAGTCACTGTGCACAGTTCCTGTCTCTGTATCACACTGGGAGTCACTGTGCACAGTTCCTGTCTCCGTATCTCACTGGGAGTCACTGTGCACAGTTCCTGTCTCCGTATCACACTGGGAGTCACTGTGCACAGTTCCTGTCTCCGTATCACACTGGGAGTCACTGTGCACAGTTCCTGTCTCTGTATCACACTGGGAGTCACTGTGCACAGTTCCTGTCTCTGTATCACACTGGGAGTCACTGTGCACAGTTCCGGTCTCCGTATCACACTGGGAGTCACTGTACACAGTTTTTCAGGACAATTTAGGAACACTTCTACCTGTTAGCTGAACCTGTCATTGTGATGAGGCAAAGGTGAGCTTGTGCAATTAGACCACTGATCAAACATAAACTCATTTGGTGGTGGGACAGGCTCGAGGGGCTGAAAGGGTTCTGCACAGTGCAAAAGGATATTGTGGCCCGGGAGTGGGTGCAACAAATATTTCCTGGATTGTTTTGGGAATGAGAGTTTGTGACCTGTCAGGAAAAATTGGATGGTTCTGAGACCCGTCCCCTTGGGAACGAGGTTGTCCGAAGGATGATCTGGCCCAGGTGCGGAAAATGAAGGAAGGGTTCGGCTGGGCCGATACAGAGGATTGTGGGCGAGACCAGAACCAGGGGGGGGGGCCACAAATAAACTGTCCAATTCAGGAGAAACGTCTTCAGCCAGAGAGCGGTGAGGATGTGGTAACTCGCTCCCACAGGGAGTGGTGGAGGGTGAATAGTGGGGCTGCATTTCGGGGGGGAAGGTGGATGAACCCACCAATGAGAGCGAGAGACTGATGGTGACTGAAGCGACCAGGCTCTGCTCAATGTCCTTTGGGGTTTCCCACTGCCCCCCGCAAGTCTAGGAGGTCCCCCCCCCCCAATCCCCACCCAGGCTCCACTCCAGCTGGTGACAGACTCTGCAGTTGCCCCCAGTTACCCCCCCCCCCCCCACCCCCCGGCACTTTACATGATGGAGCAGTTACCCTTATGAGACTTGGTGGCAAACAGCTGCTGATACAAGGGGCGGTCGGCGACACTGATGCTTGCGGCGACGGCCTGGATGGTCGGGCCAAACTCAACGACCCGCTCCTTATATTTGTAACCCCCGGCGTGCATGCCCACCAACCCGCCGTAGAAGCTAATGACAGGCGAGCCAGAGGCGGCGGGGTCGTGGAGGAACTCCTTGTCGTAGGGCACCCGCTCGGGCCTGGCCTGCTGGGCGAACGTGTTCCCGGAGAAAGCCTGGAAACTCTGGCGGCCGGACAGGTCATCGTCCTCCTCCTGGATCAGGGGGACGAGCACGAGCGCCTCGGTGTACTGGCGGCCCACGTTGTACACGACCCCTTGGGCGATGGGCTTGGTGGCAAAGGCGGCCAGGCCAGGCCTCAACTCGGTCCCTCGGCCTTCGGGGATCTGCAGGGCCAGCACGGCATAATCCAGCTCCGGGGAGAAGGCCTTCAGACCGCCACTGGCCACCTTCCACTGGGTCTCGCCGGTTGTGCGGAAGGTGAAGCTCACGTTGGCTGCCTCTCTCACCACTGTGCCCCACTCACTCTCGGGCACCCCCTCCCCCACCATCATTTTGACCGCGTGGTAGCAGGTCAGCACGTGGCCCTGGGCGAGGTGGAAGCAGGAAGCCTTGCCTTCGTTGCCGGGTCGATTCCAGTACAGCGTGCCCACAGACTCGTTCATGCCCAAGGGCAGCTTGGCGATGTTGCTGGGCACCCGGTTAGGCACGGAGCCTCCGGTCAGCTCTTCAAACTCCTTTTGCGCCGCCTCCCAGGGCCCCCCGGCCCCAGGCCGCCCCTTCAAGTACTCGTCGAGCTCCTGGGCCAGATCGCAAAGGTTTGGCCTCCCCCCAGGCAGGGGGGCCTGGCCGCAGGCCCCCGCCCCCTCGGAGCCCAGCTCGTAAGCCCCGCCCTGCAGCTGCTTGGCAGCCAGGGTCAACTGGAAGGCCTGGCGGCTCTGCCGCTCCACCAGCTGCCAACCCTCGCCCCCCACCTCGGGTAGGAACCTGCCGTCCTTGCTCAGGGCCTCGCCCGCCGTCTCGCCTCCCAAAGCGAAGACACAGATGTCCACCCCGGGCGCGGGGTCCTTCAGAATTCCGGGAGCAGGGACAACAGTAAACATCACGCACTCCTGGTCTCCGGCAACGTCCTCTCGGCCTTGGGAGCCACCGCCGCTCCCTGCGAACAACACCTCCAGGTGGGCGTTCTCTGGCAGGCATCTGCAGGGCATCCCCAAATTGAGGGCCCCTCGGAGGTGCTCCCGCTCCAGGAGCTGGATCGTCTTTCCCTCGTTTTTCTTCTCCTCCTCGCCGAACACATTGGCTGAGTTCCTCAGGGCGGAAAGTAGAGACTCGTCGTGCCTGCCCTTGGCTGCGTGTCTCTCGCCCTCAGAGCTTTGAAAGGCAAATGTGAATCCTCTCTCGGTATCCGCTGACGCCATTGTGACTGCTCTGGACGATCGTTTCAATCAGAAAGGCCTCTCTAACCAAGATATTGAATCGGACCAGGAATTCACCTGTGGAGAAAACAAATAATGTCCAGTTAGGAACTAGAATACTCCAAAAACAATCAAGATGGTTAGCATCATCCAGGACAACTTCGACATTCAAAATTTCTAATTAGAAAACATAATTTTGTCAATCAAAACCCAATTTATAAATTAGAAACACAGTTTCTCAATTAGAATCCCAATTGTTACATTAAAAACAGAAATTCTAAATTTGAAACAGAATATCTAAATTTGAAACAGTATTTCTAAATTTGAAACAGAATTTCTAAATTTGAAACAGAATTTCTAAATTTGAAACAGAATTTCTAAATTTGAAACAATATCTAAATTTTAAACATAATTTCTAAATTTGAGGGTCGCATGGCGGCGCAGTGCTTAGCACTGCTGCCTCACGGCGCCGAGGACCCGGGTTCGATCCCGGCCCTGGGTTCACTGTCCGTGTGGAGTTTGCACATTCTCCCTGTGTCTACGTGGGTCTCATCCCCACATCCCAAAGATGTGCAACGTAGGTGGATTGACCACGCTAAATTGCCCCTCAATTGGGAAAAAAAAAGACTTGGACACTTTAAATGTATAAAAAAAAAGAAAAAATAATTTGAAAGAGAATTTGTAATTTTTAAAATAAATTTAGAGTACTCAATTCTTTTTTTTCCAATTAAGGGGCAATTTAGCGTGGTCAATCTACCGAGCCTGTACATTTTTGAGTTGTGGGGGTGTGACCTACACAGACACGGGAAGAGTGTGCAAACTCCACATGGACAGTGGCCCAGGGCCGGGATCGAATGCGGGTCCTCAACTGCTGCACCACTGTGCTGTCCCAGAGGAATTGTAAATTTAAAACATAATTTCTAAATTTGAAACATAATTTCTAAATTTGATTCAGAATTTCTAAATTTGATTCAGAATTTCTAAATTTGATTCAGAATTTCCATATTTGAAACAACACTTCTAAATTTGAAACCGTTTCCAACTTAGAAACAACATGTCTAAATTAAAAACCCAATTTCTAAATTCAAACCGCAACTTGAAATTTCAAAACACAATTTCTAAATTGAAAACACAGTGGGCTGGATTCTCCGCCGGCGGGATGCTCCATTTTGCCGACAGCCCGGGGATTTCCTGACGGCGTGGGGCTGCCCCGCAATGGGAAACCCAGTTGACCAGCCGGCGTAACGGAGAATCCCGCCGGCGGGGTGAACCAGGAATGTGGTGAGCGGGAGAATCCAGCCCACAATTTTGAAATTCCAAACACAATTTCCTAACTTAAAACAGGGCCCTTCCCGCTGGCGAATCTTCCGGTCCCGCCGATGGTGACACTCCCCCCCCCCCCCCACCCCTCCACTCCGCCTGCGGGTTCCCCAGTGGCGGAGGGCGCGAGCAACAGGAAAAGCCATTGAAAGTGGATGGACTGGAAGATCCCGCTGTTGGTCAATAGCAGGCCGCCTCTGTCTCCGCCACCAATCACGTGCCGGGTGCAGAAAATCCCACCCGCAATTTCAAAACAGAATGTCTACGTCCAAAACACAATTTGTGGAGGGCGCAAGGTTGTTGTGGGGAAACAGTCAAGACAACAATTTGTCAGGAGGCGTTGAGAAACATGCAAAAGGGACACAGGACTGCCAGGAAAGTTCAGAACAGACCAATATGAAGTGCAGCATCTTGTTCGGAAAAATAAGAGGGAAGCCTGTTATCAGGAGAATAAAGTAATCTGCTGAAATGCGATGCTGGGTAAAGTGAGCTTGGCGACGTTCACTCCCGGCCACCCCCTCCAGAGAGAGAGCGAGAGAGAGAGAAGCCAGGAGAAGAGTGGTGGGAGAGAGAGGGAAAGAGAGGTGGGAGAGAGGAGTGAGGAGGGGGGAAAAGGGGAGGGAGGGGGGCAGAGTGAGGGGGGGGGACAGAGAAAGGGGGGAGAGGGAGGTGGAAAAAGTTGAGGGGGGGGAGGAAGAGGGGAAGATAGAGGGAGGAGAGAAAGGGGGGGGAAAGAGAGGGAGGGAAAGTGACAGGGGTAGAGAGAGAGAGAGAGAGAGGGGAAAAAGTGAGAAGGGTGAGAGAGAGGATGGGAGAGACGAAAGAGAGAGGGGAGGCGACAGTGGAGAGAGAGAGAGAGAGAGAGAAAGGGAGAGACTGAAAGACGCAGTTGTAACCAAATTGGAACAGAGTCCCACGGCGAGCACGTTTAGCCGGGTGTTTTGTCAGCGAAGAATGTCCTGTTGAGGCCACCGTTTCCTGCACTGAGGGGCTTTGGTCGCTGGAATTCCTTGGTGCAGGAAGTCATCGGGACCCCATTTGTAAACGGCGTCTCTATTTCCCGAACCCCCTCCCCCCCCGACACAACCCCCTGAACCCCGACAAAGCCCAAAATCACCGAGAAGGGGGCCCCTCGGGCTACCCCGCAGCCCCCGCCTCACAGGCGCAGGGCACCGTTCGTATGCGCCTGCCGCCCTCCTCCACCGGTGTCTGACCCCGGTCACACTATTCACCTCGACCTACCCACTCTCCGGGTGGACAAGCTCCTCCGGAACATTCCCTGTTGGGTTTCCGGGGGGCCTCCCCCCCCCCCCCCCCAGGTTCTGCCCTCTCGCCCGCCAGAGGGGACATTCTCTCCGTTTCCCCGCTCGATCGAACCCCTTTCCGGGGTCTGAAGACCTCGATCAGGCCACCTGCCCCTCGGGCTTTCTCTTTCCGGGAGGGGAGGGAAGCCGGCCAGTGATTCTTGGGATGCGGATTCCTGGGCAGTAGGTGCCACTCCCAACAGAGTGGGGGGGGGGGCAACTGAGTGAGGCAGTCAACCTAAGCGTTTAAACAAGGGCGACTTAGCTCTGGGGCTCGAACAAGGAACACCGAAGGTTAGCGCGCAGGGCGATGGACCGGGTGCAGGCGGGTGGGATTGGAAAGAGTACCTGGGTGTCCTCGGGCTAGCACGGACAAGATGGGACGGATGGCCTCCTTCTGTGCCGTAGATTTACGATGGTTCTCGGCCTTGCTGCAGGTTGGACAGGGTGTTGGTGAGGCCACATCTGGAGTACCACAAGCAGCTTGGGTCTCCCAGATTTCAGGAGAGAAGTACTGGGAGCAGAGACAGATAGAATGAAGACTCAGGAGATTGGTCCCTAGTATGAGGTGGGGGGGGGGGAAAGAGTCGGCTGGGGGGGGGACCTCTGGGTGCTCCGGTTTCCCCCTCCAGGTGTTCGTTTCCTCCCACAGTCCAAATTTGTGCAGGCTAGGTGGATTGGCTATGCTAAATTGCCCCGAGATTGTACGGGGATTGGGCCGAGGTCGGGTGGGTGCAGACCCGACTGGTCCAATTGTCTACCCCTGCCCGTTTAAAAAATATATATATCTTTGTCTTCCTGAACTTTGGCCATCTGGAGCAGAGGGGAGTTGGGAAGACCTGGGATTGTTCCTGGCACTCCTGAATTACAGATGCGGGCAGAGCACAGCTGATGGGAGTGTCTCAGAACTTGCTGCTCATCTCTCTCTCTCTCTCTGTTCCGGCCAAGCCTGTCCCTGCATGATCCCGGTGAGGGAGCGCAGGGCATTGACCTCCAGCCAGGAGGCCTTGGCCCAGCCACAGCTCCAAGAGGGACCGATCAACGCCAGAGGCAAGCACCGTGATCTAATCTGCGAAGCGGTCTTTCTCAGTTTATTGAGGGGTGCTTGTCAACGGTGGAGGAGGCGCCCTCTAAGGTGGCGATGAACCGAATGCGTGGGTGGAGCAGCGAGGCAGCTTTGCGATTCGGTCACCAAAGTGAGGGAAATCTCGCGCAATGGGAAGTTACGTCCTCAGCCATCGACAGAAACTATGCATCTGAAAAGTTCAACCCAACATTCAAAATGACACGAGGGAGTCAACTCACCGAGAGTTCCCCGCAACAGCTGAGGTGACGACCAGCGAATGATTTGTGACGCTCATTCAAGGACCTCCTTTGAAGTCCTCCTTTCCGCTCCTTCACCTCGAGTGGCGCTGGCCAAAAACATCCTCCTCCTTATATCAAGGACAGGAGGGAGTGAGGGGTGGAGTTTGTGACAACCGTAGGGGGAAGGCCAACAGAAACGATCAAACCCAGGCCCTCATTAGCCAACAGTGGCAGCCAATCGGAAGAAATCAGGATGCCGCCACGTCAGGTGTATGCAAGTGCGGTTGGGTCGCGGCCAAACCACGGTGAGTCACAGAGGCTGCAGGATCTGACGGAGCCAGGAATCTGGGCCGCGGAATGATAGGATCTCACCAACCCTTTCGAAACACGGTGCCTCAGGCAAATAGAATAGATGCCTGTGAAGGGAAGCAAGGTGGTCAGGTGCAGGAGAAAGGAACAGGAGGAGATGACGACGAGGCTGAGATGCACAGGGTCGAGGGGACGCAGCCGAAACGCGAGCACGGACCAGAACGACTTCTTCCTGAGCTCCATGCAAGTCATTCACAGACCACACATTTTGACAAAGCACACTCGGGAAGGCACTGTGAGGGTCCTTTTTAAAAAGAGTACCCAATTCTTTTTTTTCCAATTAAGGGGCAATTTAGGTTGGTCATTCAGCCCCTTCTCCGGCCTGTTACACAGGAACAGGAGGAGGCCCCATTCAGCCCCTTCTCCGGCCTGTTACACTGGAACAGGAGGAGGCCCCATTCAGCTCCTTCTCCAGCCTGTTACACAGGAACAGGAGGAGGCCCCATTCAGCTCCTTCTCCGGCCTGTTACACAGGAACAGGAGGAGGCCCCATTCAGCCCCCTCTCCAGCCTGTTACACAGGAACAGGAGGAGGCCCCATTCAGCCCCTTCTCCAGCCTGTTACACAGGAACAGGAGGAGGCCCCATTCAGCCCCTTCTCCAGCCTGTTACACAGGAACAGGAGGAGGCCCCATTCAGCCCCTTCTCCAGCCTGTTACACAGGAACAGGAGGATGCCCCATTCAGCCCCTTCTCCCGCCTGTTACACAGGAACAGGAGGAGGCCCCATTCAGCCCCTTCTCCAGCCTGTTACACAGGAACAGGAGGAGGCCCCATTCAGCCCCTTCTCCAGCCTGTTACACAGAAACAGGAGGAGGCTCCATTCAGTCCCTTCTCCCGCCTGTTACACAGGAACAGGAGGAGGCCCCATTCAGCCCCTTCTCCAGCCTGTTACACAGGAACAGGAGGAGGCCCCATTCAGCCCCTTCTCCCGCCTGTTACACAGGAACAGGAGGAGGCCCCATTCAGCCCCTTCTCCTGCCTGTTACACAGGAACAGGAGGAGGCCCCATTCAGCCCCTTCTCCAGCCTGTTACACAGGAACAGGAGGAGGCCCCATTCAGCCCCTTCTCCAGCCTGTTACAAAGGAACAGGAGGAGGCCCCATTCAGCCCCTTCTCCAGCCTGTTATACAGGAACAGGAGGAGGCCCCATTCAGCCCCTTCTCCAGCCTGTTACCCAGGAACAGGAGGCCAGATTGAGACATGAGGGGCAACCTTCATTATGATAGGATCTCACCAACCCTTTCGAAACACGGTGCCTCAGGCAAATAAAATAGATGCCTGTGAAGGGAAGCAAGGTGGTCAGGTGCAGGAGAAAGGAACAGGAGGAGATGACGACGAGGCTGAGATGCACAGGGTCGAGGGGACGCAGCCGAAACGCGAGCACGGACCAGAACGACTTCTTCCTGAGCTCCATGCAAGTCATTCACAGACCACACATTTTCCCAAAGCACACTCGGGAAGGCACTGTGAGGGTCCTTTTTAAAAAGAGTACCCAATTCTTTTTTTTCCAATTAAGGGGCAATTTAGGTTGGTCATTCAGCCCCTTCTCCGGCCTGTTACACAGGAACAGGAGGAGGCCCCATTCAGCCCCTTCTCCGGCCTGTTACACTGGAACAGGAGGAGGCCCCATTCAGCTCCTTCTCCAGCCTGTTACACAGGAACAGGAGGAGGCCCCATTCAGCTCCTTCTCCGGCCTGTTACACAGGAACAGGAGGAGGCCCCATTCAGCCCCCTCTCCAGCCTGTTACACAGGAACAGGAGGAGGCCCCATTCAGCCCCTTCTCCAGCCTGTTACACAGGAACAGGAGGAGGCCCCATTCAGTCCCTTCTCCCGCCTGTTACACAGGAACAGGAGGAGGCCCCATTCAGCCCCTTCTCCAGCCTGTTACACAGGAACAGGAGGAGGCCCCATTCAGCCCCTTCTCCAGCCTGTTACACAGGAACAGGAGAAGGCCCCATTCAGCCCCTTCTCCAGCCTGTTACACAGGAACAGGAGGAGGCCCCATTCAGCCCCTTCTCCAGCCTGTTACCCAGGAACAGGAGGCCAGATTGAGACATGAGGGGCAACCTTCATTATTAGACGGGGGTCAAGTCCGGCACTTGATAGGATATCCCCTGTCGATTCCCCTTCTGAATAAATTTGGAGCCAAGCTGCAGGGGTTTGATTGATTGTTGACCCACTGAACAGCAACGTGGTCCCCACCGCGTCGCCCACATAGACAGTGGGTGAAAAATACACAGGCGCCCAGGACGTGGTTAAAACTAACAGTTTATTATAAATCTGCTTCTGGATATGTATAACACCAATGTAAGGAATCGTTAAGTTAACTGTCGAGAGACACAACACAAAATGAACAAGCAAGTTAATTTCCGTGGCCAATAGGAGAGACACCGTCAGCTTCTGCGTGGGCGCTTTCGAGGAAGGTCAACAGGTTTTGCATGGCAGGGGAACGTTGAATCGTCTGAAGGTCCTGAAGGAGTGCGTCACGATTTCCGATGTCCATCAGCTTCTCCTGTGAGCACAGAACAGACAGATGGTCACAGGGGAGCCACACAGTTATCACGTTTTCTCCCACACCATGTGGGTAAAGATGCTGCCCTGATATAGCAGGATAAGAGGGGTGGGGACGATGTACAGAACCTGCCACTGGCTTCAGTAATTTTAAGTGGGGAAAGAATTCCTGCTGTGTGGTTGGGGGTGTCATGATATTCAAACACACACATCATGATGGACACACTAACAGGCAAATCAGAGTACACAACACCACAACCAATCACAGACAAGAACACCAACCACATAAAAAGCACGAGCACGACACCTGGTGGTCAGTAGGTCTGGGGAGAAGGGAACAAGAAAGAGCTGTTGAAACACCACAAGCAGGGAACCCCCCACGTGCAGAGTGCAAAGACCAAACTGTAAATAGTAAGTTTAAATAAAGAAGCGTTGTACCATATGCAACTGTGTTGGCTCATCTGTGTGTCAGAACACCCAACACCACATGGTACAGGAGTGGATCGATACCTGCCTACTAACCTGCCATTCTGGACATGGACCACACCGGCAAACCGCAGCCGATGCAAGTCACGGGGAACCTAGGTACCAACTGGAAGCTCTACAGGCAGCGATTTGACCTGTACATCCGTGCCACCGAAAAACAGAATGTCTCGGATGACTCGAAGATTGCAATGCTCCTCTTCTACGCAGGTCCGCACGCAACCGACGTCTTCAACTCACTGGTGTTCGAAGAAGGCGAAAGCCAAGCCAAATATGACACGGTCATCCTCAAACTGGACCAGCACTTTCAAGTTGAAGTAAATGAAAGTTTTGAAAGATACCTCTTTCAGCAACGCCTGCAAGGTAAGGAGGAGCTTTTTCAACCCTTTTTGACGCACCTCCGGATTCTAGCGCAGTCCTGCGGTTACGGCACCACCACAGAGTCCATGATCAGGGACCAGATTGTTTTTGGCGTTGCCTCTAGTGGCCTACGCCAGCAGCTTCTTAAAATGAAAAGCCTCACCTTAGCGTCTGCTGTGGAAGCCTGTGTCCTCCACGAAAATGCTACCTGCCGTTTTGCCCGATTTCAGGCGTCCGAGTTGGCACGGAGGGGGTCCCCAGCCGTCGAATCGGCAAGCCAGGCCGCCCACGACGTCGAACGCATCCAGGCCGTCGATTACTTCCCGACCCACGGCCCAGACAACAGCGGCCGCTTCCCGCGCTTTTCGCGGTCTCCCGCGCAGGTGCGCGCCAAAAATAACGGCCACAACGAGGGACGCACTGCGCAGGCGCGCCCACCGCAAGATCGCACTGTGCATGCGCAGTGGCGCAACGAACGCCGTGACGTCATGACGTGCGGCAATTGTGGAGCTCTACATTTAAAAGGGCAATGTCCTGCAAAAAACCGACAGTGCCACAGATGTGGCACGATGGGCCACTACGCAGCCCACTGTCGTTCGGCTCAACCCATGGATCCGGCGCATCCTCGACAACCTCGCAGACGAGTCAGGACCGTCCAGCCCACGCATCAAGACTTCCAGTTAAGTGATGCAGATGACCAGGATGCCTTCCGAGTTTCCGTCATTGATGTCAACAAGGTCAATGCCATCAATCCAGCCGATGAGTGGTGTGCCACCCTGACGGTCAACCCGAACTCGTCGCAAGCCCATTAGACTGGACTTATAATACCGTTCATATGTTTAACAAGTTGCACAATTTTACATGATAACCTGTTGTTGTTTATCGTTCCAGAGGTCGTCTGACTGGACAACTGTTCAAGTTTTTTTTCTTCTTCTCTCGTTCGCATTTATGTTATGTTATGGTACAACTTGGCTCATGTGACGCACCCGACATCGCCCCATGTACATAGTTCCGTCATATGCACATGCTGCACACGACACACACACACTCCTAGATGCACTCACGACACGATCATATTTATCACCACGTAGGCACATATCTTTGTAAAAAGGGGGGATGTCATGATATTCAAACACACACATCATGATGGACACACTAACAGGCAAATCAGAGTACACAACACCACAACCAATCACAGACAAGAACACCAACCATATAAAAAGCACGAGCACGACACCTGGTGGTCAGTAGGTCTGGGGAGAAGGGAACAAGAAAGAGCTGTTAAAACACCACAAGCAGGGAACCCCCCACGTGCAGAGTGCAAAGACCAAACTGTAAATAGTAAGTTTAAATAAAGAAGCGTTGTACCATATGCAACTGTGTTGGCTCATCTGTGTGTCAGAACACCCAACACCACAGGGGGTAGTGGATTGTAGAGTCTGCAGAAGCTGGAATTGTTTTACTTACGGTAAAGAACCAAGGACGCTGAGGAAAAATCTGTTTCACATTGCGAGTTGTTGGAATATGGAATGCGCTTCCTTAAAGTGCAAATTCAACTGCAACTTTCAAAGAGGGAAATTAGATGAATGCGGTCTTAAACATTTGCTCCCACCACCATCGATGAACAGTTGCATCCGTGTGTACCACCTACAAGATGCACTGCAGGAACTCACCAAGGTTCCTCAGGCAGCACCTTCCAAACCTACGACCCCACCACCTGGAGGGTCTCTTCCAAGTCACTCACCACCCTGACTTGGAAATATATCACCGACCCTGCGCTGTCTCTGGGCCAAAGTCCTGGAACTCTCTCCCTAACAGCACTGTGGGTGTACCTACACCTCAGGGACTGCAGCGGGTCAAGAAGGCAGCTCACCACCACCTTCTCAAGGGGCAATTAGTGATGGACAATAAATGATGACTTAGCCAGTGATGCCCACATCCTGTAAATGAATAAGAAACAAAGTGGCCACGAGGACAGGAACAATTTGGGCTACAATTGAGCTGTGGACACTTGCAGAGAGACTGGAGGAGTTGACATTGCTCTCTTTAAAGCAGAGAAGATTGAACAGAATGGTTCCAGGGATAATTCCAGTTAACTGGAGAGTCAGAATTTTATAGCACAAAAAGAAGTCCTTCGGCCCATCACTTCTGTGCCGGCCATCCAGCCCCGATCTACTCTAATCCCATTTCCCAGCACTTGGGCCGTAGCTGTGTGCTGTGGTGTTTCAAGTGCACATCAAAATGCTTCTTAAATGTTGTGAGGGTTCCCGCCTCCACCACCCTTTCAGGCAGCGAGTTCCAGACTCCTCCCCCCCCTCCCGTGTGAAAAACAGTTTCCTTAAATCCCCTCGAAACCTCTTTATCGTTAAACCGATGCCTCTTTAATTATTGACCCCTCTGCAAAGGAGAAAGGTTTCTTCCTATCTGCCCCATCGATGCCCCTCCTAATTTATGTGGAGATGCTTGTTTTACTTATGGTAAAGACCCAGGGGCGCCTGGGGGAAACATCTATTTCACACTGCGAGTTGGTGGGATATGGAATGCGCTGCCTGAAATGCGCTGTTCGAATCCCGGGTCCCTGGGTCACTGTCCATGAGGAGTTTGCACATTCTCCCCGTGTCTGCGTGGGTTTCACCCCCACAACCCAAAAGATGTGCAGGATAGGTGGATTGACCACGCTAAATTGCCCCTTAATTGGGTACTCTAAATTCCAGGTGAGGGAAGGTTGTTTTACAGCTTTAACAGATTTTTGTTTTTTTGATTTGGGACGTTTCCCTTTTAAATTGGATTTGGGACGTTTCCCTTTTAAATTGGTGCGGTCTGGGGCCTCTGACATCCTGACGCTCGGTATGTAGCACGTAGGAAGCGACTGCGCATGCTCAGATCGCTGTTCCTTTACCGATGGCCGTTTTCTTGACTGCGCATGCGCAGCATCTCGCGCATGCGCAAACGAAACTTCCGGTTCTGCGCACTGCTCGCGCAACTGTGCTAGCGTGATACCTTTAGCAAGATGGCCGCCGACCTCGACCCAGCCCTCTCTCAGGCCCGGGATTTCGGGCTCCGGGATCCCAGCCACGAGGTGAGTACTGCAGCTTTTCTTACCTTTACTTGCCGATTGGATTGCGTTTTCTTCACAGTACTTGGACAATTTGTCCAGGACTGCCTGGTAATCGTACCTTTGCTGCCTCCTGAAGAACCTGAACCTTGTGAATATTTCTCTTGCCCTTGCACCGGCGACGGTGAGGAGAAATTCAATTTTTTCGCTATCATCCAGGTCTTGGAGTTCAGCTGCCGCCAGGAACAACTCGAACATTTGCCGGAATCGCCGCCAGTTTTCGCGGAGATCGCCGTGGCACTGGAGCGGCTGCGGAACCGGGAGCTCGTACATCATGCCTGGGCACTGCTGGTTGTCTGTGTACACGGAGGTATGCCGGCAGGTATCGATCCACTCCTGTACCATGTGGTGTTGGGTGCTCTGGTGCACAGATGAGCCAACACAGTTGTATGTGGTACAACTCTATTTTATTATAACTCTTATAATACAGTTCGTTCTGGATACTCTGCACGTGCGGTCTCCCTGAGTGTGTTTGGTAGCAGATGTGTCCTGGTTCTCCTCTGCAGCTAATACTGACCACCGGGGGTCGTGTCTGTGCTTTTATATCTTTCTGTCATTGGTTGTGGTGTTGTGTGTTCTGATTTGTCTGTTGGTGTGTCTATCATGATGTGTGTGTTTGAATATCATGACAACGGACACGAGGAATCCTCCCCCTCACGGACACGGGAATCCTCCCCCTCACGAACACGGGAATCCTCCCCCTCATGGACACGGGGAATCCTCCCCCTCACGGACACAGGAATCCTCCCCCTAATGGACACGGGGAATCCTCCCCCTCACGGACACGGGAATCCTCCCCCTAACGGACACGAGGAATCCTCCCCCTCACGGACACGGGAATCCTCCCCCTAACGGACACGGGGAATCCCCACAGGGAATCCTCCCCTCACGGACACGGGGAATCCTCCCCCTCACGGACACGGGGAATCCTCCCCCTCACAGACACAGGGAATCCCCACAGGGAATCCTCCCCCTCACGGACACAGGGAATCCCCACAGGGAATCCATGCCCCTCACGGACGCAGGAATCCCCACAGGGAATCCTCCCCCTCACGGACACAGGTAATCCTCCCCCTCACAGACACGGGGAATCCCCACAGGGAATCCTCCCCCTCACGGACACGGGGAATCCTCCCCCTCACGGACACGGGGAATCCTCCCCCTCACAGACACAGGGAATCCCCACAGGGAATCCTCCCCCTCACAGACACAGGGAATCCCCACAGGGAATCCATGCCCCTCACGGACGCAGGAATCCCCACAGGGAATCCTCCCCCTCACGGACACAGGTAATCCTCCCCCTCACGGACACGGGGAATCCCCACAGGGAATCCTCCCCCTCACGGACACGGGGAATCCTCCCCCTCATGGACACGGGGAATCCCCCCACCTCACGAATACGGGTAATTCCCCCACCTCACGGACACAGGGAATCCTCCCGCTCACGGACACGGGGAATCCTCCCCCTCACGGTCACGAGGAATCCCCACAGTCAATCCTCCCCCTCATGGACATGGGGAATCCCTCCCCCTCACGTACACAGGGAACCCTCCCCCTCACAGACACGGGGAATCCTCCCCCGCACCGACACAGGGTATCCCCCACGTCACGGAAACGGGGAACCCTCCCCCTAACGGACACGGGAATCCTCCCTCTAACGGACACGAGGAATCCTCCCCCTAACGGACACGAGGAATCCTCCCCCTCACGGACACGGGAATCCTCCCTCTAACGGACACGGGGAATCCTCCCCCTCACGGACACGGGAATCCTCCCCCTATTGGACACGGGGAATCCTCCCCCTCACGGACACGGGAATCCTCCCCCTAACGGACACGGGGAATCCCCACAGGGAATCCTCCCCCTCACGCACACGGGGAATCCTCCCCCTCACGGACACGGGGAATCCTCCCCCTCACGGACACAGGGAATCCCCACAGGGAATCCTCCCCCTCACAGACACAGGTAATCCTCCCCCTCACGGACACGGGGAATCCCCACAGAAAATCCTCCCCCTCACGGACACAGGGAATCCTCCCCCTCATGGACACGGGGAATCCCTCCCCCTCACGGACACAGGGAATCCTCCCCCTCATGGACACGGGGAATCCCTCCCCCTCACGGACACAGGGAATCCTCCCCCTCATGGACACGGGGAATCCCTCCCCCTCACGGACACAGGGAATCCTCCCCCTCATGGACACGGGGAATCCCTCCCCCTCACGGAAACGGGGAACCCTCCCCCTAACGGACACGGGAATCCTCCCTCTAACGGACACGAGGAATCCTCCCCCTAACGGACACGAGGAATCCTCCCCCTCACGGACACGGGAATTCTCCCCCTCATGGACACGGGGAATCCTCCCCCTCACGGACACGGGAATCCTCCCCCTATTGGACACGGGGAATCCTCCCCCTCACGGACACGGGAATCCTCCCCCTAACGGACATGGGGAATCCCCACAGGGAATCCTCCCCCTCACGGACATGGGGAATCCTCCCCCTCACGGACACAGGGAATCCTCCCCCTCACGGACACAGGGAATCCCCACAGGGAATCCATGCCCCTCACGGACACAGGAATTCCCACAGGGAATCCTCCCCCTCACGGACACAGGTAATCCTCCCCCTCACGGACACGGGGAATCCCCACAGGGAATCCTCCCCCTCACGGACACGGGGAATCCTCCCCCTCATGGACACGGGGAATCCCCCCACCTCACGAATACGGGTAATTTCCCCACCTCACGGACACAGGGAATCCTCCCGCTCACGGACACAAGGAATCTTCCTCATCACTGACACAGGGAATCCCTCCAACTCACGGACACGTGGAATCCCTCCCCCTCACGGACACGGGGAATCCCCACAGGGAATCCCTCCCCCTGACGGACACATGGAATCCCCACAGGGAATCCCTCCCCCACACGGACCCAGGGAAACCCTCCCTCTCACGGACACAGGGAATCCCCACAGGGAATCCTCCCCCTCACGGACACGGGTAATCCCCACAGGGAATCCTCCCCCTCACGGATACGGGAATCCCCACAGGGAATCCCTCCCCCTCACCGACACGGGGAATCCTCCCCCTCACGGACACGGGAAATCCTCCCCCTCACGGACACGGGAAATCCTCCCTCTCACGGACACGGGTAATCCCCCACCTCACGGACACGGGGAATCCCCCCCCCTCGCGGTCACGGGGAATCCACCCCTCACGGACACGGGGAATCCACCCCTCACGGACACGGGGAATCCCCCTCCCTCGCGGTCACGGGGAATCCCCCCCTCACGGACACGGGGAATTCCCCCCCCCCTCATGGACACAGGGAATCCCCCCGTCACGGACACGGGCAATCCCCACAGGGAATCCCCCCCTCACGGACAAGGGGAATCCACCCCCCTCACGGACACGGGGAATCCTCCCCCTCACGGACACGGGGAATCCCCCCCCTCACGGACACGGGGAATTCCCCCACCTCATGGACACAGGGAATCCCCCCCCTCACGGACACGGGGAATCCCCCCCTCACGGACAAGGGGAATCCACCCCCCTCACGGACACGGGGAATCCTCCCCCTCACGGACACGGGGAATCCCCCCCCTCACGGACACGGGGAATTCCCCCCCCTCACGGACACGGGGAATCCCCCCCCTCACGGACACGGGGAATCCCCCCCCTCACGGACACGGGGAATCCCCCCCCTCACGGACACGGGGAATCCCCCCCCTCACGGACACGGGGAATCCCCGCAGAGACATGGGGAATCCCCCCCTCACGGACACGGGGAATCCTCCCCCTCACGGACACGGGGAATCCCCCCCCTCACGGACACGGGGAATTCCCCCCCCTCACGGACACGGGGAATCCCCCCCCTCACGGACACGGGGAATCCCCCCCCTCACGGACACGGGGAATCCCCCCCCTCACGGACACGGGGAATCCCCGCAGAGACATGGGGAATCCCCACAAGAAATTACCGCCCCACAGAAACAGGAAAACCCCACAATGGATCCGTCCACCTCATGGGGAACCCCACCCACCCCCACACCTTAAAACCCGGGAATGCCTCCCAGGGTTTTCGCCTCCTCCCCTTAAGAACATGGGAAACCACAGCCCATGGACCTCTGTATCGGAAAGCTATGAGATGCCTGTGGGGTGGTGGGGTCGGGGATGGGGGCATTGCCGAGGTACTGCCCAGGCATGACCCTGTCCGCCTCAGGATGTACCTACCTGTGTGTCCCCAGGGAATTCCCTTCGCAAACCCGTCACCGTCACAGAATGTAGACAGGAGGGATAATGATCGAGCAGGTATGTCCGCCAATGTGTGCTAATCGGGAACCTAAGAGCACGTCTTTCGGGACTTGTGGGAGGAAACCGGAGCGCCCGGAGGAAACCCGCGCAAGACACGGGGGAGAACGTGCAGACTCCGCGCAGACAGTGACCCCAGCCGGGAATCGAACCCGGGACCCCTGGCGCTGTGAAGCAACAGCGCTAGCCACTGTGCCACCGTTCCTCCCATCGCCGTTCCTTCACTGTTGCCGGGTTAAAATCCTCCCTCCCTGATCGGGGACAATCGAAAGGCGAAAACGCACCATTTGGGGGCTCCCGCTGGATTTTCCGCCCCTCCGGGCATTGCCGCCTGCCGAGAACGAGGGGAGGGAGAATCTCCCCCACCCCCCTCCCGAGAAGCTAAGCTCGCACCGAAAGCAACGCTCCAGTCTGAGAAAAGTTGGCGCCCAGTTGGCCCACAGGAAGCTCCCACAAACCAACGTCGTCAGAAGCCCATCATCTGCTGCTACCGATGTTGAGTAAGGGTCCAGGACCCCGCAGGGAACTCCCCGATCTGCTCTTCCCTCACTAATAGCTGGTGGGGGGTCCAGTACGCTCCTCCCCCCCCCC
The DNA here is from genome assembly GCF_047496885.1 of Scyliorhinus torazame. Classification (NCBI taxonomy): domain Eukaryota; kingdom Metazoa; phylum Chordata; class Chondrichthyes; order Carcharhiniformes; family Scyliorhinidae; genus Scyliorhinus; species Scyliorhinus torazame. The sequence goes on along the minus strand of NC_092710.1, from coordinate 17,965,355 downwards.
CCCCCCGCAGGGGGCGGGCAGGGCCTCGGGTTTGATGTGCCGATGGAGGGACGGCACACTGTCAATGGAGCCTCCGGGCCTCCTTCCTTCTCACCGAAGCTCGATAACCTCCTCCCAAAGTGTTCGGTATCTCCGGAAAAAGAGGCAGGGAGCCAGACCGTTTGATCGGGAACAAGGACAATTGTTCTGTTCATTCACGAGGTGGGTGCGTCGCAAAGGCCTTGTTACCCATCGCTCGTTGAAAGTGGGGGTGAGCTGCCTTCTTGAACCGCTGCAGTCCCCGAGGGGCAGGTACACCCACTGTGCTGTTGGGGAGGGGGCGCCAGGGTTTCAACCCGGCAGCCGTGAAGGAACGGCGATGAGAGGAACGGTAGCACAGTGGTAAGCGCTGTTGCTTCACAGTTCCAGGGTCCCGGGTTCGATTCCCGGCTTGGGTCACTGTGTGGAGTCTGCTAGTTCTCCCCGTTGCGTGGGTTTCCTCCGGGTGCTCCGGTTTCCGCCCACAAGTCCCGAAAGACGTGCTCTTAGGCGACTGAAGAAGTAAAACTGCATTGCAGTGTTAATATAAGCCTACTTGTGACGCTAATAAATATTATTATCTCTTTGCAAGTCGGGGCGGTGAGTGACTCGGAGGGGGACCTCCAGGTGGTGGGGTTCCCAGGTATCTGCTGCTCTTGTCCTTCGAGATGGTCGTGGTCGTGGGTTTGGAAGGTGCTGCCTAAGGAACCTTGGTGAGTTCCTAACTCACCAAGTGCATCTTGTAGATGGTACACAAGGCAGCGTCGATGGTGGAGGGGGTTAGGGTTAGGGTTAGGGTTAGGGTGGAGGGAGTGCATGTTTAAATCTCCAGCCGCTCCAGTCCTCCCATTGCAGGCCGATGTGATATTCACAGTTATAATCACACTCACTCCCCCTTCAATCACTCATACACCACACGGTTTGAAATTTTACAATGATCCTTTTTTTATTTTTACAAATTTTACAGAACAGGGCGACAGGTTCAGGTCAAACAAAAGTTCAGATGTTAATTTCCAGAAGGACAGAATTGAAAAACATTCAATTTATTACATTCATTGTTGTTTATATGACAATAAGTACGTTCCCTTGATATCAAATCTTGGGTTAGCCCACACTGGGAGTCACTGTGCACAGTTCCTGTCTCTGTGTCACACTGGGAGTCACTGTGCACAGTTCCTGTCTCAGTATCACACTGGGAGTCACTGTGCACAGTTCCTGTCTCAGTATCACACTGGGAGTCACTGTGCACAGTTCCTGTATCCGTATCACACTGGGAGTCACTGTGCACAGTTCCTGTCTCTGTATCACACTGGGAGTCACTGTGCACAGTTCCTGTCTCCGTATCACACTGGGAGTCACTGTGCACAGTTCCTGTCTCTGTATCACACTGCGAGTCACTGTGCACAGTTCCGGTCTCCGTATCACACTGGGAGTCACTGTGCACAGTTCCGGTCTCCGTATCACACTGGGAGTCACTGTGCACAGTTCCTGTCGCTGTATCACACTGGGAGTCACTGTGCACAGTTCCTGTCTCCGTATCACACTGGGAGTCACTGTGCACAGCTCCTGTCCCTGTATAACACTGGGAGTCACTGTGCACAGTTCCGGTCTCCGTATCACATTGGGAGTCACTGTGCACAGTTCCTGTCTCAGTATCACACTGGGAGTCACTGTGCACAGTTCCTGTCTCTGTATCACACTGGGAGTCACTGTGCACAGTTCCTGTCTCCGTATCACACTGGGAGTCACTGTGCACAGTTCCTGTCTCTGTATCACACTGGGAGTCACTGTGCACAGTTCCTGTCTCCGTATCACACTGGGAGTCACTGTGCACAGTTCCTGTCTCTGTATCACACTGGGAGTTACTGTGCACAGTTCCTGTCTCCGTGTCACACTGGGAGTCACTGTGCACAGTTCCGGTCTCCCTATCACACTGGGAGTCACTGTGCACAGTTCCGGTCTCCGTATCACACTGGAAGTCACTGTGCACAGTTCCTGTCTCTGTATCACACTGGGAGTCACTGTGCACAGTTCCTGTCTCCGTATCTCACTGGGAGTCACTGTGCACAGTTCCTGTCTCCGTATCACACTGGGAGTCACTGTGCACAGTTCCTGTCTCCGTATCACACTGGGAGTCACTGTGCACAGCTCCTGTCTCCGTATCACACTGGGAGTCACTGTGCACAGTTCCTGTCTCCGTATCACACTGGGAGTCACTGTGCACAGTTCCTGTCTCTGTATCACACTGGAAGTCACTGTGCACAGTTCCTGTCTCTGTATCACACTGGGAGTCACTGTGCACAGTTCCTGTCTCCGTATCTCACTGGGAGTCACTGTGCACAGTTCCTGTCTCCGTATCACACTGGGAGTCACTGTGCACAGTTCCTGTCTCCGTATCACACTGGGAGTCACTGTGCACAGTTCCTGTCTCTGTATCACACTGGGAGTCACTGTGCACAGTTCCGGTCTCCGTATCACACTGGGAGTCACTGTGCACAGTTCCTGTCTCCGTATCACACTGGGAGTCACTGTGCACAGTTCCTGTCTCTGTATCACACTGGGAGTCACTGTGCACAGTTCCGGTCTCCGTATCACACTGGGAGTCACTGTGCACAGTTCCTGTCTCTGTATCACACTGGGAGTCACTGTGCACAGTTCCGGTCTCCGTATCACACTGGGAGTCACTGTACACAGTTTTTCAGGACAATTTAGGAACACTTCTACCTGTTAGCTGAACCTGTCATTGTGATGAGGCAAAGGTGAGCTTGTGCAATTAGACCACTGATCAAACATAAACTCATTTGGTGGTGGGACAGGCTCGAGGGGCTGAAAGGGTTCTGCACAGTGCAAAAGGATATTGTGGCCCGGGAGTGGGTGCAACAAATATTTCCTGGATTGTTTTGGGAATGAGAGGTTGTGACCTGTCAGGAAAAATTGGATGGTTCTGAAACCCGTCCCCTTGGGAACGAGGTTGTCCGAAGGATGATCTGGCCCAGGTGCGGAAAATGAAGGAAGGGTTCGGCTGGGCCGATACAGAGGATTGTGGGCGAGACCAGAACCAGGGGGGGGGCCACAAATAAACTGTCCAATTCAGGAGAAACGTCTTCAGCCAGAGAGCGGTGAGGATGTGGTAACTCGCTCCCACAGGGAGTGGTGGAGGGTGAATAGTGGGGCTGCATTTCGGGGGGGAAGGTGGATGAACCCACCAATGAGAGCGAGAGACTGATGGCGACTGAAGCGACCAGGCTCTGCTCAATGTCCTTTGGGGTTTCCCACTGCCCCCCGCAAGTCTAGGAGGTCCCCCCCCCCCAATCCCCACCCAGGCTCCACTCCAGCTGGTGACAGACTCTGCAGTTGCCCCCAGTTACCCCCCCCCCACCCCCCGGCACTTTACATGATGGAGCAGATACCCTTCCGAGACTTGGTGGCAAACAGCTGCTGATACAAGGGGCGGTCGGCGACACTGATGCTTGCGGCGACGGCCTGGATGGTCGGGCCAAACTCAACGACCCGCTCCTTATATTTGTAACCCCCGGCGTGCATGCCCACCAACCCGCCGTAGAAGCTAATGACAGGCGAGCCAGAGGCGGCGGGGTCGTGGAGGAACTCCTTGTCGTAGGGCACCCGCTCGGGCCTGGCCTGCTGGGCGAACGTGTTCCCGGAGAAAGCCTGGAAACTCTGGCGGCCGGACAGGTCATCGTCCTCCTCCTGGATCAGGGGGACGAGCACGAGCGCCTCGGTGTACTGGCGGCCCACGTTGTACACGACCCCTTGGGCGATGGGCTTGGTGGCAAAGGTGGCCAGGCCAGGCCTCAACTCGGTCCCTCGGCCTTTGGGGATCTCCAGGGCCAGCACGGCATAATCCAGCTCCGGGGAGAAGGCCTTCAGACCGCCACTGGCCACCTTCCACTGGGTCTCGCCGGTTGTGCGGAAGGTGAAGCTCACGTTGGCTGCCTCTCTCACCACTGTGCCCCACTCACTCTCGGGCACCCCCTCCCCCACCATCATTTTGACCGCGTGGTAGCAGGTCAGCACGTGGCCCTGGGCGAGGTGGAAGCAGGAAGCCTTGCCTTCGTTGCCGGGTCGATTCCAGTACAGCGTGCCCACAGACTCGTTCATGCCCAAGGGCAGCTTGGCGATGTTGCTGGGCACCCGGTTAGGCACGGAGCCTCCGGTCAGCTCTTCAAACTCCTTTTGCGCCGCCTCCCAGGGCCCCCCGGCCCCAGGCCGCCCCTTCAAGTACTCGTCGAGCTCCTGGGCCAGATCGCAAAGGTTTGGCCTCCCCCCAGGCAGGGGGGCCTGGCCGCAGGCCCCCGCCCCCTCGGAGCCCAGCTCGTAAGCCCCGCCCTGCAGCTGCTTGGCAGCCAGGGTCAACTGGAAGGCCTGGCGGCTCTGCCGCTCCACCAGCTGCCAACCCTCGCCCCCCACCTCGGGTAGGAACCTGCCGTCCTTGCTCAGGGCCTCGCCCGCCGTCTCGCCTCCCAAAGCGAAGACACAGATGTCCACCCCGGGCGCGGGGTCCTTCAGAATTCCGGGAGCAGGGACAACAGTAAACATCACGCACTCCTGGTCTCCGGCAACGTCCTCTCGGCCTTGGGAGCCACCGCCGCTCCCTGCGAACAACACCTCCAGGTGGGCGTTCTCTGGCAGGCATCTGCAGGGCATCCCCAAATTGAGGGCCCCTCGGAGGTGCTCCCGCTCCAGGAGCTGGATCGTCTTTCCCTCGTTTTTCTTCTCCTCCTCGCCGAACACATTGGCTGAGTTCCTCAGGGCGGAAAGTAGAGACTCGTCGTGCCTGCCCTTGGCTGCGTGTCTCTCGCCCTCAGAGCTTTGAAAGGCAAATGTGAATCCTCTCTCGGTATCCGCTGACGCCATTGTGACTGCTCTGGACGATCGTTTCAATCAGAAAGGCCTCTCTAACCAAGATATTGAATCGGACCAGGAATTCACCTGTGGAGAAAACAAATAATGTCCAGTTAGGAACTAGAATACTCCAAAAACAATCAAGATGGTTAGCATCATCCAGGACAACTTCGACATTCAAAATTTCTAATTAGAAAACATAATTTTGTCAATCAAAACCCAATTTATAAATTAGAAACACAGTTTCTCAATTAGAATCCCAATTGTTACATTAAAAACAGAAATTCTAAATTTGAAACAGAATATCTAAATTTGAAACAGTATTTCTAAATTTGAAACATAATATCTAAATTTGAAACAGAATTTCTAAATTTGAAACAGAATTTCTAAATTTGAAACAATATCTAAATTTTAAACATAATTTCTAAATTTGAGGGTCGCATGGCGGCGCAGTGCTTAGCACTGCTGCCTCACGGCGCCGAGGACCCGGGTTCGATCCCGGCCCTGGGTTCACTGTCCGTGTGGAGTTTGCACATTCTCCCTGTGTCTACGTGGGTCTCATCCCCACATCCCAAAGATGTGCAACGTAGGTGGATTGACCACGCTAAATTGCCCCTCAATTGGGAAAAAAAAAAAGACTTGGACACTTTAAATGTATAAAAAAAAAGAAAAAATAATTTGAAAGAGAATTTGTAATTTTTAAAATAAATTTAGAGTACTCAATACTTTTTTTTCCAATTAAGGGGCAATTTAGCGTGGTCAATCTACCGAGCCTGTACATCTTTGAGTTGTGGGGGTGTGACCTACACAGACACGGGAAGAGTGTGCAAACTCCACATGGACAGTGGCCCAGGGCCGGGATCGAATGCGGGTCCTCAACTGCTGCACCACTGTGCTGTCCCAGAGGAATTGTAAATTTAAAACATAATTTCTAAATTTGAAACATAATTTCTAAATTTGATTCAGAATTTCTAAATTTGATTCAGAATTTCTAAATTTGATTCAGAATTTCCATATTTGAAACAACACTTCTAAATTTGAAACCGTTTCCAACTTAGAAACAACATGTCTAAATTAAAAACCCAATTTCTAAATTCAAACCGCAACTTGAAATTTCAAAACACAATTTCTAAATTGAAAACACAGTGGGCTGGATTCTCCGCCGGCGGGATGCTCCATTTTGCCGACAGCCCGGGGATATCCTGACGGCGCGGGGCTGCCCCGCAATGGGAAACCCAGTTGACCAGCCGGCGTAACGGAGAATCCCGCCGGCGGGGTGAACCAGGAATGTGGTGAGCGGGAGAATCCAGCCCACAATTTTGAAATTCCAAACACAATTTCCTAACTTAAAACAGGGCCCTTCCCGCTGGCGAATCTTCCGGTCCCGCCGATGGTGACACTCCCCCCCCCCCCCCCACCCCTCCACTCCGCCTGCGGGTTCCCCAGTGGCGGAGGGCGCGAGCAACAGGAAAAGCCATTGAAAGTGGATGGACTGGAAGATCCCGCTGTTGGTCAATAGCAGGCCGCCTCTGTCTCCGCCACCAATTACGTGCCGGGTGCGGAAAATCCCACCCGCAATTTCAAAACAGAATGTCTACGTCCAAAACACAATTTGTGGAGGGCGCAAGGTTGTTGTGGGGAAATAGTCAAGACAACAATTTGTCAGGAGGCGTTGAGAAACATGCAAAAGGGACACAGGACTGCCAGGAAAGTTCAGAACAGACCAATATGAAGTGCAGCATCTTGTTCGGAAAAATAAGAGGGAAGCCTGTTATCAGGAGAATAAAGAAAACTGGGTAGGGGAACAAAACGCATACTCAAATATTCAAACCTGTAATAATGGCCACGGGGCGTTCAAAAATAGAGGTAAGCTAACCCATGTCTGGAGGGTTAGAACGGAAAAGCAGTTCCGCTGAACCGGTTTCGAACCTTGGCTGGACCACGCCCAGAACACGGTGTGCAATTCAGGTCACAAACTATCGCGGCATTGAAGAGGGTGCAAAAAAAACGGTGCGGGAGGACGATACCAGGGAGATGGGGATTGAGAATTCTGCTGGTAGTTTTAGATGGGCTGAATGGCAATTTTCGTTGCCACATAATCTGATGAAATGCGATGCTGTGTAAAGTGAGCTTGGCGACGTTCACTCCCGGCCACCCCCTCCAGAGAGAGAGCGAGAGAGAGAGAAGCCAGGAGAAGAGTGGTGGGAGAGCAAGGGAAAGAGAGGTGGGAGAGAGGAGTGAGGAGGGGGGAAAAGGGGAGGGAGGGGGCCAGAGTGAGGGGGGGACAGAGAAAGGGGGGAGAGGGAGGCGGAAAAAGTTGAGGGGGGGAGGAAGAGGGGAAGATAGAGGGAGGAGAGAAAGGGGGGGGGAAAGAGAGGGAGGGAAAGTGACAGGGGTAGAGAGAGAGAGAGAGAGAGGGGAAAAAGTGAGAAGGGTGAGAGAGAGGATGGGAGAGACGAAAGAGAGAGGGGAGGCGACAGTGGAGAGAGAGAGAGAGAGAGAGAGAGAGAAAGGGAGAGACTGAAAGACGCAGTTGTAACCAAATTGGAACAGAGTCCCACGGCGAGCACGTTTAGCCGGGTGTTTTGTCAGCGAAGAATGTCCTGTTGAGGCCACCGTTTCCTGCACTGAGGGGCTTTGGTCGCTGGAATTCCTTGCTGCAGGAAGTCATCGGGACCCCATTTGTAAACGGCGTCTCTATTTCCCGAACCCCCTCCCCCCCCGACACAACCCCCTGAACCCCGACAAAGCCCAAAATCACCGAGAAGGGGGCCCCTCGGGCTACCCCGCAGCCCCCGCCTCACAGGCGCAGGGCACCGTTCGTATGCGCCTGCCGCCCTCCTCCACCGGTGTCTGACCCCGGTCACACTATTCACCTCGACCTACCCACTCTCCGGGTGGACAAGCTCCTCCGGAACATTCCCTGTTGGGTTTCCGGGGGACCTCCCCCCCCCCCCCCCCCCCCCAGGTTCTGCCCTCTCGCCCGCCAGAGGGGACATTCTCTCCGTTTCCCCGCTCGATCGAACCCCTTTCCGGGGTCTGAAGACCTCGATCAGGCCACCTGCCCCTCGGGCTTTCTCTTTCCGGGAGGGGAGGGAAGCCGGCCAGTGATTCTTGGGATGCGGATTCCTGGGCAGTAGGTGCCACTCCCAACAGAGTGGGGGGGGGGGGGGGGGGGGGGGGGCAACTGAGTGAGGCAGTCAACCTAAGCGTTTAAACAAGGGCGACTTAGCTCTGGGGCTCGAACAAGGAACACCGAAGGTTAGCGCGCAGGGCGATGGACCGGGTGCAGGCGGGTGGGATTGGAAAGAGTACCTGGGTGTCCTCGGGCTAGCACGGACAAGATGGGACGGATGGCCTCCTTCTGTGCCGTAGATTTACGATGGTTCTCGGCCTTGCTGCAGGTTGGACAGGGTGTTGGTGAGGCCACATCTGGAGTACCACAAGCAGCTTGGGTCTCCCAGATTTCAGGAGAGAAGTACTGGGAGCAGAGACAGATAGAATGAAGACTCAGGAGATTGGTCCCTAGTATGAGGTGGGGGGGGGGGAAAGAGTCGGCTGGGGGGGGGACCTCTGGGTGCTCCGGTTTCCCCCTCCAGGTGTTCGTTTCCTCCCACAGTCCAAATTTGTGCAGGCTAGGTGGATTGGCTATGCTAAATTGCCCCGAGATTGTACGGGGATTGGGCCGAGGTCGGGTGGGTGCAGACCCGACTGGTCCAATTGTCTACCCCTGCCCGTTTAAAAAATATATATATCTTTGTCTTCCTGAACTTTGGCCATCTGGAGCAGAGGGGAGTTGGGAAGACCTGGGATTGTTCCTGGCACTCCTGAATTACAGATGCGGGCAGAGCAGAGCTGATGGGAGTGTCTCAGAACTTGCTGCTCGTCTCTCTCTCTCTCTCTCTGTTCCGGCCAAGCCTGTCCCTGCATGATCCCGGTGAGGGAGCGCAGGGCATTGACCTCCAGCCAGGAGGCCTTGGCCCAGCCACAGCTCCAAGAGGGACCGATCAACGCCAGAGGCAAGCACCGTGATCTAATCTGCGAAGCGGTCTTTCTCAGTTTATTGAGGGGTGCTTGTCAACGGTGGAGGAGGCGCCCTCTAAGGTGGCGATGAACCGAATGCGTGGGTGGAGCAGCGAGGCAGCTTTGCGATTCGGTCACCAAAGTGAGGGAAATCTCGCGCAATGGGAAGTTACGTCCTCAGCCATCGACAGAAACTATGCATCTGAAAAGTTCAACCCAACATTCAAAATGACACGAGGGAGTCAACTCACCGAGAGTTCCCCGCAACAGCTGAGGTGACGACCAGCGAATGATTTGTGACGCTCATTCAAGGACCTCCTTTGAAGTCCTCCTTTCCGCTCCTTCACCTCGAGTGGCGCTGGCCAAAAACATCCTCCTCCTTATATCAAGGACAGGAGGGAGTGAGGGGTGGAGTTTGTGACAACCGTAGGGGGAAGGCCAACAGAAACGATCAAACCCAGGCCCTCATTAGCCAACAGTGGCAGCCAATCGGAAGAAATCAGGATGCCGCCACGTCAGGTGTATGCAAGTGCGGTTGGGTCGCGGCCAAACCACGGTGAGTCACAGAGGCTGCAGGATCTGACGGAGCCAGGAATCTGGGCCGCGGAATGATAGGATCTCACCAACCCTTTCGAAACACGGTGCCTCAGGCAAATAGAATAGATGCCTGTGAAGGGAAGCAAGGTGGTCAGGTGCAGGAGAAAGGAACAGGAGGAGATGACGACGAGGCTGAGATGCACAGGGTCGAGGGGACGCAGCCGAAACGCGAGCACGGACCAGAACGACTTCTTCCTGAGCTCCATGCAAGTCATTCACAGACCACACATTTTGACAAAGCACACTCGGGAAGGCACTGTGAGGGTCCTTTTTAAAAAGAGTACCCAATTCTTTTTTTTCCAATTAAGGGGCAATTTAGGTTGGTCATTCAGCCCCTTCTCCGGCCTGTTACACAGGAACAGGAGGAGGCCCCATTCAGCCCCTTCTCCGGCCTGTTACACTGGAACAGGAGGAGGCCCCATTCAGCTCCTTCTCCAGCCTGTTACACAGGAACAGGAGGAGGCCCCATTCAGCTCCTTCTCCGGCCTGTTACACAGGAACAGGAGGAGGCCCCATTCAGCCCCCTCTCCAGCCTGTTACACAGGAACAGGAGGAGGCCCCATTCAGCCCCTTCTCCAGCCTGTTACACAGGAACAGGAGGAGGCCCCATTCAGCCCCTTCTCCAGCCTGTTACACAGGAACAGGAGGAGGCCCCATTCAGCCCCTTCTCCAGCCTGTTACACAGGAACAGGAGGAGGCCCCATTCAGCCCCTTCTCCCGCCTGTTACACAGGAACAGGAGGAGGCCCCATTCAGCCCCTTCTCCAGCCTGTTACACAGGAACAGGAGGAGGCCCCATTCAGCCCCTTCTCCAGCCTGTTACACAGAAACAGGAGGAGGCTCCATTCAGTCCCTTCTCCCGCCTGTTACACAGGAACAGGAGGAGGCCCCATTCAGCCCCTTCTCCAGCCTGTTACACAGGAACAGGAGGAGGCCCCATTCAGCCCCTTCTCCCGCCTGTTACACAGGAACAGGAGGAGGCCCCATTCAGCCCCTTCTCCTGCCTGTTACACAGGAACAGGAGGAGGCCCCATTCAGCCCCTTCTCCAGCCTGTTACACAGGAACAGGAGGAGGCCCCATTCAGCCCCTTCTCCAGCCTGTTACAAAGGAACAGGAGGAGGCCCCATTCAGCCCCTTCTCCAGCCTGTTATACAGGAACAGGAGGAGGCCCCATTCAGCCCCTTCTCCAGCCTGTTACCCAGGAACAGGAGGCCAGATTGAGACATGAGGGGCAACCTTCATTATGATAGGATCTCACCAACCCTTTCGAAACACGGTGCCTCAGGCAAATAAAATAGATGCCTGTGAAGGGAAGCAAGGTGGTCAGGTGCAGGAGAAAGGAACAGGAGGAGATGACGACGAGGCTGAGATGCACAGGGTCGAGGGGACGCAGCCGAAACGCGAGCACGGACCAGAACGACTTCTTCCTGAGCTCCATGCAAGTCATTCACAGACCACACATTTTCCCAAAGCACACTCGGGAAGGCACTGTGAGGGTCCTTTTTAAAAAGAGTACCCAATTCTTTTTTTTCCAATTAAGGGGCAATTTAGGTTGGTCATTCAGCCCCTTCTCCGGCCTGTTACACAGGAACAGGAGGAGGCCCCATTCAGCCCCTTCTCCGGCCTGTTACACTGGAACAGGAGGAGGCCCCATTCAGCTCCTTCTCCAGCCTGTTACACAGGAACAGGAGGAGGCCCCATTCAGCTCCTTCTCCGGCCTGTTACACAGGAACAGGAGGAGGCCCCATTCAGCCCCCTCTCCAGCCTGTTACACAGGAACAGGAGGAGGCCCCATTCAGCCCCTTCTCCAGCCTGTTACACAGGAACAGGAGGAGGCCCCATTCAGTCCCTTCTCCCGCCTGTTACACAGGAACAGGAGGAGGCCCCATTCAGCCCCTTCTCCAGCCTGTTACACAGGAACAGGAGGAGGCCCCATTCAGCCCCTTCTCCAGCCTGTTACACAGGAACAGGAGAAGGCCCCATTCAGCCCCTTCTCCAGCCTGTTACACAGGAACAGGAGGAGGCCCCATTCAGCCCCTTCTCCAGCCTGTTACCCAGGAACAGGAGGCCAGATTGAGACATGAGGGGCAACCTTCATTATTAGACGGGGGTCAAGTCCGGCACTTGATAGGATATCCCCTGTCGATTCCCCTTCTGAATAAATTTGGAGCCAAGCTGCAGGGGTTTGATTGATTGTTGACCCACTGAACAGCAACGTGGTCCCCACCGCGTCGCCCACATAGACAGTGGGTGAAAAATACACAGGCGCCCAGGACGTGGTTAAAACTAACAGTTTATTATAAATCTGCTTCTGGATATGTATAACACCAATGTAAGGAATCGTTAAGTTAACTGTCGAGAGACACAACACAAAATGAACAAGCAAGTTAATTTCCGTGGCCAATAGGAGAGACACCGTCAGCTTCTGCGTGGGCGCATTCGAGGAAGGTCAACAGGTTTTGCATGGCAGGGGAACGTTGAATCGTCTGAAGGTCCTGAAGGAGTGCGTCACGATTTCCGATGTCCATCAGCTTCTCCTGTGAGCACAGAACAGACAGATGGTCACAGGGGAGCCACACAGTTATCACGTTTTCTCCCACACCATGTGGGTAAAGATGCTGCCCTGATATAGCAGGATAAGAGGGGTGGGGACGATGTACAGAGTACAATTGGAGGGGAAACCTGCCACTGGCTTCAGTAATTTTAAGTGGGGAAAGAATTCCTGCTGTGTGGTTGGGGGTGTCATGATATTCAAACACACACATCATGATGGACACACTAACAGGCAAATCAGAGTACACAACACCACAACCAATCACAGACAAGAACACCAACCACATAAAAAGCACGAGCACGACACCTGGTGGTCAGTAGGTCTGGGGAGAAGGGAACAAGAAAGAGCTGTTGAAACACCACAAGCAGGGAACCCCCCACGTGCAGAGTGCAAAGACCAAACTGTAAATAGTAAGTTTAAATAAAGAAGCGTTGTACCATATGCAACTGTGTTGGCTCATCTGTGTGTCAGAACACCCAACACCACATGGTACAGGAGTGGATCGATACCTGCCTACTAACCTGCCATTCTGGACATGGACCACACCGGCAAACCGCAGCCGATGCAAGTCACGGGGAACCTAGGTACCAACTGGAAGCTCTACAGGCAGCGATTTGACCTGTACATCCGTGCCACCGAAAAACAGAATGTCTCGGATGACTCGAAGATTGCAATGCTCCTCTTCTACGCAGGTCCGCACGCAACCGACGTCTTCAACTCACTGGTGTTCGAAGAAGGCGAAAGCCAAGCCAAATATGACACGGTCATCCTCAAACTGGACCAGCACTTTCAAGTTGAAGTAAATGAAAGTTTTGAAAGATACCTCTTTCAGCAACGCCTGCAAGGTAAGGAGGAGCTTTTTCAACCCTTTTTGACGCACCTCCGGATTCTAGCGCAGTCCTGCGGTTACGGCACCACCACAGAGTCCATGATCAGGGACCAGATTGTTTTTGGCGTTGCCTCTAGTGGCCTACGCCAGCAGCTTCTTAAAATGAAAAGCCTCACCTTAGCGTCTGCTGTGGAAGCCTGTGTCCTCCACGAAAATGCTACCTGCCGTTTTGCCCGATTTCAGGCGTCCGAGTTGGCACGGAGGGGGTCCCCAGCCGTCGAATCGGCAAGCCAGGCCGCCCACGACGTCGAACGCATCCAGGCCGTCGATTACTTCCCGACCCACGGCCCAGACAACAGCGGCCGCTTCCCGCGCTTTTCGCGGTCTCCCGCGCAGGTGCGCGCCAAAAATAACGGCCACAACGAGGGACGCACTGCGCAGGCGCGCCCACCGCAAGATCGCACTGTGCATGCGCAGTGGCGCAACGAACGCCGTGACGTCATGACGTGCGGCAATTGTGGAGCTCTACATTTAAAAGGGCAATGTCCTGCAAAAAACCGACAGTGCCACAGATGTGGCACGATGGGCCACTACGCAGCCCACTGTCGTTCGGCTCAACCCATGGATCCGGCGCATCCTCGACAACCTCGCAGACGAGTCAGGACCGTCCAGCCCACGCATCAAGACTTCCAGTTAAGTGATGCAGATGACCAGGATGCCTTCCGAGTTTCCGTCATTGATGTCAACAAGGTCAATGCCATCAATCCAGCCGATGAGTGGTGTGCCACCCTGACGGTCAACCCGAACTCGTCGCAAGCCCATTAGACTGGACTTATAATACCGTTCATATGTTTAACAAGTTGCACAATTTTACATGATAACCTGTTGTTGTTTATCGTTCCAGAGGTCGTCTGACTGGACAACTGTTCAAGTTTTTTTTCTTCTTCTCTCGTTCGCATTTATGTTATGTTATGGTACAACTTGGCTCATGTGACGCACCCGACATCGCCCCATGTACATAGTTCCGTCATATGCACATGCTGCACACGACACACACACACTCCTAGATGCACTCACGACACGATCATATTTATCACCACGTAGGCACATATCTTTGTAAAAAGGGGGGATGTCATGATATTCAAACACACACATCATGATGGACACACTAACAGGCAAATCAGAGTACACAACACCACAACCAATCACAGACAAGAACACCAACCATATAAAAAGCACGAGCACGACACCTGGAGGTCAGTAGGTCTGGGGAGAAGGGAACAAGAAAGAGCTGTTAAAACACCACAAGCAGGGAACCCCCCACGTGCAGAGTGCAAAGACCAAACTGTAAATAGTAAGTTTAAATAAAGAAGCGTTGTACCATATGCAACTGTGTTGGCTCATCTGTGTGTCAGAACACCCAACACCACAGGGGGTAGTGGATTGTAGAGTCTGCAGAAGCTGGAATTGTTTTACTTACGGTAAAGAACCAAGGACGCTGAGGAAAAATCTGTTTCACATTGCGAGTTGTTGGAATATGGAATGCGCTTCCTTAAAGTGCAAATTCAACTGCAACTTTCAAAGAGGGAAATTAGATAAATGCGGTCTTAAACATTTGCTCCCACCACCATCGATGAACAGTTGCATCCGTGTGTACCACCTACAAGATGCACTGCAGGAACTCACCAAGGTTCCTCAGGCAGCACCTTCCAAACCTACGACCCCGCCACCTGGAGGGTCTCTTCCAAGTCACTCACCACCCTGACTTGGAAATATATCACCGACCCTGCGCTGTCTCTGGGCCAAAGTCCTGGAACTCTCTCCCTAACAGCACTGTGGGTGTACCTACACCTCAGGGACTGCAGCGGGTCAAGAAGGCAGCTCACCACCACCTTCTCAAGGGGCAATTAGTGATGGACAATAAATGATGACTTAGCCAGTGATGCCCACATCCTGTAAATGAATAAGAAACAAAGTGGCCACGAGGACAGGAACAATTTGGGCTACAATTGAGCTGTGGACACTTGCGGAGAGACTGGAGGAGTTGACATTGCTCTCTTTAAAGCAGAGAAGATTGAACAGAATGGTTCCAGGGATAATTCCAGTTAACTGGAGAGTCAGAATTTTATAGCACAAAAAGAAGTCCTTCGGCCCATCACTTCTGTGCCGGCCATCCAGCCCCGATCTACTCTAATCCCATTTCCCAGCACTTGGGCCGTAGCTGTGTGCTGTGGTGTTTCAAGTGCACATCAAAATGCTTCTTAAATGTTGTGAGGGTTCCCGCCTCCACCACCCTTTCAGGCAGCGAGTTCCAGGCTCCTCCCCCCCCCCCCCCCCGTGTGAAAAACAGTTTCCTTAAATCCCCTCGAAAACTCTTTATCGTTAAACCGATGCCTCTTTAATTATTGACCCCTCTGCAAAGGAGAAAGGTTTCTTCCTATCTGCCCCATCGATGTCCCTCCTAATTTATGTGGAGATGCTTGTTTTACTTATGGTAAAGACCCAGGGGCGCCTGGGGGAAACATTTATTTCACACTGCGAGTTGGTGGGATATGGAATGCGCTGCCTGAAATGCGCTGTTCGAATCCCGGGTCCCTGGGTCACTGTCCATGAGGAGTTTGCACATTCTCCCCGTGTCTGCGTGGGTTTCACCCCCACAACCCAAAAGATGTGCAGGATATGGAATTGACCACGCTAAATTGCCCCTTAATTGGGTACTCTAAATTCCAGGTGAGGGAAGGTTGTTTTACAGCTTTAACAGATTTTTGTTTTTTTGATTTGGGACGTTTCCCTTTTAAATTGGATTTGGGACGTTTCCCTTTTAAATTGGTGCAGTCTGGGGCCTCTGACATCCTGACGCTCGGTATGTAGCACGTAGGAAGCGACTGCGCATGCTCAGATCGCTGTTCCTTTACCGATGGCCGTTTTCTGGACTGCGCATGCGCAGCATCCCGCGCATGCGCAAACGAAACTTCCGGTTCTGCGCACTGCTCGCGCAACTGTGCTAGCGTGATACCTTTAGCAAGATGGCCGCCGACCTCGACCCAGCCTTCTCTCAGGCCCGGGATTTCGGCCTCTGGGAATTCGGGCTCCGGGATCCCAGCCACGAGGTGAGTACTGCAGCTTTTCTTACCTTTACTTGCCGATTGGATTGCGTTTTCTTCACAGTACTTGGAGAATTTGCCCAGGACTGCCTGGTAATCGTACCTTTGCTGCCTCCTGAAGAACCTGAACCTTGTGAATATTTCTCTTGCCCTTGCACCGGCGACGGTGAGGAGAAATTCAATTTTTTCCCTATCATCCAGGTCTTGGAGTTCAGCTGCCACCAGAAACAATTCGAACATTTGCCGGAATCGCCGCCAGTTTTCGCGGAGATCGCCGTGGCACTGGAGCGGCTGCGGAACCGGGAGCTCGTACATCATGCCTGGGCACTGCTGGTTGTCTGTGTACACTGAGGTATGCCGGCAGGTATCGATCCACTCCTGTACCATGTGGTGTTGGGTGCTCTGGTGCACAGATGAGCCAACACAGTTGTATGTGGTACAACTCTATTTTATTATAACTCTTATAATACAGTTCGTTCTGGATACTCTGCACGTGCTGTCTCCCTGAGTGTGTTTGGTAGCAGATGTGTCCTGGTTCTCCTCTGCAGCTAATACTGACCACCGGGGGTCGTGTCTGTGCTTTTATATCTTTCTGTCATTGGTTGTGGTGTTGTGTGTTCTGATTTGTCTGTTGGTGTGTCTATCATGATGTGTGTGTTTGAATATCATGACAACGGACACGAGGAATCCTCCCCCTCACGGACACGGGAATCCTCCCCCTCACGAACACGGGAATCCTCCCCCTCATGGACACGGGGAATCCTCCCCCTCACGGACACAGGAATCCTCCCCCTAATGGACACGGGGAATCCTCCCCCTCACGGACACGGGAATCCTCCCCCTAACGGACACGAGGAATCCTCCCCCTCACGGACACGGGGAATCCTCCCCCTCATGGACACGGGGAATCCCCCCACCTCACGAATACGGGTAATTCCCCCGCCTCACGGACACAGGGAATCCTCCCGCTCACGGACACAAGGAATCTTCCTCATCACTGACACAGGGAATCCCTCCAACTCACGGACACGGGGAATCCCTCCCCCTCACGGACACGGGGAATCCCCACAGGAAATCCCTCCCCCTCACGGACACGGGGAATACCCCCTCACGGACACGGGAATCCTCCCCCTCACGAACACGGGAATCCTCCCCCTCATGGACACGGGGAATCCTCCCCCTCACGGACACAGGAATCCTCCGCCTAATGGACACGGGGAATCCTCCCCCTCACGGACACGGGAATCCTCCCCCTAACGGACACGAGGAATCCTCCCCCTCACGGACACGGGAATCCTCCCCCTAACGGACACGGGGAATCCCCACAGGGAATCCTCCCCCTCACGGACACGGGGAATCCTCCCCCTCACGGACACGGGGAATCCTCCCCCTCACAGACACAGGGAATCCCCACAGGGAATCCTCCCCCTCACGGACACAGGGAATCCCCACAGGGAATCCATGCCCCTCACGGACGCAGGAATCCCCACAGGGAATCCTCCCCCTCACGGACACAGGTAATCCTCCCCCTCACGGAGACGGGGAATCCCCACAGGGAATCCTCCCCCTCACGGACACGGGGAATCCTCCCCCTCATGGACACGGGGAATCCCCCCACCTCACGAATACGGGTAATTCCCCCACCTCACGGACACAGGGAATCCTCCCGCTCACGGACACAAGGAATCTTCCTCATCACTGACACAGGGAATCCCTCCAACTCACGGACACGGGGAATCCTCCCCCTCACGGTCACGAGGAATCCCCACAGTCAATCCTCCCCCTCATGGACATGGGGAATCCCTCCCCCTCACGGACACAGGGAACCCTCCCCCTCACAGACACGGGGAATCCTCCCCCGCACCGACACAGGGTATCCCCCACGTCACGGAAACGGGGAACCCTCCCCCTAACGGACACGGGAATCCTCCCTCTAACGGACACGAGGAATCCTCCCCCTAACGGACACGAGGAATCCTCCCCCTCACGGACACGGGAATTCTCCCCCTCATGGACACGGGGAATCCTCCCCCTCACGGACACGGGAATCCTCCCCCTATTGGACACGGGGAATCCTCCCCCTCACGGACACGGGAATCCTCCCCCTAACGGACACGGGGAATCCCCACAGGGAATCCTCCCCCTCACGGACATGGGGAATCCTCCCCCTCACGGACACAGGGAATCCTCCCCCTCACGGACACAGGGAATCCCCACAGGGAATCCATGCCCCTCACGGACACAGGAATTCCCACAGGGAATCCTCCCCCTCACGGACACAGGTAATCCTCCCCCTCACGGACACGGGGAATCCCCACAGGGAATCCTCCCCCTCACAGACACGGGGAATCCTCCCCCTCATGGACACGGGGAATCCCCCCACCTCACGAATACGGGTAATTTCCCCACCTCACGGACACAGGGAATCCTCCCGCTCACGGACACAAGGAATCCTCCTCATCACTGACACAGGGAATCCCTCCAACTCACGGACACGGGGAATCCCTCCCCCTCACGGACACGGGGAATCCCCACAGGGAATCCCTCCCCCTGACGGACACATGGAATCCCCACAGGGAATCCCTCCCCCACACGGACCCAGGGAAACCCTCCCTCTCACGGACACAGGGAATCCCCACAGGGAATCCTCCCCCTCACGGACACGGGTAATCCCCCACCTCACGGACACAGGGAATCCTCCCCCTCACGGATACGGGAATCCCCACAGGGAATCCCTCCCCCTCACCGACACGGGGAATCCTCCCCCTCACGGACACGGGAAATCCTCCCTCTCGCGGACACGGGTAATCCCCCACCTCACGGACACGGGGAATCCCCCCCCCCGTCACGGACACGGGGAATCCACCCCTCACGGACACGGGGAATCCACCCCTCACGGACACGGGGAATCCCCCCCCCTCGCGGTCACGGGGAATCCCCCCCTCACGGACACGGGGAATTCCCCCCCCTAATGGACACAGGGAATCCCCCCTCACGGACACGGGCAATCCCCACAGGGAATCCCCCCCTCACGGACACGGGGAATCCACCCCCCTCACGGACACGGGGAATCCTCCCCCTCACGGACACAGGGAATCCCCCCCCTCACGGACACGGGGAATCCTCCCCCTCACGGACACGGGGAATCCTCCCCCTCACGGACACGGGGAATCCTCCCCCTCACGGACACGGGGAATCCACCCCCCTCACGGACACGGGGAATCCCCGCAGAGACATGGGGAATCCTCCCCCTCACGGACACGGGGAATCCTCCCCCTCACGGACATGGGGAATTCCCCCCCCTCATGGACACAGGGAATCCCCCCGTCACGGACACAGGGAATCCCCCCCCTCACGGACACGGGGAATCCTCCCCTCACGGACACGGGGAATCCACCCCCCTCACGGACACGGGGAATCCCCGCAGAGACATGGGGAATCCCTCCCCCTCACGGACACGGGGAATCCTCCCCCTCACGGACACGGGGAATTCCCACCCTCACGGACACGGGGAATCCCCCCCTCACGGACACAGGGAATCCACCCCCCTCACGGACACAGGGAATCCGCCCCCCTCACGGACACGGGGAATCCTCCCCCTCACGGACACGGGGAATCCACCCCCCTCACGGACACGGGGAATACCCCCAGAGACATGGGGAATCCCTCCCCCTCACGGACACGGGGAATCCCCCCTCACGGACACGGGGAATCCCCGCAGAGACATGGGGAATCCCCCCCCTCACGGACACGGGGAATCCCCGCAGAGACATGGGGAATCCCCCCCTCACGGACACGGGCAATCCCCACAGGGAATCCTCCCCCTCACGGACACGGGAATCCTCCCCCTCACGGACACGGGGAATCCTCCCCCTCACGGACATGGGGAATCCTCCCCCTCACGGACACGGGGAATCCCCGCAGAGACACGGGGAATCCTCCCCCTCATGGACACGGGGAATCCTCCCCCTCACGGACACGGGAATCCTCCCCCTCACGGACACGGGGAATCCCCCCCCTCACGGACACGGGGAATCCTCCCCCTCACGGTCACGGGGAATCCCCCCCTCACGGACACGGGGAATTCCCCCCCTCATGGACACGGGCAATCCCCACAGGGAATCCCCCCTCACGGACACGGGGAATCCTCCCCCTCACGGACACGGGGAATCCTCCCCCTCACGGACACAGGGAATCCACCCCCCTCACGGACACGGGGAATCCTCCCCCTCACGGACACGGGGAATCCACCCCCCTCACGGACACGGGGAATCCCCGCAGAGACATGGGGAATCCCTCCCCCTCACGGACACGGGGAATCCCCGCAGAGACATGGGGAATCCCTCCCCCTCACGGACACGGGGAATCCCCGCAGAGACATGGGGAATCCCTCCCCCTCACGGAGACGGGGAATCCCCCCCTCACGGACACAGGGAATCCTCCCCCTCACGGACACGGGGAATCCCCCCCTCACGGACACGGGGAATCCTCCCCCTCACGGACACGGGGAATCCCCCCCTCACGGACACGGGGAATCCTCCCCCTCACGGACACGGGGAATCCTCCCCCTCACGGACACGGGGAATCCCCGCAGAGACATGGGGAATCCTCCCCCTCACGGACACGGGGAATCCCCGCAGAGACACGGGGAATCCCCCCCCTCACGGACACGGGGAATCCCCCCCCTCACGGACACGGGGAATCCCCCCCCTCACGGACACGGGGAATCCCCGCAGAGACACGGGGAATCCCCGCAGAGACACGGGGAATCCCCCCCTCACGGACACGGGGAATCCTCCCCCTCATGGACACGGGGAATCCCCCCCTCACGGACACGGGGAATCCCCCCCTCACGGACACGGGGAATCCTCCCCCTCATGGACACGGGGAATCCCCCCCTCACGGACACGGGGAATCCCCCCCTCACGGACACGGGGAATCCTCCCCCTCATGGACACGGGGAATCCCCGCAGAGACACGGGGAATCCCCCCCCTCACGGACACGGGGAATCCCCCCCTCACGGACACGGGGAATCCTCCCCCTCACGGACACGGGGAATCCCCCCTCATGGACACGGGGAATCCCCGCAGAGACACGGGGAACACCCACAAGAAATTACCGCCCCACAGAAACAGGAAAACCCCACAATGGATCCGTCCACCTCATGGGGAACCCCACCCACCCCCACACCTTAAAACCCGGGAATGCCTCCCAGGGTTTTCGCCTCCTCCCCTTAAGAACATGGGAAACCACAGCCCATGGACCTCTGTATCGGAAAGCTATGAGATGCCTGTGGGGTGGTGGGGTCGGGGATGGGGGCATTGCCGAGGTACTGCCCAGGCATGACCCTGTCCGCCTCAGGATGTACCTACCTGTGTGTCCCCAGGGAATTCCCTTCGCAAACCCGTCACCGTCACAGAATGTAGACAGGAGGGATAATGATCGAGCAGGTATGTCCGCCAATGTGTGCTAATCGGGAACCTAAGAGCACGTCTTTCGGGACTTGTGGGAGGAAACCGGAGCGCCCGGAGGAAACCCGCGCAAGACACGGGGGAGAACGTGCAGACTCCGCGCAGACAGTGACCCCAGCCGGGAATCGAACCCGGGACCCCTGGCGCTGTGAAGCAACAGTGCTAGCCACTGTGCCACCGTTCCTCCCATCGCCGTTCCTTCACTGTTGCCGGGTTAAAATCCTCCCTCCCTGATCGGGGACAATCGAAAGGCGAAAACGCACCATTTGGGGGCTCCCGCTGGATTTTCCGCCCCTCCGGGCATTGCCGCCTGCCGAGAACGAGGGGAGGGAGAATCTCCCCCACCCCCCCCTCCCGAGAAGCTAAGCTCGCACCGAAAGCAACGCTCCAGTCTGAAAAAAGTTGGCACCCAGTTGGCCCACAGGAAGCTCCCACAAACCAACGTCGTCAAAAGCCCATCATCTGCTGCTACCGATGTTGAGTAAGGGTCCAGGACCCCGCAGGGAACTCCCCGATCTGCTCTTCCCTCACTAATGGCTGGTGGGGGGTCCAGTACGCTCCCCCCCCCCCCCCCCCCCCGCAGGGGGCGGGCAGGGCCTCGGGTTTGATGTGCCGACGGAGGAACGGCACACTGTCAATGGAGCCTCCGGGCCTCCTTCCTTCTCACCGAAGCTCGATAACCTCCTCCCAAAGTGTTCGGTATCCCCGGAAAAAGAGGCAGGGAGCCAGACCGTTTGATCGGGAACAAGGACAATTGTTTTATTCATTCACGAGGTGGGTGCGTCGCAAAGGCCTTGTTACCCATCGCTCGTTGAAAGTGGGGGTGAGCTGCCTTCTTGAACCGCTGCAGTCCCCGGGGGGCAGGTACACCCACTGTGCTGTTGGGGAGGGAGCGCCAGGGTTTCAACCCGGCAGCCGTGAAGGAACGGCGATGAGAGGAACGGTAGCACAGTGGTAAGCGCTGTTGCTTAACAGTTCCAGGGTCCCGGGTTCGATTCCCGGCTTGGGTCACTGTGTGGAGTCTGCACGTTCTCCCCGTTGCGTGGGTTTCCTCCGGGCGCTCCGGATTCCGCCCACAAGTCCCGAAAGACGTGCTCTTAGGCGACTGGAGAAGTAAAACTGCATTGCAGTGTTAATATAAGCCTACTTGTGACGCTAATAAATATTATTATCTCTTTGCAAGTCGGGGCGGCGAGTGACTCGGAGGGGGACCTCCAGGTGGTGGGGTTCCCAGGTATCTGCTGCTCTTGTCCTTCGAGATGGTCGTGGTCGTGGGTTTGGAAGGTGCTGCCTAAGGAACCTTGGTGAGTTCCTAACTCACCAAGTGCATCTTGTAGATGGTACACAAGGCTGCGTCGATGGTGGAGGGGGTTAGGGTTAGGGTTAGGGTTAGGGTGGAGGGAGTGCATGTTTAAATCTCCAGTCGCTCCAGTCCTCCCATTGCAGGCCGATGTGATATTCACAGTTATAATCACACTCACTCCCCCTTCAATCACTCATACACCACACGGTTCGAAATTTTACAATGATCCTTTTTTTATTTTTACAAATTTTACAGAACAGGGTGACAGGTTCAGGTCAAACAAAAGTTCAGATGTTTATTTCCAGACGGACAGAATTGAAAAACATTCAATTTATTACATTCATTGTTGTTTATATGACAATAAGTACATTCCCTTGATATCAAATCTTGGGTTAGCCCACACTGGGAGTCACTGTGCACAGTTCCTGTCTCTGTATCACACTGGGAGTCACTGTGCACAGTTCCTGTCTCCGAATCACACTGGGAGTCACTGTGCACAGTTCCTGTCTCCGTATCACAGCGGGAGTCACTGTGCATAGTTCCTGTCTCCGTGTCACACTGGGAGTCACTGTGCACAGTTCCTGTCTCCGTATCACACTGGGAGTCACTGTGCACAGTTCCGGTCTCCGTATCACATTGGGAGTCACTGTGCACAGTTCCTGTCTCAGTATCACACTGGGAGTCACTGTGCATAGTTCCTGTCTCTGTATCACACTGGGAGTCACTGTGCACAGTTTCTGTCTCTGTATCACACTGGGAGTCACTGTGCACAGTTCCGGTCTCCGTATCACATTGGGAGTCACTGTGCACAGTTCCTGTCTCAGTATCACACTGGGAGTCACTGTGCACAGTTCCTGTCTCCGTATCACACTGGGAGTCGCTGTGCACAGTTCCTGTCTCTGTATCACACTGGGAGTCACTGTGCACAGTTCCTGTCTCCGTATCACACTGGGAGTCACTGTGCACAGTTCCTGTCTCTGTATCACACTGGGAGTTACTGTGCACAGTTCCTGTCTCCGTATCACACTGGGAGTCACTGTGCACGGTTCCGGTCTCCGTATCACACTGGGAGTCACTGTGCACAGTTCCGGTCTCCGTATCACACTGGGAGTCACTGTGCACGGTTCCGGTCTCCGTATCACACTGGGAGTCACTGTGCACAGTTCCGGTCTCCGTATCACACTGGGAGTTACTGTGCACAGTTCCGGTCTCTGTATCACACTGGGAGTCACTGTGCACAGTTCCTGTCTCCGTATCTCACTGGGAGTCACTGTGCACAGTTCCTGTCTCCGTATCACACTGGGAGTCACTGTGCACAGTTCCTGTCTCTGTATCACACTGGGAGTCACTGTGCACAGTTCCTGTCTCAGTATCACACTGGGAGTCACTGTGCACAGTTCCGGTCTCCGTATCACACTGGGAGTCACTGTGCACAGTTCCTGTCTCAGTATCACACTGGGAGTCACTGTGCACAGTTCCTGTCTCCGTATCACACTGGGAGTCACTGTGCACGGTTCCGGTCTCCGTATCACACTGGGAGTCACTGTGCACAGTTCCGGTCTCCGTATCACACTGGGAGTTACTGTGCACAGTTCCGGTCTCTGTATCACACTGGGAGTCACTGTGCACAGTTCCTGTCTCCGTATCTCACTGGGAGTCACTGTGCACAGTTCCTGTCTCCGTATCACACTGGGAGTCACTGTGCACAGTTCATGTCTCTGTATCACACTGGGAGTCACTGTGCACAGTTCCTGTCTCTGTGTCACACTGGGAGTCACTGTGCACAGTTCCTGTCTCCGTATCACACTGGGAGTCACTGTGCACAGTTCCTGTCTCCGTTTCACACTGGGAGTCACTGTGCACAGTTCCTGTCTCAGTATCACACTGGGAGTCACTGTGCACAGTTCTGGTCTCCGTATCACACTGGGAGTCACTGTGCACAGCTTTTCAGGACAATTTAGGAACACTTCTACCTGTTAGCTGAACCTGTCATTGTGATGAGGCAAAGGTGAGCTTGTGCAATTAGACCACTGATCAAACATAAACTCATTTGGTGGTGGGACAGGCTCGAGGGGCTGAAAGGGTTCTGCACAGTGCAAAAGGATATTGTGGCCCGGGAGTGGGTGCAACAAATATTTCCTGGATTGTTTTGGGAATGAGAGGTTGTGACCTGTCAGGAAAAATTGGATGGTCTGAAACCGAGGTTGTCCGAAGGATGATCTGGCCCAGGTGCGGAAAATGAAGGAAGGGTTCGGCTGGGCCGATACAGAGGATTGTGGGCGAGACCAGAACAAGGGCGGGGGGCCACAAATAAACTGTCCAATTCAGGAGAAACGTCTTCAGCCAGAGAGCGGTGAGGATGTGGTAACTCGCTCCCACAGGGAGTGGTGGAGGGTGAATAGTGGGGCTGCATTTCGGGGGGGAAGGTGGATGAACCCACCAATGAGAGCGAGAGACTGATGGCGACTGAAGCGTCCAGGCTCTGCTAAATGTCCTTTGGGGTTTCCCACTGCCCCCCGCAAGTCTAGGAGGTCCCCCCCCCCCCCCCCCCCCCAATCCCCACCCAGGCTCCACTCCAGCTGGTGACAGACTCTGCAGTTGCCCCCAGTTACCCCCCACCCCCCGGCACTTTACATGATGTGGCAGCCATTCAGCCGAGTCTTGGTGGCAAACAGCTTCTGATACAAGGGGCGGTCGGCGACACTGATGCTTGCGGCGACGGCCTGGATGGTCGGGCCAAACTCAACGACCCGCTCCTTATATTTGTAACCCCCGGCGTGCATGCCCACCAACCCGCCGTAGAAGCTAATGACAGGCGAGCCAGAGGCGGCGGGGTCGTGGAGGAACTCCTTGTCGTAGGGCACCCGCTCGGGCCTGGCCTGCTGGGCGAACGTGTTCCCGGAGAAAGCCTGGAAACTCTGGCGGCCGGACAGGTCATCGCCCTCCTCCTGGATCAGGGGGACGAGCACGAGCGCCTCGGTGTACTGGCGGCCCACGTTGTACACGACCCCTTGGGCGATGGGCTTGGTGGCAAAGGCGGCCAGGCCAGGCCTCAACTCGGTCCCTCGGCCTTTGGGGATCTCCAGGGCCAGCACGGCATAATCCAGCTCCGGGGAGAAGGCCTTCAGACCGCCACTGGCCACCTTCCACTGGGTCTCGCCGGTTGTGCGGAAGGTGAAGCTCACGTTGGCTGCCTCTCTCACCACTGTGCCCCACTCACTCTCGGGCACCCCCTCCCCCACCATCATTTTGACCGCGTGGTAGCAGGTCAGCACGTGGCCCTGGGCGAGGTGGAAGCAGGAAGCCTTGCCTTCGTTGCCGGGTCGATTCCAGTACAGCGTGCCCACAGACTCGTTCATGCCCAAGGGCAGCTTGGCGATGTTGCTGGGCACCCGGTTAGGCACGGAGCCTCCGCTCAGCTCTTCAAACTCCTTTTGCGCGGCCTCCCAGGGCCCCCCGGCCCCAGGCCGCCCCTTCAAGTACTCGTCGAGCTCCTGGGCCAGATCGCAAAGGTTTGGCCTCCCCCCAGGCAGGGGGGCCTGGCCGCAGGCCCCCGCCCCCTCGGAGCCCAGCTCGTAAGCCCCGCCCTGCAGCTGCTTGGCAGCCAGGGTCAACTGGAAGGCCTGGCGGCTCTGCCGCTCCACCAGCTGCCAACCCTCGCCCCCCACCTCGGGTAGGAACCTGCCGTCCTTGCTCAGGGCCTCGCCCGCCGTCTCGCCTCCCAAAGCGAAGACACAGATGTCCACCCCGGGCGCGGGGTCCTTCAGAATTCCGGGAGCAGGGACAACAGTAAACATCACGCACTCCTGGTCTCCGGCACCGTCCTCTCGGCCTTGGGAGCCACCGCCGCTCCCTGCGAACAACACCTCCAGGTGGGCGTTCTCTGGCAGGCATCTGCAGGGCATCCCCAAATTGAGGGCCCCTTGGAGGTGCTCCCGCTCCAGGAGCTGGATCGTCTTTCCCTCGTTTTTCTTCTCCTCCTCGCCGAACACATTGGCTGAGTTCCTCAGGGCGGAAAGTAGAGACTCGTCGTGCCTGCCCTTGGCTGCGTGTCTCTCGCCCTCAGAGCTTTGAAAGGCAAATGTGAATCCTCTCTCGGTATCCGCTGACGCCATTGTGACTGCTCTGGACGATCGTTTCAATCAGAAAGGCCTCTCTAACCAAGATATTGAATCGGACCAGGAATTCACCTGTGGAGAAAACAAATAATGTCCAGTTAGGAACTAGAATACTCCAAAAACAATCAAGATGGTTAGCATCATCCAGGACAACTTCGACATTCAAAATTTCTAATTAGAAAACATAATTTTGTCAATCAAAACCCAATTTATAAATTAGAAACACAGTTTCTCAATTAGAATCCCAATTGTTACATTAAAAACAGAAATTCTAAATTTGAAACAGAATATCTAAATTTGAAACAGTATTTCTAAATTTGAAACATAATATCTAAATTTGAAACAGAATTTCTAAATTTGAAACAGAATTTCTAAATTTGAAACAATATCTAAATTTTAAACATAATTTCTAAATTTGAGGGTCGCATGGCGGCGCAGTGCTTAGCACTGCTGCCTCACGGCGCCGAGGACCCGGGTTCGATCCCGGCCCTGGGTTCACTGTCCGTGTGGAGTTTGCACATTCTCCCTGTGTCTACGTGGGTCTCATCCCCACATCCCAAAGATGTGCAACGTAGGTGGATTGACCATGCTAAATTGCCCCTCAATTGGGAAAAAAAAAAGACTTGGACACTTTAAATGTATAAAAAAAAAGAAAAAATAATTTGAAAGAGAATTTGTAATTTTAAAAATAAATTTAGAGTACTCAATTCTTTTTTTTCCAATTAAGGGGCAATTTAGCGTGGTCAATCTACCGAGCCTGTACATTTTTGAGTTGTGGGGGTGTGACCTACACAGACACGGGAAGAGTGTGCAAACTCCACATGGACAGTGGCCCAGGGCCGGGATCGAATGCGGGTCCTCAACTGCTGCACCACTGTGCTGTCCCAGAGGAATTGTAAATTTAAAACATAATTTCTAAATTTGAAACATAATTTCTAAATTTGATTCAGAATTTCTAAATTTGATTCAGAATTTCTAAATTTGATTCAGAATTTCCATATTTGAAACAACACTTCTAAATTTGAAACCGTTTCCAACTTAGAAACAACATGTCTAAATTAAAAACCCAATTTCTAAATTCAAACCGCAACTTGAAATTTCAAAACACAATTTCTAAATTGAAAACACAGTGGGCTGGATTCTCCGCCGGCGGGATGCTCCATTTTGCCGACAGCCCGGGGATATCCTGACGGCGCGGGGCTGCCCCGCAATGGGAAACCCAGTTGACCAGCCGGCGTAACGGAGAATCCCGCCGGCGGGGTGAACCAGGAATGTGGTGAGCGGGAGAATCCAGCCCACAATTTTGAAATTCCAAACACAATTTCCTAACTTAAAACAGGGCCCTTCCCGCTGGCGAATCTTCCGGTCCCGCCGATGGTGACACTCCCCCCCCCCCCCCCACCCCTCCACTCCGCCTGCGGGTTCCCCAGTGGCGGAGGGCGCGAGCAACAGGAAAAGCCATTGAAAGTGGATGGACTGGAAGATCCCGCTGTTGGTCAATAGCAGGCCGCCTCTGTCTCCGCCACCAATCACGTGCCGGGTGCGGAAAATCCCACCCGCAATTTCAAAACAGAATGTCTACGTCCAAAACACAATTTGTGGAGGGCGCAAGGTTGTTGTGGGGAAATAGTCAAGACAACAATTTGTCAGGAGGCGTTGAGAAACATGCAAAAGGGGCACAGGACTGCCAGGAAAGTTCAGAACAGACCAATATGAAGTGCAGCATCTTGTTCGGAAAAATAAGAGGGAAGCCTGTTATCAGGAGAATAAAGAAAACTGGGTAGGGGAACAAAACGCATACTCAAATATTCAAACCTGTAATAATGGCCACGGGGCGTTCAAAAATAGAGGTAAGCTAACCCATGTCTGGAGGGTTAGAACGGAAAAGCAGTTCCGCTGAACCGGTTTCGAACCTTGGCTGGGCCACGCCCAGAACACGGTGTGCAATTCAGGTCACAAACTATCGCGGCATTGAAGAGGGTGCAAAAAAACGGTGCGGGAGGACGATACCAGGGAGATGGGGATTGAGAATTCTGCTGGTAGTTTTAGATGGGCTGAATGGCAATTTTCGTTGCCACATAATCTGATGAAATGCGATGCTGTGTAAAGTGAGCTTGGCGACGTTCACTCCCGGCCACCCCCTCCAGAGAGAGAGAGAGAGAGAGAGAGAAGCCAGGAGAAGAGTGGTGGGAGAGAGAGGGAAAGAGAGGTGGGAGAGAGGAGTGAGGAAAAGGGGAGGGAGGGGGCCAGAGTGAGGGGGGGGGGGGGAAGAGAAAGGGGGGAGAGGGAGGCGGAAAAAGTTGAGGGGGGGTGGAAGAGGGGAAGATAGAGGGAGGAGAGAAAGGGGGGGGGGGAAAGAGAGGGAGGGAAAGTGACAGGGGTAGAGAGAGAGAGAGAGAGAGGGGAAAAAGTGAGAAGGGTGAGAGAGAGGATGGGAGAGACGAAAGAGAGAGGGGAGGCGACAGTGGAGAGAGAGAGAGAGAGAGAAAGGGAGAGACTGAAAGACGCAGTTGTAACCAAATTGGAACAGAGTCCCACGGCGAGCACGTTTAGCCGGGTGTTTCATCAGCGAAGAACGTCCTGTGAAGGCCACCGTTTCCTGCACTGAGGGGCTTTGGTCGCTGGAATTCCTTGGTGCAGGAAGTCATCGGGACCCCATTTGTAAACGGCGTCTCTATTTCCCGAACCCCCTCCCCCCCCGACACAACCCCCTGAACCCCGACAAAGCCCAAAATCACCGAGAAGGGGGCCCCTCGGGCTACCCCGCAGCCCCCGCCTCACAGGCGCAGGGCACCGTTCGTATGCGCCTGCCGCCCTCCTCCACCGGTCTGACCCCGGTCACACTATTCACCTCGACCTACCCACTCTCCGGGTGGACAAGCTCCTCCGGAACATTCCCTGTTGGGTTTCCGGGGGGGCCTCCCCCCCCCCCCCCCAGGTTCTGCCCTCTCGCCCGCCAGAGGGGACATTCTCTCCGTTTCCCCGCTCGATCGAACCCCTTTCCGGGGTCTGAAGACCTCGATCAGGCCACCTGCCCCTCGGGCTTTCTCTTTCCGGGAGGGGAGGGAAGCCGGCCAGTGATTCTTGGGATGCGGATTCCTGGGCAGTAGGTGCCACTCCCAACAGAGTGGGGGGGGGGGGGGGGGGGGGGGGGCAACTGAGTGAGGCAGTCAACCGAGCGTTTAAACAAGGGCGACTTAGCTCTGGGGCTCGAACAAGGAACACCGAAGGTTAGCGCGCAGGGCGATGGACCGGGTGCAGGCGGGTGGGATTGGAAAGAGTACCTGGGTGTCCTCGGGCTAGCACGGACAAGATGGGACGGATGGCCTCCTTCTGTGCCGTAGATTTACTATGGTTCTCGGTCTTGCTGCAGGTTGGACAGGGTGTTGGTGAGGCCACATCTGGAGTACCACAAGCAGCTTGGGTCTCCCAGATTTCAGGAGAGAAGTACTGGGATCAGAGACAGATAGAATGAAGACTCAGGAGATTGGTCCCTAGTATGAGGTGGGGGGGGGGGAAAGAGTCGGCTGGGGGGGGGACCTCTGGGTGCTCCGGTTTCCCCCTCCAGGTGTTTGTTTCCTCCCACAGTCCAAATTTGTGCAGGCTAGGTGGATTGGCTATGCTAAATTGCCCCGAGATTGTACGGGGATTGGGCCGAGGTCGGGTGGGTGCAGACTCGACTGGTCCAATTGTCTACCCCTGCCCGTTTAAAAAATATATATATCTTTGTCTTCCTGAACTTTGGCCATCTGGAGCAGAGGGGAGTTGGGAAGACCTGGGATTGTTCCTGGCACTCCTGAATTACAGATGCGGGCAGAGCACAGCTGATGGGAGTGTCTCAGAACTTGCTGCTCATCTCTCTCTCTCTCTCTGTTCCGGCCAAGCCTGTCCCTGCATGATCCCGATGAGGGAGCGCAGGGCATTGACCTCCAGCCAGGAGGCCTGGGCCCAGCCACAGCTCCAAGAGGGATCGATCAACGCCAGAGGCAAGCACCGTGATCTAATCTGCGAAGCGGTCTTTCTCAGTTTATTGAGGGGTGCTTGTCAACGGTGGAGGAGGCGCCCTCTAAGGTGGCGATGAACCGAATGCGTGGGTGGAGCAGCGAGGCAGCTTTGCGATTCGGTCACCAAAGTGAGGGAAATCTAGCGCAATGGGAAGTTACGTCCTCAGCCATCGACAGAAACTATGCATCTGAAAAGTTCAACCCAACATTCAAAATGACACGAGGGAGTCAACTCACCGAGAGTTCCCCGCAACAGCTGAGGTGACGACCAGCGAATGATTTGTGACGCTCATTCAAGGACCTCCTTTGAAGTCCTCCTTTCCGCTCCTTCACCTCGAGTGGCGCTGGCCAAAAACATCCTCCTCCTTATATCAAGGACAGGAGGGAGTGAGGGGTGGAGTTTGTGACAACCGTAGGGGGAAGGCCAACAGAAACGATCAAACCCAGGCCCTCATTAGCCAACAGTGGCAGCCAATCGGAAGAAATCAGGATGCTGCCACGTCAGGTGTATGCAAGTGCGGTTGGGTCGCGGCCAAACCACGGTGAGTCACAGAGGCTGCAGGATCTGACGGAGCCAGGAATCTGGGCCGCGGAATGATAGGATTGATGGGATCTCACCAACCCTTTCGAAACACGGTGCCTCAGGCAAATAGAATAGATGCCTGTGAAGGGAAGCAAGGTGGTCAGGTGCAGGAGAAAGGAACAGGAGGAGATGACGACGAGGCTGAGATGCACAGGGTCGAGGGGACGCAGCCGAAACGCGAGCACGGACCAGAACGATTTCTTCCTGAGCTCCACGCAAGTCATTCACAGACCACACATTTTGCCAAAGCACACTCGGGAAGGCACTGTGAGGGTCCTTTTTAAAAAGAGTACCCAATTCTTTTTTTTCCAATTAAGGGGCAATTTAGGTTGGCCATTCAGCCCCTTCTCCAGCCTGTTACACAGGAACAGGAGGAGGCCCCATTCAGCTCCTTCTCCAGCCTGTTAACACAGGAACAGGAGGAGGCCCCATTCAGCCCCCTCTCCAGCCCGTTACACAGGAATAGGAGGGGCCCCATTCAGCCCCTTCTCCCGCCTGTTACACAGGAACAGGAGGAGGCCCCATTCAGCCCCTTCTCCAGCCTGTTACACAGGAACAGGAGGAGGCCCCATTCAGCCCCTTCTCCAGCCTGTTACACAGGAACAGAAGGAGGCCCCATTCAGCCCCTTCTCCAGCCTGTTACACAGAAACAGGAGGAGGCTCCATTCAGTCCCTTCTCCCGCCTGTTACACAGGAACAGGAGGAGGCTCCATTCAGTCCCTTCTCCCGCCTGTTACACAGGAACAGGAGGAGGCCCCATTCATCCCCTTCTCCAGCCTGTTACACAGGAACAGAAGGAGGCCATTCAGCCCCTTATCCAGCCTGTTACACAGGAACAGGAGGAGGCCCCATTCAGCCCCTTCTCCAGCCTGTTACACAGGAACAGGAGGAGGCCCCATTCAGCCCCTTCTCCAGCCTGTTACACAGGAACAGGAGGAGGCCCTATTCAGCCCCTTCTCCAGCCTATTATACAGGAACAGGAGGAGGCCCCATTCAGCCCCTTCTCCAGCCTGTTACACAGGAACTGGAGGAGGCCCCATTCAGCCCCTTCTCCCGCCTGTTACACAGAAACAGGAGGAGGCCCCATTCAGCCCCTTCTCCAGCCTTTTACACAGGATCAGGAGGAGGCCCCATTCAGCCCCTTCTCCAGCCTGTTACCCAGGAACAGGAGGAGGCCCCATTCAGCCCCTTCTCCAGCCTGTTACCCAGGAACAGGAGGCCAGATTGAGACATGAGGGGCAACCTTCATTATTAGACGGGGGTCAAGTCCGGCACTTGATAGGATATCCCCTGTCGATTCCCCTTCTGAATAAATTTGGAGCCAAGCTGCAGGGGTTTGATTGATTGTTGACCCACTGAACAGCAACGTGGTCCCCACCGCGTCGCCCACATAGACAGTGGGTGAAAAATACACAGGCGCCCAGGACGTGGTTAAAACTAACAGTTTATTATAAATCTGCTTCTGGATATGTATAACACCAATGTAAGGAATCGTTAAGTTAACTGTAGAGAGACACAACACAAAATGAACAAGCAAGTTAATTTCCGTGGCCAATAGGAGAGACACCGTCAGCTTCTGCGTGGGCGCTTTCGAGGAAGGTCAACAGGTTTTGCATGGCAGGGGAACGTTGAATCGTCTGAAGGTCCTGAAGGAGTGCGTCACGATTCCCGATGCCCATCAGCTTCTCCTGTGAGCACAGAACAGACAGATGGTCACAGGGGAGCCACACAGTTATCACGTTTTCTCCCACACCATGTGGGTAAAGATGCTGCCCTGATATAGCAGGATAAGAGGGGTGGGGACGATGTACAGAGTACAATTGGAGGGGAAACCTGCCACTGGCTTCAGTAATTTTAAGTGGGGAAAGAATTCCTGCTGTGTGGTTGGGGGTAGTGGATTGTAGAGTCTGCAGAAGCTGGAATTGTTTTACTTACGGTAAAGAACCAAGGGCACTGAGGAAAAATCTGTTTCACATTGCGAGTTGTTGGAATATGGAATGCGCTTCCTTAAAGTGCAAATTCAACTGCAACTTTCAAAGAGGGAAATTAGATAAATGCGGTCTTAAACATTTGCTCCCACCACCATCGATGAACAGTTGCATCCGTGTGTACCACCTACAAGATGCACTGCAGGAACTCACCAAGGTTCCTCAGGCAGCACCTTCCAAACCTACGACCCCACCACCTGGAGGGTCTCTTCCAAGTCACTCACCACCCTGACTTGGAAATATATCACCGACCCTGCGCTGTCTCTGGGCCAAAGTCCTGGAACTCTCTCCCTAACAGCACTGTGGGTGTACCTACACCTCAGGGACTGCAGCGGGTCAAGAAGGCAGCTCACCACCACCTTCTCAAGGGGCAATTAGTGATGGACAATAAATGATGACTTAGCCAGTGATGCCCACATCCTGTAAATGAATAAGAAACAAAGTGGCCACGAGGACAGGAACAATTTGGGCTACAATTGAGCTGTGGACACTTGCGGAGAGACTGGAGGAGTTGACATTGCTCTCTTTAAAGCAGAGAAGATTGAACAGAATGGTTCCAGGGATAATTCCAGTTAACTGGAGAGTCAGAATTTTATAGCACAAAAAGAAGTCCTTCGGTCCATCACTTCTGTGCCGGCCATCCAGCCCTGATCTACTCTAATCCCATTTCCCAGCACTTGGGCCGTAGCTGTGTGCTGTGGTGTTTCAAGTGCACATCAAAATGCTTCTTAAATGTTGTGAGGGTTCCCGCCTCCACCACCCTTTCAGGCAGCGAGTTCCAGACTCCTCCCCCCCTCCCCCCCCCCCGTGTGAAAAACAGTTTCCTTAAATCCCCTCGAAACCTCTTTATCGTTAAACCTATGCCTCTTTAATTATTGACCCCTCTGCAAAGGAGAAAGGTTTCTTCCTATCTGCCCCATCGATGTCCCTCCTAATTTATGTGGAGATGCTTGTTTTACTTATGGTAAAGACCCAAGGGCGCCTGGGGGAAACATCTATTTCACACTGCGAGTTGGTGGGATATGGAATGCGCTGCCTGAAAGCAGATTCAGTAGGAACTTTCAAAAAGGGGAATTGGATAAACACTGGAGCAGGAAAAAGCTTCCAGAGCAATGGGAAAAGAGGAGAGTGGGGCTAATTGAGCAGATTCCTTCAAAGAGCCAGCAGAGGCAGGATGGGCTGAAAGGCTGCGATGTGAGGCCTGCTGTAAGACAAGATGGGAGAGAAACATGTGTTGGCAACGTGACGTACAGCACTCTCTTCTTCCCTCCCCCTGCTGCCCCTGTAAAGTGTTGAACTGACTGAGCTGCTGGAGACTGTATCCCGTTCCACTGACGGTCATTTGTAACTCGTTATTCCTGCTGTCCAAATGCTTGTAATAATAGTAATAATCTTCATTATCACAAGTAGGCTGACAGTTACACTGCAATAAAGTTACTGTGAAAAGCCCCTAGTCACCACAATCCGCGCCTGTTCGAGTACACAGGGAGAATTCAGAATGTCCAGTTCACCTAACAGCATATCTTTTGGGACTTGTGGGAGGAAACCGGAGCGCCCGGAGGAAACCCACGCAGACACGGGGAGAACGTGCAGACTCCACACAGACAGTGACCCAAGCCGGGAATCGAACCTGGGACCCTGGCGCTGTGAATCAGCAGTGCTAACCACTGTGCCACCGTGCACTACTCCAGCCGAAGCCAAACAAGTGATCAGTAACAGGCTCTCTGGGCAAATGTGCCAGCAACCAGCACAACACGCTAAAATAGGCAAAGGAACTGCAGCCAGCTCCACCTACTCCACACTCATAATCACTCGCACCATAGCCCTCCCTGCAACGGAGCCAAGGGAATAGACTTTCCAATGTTTGAATGCAATCACCACTCTAAGTTTCGATTTCCATTCAAAATGATCCACGTGTAAAATCTTGCCCAACAGTTTGTGCAGCATTGAATTGTTTTCCCTTTGCGTTACAAAGTGTGAGAGACCTGGTTCGTGTTTATTAATAAAGCTGAAAAATGGGGTGGATCACCAAAAGTAAGCGATTTTAATCCACCAGTTCTGAAGGATTAGTATTTGGATCATTGAAAATGACTTGTAACTACATAGGAAACATTTTCTTGTTTTATTGGTGTACAAAAGTCATTTTCCCAGCAAATTAATTCTCCAATATTTAAAAACTTTGAAACAGTCCAACCCTCATCTCCCCAAAAATGTAAGAGGCTCCATCTGGAGGCGTGTCCAGTTTTGTGGGCATGAATTTAAACCCAATGATTTTTCAGAATCAGTGAAAATATGCTACTTGTAGGGCAGCACGGTGACACAGTGGTTCATCATATTGCTGCCTACGGCGCTGAGGACCCGGGTTCGAATCCCGGCCCTGGGTCACTGTCCATGAGGAGTTTGCACATTCTCCCCGTGTCTGCGTGGGTTTCACCCCCACAACCCAAAAGGTGTGCAGGATAGGTGGATTGGCCACGCTAAATTGCCCCTTAATTGGGTACTCTAAATTTAAAAAATATATATATGCTACTTATGCTCTCAATTCCTTCCTCTTCCCAGCTGCTTTAGTTGACTTTGGGCGAATCGTGATCAATAAAAACCCACACGAGCACAGTGGAAATGCGACACTGTAGACTTGGTTGAAAGAGGGACAGGATTGGCAACTAAACATTCCAGGAGTTAGATGCTTCAGGCAGGATAGAGGGGATTGCAAAAGGGGTGGGGGAGTTGCATTATTGGTTAAGGGGAATATCACAGCTGTGCTGAGGGAGGACACCTTGGAGGGTTCAGGCAGCGAGGCAATCTGGAATAGAGCTCAGGAATAGGAAGGCTGCGGTCACAATGTTCGGGGTTTACTACAGACCTCCTCACAGCCAGTGGGAGATAGAGGAGCAGATATGCAGACAGATCTTGGAGAGATGCAGAAACAATAAGGTTGTTGTGGTGGGTGATTTTAACTTTCCCTATATTGACTGGGACACACTTACTGCTAGAGGCATGGATGGAGCAGAAGTTGTAAGGAATGTCCAGGAGGGTTTCTTGAAACAATATGTAAAAAGCCCAACTCTGGAAGGGGCCATATTAGACCTGGCGCTGGGGAATGGGCCCGGCCAGGTGATCAAAGTTTCAGTAGGAGATCATTTCAGGAACAGTGATCATAATTCTGTAAGTTTTAAGCTGCTTATGGATAAGGACAAGATTGGTCCTCAGGTGAAGTTGTTAGACTGGGGAAGGCTATTTACAACAGCATTGAGCAGGATCTGGAGAGTGTTGACTGGGCAAAGCTGTTCAAGGGAAAATCAACACCCGGCATGTAGGCTTTCAAATGTCAGTTGATTAGAATTCAGGGTCAGCATGTACCTGTGAGGACGAAAGATAAGGGTGGCAAGTTTCGGGAACCCTGGATAACGAGGGATATTATGAACCTTGTCAAAAAGAAAAAGGAAGCATTCGCAGGGTGTAAAAGGCTTAGGACAGAGGAAGCCCTTGAAGAATATAAAGAAAGTAGGAAGGAACTTAATGTAGGAGTTAGGAAGGCTAAAAAGGGGTCATGAAATGTCATTGGGAAACAGGATTAAGGAAAATCCTCAGGCGTTTTATTCTTATGTAAAGAGCAGGAGGGTAGCTCGACAAAGGGTTTGGCCATTCAAGGAGATTGGAGGGAATCTATGTATGGAACCAGAGGAAATGGGAGAGATACTGAATGAATACTTTGCCTCAGTATTCACCAAAGGGAATACCCTATAGTA